>NC_142874.1:7350000-7965000 GCF_051225735.1 Oryctolagus cuniculus | reverse complement strand
TCTTGTCGCTCCCCCTCTTCGTGGAGGAACGACACTAAACCCTGCCTAGGCTTCATATCCGAGTCACGGCACCATTATGTCGCTCCCCCTCTTCGTGGAGGAACGACACAGGACCCTGCGCTGTTCTTTTGTCTGCTCGGCCCTCCCCGGGTTTGCTGCTGGTTCTTCCCGGGTTGGCTACTATCCCTTCCACCTCCGTGGAAGGGCAGTTCCCCCTGGCCACATTCCCCACTTCCACAGGGGAGCGGCACACCGCCGGCCGGCTCTTCTCGGGGGCTGCACAGGTGTTCCCCTTAGATGTTCCCCATAGATGTTCCTGGTGCATGCCGTCTCTCTCCTCCTTTATAGTCCTCCTCCGCCAATCCCAACTCGGCTGCCCACACGCCGAGTACGCTGCTCTCCTCCAATCAGGAGCAAGTCCTACAGTTTATTAGCTGAACTGGAGGCAGCTGTGCGGAAGCTGTTTACTTCTCTCTCAGCGCCATATTGTGGGAGAGCAGATGCATAGAATAAGTCTTAATTCCAGTAACTCAGTCTAGTCCGGGCTGCTCCCCACATTGTCTTATTTCTCCTTGGAGGGGCTCCAGTGCTCTCCTTCCTTTGCAATGATTGTCTTGAAGCTCACAAGATTATGTTAAAGCTATTTTTTTTTTTTTTTGCTGTGGTAAGACTACCATGCTTGTGTGTTTTAACATACTAATTAGAAGCAGAATTTATAGCTTATCTGTTCAACTTGGTGTGATTTTCTGCATTCATCTTATTTTCAATAGTTAGAGGACTCATTTCTGGGTTCTTCAATTTGTTGTCATGTGATATTATACTGGAGTTAAGTATACATGGAATTAATTATGTGCTCTTGTCTAGGTATTTCAGATAGGTGTGTATTTTTTTGCACATGTGTTTATGGTGGAGACACAGAGTTGAATTTAAATAAGATGTTACTACTGATGCATATGAAATGAGATATTTGAATTTTCTGTACCCTTGGTTGTTTGTACTGTCTTTTACTCTCAAAATTGAAACATGACAATCTAAACATGATTCCTATATTTAACAGTATGAATTTTCACAGTTCCTGATATTA
Source organism: Oryctolagus cuniculus (assembly GCF_051225735.1). NCBI lineage: Eukaryota > Metazoa > Chordata > Mammalia > Lagomorpha > Leporidae > Oryctolagus > Oryctolagus cuniculus. Next base: position 7,963,916 of record NC_142874.1, on the reverse strand, counting down.
AACCGAGTGTATTTTTGTTTAATCTCATAGAAGAGGAAAATTTTCTAATATAGAAAAATAACATTAAATAAAATACTTGAAAGGAATTATAAAGTTCTTTTTAAAAAAGATTTATTTGCCTTTATTCATAAGACAGAGTTTCAGAGAGATGGAGAGACAGAGGGAGACCTTACACTCATTCGTTCAGTCTCAACATAGCTACAACAGCCAGGGCTGGGCCAGGCTGAAGTGAGGAGTTGGGAATTCCATCCAAGACTTCCACATGAGTGTAAGGGGCTGAAGTACTTGGGCCATCTTCCACCGCCTTTCCAAGTGCTTAGCAGGGATGTGGATTAGAAGTGGAGCAGCCAGGACTCGAACTGGCGCTCGTATAGAATGTGGGCATCAAGGTGGTGACGTAACCCACCGCGTCCCAGTGCCCGCTCCAGTGTAAGCTCTGCAGTGGCGCCTCTCCAGGAGGTTTTTCAGGGAACCCTAACTACGGCATTCGCATAACTGGCTGACTTCATGATTTGACTTTTATGTAAGTCATAAACGTACAATATAACTTTAAGCTTGTCTGTTGCATTAACCCATGTCTTTTGAAAGTACCACCTAAATAGAGTATAGAATTATACTCAAATAGGATATCACAATAATAACACTGTAAGCTTCTTCTCTAGGTAGAATATACAGAATGCAAACAAAATTTCAAGACTTACTTCAATAATTCCTTTTTCTTTGACCTTGAAGAGGTAATTTCTGCCCAATTTTCTTTTCATATAAATATTAGCGTATTCCATCTCTCTTTGAAAATCATGTCAATTAAGTAGGCAGTGGGTTCGATCCTTCCAGGTGTATAAACTACTCCCTGGGTGTAAATTATGTTGTACTAACTACATCAAGCCACCGGTGCCTGAAATTCCATGAATTACTGCTCTACTGACTAAATGTTCCCCTCACGATTCAAAAGAGTCAATGTACTTTTGGAAATATCAAGCTTAAGTTTTATAATGTTTTATAATGTTGGAGTTTTATAATGTTCTTTACAAAACTTGAAGAGAGGCATATTACCTCTATGTGGCATGTTTTCTCACTACCAGGAGAAAAACAGAACTGACGGGAAGCTTGAAAACTAATTAGATTGTATAATATACCCACTGCTTTTAATTTATGAGACATCCTTAAAAAGAGTAAAAAATATGCAAGTTAAGGGTACTATTTAAATTCATCATGCTAAACCGAATTTCTGAAGCATAAAGCAGGGTGTCCCCAAACACTTAATAGCATAATGCCTGTCAGAAGGCTTCCTAATTAGTAAAATCTAAGAGCGGTTCCCACTGAACACAGTTATGCATACTTTCACAGAGTATATTTTAAAGCTTTGAAACATCCATTTCTATTATCAGTGAATAGCAATCCTTGTGTCTTTTATTTTGTACTGAAAAATGTGTTACAGTTTTAGATAAGTACACATTAGTGATTAGCTAGTCAGTGGTATTTTTTGTCAAGTTAATGATAAAAGTTTGTTGTGTGACTAGTTCTTTCCAACGGAATTAATTTCCAAATTTGCTGATGCAATTAAAGATATTCACTGACATCATGAAATTTGTACTATCAGAAGTTCTTTATCTGGGTCACAATTATAAAATAACAGTGATTTTTCTTTTTTCATTTTCATTTATTTTAAAAGCAGAGATACATAGAGAACTGACAGTACCACAGATGGAGAGCTAGACACAGAGGGTTTCATACGCTGCTTCACTCCCTCAGTTCCTTGCCAACACCTGAGGCTGGGGTAGTCTCAACCCAGGGCTGGAAACGCAATTCCGGTGTCCTGCACAGCTGAAACTCAGGTAGTTGGCCCATCGCTGCTGCCTTCCAGAGTCTGCGTTTTCAGGAAGCTGGAATCCAAAGTGAAGCCAGTACCCAAACCTCCCACTCTGATTCAGGCCTCTAAAGGAAGTTATTTGTAAATGTCTTCAAAATTTGTAACTCTTGGGTATACTCTTTGTCCTACCTTTCTCTTCCTGGATTGATACAATGACACCCAGAGATGTGGTCTTAGTTCACTTTTTTTTCTCCACTTTGTTTAGGTATGCCCACATTTATGGTCTTACCTTCACTTCTGATTACTGCATCTCCTCACTCCCCCCCACCAAAGAAAAAGAGGAAAAAATCCCAAAATTTTTCAATATCTAAAAAAATTATATTTTACACAAATCTGTCACCATCAATCACTAAAAATAAAAAAGTCTTGACTGTTTACTTGCCGTCTTAGTATATCAGTGTTCTTCCCAGAATTCAGACTTGACTGTTTACAATTATTACCTGCTTTTTCCAAGTAATATGTTTTCTTTTTTTAATTATAGTAAATTTCAGCATTCATTTAATTTCATTTTAGAGGTTTTTTTTTTATTCCTTTACCTGAGAGGTAGAGTCAGAGAGGGAAAGACAGAGAAAAGTGTTCCATCTGTTGATTCATTCCCCAAGTGGCCACAATGAAGTCAAGGGGCAGGAGCTTCATCAGGGTCTCCCACGGGTGCATGGGGACCCAAGTACTTGGGCCATTCCCCGCTGTTGTCCCATGCAAAATAGCAGTGAGCTGGAACAGAAGTGGAGCAGCCAGGACAGGAATTGGCATCTGTGTGGAATGCTGGCATCCCAAGCAGTTTTAAGCTACTACGCCACAACACCAGCGCCATGGAGTTTCTTATTCCTAAGAGACTAGACACATGTCATCTCCCTTGGTCTGTAGAAAGACACATCATGGCAAACAAGAAATAGAGGAAGATCCTCTTATTAAATAAAATTTTGTAGAGGAACATCCGTTTGAGCTGGACACCTGTACTGCATACCCAACAGACCAAACCAGTATAAAGTTTCAGTCACTGTTACAGAGTTTGGTTGATTGCAGGAGGCCCTGTGACGAATTAACTAAGCCCAAATAATTTATCAATTAAGCCGTCACAAACTGGTTGATTGACTAAACTGTAGCCAATTAATGAGGTATCTGTCTTGCTTCCATTTTTCTATAAATGCTTTCTGATCACAATGGTGCCTGGAGTTCTCAGAACCTGCTCTCGTTTTGGGAGCTACCTATCAGTGACTTTGTTTTGTTCTGCTTGGTTCCAATAAGCTCTATTAAATTTATGTCTGATATTTTTATTTAAACAATATGAAAACAGAAGTAAAATATATCTGAACATAAAGAGACTTGGTGTTCATTGATGGTAGAAGGCCAAGGGCAACAGAATAAAAGAGGTTGTAGCCCGCAGCAGAGGAAGAACATGGTAGAGGAAGGCAGTTTGCAGTGTGCTCTCTGCTTCTGCCTGCCCCGGACAGTGCTGCCCTGTCCCTGCCAGCCACTTCAGATGGATTGAAGACGCTCCTGGCAGTAACCAGGACAAGGCAGAGAGAGTGTCTGAATTTCTGAGTAACTCAATGACCCTGAAAACATTTTCATTTGTTTTAAAGAAGAAAGGTTTTGCTGATAGCCATGAAAGGAAGAGTATGATTGGAAAAGTAACTGGAATGACCTCTAAAGAAATAATTGATTTAGACAATGATCATTCATGGTTGAAACCGCTCCTTTTTCACCGCCTGAGTACACTGATACATCTTAACCAAAATAAGAATTAGGGCGTGGGCAGCACAATTCTACCCCAGTATGTTTGACAGAATCATTGAATCAAAACTGGTCAGCACCCGAGAACTAAATCTATTAGGAATACATGAAGAGGTAAAGTATACTTTAATGAAACAGAGACAAATTAGATTACACGACTTTGAGGAGAATAAATGACAGACATTTTCAAAGCAGAGGAGTCTGGCTGACAGGATGTCCATGAATTAAATGCGATAAAGGCAACGTGATGGTGGAAAATTAAAGGCTGTTGGATTTCTCAGTGCGTCTATGAAAGTTTCAAACCCCTGTGAATATTCACATAACAATCAGAATTAGATCTGCACTATTTGCTTCCGTTAATTGCTCAGATCAAAAAGCACAATGAAGCATTTCTTATCTCTTTGAGAAAGGGAAAAGGTTAGCCCCCAGATGAAGTCCCTGGGTTAAGCCCAGAAGGTGCTCCTCTTGAGACTATCAGCGAATCAAAGACTTCCTTTTAGGAAGGAAAGGAAAAAGATTAACTCCATCGACTGTCAGCAGAGGAAAGCTTTTTTCCCTTTCTGCAGAGTGGCTCTCTACTCCTGCCGATTAATTGATCTGGCTCTTCTTCGTGTCCCCTTAGAATAGAAGGGTCAATATTACTATTTAGAATGATCAGGACATGTGTCTCTGGTCCAAAACATTGCATGGAATATTTGGGATAAAATTTATAAAAATAATAATAATTTGTGGCTGTGGTCTATTTAAGAATCTGATTTACCATAAAAATTATTCTCACCTTAAGAAGGGTCAATATGCTTCCATTTTTATCATACTAATAAAGTGCATTGTGCTCTTGGAAATTTACTGTTTATACATGAGTAGAATAGAATTTTAGAATTAAAATTTATGTACAATTATTGTTTCCCTGCATGAGATCCACCTTTGATACTTGACAATGTGAAAGCTGGAACTTAGCAAACAGCATTTCTTATCCATCTTGGCTAATTGTGTTCTTGCTCTACTTTTAGTTCCACTTAGTCCTTGCTTCCTTTCGCTGTCTTTCTCAAGTTTTTAAAAATAGTTCTTCGGTCTGAATTACATCTTTTAACACTGCTTCTGAGACAAGTCCTTGATAATAAATCATAATTTTGTTTGAGAAAGTCTATCGTCTCAGTTTGAATGAATATTGGACTGCGTATAGAATTCTAGGTTGCCATCATTTATTTGTTAAAGATATTCTTAATTTTATCGTCGTTTTTATTTTTAACATTTTATTTAGAGTCATTTTTGTGTTTCCATTTATTTGCTATTCTTTCTCATATCTTCTTACATCCTCTCTATCTCATTAGAATCCTTTATATATAATCCTTTATATATAACCATACTAAGTTTGAATTTAATTTGAATGTGCATGTTATGGCCGAACCTAGTCCTGATAGTTTGTCTCTTCATGCTATTTTTATCTTGTGAGTTTCATCACCCCCGTAATTTTTCTGTGTTGTTAAACTCCAGGCAGTTCCCTGAGGTTACAACAGTGAGATGTACAGACATTTACCGTGGGACTTTGGCTAGTCTGTGCTTAATATTTGTTGGAGCTTTGTGTGCCATAGGTGTCGAATTCCTCTAATGTCTCTTCTTGTTTGATGGTTTCTGATTCCTATCTTGACACTGGGATGCCCTGTGTATTCTTTCTCAAAAACTGTCTGTAATGCCCACTTTTGTTAGCGGAGGCTTGTTTCAGATGATGGTCAGGAGGGTCGATCCCATGATGGTCAGGTGCGGGTGTGCTCTCTAATAGTCCAGTGACATCAAATTCTCTGAAGCTGTTTTTTTGGACTATGATCCTCACATCTTCCCAGTGAGATACACACACACACACACACACACACTTATATATACCCATACACACATATACATATACATGTGTATATGTGTGTGTGTATATATATATATATTTTCTTTCCTTTTCCCCTACTCCCTTTCCTGGATACAGTGGCCCAAGTCTATTTTTGTAATGCATTGGCCCTGATTTCCTAGGCATTTGTGTGGTCATCTGCATTCTTACCTACAACAGGAAGGCCACAGCAGGATGCTGTCTTTCTCCCAACTGGGGTAAGGCTATGGCAAGTTTTGTTCTTCCCTGGAGCTTCCTCCTTTGTTATGGAGTAAGATCTGGGCCAATGACACAATAATAAGTACTCCTTTCCTTATCAAGGTCAGAAGGGGGGGTTTTCACATCTTTTTCATGAATCTGTAGGATTACTATCCATACGTAAATGCCATGAACATGCAGGGATCCCAAAGACCGTGGCCTGATGCTTCTTACTATGACACTGATCCGCATGCAGCATCCAGTAATTCACCAACAATACTGTGTAAATGTTACCACCAGTTCATGGCTCCAGCAAGATCTGCTCCAAATAAACTAAGCTCAGTTGATGTATCCGTCTGGATGCATCTGAGTTTATTGAGTTTGAAATAGCTATTTATTTGCCTTTTGAAGTGAGTTCTCTGCAGGGTTTAAGAGAATCTGTAGGAGGTTGAGTCCTTATCATAGACACAGGAGAATGGCTTCACATTCTTCATTTCTTAGAGCTAAAACCTGATTTTTAGATAATTAATTGAAACCCAAGCATGTTCCCTATGGACAGCAACTCACAAACAAAAATATTAAATGGAGGACAACAGAAATACTAGAGGAAAATGATATTAGCCAAACATGAAGTCACTACACACTTGGTGAGATAAAACCACATAAACTAATGCTACTACAATGCAGGAGGCCACAGTCTGAAATCAGGTCCCCTGGGTCAAAAGCGTGTTGTCAGTAGGGCGGGACCCCACAGGAGTCCCAGGACCCCACAGGAGAAAGAGCCCAGTCTATTCCACATGCAGCATCCAGTAATTCATCAACAATACTGTGTAAATGTTTCTACCAGGAGAATAGACTGGGCTCTTCCAACTTGATGGTGGTTGCCACCATTCTTTGCTTCTGGCCATCTCTTGGAATCCCTGTCTCAAATTCACCTCTTTGTCTGTGACATGTCTTCCTCTGTTTCTGTCTTAAAGACAATTTTGATGAAATTTAGAACCCACATAGATGTTCAGGACAATGTTGCCACATAAATATTTTTTCCATTTACTCATGTCTCAGAGTCTCTGCCACATAAGAAACATTTGCTAATTCCAGGGATTAGGGCTTGAAGAGAACCTGTGCATTTTTAATCCCACATAATGCCTGACTCCTTAATACTATGTTAAAATACCCATGCTGTATTTCTCAGTCTTACACATGTGATTCATATGATGGACAACTAGAAATTAAAGTTTAATTGTTACCTATCATTCATGATTTGGGCTCTTGAAGGTGCACAGTGCACTTGTTCCGGCTGCTAAGGAATGTCCACATCCCAGATTGGAGTACTTGAGTTCTAGTCCTGGCTCTACTCACAGTTCCAGCTTCCAGGGGATGCATACCCTGAGATGAAACAGGGGATGCATACCCTGAGATCAAACAGGTGATGACCCAAGTAGTTGGGTCACTGACACCCATTTGAGAGACCTAGATTGAGTTTCTGGCTGCGGGATTAATTGTCAGCTGGCTGTTGATGATATTTAGGATCGAATCAGAAGACGGGAGTTACGTTTGTCTATCTGTCTTCCACTGTCACTCTGCCTATCTGCTAAATACAATAAATTGACATTAAAAACAATTTGAGCTCAAAGAAAATAATTTCTATTTGACTAGATAAAGCGGTGTAATTATATGCAAGTGTGCAATATTAAAATTTAGACTTAAAAACAATAAATGAGATAATTGTGGAATTAAAATTAAGGTGAGAAATTTAAAAGCAACCACATCATATTTGAAAGATAACAACAAACAGGATATTAACCATGCATTTTAATCTGTATTGAGAGAAAAATAACTTTATTGTAGCAAGAAATTTATGTAAGGCACAAAGAACAACTTGAGGCAGTAAAATCAGATGCAGGTTATAGAATTTATTTTCCAAAACTCTGAAGAAACTCATTTTCCCAAGAAACAGGTTTTCTGGAATTGCTAAATTTTAAAACTCATTAGATATGAAAAAATTATTTTGTTATATTTTTGGTCTAATCTAAAACAAAATAAGATATTATAATAAATGTTAAGGAAATTATATTACTAAATACTATAAAAACTAAATAACAGCACAATATTAAAAATATCAATAACCTCATGAATTATATTTTGCATTACTCATTAAATCAAAATTTATATACCACAAACCTAGTTCCATGTAATTTTTTGACAAGTATATTGAAATAAAAGAAAAACGAGAGTACATTCTCTTCTGATTTGGGGGAGAAGATAAATATTTGTGATAACTAATATCATTCTTCTATGAACTTCTATTAGTGTGTTGCTTTTTTTCATGAATTCAAAAAGAAATTTCTCTTTCTTAAACATGATACTGGAAATATATATATATATATATATATTTATATATAATATATTGATATTCTATCTATCAAGTTTCATGGAATATGGCCTGGTTGATTGAAGCTACACGCACTCACACAATACCTTTACTAAAGAAAAAAATAATTAGAAATATATGAACAACAGATAAATTGGACTAATGAAAAATCCTTAACCCAAAATGATCTAAACTCTAAATGACTACTATAAACATATGTTAATAAATTTCATCTTAATTATGATCATTATGTGCTGAATGTGGCTATATTTGGTTTGAAAGAAAAAATATTTGCGACATTTCCCAAATCCACATTCAGTAACATTGTACTGATAACTTGAAACAGTCCATGGCAGAAATATTAACACCATGGAACCCAGCAAACATCACGTATTTTTCCCCTGATGGCCATATTCTAAATATATATCAGAAGATTGCTAGTTATATTGTTGCTTAATGATCTATTCACTTTTTAGAACACATCATGAAAACACTGAAATGATCAAATGTAGGATGTGACCGTTCATGAGAACACATTTTTCAGGTGTAGTCACTGAAGAATTTCACTCTTCTGTGCGAAGCCTACTTCAGTTTGCATGTTGCCTCTCTATCAAAAGAGAGAACTGCAAATTATGTGCCTGCATAATTTATCATAAAATTAAGTAGAATGTAGAAGTAACTTTCAAGAATCAGACAATTGACAATGGAGCACTGGGATTCTTGAGAGGGAAGAAAATGAGGCAAATATCAGATTTAAATTCAGTGTCTTTCTAGGGACATTGTCCTATCCCCAAAATAAAACAAGAATGATGTCTCACAGACAACAGCAATCTCACTGAATGGAAGAAACATAAATCAAGACAGAGGCTAATGACGCATCTGGGATTTAGATATATAGAAAACTGAGAGCTAGAGGATGAGCAGAGGAGTTTGAGAACTCTGGATAGGTATCCCCCTAAGCATTTGCTCAGAACTGTGTGCTGGAGAGAAATCAGTCATATCATGCAGTTAGACTTCTGATTATTTGGACTGGGCAAAAATAACTTTTGTACTCAATTGAGCCCATTGTCAGCAGTCAAGGCAGCTGGTAGGGAAACTCCACTAGTCACAGAACCAAGCCTGTGCTTACCCATCCTCACAAGTCATTCAGCCAAATCTTGACAACCTGCCGGAAAATAAACATTTAATTTACAAAAATAGCAGTTCTCCTTTATTTATTCATTTATTTATCTACTTACATTTTGAATTACCCTTAATAAATGGACATTTTCATGGGGGTACAATCTAATGTTGTGACACATGAATAAAGTATGGACTTATCAAGTATGGTTATAACTGGAAACTTTGAGCTCATCTAATTCATTGAAAGAGACCAACATTAACTCATTTACTCAAAAACATAATCTGATCTCTCAAGCACTTGACACCAAAAGTCAGCATAATGAAACCAGGAAATATAATTCAGAAACAGGTGAATAAAATAAGCAGACATAAATTATATATATGTAAATTAGTAGCCAAGTATTAATTTACAGACTATAGTTTGCAAATTATTGTAGATTCTGTAATTAGAATTATTGTAATTTTCTCTAACAACTTAAATGGAAAAGTGGAGTTGTAGGTAACTAGATGAGAAATCTTTAGAAAAGTTAAAATATGAAATGTGTGTCCTTGGGGCCAGCCAGCATTGTGCCATATCAAGTTAAGAATCTGGCTGCAAGGCCAGTATCCCATATGGGCACAGGATCGACCCATTTCTTTACTTTTTATCTAGCTCCCTGTTAATGCACCTGGGAAAGCAGCGCAAGATGACCCAAGTCCTTGGGCTGTTGTACCACGTGGGAAACCCAGAAGCAGCTCTGGGCTCTTGGCTTTGGCCTGGCCACTTTAGCCATTTGGAGAGTTAACCAGTGAGTAGATCTCTCACTCTCTATCTCCTTTCCTCTCTTGGTCACTCTGCCTTTCAAATAAATAAAGAAAAAGTACTTTTTTTTTTTTTTTGACAGGCAGTGTTACAAAGTGAGAGACAGAGACAGAAAGGTCTTCCTTCCGTTGGTTCACTCCCCTAATGGCCGCCACAGCTGGCTCTGAGCTGATCCGAAGCCAGAGGCTGGGTGCTTCCTCCTGGCCTCCCAAGTGGGTGCAGGGACCCAAGTACTTGGGCCATCCTCCACTGCCTTCCTGGGCCACAGCAGAGAGCTGGACTGGAAGAGGAGCAACTGGGACTAGGACCCTGCACCCAGCTGGAACTAGAACCCCGGGTGCTGGCGCTGCAGGCGAAGGATTAGCCTAGTGAGCCACGGTACCGGCCAGGAAAAAGTTCTTAAAAAAAGAATTGCATGTCCCCATATTTTAGAATTTTCTCATATTTTTTGCATTCAGAAATTTAGTTATGATACATCTAAATGTCTTTTCCTTTCTCCTTATCTTACTTTATTTATTTTTAAAGCTTTTATTTAATGAATGCAAATTTCAAAGGTACAATTATAGGAATATAGTGGTTCTTTTCCCCATACCTGCCCTCCTACCTCCAATCCCCTCCCACCTCCTACTCCCTCTCCCATCCTATTCTTAGTTATGGTTCATTTTTAGTTTAACTTTATATAGAGAGGACCAAGTCTATGCTAAGCAAAGATTTCAACAGTTTGCAGCCCCTACAACACACACAACATATAAAGTTCAGTTTGAGAACAAGTTTTGCAGTTAATTCTCACAGAACAACTCATTAAGGACAGAGGTCCTACATGGGAGTAAGTGCACAGTGACTCCTGTTGTTGATTTAACAAATGACACTCTTATTTATGACATCAGTGATCACCTGAGGCTCTTGCCATGTGCTGCCAAGGCTATGGAAGCCTTTTGTGACCACAGACTCCATCAGTATTAGGACAAGGCCATAAGCAAAGTGGATGTTCTCTCCTTCCTTCAGAGAATAGTACATCCTTCTTTGATGGCCCCTTCTTACCACTGAGGTTTCACTCACAGAGATCTTTAATGCAGAACAGTTTTTGCCACTATATTTTGCCTTTCCATGCCTGAAATGCTCTCACAGGCCTTTCAGCCAGACCAGAAAGCCTTAAGGGTTGATTCTGAGGTCAGAGTGTTACTTATAGCAATTGTCATTCTACGAGACTGCTGTGTGGACTGCTTATCATGTTAGACATTCTCTCCTTTTTAATTCTGTTTATTATTATTACGAGGCACTTGATGTTATTTATATGATCTCTTTAACACTTAATCCTATCCATATGTTCACTTTAACACTTAATATGATCACTTTAACAATTAAGATGGCAATATTACCACCAATTTTAATGGGATTGGAGACCCATGACCAGTTTTTAATCTTTACCCTTGGAAATAAGTACACAGGACTGTATAGAGAACTAAACAGTTTTTCAGTTAGAAACTTCCTACTCCTACTTTTATTCCCCCTCTTGTTTTTTACTGGGATCTATTTTTAGTTGACTTTATATATTATTATTAATTCTATATTAAGTAAAGAGTTCAACATATAGTATGAAGAAAATAAAAGCAAAAATAAAAAATAAAAATAAAAAACTGTTCCTTGACAGTCAAGATGAGGTCTATTCAAGCCATTGTTTCTCAAAGTGTCAATTTCTGTTCTACAGCTTTCACTTTAGGTATGCTATTAGTTCTCACAGATCAGGGAGTATATATGGTATTTGTCCCTTTGGGACTGGCTTATTTCTCTACGTATGAGGTTTTCTAGATTGACCTATTTTGTTGCAAATGATAAAATTTTTCTTTTTTATTGCTGTTAGTATTCCATAGTTTACATATCCCATAATTTCTTTTCCCAGTCTTTGGTTGATGGACATTTATGTTGATTCCAAGTCTTACCTATTGTAAATTGAGCTGCAATAAACATGGAGGTGCAGATAGCTCTTTTGTTTACTGATTTCATTTCCCTTGGATAAATTCCCAGGAGTGGGATGGCTGGGTCATATGGTAGGTCTATATTCAGATTTTTGAAGTATTTCCATACTGTCTTCCATAGTGACTTTACCAGTATACAGTCCCATCAAACATGTGGTAGGGTGCCTTTTTTCCCCCACAGCCTCTCCAGCATTTGTTCGTTGATTTCTATATGAGATCCATTCTAACTTGGGTGAGGTGAAATCTCATTGTGGCTGTGATTTGATTTCCTTGACAACTAGTGATCCTGAACATTTTTTCATGTGTCTTCTGGCCATTTGGATGTTCTCTTTTGAAAAATATATGTTCAAGTCTTTTGCCCATCTCTTAACTGAGTTGTTTGTTTTGGTGTTGTGGATTTTCTTGATCTCATTGTAGATTCTGGTTATTAATCCTTTATCAGTTGCATAGTTTGCAAATTATTTCTCCCATTCTGTCAGTAGCCTCTTCATTTGCTTGTTTGTTTTGCTGCACAGAAGTTTCTGGATTTGAAGTAATCTCATTTGTTAATTTTGGTATTGACTCTGCCTCTGGGGTGTTTTCTAGGAATTGTTTTCCTATGCCAATGTCTTGCAGGGTTTCCCCAAGATTCTTGATTAATTTGAGGGTGTCGGGTCATAGATTTAGATCTTTAATTCATGTTGAGTGGTGTGTGTAAGGTGTAAAGTAGGAGTCACGTTCCATATTTCTGCATGCCCATACTTCTGCATGTAAACAACAGTTTTCTCACCATTTGCTGAAGAGCCTGTCCTTGCTCCAGGGATTGATTTTAGCTCTTGGTCAAATGTAAGTTGTTGTAGATGTGTGGATTGATTTCTGGGGTTTATATTCTCTTCTATTGGTCTACCTATCTGCTTTTCTGCCAGTACTGGGATGTTTTGATTATAACCACCTTGTAGTATTTCTTGAAATTTGGTATGTGATGCCTCTGACTTTGTTTTTGTTGTGTAAGATCGGTTTAGCTATTTGAGGTTTCCTATGCCTCCATGTGAGTTTTGGCATCATTGTTTCTGGATCTGAAAAGAACATCTTTGGTACTTTTATTGATATCCCATTGAATCTGTAAATTGCTTTCAAAAGAATGGACATTTTGATGATATTGATTCTTCCAATACATGAATATGGATTTTTCCATTTCTCTGTATCTTCTATTTCTTTCTTTAATGTTTTATAATTGTCATTGTAGATATTTGTCATGTTTGGTTAACTTTATTCCAAGGTATTTCATTTTTTTGTACCTATTATGAATGGGATTGATCTTAGAAGTTCTTTCTCAGCCATGGCATTGTCTATGTATACAAAGGCTGTTGATTTTTCTGTATTGATTTATATCCTGCTACTTTACTAAGCTCTTCTATGAGTTCCAATAGTCTCTTAGTAGAGTCCTTTGGATCCCCTGCATATAGAATCATGATCTGTAAAAAGGGACAGTTTGACTTCCTCCTTCCCAATTTGTACCTCTTTGATTACTTTTTCTTGACTGATGGCTCTGGCTAAAACTTCCAGGACTGTATTGAATAGCAATGGTAACCGTGTGCATCCCTATCTTGGACTGGATCTCAGTGGGAGTTCCTCCAACTTTTTCCCATTCAATATGATGCTGGCCATGGGTTTGACTGGGTTGAAAAACGTTCCTTCTAAACCCAATTTGCTTAGAGTTTTCATCATGAAAGGGTGTTATATTTTGTCAAATTTTTTCTCTGCATCTGTTGAGATAATCATATGGTTTTTGTTCTTCAGTTTGTTAATATGATGTATCAAATTTATTAATTTTTCAAATGTTGGACCAATACTGTATACCAGTAATAAATCCCACTTGGTCCGGGTGAATGATCTTGCTGATGTGCTGTTTGATTTGATTGGCTAGAATTTTCTTGAGGATTTCTGTATCTATGTTCATTAGGGAAATTGGTCTATAGTTTTCTTTCTCTGTTGTTTCTTTTCTGTGTTTAGGAATTAAGGTGATTCTGACTTCAAAGAAAGAATTTGGGAGGATTCCTTCCCTTTCAATTGTTTTGACTAAGTTGAGAAGAATTAGAGTTTGTTCTTCTGTCAATGTCTGGTAGAATTCAGCAGTGAATCCATCCAGCCCTGGGATTTTCTTTTTTGGGATGTTCTTTATTATTGATTCTATTTCTGTCTTGGTTATGGCTCTGTTTAGGTTTTCTATGTCTTCATGGCTCAATTTAGGTAGGCTGTATGTGTCCAGGAGTCTATCCCTTTCTTCTATGTTTCCCAGTTTGTTGGCACACAGCTCTTTGTAGTGGTTTCTGATGATCCTTTTTATTTCTGCGGTGTCTGTTGCTATATTTCCTTTTTTCATCTCTAATTTTATTCTCTCTTCTTTTTTTGTTAGTTGGGTCAATGATGTGTCAGTTTTGTTTATTTTTTCGAAAAACCAACTCTTTGTTTTGCAGATTTTTGGTTTCAATTTTGTCGATTTCTTTAATTTTACTGATTTCTTCTACTGGTTTTGGGTTTGGTTTGCTGCTGCTTTTTTAGATTGTTGAGGTACATAGTTTGTTCATGTATTTGGTGACTTTCCAGTTTCTTGATATAGGTACTGATTGTTATAAACTTTTCTCTTAACACTGCTTTTGCTATTTCCTACAAATTTTGGGATTTTGTATCGTCATCTTCATTTGTTTCCAGAATTTTTTTTATTTCTCTTTTAATTGCTTCTATGACCCATTGTTCATTCAGAAACATGTTGTTCAATCTCCATGTGTTTCCATATGATGTAGAGATTCTTGAGTTGTCGATTTCCAGCTTCATTGCCTTGCGGTCTGAGAAGATGCATGGTATGATTTTGACTTTTTTGAATTTGCTGAGAGTGCCTTTATGGCCCTGCTGTTTATGCTTTTATGACATGTTGTTCCATGCTCTGCTGAGAAAAATGTGTATACTGTGACTGTAGGATGGAAGGCTCTGCAGATATCTCTTAGGTCTATTTGGTCTATAGTGTCAATTAACTCTGTTGTTTCCTTGCTGATTTTCTGTCTGGTTGATCTGTGCATTGCTGCAAGTTGGGTAGGTATTGAAGTCCCCTGTTACTATTTGAGTCTATATCTCCCTTTAAATCCATTAATAATTCTTTAAAATAGCCAGGTGCCCAGCAATTAGGTGCATGTACATTTAGAATAGTCACATTTTCCTGTTGAATTGATCCTTTAATCATTATAGAGTGTCCTTCTTTGTCTCTTTAAGTAATTTTTGTGTTAAAGTCTATTTTGTCTGATATTAGGATGGCTACACCACATCTTTTTTGGTTTTCATTAGCATGGATTATCTTTTTCTATTATTTCACTTTCAGTTTGCATGCAATTTTGTTGGTAAGGTGTTTCCTGTAGGTAGCAGATAGTCGGGCTTTCTTTTTTACTCCATTCAGCCAGTCTGTGTCTTTTAACTGGGGAGTTGAGGCCATTTACATTCAGTGTGACTATTGTTAAATAATGTCTTTTCCCTGTCATCTTTCCTTAAATAGTTCTTTTTATGTATTTTGGATTTCATTTCACTTTTGCTGGGTCATTTTCTATGTTCATCTTCTTTTGTAGTGGTGTTCCTTCTTCTTGTGTGTAGCACATCCTTAAGCATCTGTTGTAGGAATGGGTGAGAAGTTACAAATTCTTTCAATTTCTGGTTGTTGTGGAACATCCTTTTTTGTATTTCAATCATAAATGAGAGTTTTGCAGGGTACAGTATTCTGGGTTGACAGTTTTTTTTTTTTTTTTTTTTTTTTTTCTCTTAGGAGTCGTTATATGCCTCGCCATTGTGTCCTTGCCTGTAGGGTTTGTGATGATATGTCTGGGGTGAGGCTAATTGGGTTTCCTCTAAATGTGATTTGTGATTTCTCCTGTGCACTTTGTAAGATCTATTTTTGTATTTCACTGAGTTGAGTTTTGCCACAGTGTGTCGTGGTGGAGTTCTTTTCTGGTCCTGTCTACTGGAGGTTCTGTGTGTTTCTTGTTTCTGGATGTACTTTCTATCTCCAGATTGTGGAAGTTCTCTGTTATAATTTCATTAAGAATGTTTTCTAATCTGTTCTCTCTTTCCACATGCTATGGAATTCCCAGGATCCATAAGTTGGATCATTTGATAGAATCTTCTAAATCTCCAAGTGTGATTTTTAATTTTCTAATTTCTTCTTGTATTTGGTTTGACTGTATTATTTCCCAAAGTTTGTCTCCTAGTTCTGATATTTTTTATTCAATTTCACCTGTTCTATTGCTAAGAGCTTCCACTGCATTTTTTATTTGTTCTATTGAGTTCTTCATTTCCATTATTTCATTCTGGCTTCTCTTTAAAATCTCAATTTCTTGGGAGTGCTTTTCATTTAGATCTTAATTTTTTTTTTCTGCTTGCTTCTAAGTAATCTGATTATTAATTTTCTGAAATCTTTTTCTGGTATATCCTCAATTTCTTTTTCTTCTTCTTCAGCCTCCATTATTGAAGATTTCAATTGCTCCATTGGCGAATCCATAAATTCTTCCTTATTCTTATTCAGGATTTTTCATTTGTTCTTTGGCATTCTGTTTTGTTTCTGGTTGATTTTAGTTTTAAATTGATTTCCCTCTGCTATGAGCTGCTAAGTGTCTGTGGGTTGCAAGTAGAAGCACAGAGCTCTGCCTCCTGGGGCTTTGTTTACTTCTGAATCATTATGGAGGCAGGTACTAAGGCTTTGGTGCACTAAGCCCTGCCCGCTTGGGCTGGGTTCCCTGCTCACTGGTTCGTGAAATGAACTGTGGTTTTTGGTGTTTAGGATTACTCCTTGTTGTACAACTTGCGTGGTGGGGTGGAAATCACTCTGAAATGTTTTGATCCTTGTTCTGGGTGGAGTGTATTGTGAGGTGGCCCCCGCAATTGGTGGGTGTTTGCGCAGGAGGCAGACACAATGGTCCCCTTGCTTACACTCAAAAATGTAAGCAATCAATATGGCTTCTCCCTGCTGGCTGTAGGTCTTGTGGGGGGAGGGGGGAGACAAAGATAGATCGTGGTGTTCCCAGCCTCTCTGCCCATTGCCCTATTTCTCTTTCTTCCCGCTTAAAACTTCAAGCACAGTTTGCCAAGTTGCCCCACCTGCCACTGTCTACAGCTCGATGGGCTCTCAAACTGTCATTTAGTTTGCTGTGGGGCAGCGCCTCTGTCCTCCCTCGGTTCCTAAGCCAGTCCTTCTCTACACCTCTGCCAACTCTCTCTCCTCTCTGCTCTCTACAGCGTGGACCTGAGCAGTCTCTGCTGGACTCTTTGGCCACTCTGCATGAACTTCTCATGATTCTGCCACCTGCTTGTATCTCCTCTGCTCTTTAACTACCCATTTTTCCCTGTGCATATATATATATATAATATTCCTGTGCAAATATATAATATTATATATAATAAATAATGAATATATTATATATTTATTTGGGGTAAATGGCTTTTTTATTTTCTGTATTGTTTCTGCATCCATTTCTCTTTTGTATGCCTTCCTAATCAATTTCAAAGTGTATGAAACTTCTTGGTTCTACGAGTTACTGCACTTTGGTCACATTTTCCCTCTTAGGTTTTTCTTCTCTGTACCACAATTGATAATGTGCCATATAACTTGTTCAAAAACTTACTGATATTTTTCTTCTGGGGTGACCAGTCTGCTATCAGCACATATTGCATATTTTACTAAATATATTATATTATTTAGTTCAATTGTAGCAATTATACCAAGTAGGTTTTCTCTGGGAATGCATGGCTCATTATGGTAGCAAGTAATGGATTGATTCCAGAAAGACAAAAAGCAGACACTGATTAATCACTCATTTCAGGCTCAATGAGAACAGCAGAGATTTTCCTTAGCAAGATATAAAGTGATTCTTATCTGCTGCAGAGGGCAGAAAATCTGATCCTCAAGTACTTTAATTAATCAAGAGTAAATGAGCTTCAAGTGAGCTGTAATTTCAACCTCAGCAAGTCTGCAACACAGAGATGAGGGCTGTGATGGGGGAATCCTGACATATGGGATGAGGCTCTTCTGAGTTGATGGATTCAAAAGCTTTGCAACATCTGATTTTCTTTAAGTGCTCCTCGGCTTGCAAAACATCCCTTACTTTTATTGTAGTCTAACGCTCTCCTTTCCTCTACTGAGAGAAAATGTCAGCAATCTTTACCTGGCTCAATAACACACACTCCCCTGCTCTCTTGCCCATCTCTCTTGCCTCATCCTGATTTGACCTCAGCAGGTCATTTATAGCAGTAGCATCTTCCAACTACTCCTCTGACCATTTATCAGTGTACACAGGTAGATGCAGAATTTGAAATTCATCAAGAAGGTCCAGTTTGTGGTGTTAAAAAGGAACCCTGCTTCCTGGAGCATTTCCTCCACAGCTTCTAATTGTTTGGAAGTATTTGATTTTTAAAGACACTATAAGGAGTTTATGACAAATTTCCCAAAGAGAATCCAAATGTAGTTTCACTAAGAAGCTGAATCAGTGCCTTGATTTCTATGGAAGACAATTATACACCATTGAAAAATGGCTTTATTGGTGCTATTAGTTGTTAGTGGAAGCGAAGGATTTGACCTGAAAATAGTAAGTGATGAGCTGGAACGGTCCTTCAAGTATTGGGTTCTGTCTGACTCATCAAGTGATTGATGTCAACCAAATCCAGAATTGGTTCAGTGTAATGTGGAAGGGTTATATCACCAGGTTAACAAGCATCCACAATGACATCTCAGTCACTGGAACTGTCAGTTCCAATGCCATTTGCCCTCACCTTTATCTATGACCACACAGGAAAATGATCAAAAGGATGGATGGAGCTCCAAGATGGAACTATCTGATACTTAAGGCCATGTAACAACACTTTCTCCAGTACCAAGGAGTATCCCTAGACAACATTAATCAGGGTAAAAATTCACACTGAGCAGGGGCTTGGGCAGTGTGTATAGTTGTATAGCTGACTTGGAAATAAGATTCATGAACTATGGAAAATATTGTTGTTGAGTCAACAATTACTGTAATAGTAATGATTGTAAAATTTATATGTGCAGACAGTAAATTTCACTGTGAACTATACTGAAAACTTTGAAAAAGAAAAAAAAAACCTATGCTCAACAGAACTGAAATGCCAAGTTGTAAACAATGTGGAAAACACGTCAGTCTTCAAAGTGTGATAACACGCAGAGGCATCCTTTAGGCTTCAACAGAGTAATCAGAATTCAGGTTTCCAACCCCACATGGGGGCCTCATAAATGGCACCAGCTAATCTCATCCCTGGGATGTCATGACAGTAACTAGGACTAGCAATGATGCTTTCTCTCAATGAAAGGGGAGGGAAAAACAGCTAATGGTCCTGCCTGAAAGTGTATTTCTAGAAACTGTCTAGCCAATGAGTTGGAAATCTATATATCTATCTATCTATCTATCTATCTATCTATCTATATATATTTATATATATATAATGCATATAATGCATAATATAATATAATACACACACACACTGAATAATGAAAAAGAAACAAACCAAGCCAACCATTGGCTGTATGTCTAATTCTATCCTGGCCCAAATATTGCTGAGATCAATGGTCCAGATTTCCCCAGTTCCTATTTTACAATGAATTGCTGAAGTGGTAGAAATCCACATGCCATAAAGTAGTATCATAATCCAAAAATAAGGGCTCATAAAGGAAATTAAAAAAATGTGAAAAATACATTAACTCCCCAAATATCAAACATAAAAAAGCTTGTAAATCAAAATTTACATAGACAGTTATATATTTAGATAGATAGATGGATGTGATGCTTGAAAATATAAATGTGTAACAACCATGAACATTGAGAAGTTGTGAAATAATGAAACAAAGCACACATGGATATCAAAGAAAACATTTAAAATAAATTAAATACAATATACAAAATAAACCCTGGCCTTCAAAAGTGAATTGATGAAAAAATTACTGATTCACCTAAAAAGTAAGAGGATTATTTTTAACATATCTTCCTCAATTTCAGAACAAATTAAAATGTAATTTCAGCACATAAAAATCAGAGGACAAACTAATTCAAAGCTTCCAGATTGGAAGACAAGTAACCTTCAAAGGAAAGAAATCCAATTACCATTAAATTGTTCATTAGTAACCGTAGGAATAGAAGTCAATGTCAAAAGGATTTCAAAGTACTGAGAAAAAAATGACACCCAATATTCTATTCTATGTACAGTGCAATATCCATTCAAGAATTAAAATTTTTCAGATTCTCACAAATATTTTACAAGCAAAGGAGCTGAGGCTGATTGAAATGTACAATTCTTTTAACACGCACAAGAAACACACACACACACACACACACACATCCTTCCTCATATGTACTGTAAAGAAAAGCATGGTATATAAGAAGCCATGGTGAGTAGAGCAATTGGGAAGTAATATGTGCCATATGGGTGCCAGGTTCTAGTCCCGGTTGCTCCTCTTCCAGGCCAGCTCTCTGATGTGGCCCGGGAAGGCAGTGGAGGATGGCCCAAGTGCTTGGGCCCTGCACCCCATGGGAGACCAGGAGGAAGCACCTGGCTCCTGGCTTCGGATCAGCGCAGCGCTGGCCGGCCATAGTGGTCATTTGGGGAGTGAACCAATGGAAGGAAGACCTTTCTCTCTTGTCTCTCTCTCTCTCACTGTCTATAACTCTACCTGTCAAAAAAAATTCTTCCTCATCATGACATTGTTTGTATATTCAAATACTGTTGATGTTATGTGTTTATTTTATACTCAGCAGCTTTGCTCATTTTTATGAGTTCCAACAGTACATTAGGGGAGTCTTTTGTTTCCCCGTATGAAGGAGCATGTCATCTGCAAATAGGGACAATTTACTCTCTTCTTTCCTATTTGTATCCCTTTGATTTATAAAATAAAACTTAAGTCTGCTAATTTTGAAAACAAAATTTCCAAAAATAAAGGAATAAGATGTTCTAGGTCAACCTTACATCAAAACTAAAGAATTAGGTTTTAAAATTAATATTTTGGAAATAAGTAAAGTCTACTAATTTATTAAAACCAGTATTTGGACCGTAAATAACTATTTCAAAAAATAAAGGGGAGCCAAGAAAGACAATCAGTATCCTAGCTCAACCTTACTTATAATATAACCTAATTTAATAGCTTCTCAGGTGAAATGTTGACTAATTCGTTTCTTAATTTTTCTTTGTAACATGCCATACCTGTTATATTATATGTGACATCTGCATTATATTTGTGCTTCAAGGAAAAGTTTTAAAATTAGGACTTCTTTAGTGTGGGCTGTTTCTTTGATTTGGTTACTGTTTAAATCATTGAACTCTATTATCGGTGATAAAATATCAGATTAGTCAACAAAACATGTAGCTACTTTTTATTCATAAAGTATTTAAATTTTAAAATCTATTGTATTATGTATTTTACAATACATCAATGCCCAGATTCAAAAAATAAATAAGTCGACACTGAAAATATATACCATGATTTTGAAAGATACTCAGACAGGTTTGCTTTTTGTCATGCAGTTTTTCCCCTTTAATTTGTTTGTCTTTCAAAAAATAAATAAAGAAAAAGACACGAGAGAGGGAGAGAGTAAGCGACAGAGATAGAGATAGAGATCGAGATCTTCAAGCCACTGGTTCACTCTACAGATGGCCACAAAGGCCCAGGAGCAGCCAGGAGCCAGGGACTCCTTTGAGTCTCCCGTGTGGGTGGTAGGGGCCCAAACACTTGGGCCATTTTCTACTGCTTTCCCAGGCCCGTTAGCAAGGAGCTGGGTCGGAAGTGGAGCAGTTGGGACTCAAGTCAGTGCTCGTATGGATGCCAGCATTACAATTAGCAGCTTAACACACTCACCACAAAGTCAGTCCCTGTCATACAGTTATTACAAGGCCTAAAAAAATTTCCAAATAATCTTACCCCAGAGTATTTTATTTGTGCTTATGTATACTTCTATATCCCCTAGAACTCCTTGATGTTATACTGTCATTGTTCTCCATTTTGTTTTGTAGAGATCTATTTGTACATCCTAAAACTTTCCATGGTTATGTTCGTTCACTAATGCTTTTAACAGTCCTTAACTACATTGTTGTTCCAATTCTTACTGTCTTGTTCACTGTGGGTTCTCACAGCTTGCGATTTACCTTAAGTTATAAAAAATATGAGATTATTATTATAACTCTAATGATGTAGAACACTGAATAGAACCATAGGGCACAGGATTAATGGAGATCTCTGTACTTTTAATCAAATGCTATAATGAACATAGAGTTAATGTTGCAGGATAGCTGAAATATAAATAGGCCTGTTAGGAGAAGGTGAGATGATATGCAAAATCACATAAATAAAATGACAAAAGGCTGCACTAGTCTACCTCAATATGAGAATCCTGTTGTGTTTTCTTACTGTGGCCCTAGCTAATGACCATAAATAAGAACATATTCTATGCAGAATAACTAACAGTTATAGCTTTAAGATAGAAGGTGACAGTAACTGCAGAAACCATTAATGAGTAACAAAGCATAGAGGAAAGAATGTATCTCTGAAGGTATATGACTAAATAAATGCTATTAAAACATTCAGCATTTTTACTAAAAGTAAATATGCTATTTCTTACTAAAATAATTATTTGTAATAGGAGATATATAAAAATCCAGTTTTTTCCAATTCATCTTTGACCCATTTGATCCAGCTGTTTATGGTAAATGAGGTAGTTGAGGTAGAGTCATTTTAACCCAGCAGGGCTGAAGGGAATGGAATCTGTAGGTTTCTGATTATTACCTGGAGCAAAATTTAGAGAAGCACTCTGGGCTAATCTGGGTTCAGCAGGAATGAATATTGAACTAGAAGAGAAATAGTCACAATGGTCTACAGAAGAGTGATTTTGGTGTCATGTTCCCACACATTTTCCATTGAAAATTTCAAGAACTATGTGCCTATGCTGATGTCTTGCAGCGTTTACCCAAAGTGCTCTCCTAGTAATTTGAGAGTATCAGGTCATTGATTTATAGCCTTGATCCATTGTGATTTGATTTTTATATAGGGTGTGAAGTAGGGGTCTTACATCATACTTCTGCAGGTGGGGATCCAATTTTCCCAACATTTGTTGAAAAGACCTTGCTTTTTCCAAGCAGTGATTTTAGCTCATTTGTCAAAGATCAGTTGGCTGTAGAACATGGATTAATATCTGTTTGGTTCCATTGGTCTACATGCCTATTTTAACATCAGTACCAGGCTGTTTTGCTTAAAACTGCCTTGTGGTATGTCTGGGAATCTGGTATTGTGATGCCTCTGGCCTTATTTTTGTTTTTTTAAGATTGTTTTAGTTGGGGCCAATGCAGTGGCACGGTGGGTTAATGCCCAGGCCTGAAGCCCCGGCATCCCATATGGACACCAGTTCAGACCTGGCTTCTCTACTTCCCATCTAGCTCTCTGCTATGGCCTGGGAAAGCAATAGAAGATGGCCTGGGAAAGCAATAGAAGATGGCCCAAGTCCTTGGGCCCCTGCACCCACGTGGGAGACCTGAAGGAGGCTCCTGGTTCCTGGCTTTAGATCGGCGCAGCTCCAGCCATTACAGCAAATTGGGGAGTGAACCATTGGATGGAAGACCTCTCTCTCTCTCTTTCTCTCCCTCTCTCTCTCTGCCTCTCCTTTCTCTGTGTAAATCTTTCAATTAAATAAATAAATCTTTTAAAGATTGTTTTAGTCATTTGAGGTCCCTTGTGTTTCCATATGAACTTTAGGATTTTCTTTCTAGATTTGGGAAAAATATCCTTGATATCCTGATTGGGATCACATTGAAATCTGAAAATTGCTTTGGATAGTGTGGATGTTTTGATGCTATTAATTATTCTAATCAATGACCTTGGAAGATATTTCCAAATTTTGGGTCTTCTCTTTATTTCCTTAATATTTTATAATTTTCATTGTAGAGCTCTTTCTCATCCTTGGTTAAATTTATTCCAAGATATTTAATTTTTGTAGCTATTGTGAATATCATTGCATCATTCATGTGTGTACAGATGCTGTTGAATTTTGTGTGCTGGTTTTGTAACCTGCAATTTTGCCAAGCTCTCTTAGGAGTTCCAAGTCTCTTAGTGGAGTCTTTTGGTCCCCCTATTTAAAGGATCAGGTCTTCTTTAAATAGGGATAATTCCACTACCTCTTTTCTAATTTTATTCCTTTTTAATTCTTTTTCTTGCATAATGGTTCCATGTAAAGCTTCCAGAACTATATTCAATAGTAATGGTGAAAGTGAACACCCTTGTCCGGTTCCATATTTTAGTGGAAATGCTTCTAGCTTTTTCCCTTTCTATATGATACTGGTTGTGGGTTTTGTCATGTATCACCTCGATCATGTTGAGGTATATTTTTGCTATACTCAATTTGCTTAAGGTTTTTTATCATGAAAGGATGTTGTATTTTATGAAATGCTTTCTCTGCATCTATTGAGATAATCATGTGTTTTTATCAATTAGTTAATATCATGTATCACATTTATTTGCATACTTAATATATATGCATATATATGCAAATAAGTCCCATTTGGTCCATATGGATGCTCTCTTTGATGTGTTGTTGGATTAAATTAGTATCTTGTCAAAGATTTTTGCATCAGTGTTCTTTAGAGATATTGGTCTGTAGTCCTTTGTTTTTTGTATATTTTACTTGTTTTAGAACTAAGTTGATGTTAGCCTCACAGAAGGAGTTTGGATGACTCCTTTCCTTTCAATTGTTTTGAACAGTTTAAGAATTGGGATTTGATTTGAACTTCCATTTGCCTGACAATTTTTTTAAAGTTTTATATTTGAAACTCAGAGTTACACACACAGACACACACACACACACAGAGTGAGAGAGAGAGAGAGAGAGAGAGAGAGAGAGAGAGAGAGAGGTCTTACATTCACTCGTTCATTTCCCAATTGGCCACAATGGCCGGAGCTGTGCCGATCTGAAGCCAGGAGCCAGGAGCTTCCTCTAGGTCTCCCACATGGGTGCAGAGGTCCAAGCACTTGGGCTATCTTCTACTGCTTTCCCAGGACATAGAAGAGAGCTGGATCAGAAGTGCAGTGAGGCAGCCTGGACTTGAACTGGCACCGCTATGGGATGCTGGCACTGCAGGCAGTGCCTTTACCCACTATGCCATAGTGCTGGCCCCACTTGACATTAATATTGACATTGGCATTGTTACTTTTTCAATTAGCTCATGTTTAATTCATGTCCCCTAAATTTAATGACAATGATATTTTGACATACATTTTATAAACAGTATATTATTGGGGCAAGCATTTTAACAGTGAGTTCAGATACCTCTTGTAACTCCAGCATGCCATATTGGAGAGCCTGTTCATTCCCAGCTGCTTGCTTCCAGCCTGGAAAAGCAGCTTAGGATTGCCCAAATCCTTGGATTCCTATACCAACCATATTGAAGTCTGTATCTATTTCCAGGATCCTGGCATTGGCCTGGACAGCCCCAGCTACTGTGGCTATGTGTGCAGTGAAGTAGGAATTTGAAAATGATACCTGTGTCTTAATTTCTGTCTCTCACCTTCTGACATTCTGTCTTTCAAATGAATATAATAAATATTAAAAAAGAATGTTAGTTTGCTAGATTTAATTTGCAGAATAAGTATGTTGAGATGAGGTAGTGAATGATTCTAGAATCTCTATAGCTTAGAATAATAATTTTTCACTTTCTTTAAAAGCCATATTTTAGTTATATGTACCCTGCTTACTTCATACAAGGAATTGGGTGTGTATAGAGAAATTTTATTTGATATAGTGATATTGATTTTAAATACTCTGTACTCTCCTCTGTACATGCATGTTGTATTTTATGCTATAATCTTTGTAGTGAGAAATCATTATTTATACTAAACAAGTAGATACATGACTAATCTAAACATTATTGATAAAACTTTCAAGATGAAATAGTTTTACTTAACAAAACACAAGATAACTACCCCTGTTAAATATTAAACTATACCTTTTACATATCCATGTAACTGTATGTTGGTCATATCTTTATAGAAATAAGCTCAAGCTAAGTCAAATATCAGAGCCAATTCAGACTCACCTACATGAACATACTTCCATATTATTAAACGTGGGTTGACAGCATCTGTAATGCTGTAAATGAGGGTTTTATAGCATTTGTGAGCACTAAGAATATGAATGCTTTGATAAATTACATTTAGTGGGAACATAGCTGCTTCTAATATAGATCTATATTTCCTAATCAATAGGAATAAAGCATAATATTAACTAGTGGACCAAGAGAAGAATAACCTTTATTGTCAAGCCTAGAATCCCTTATATTTTGGTGAAAGCTATTTTGTGTTGCTCTTTTTGATCACTTTTACTGATTACTGAAAGTCATCGGTATTGCTTTAGGAAGAAATGCAGAATTTTCATGTTGAATTGTTGTCGACTTCTATAGAAAAATACACCCCCCTCCAGCACACACTCTGCAATTCTTGCTGTCCATGTTCCTGGATAATGATTACTGCTTGTGGTGCTGGAGCCTTCTGGCTCCCTTTAGCTTGGTGGTGCCGTGTCTGTGTTCTGTGTGCTGAACAATAAGAAAAGTATTAAACAACGCAATAGGTGGGAAGCTGCCTCCTGCCTGTAGTCATATTTGGAAAAAGGATCCCCTATTGTGCGGCATCATTAAACATCCTCCTAACAAACTCCTGAGGCGTTACTCTTCAAAGCATTTGTGTCCCATATTTAACCAAAATTTGTCGAAAACAGCAATTGGGTAAGATGTTTGTGTGAATATTTCTTCCTTTTAAACCTACAAGGTGGAATTAGTTTGTTTTTCTCTTTGTATCAACCAATTCCAATGGGTAATTGACACTTCCCTTGTAAGCATGTGAAAGTAAATGAATAAATTTTCAACATGCAGTATTACTTATTGATATGTAACTTTAATATAGTTGATTTTTATTATAAGCATTATCATATTTTAAATATTTTGTTGGATGGCAGAAAGTCAGAGAAGGGTATTCCATCTGCCGGGTACACTTTCTAAAAGCCTCTAACAACTGAGGCTGGGCCATGCATAAGCTGAGAGCCTGGACCTCAGTCTGGAACTTTAGCTCAGATGGGAGAGTTTATTGACTTGAGCTACCCCCTGTTGTCTCCCATGTTGGACAATAACTGGAAGCAGGAAAGAAGAGCAGAACCAGGACCCAAACCTAGGCTTCCCAGATACGGGACACAGGTATCTCAAATGATCACTTAGCCCACTCCAGATGCCTGCCTGGGACTTTTTCTTGAGTAGTAATATTCTGAAACATTAGCTTATAATTAAAATCATGTTTTAATTAATTAGATTATAATAAAATCATGGTTAATGGATTATAACACAATATAATAAAAAGCAGTATGTTACAAAATATGAAGTGTCATTTGAAAATGCAAAGATATCCAAAATTGATCCATTTCGTCTAGGGCCAGATTTAAGCCCAGACCTCTAAGAATTAACACATGTGGATGGTACATTAAAGTTTAAAAGGTAAGAATGATGAAGTAAACAAAACACAAGAGTTGCACTTCAAGAAGTTTAGGTTACATGCTGAAGGTATGGATGCAGAGCACTCTAATGAACAAAAGGACAAAGGGAAGAAGGGCTTAAACAAATGTTTTACCCTCTTTTTCCCATAGATCTGCTTTTAGGGAGGAAAAACACCTTATCTTCTGGGTTCACTCCTGCAGAATGTGATCTTAACCAGCTCATTTAGACCGTCTGCTGGTACTTTTCCTTACCCTTTCATGAAGGCAGTAAATAGTACTTCAGAGACAAGGAGTCTGCTTGAGTCTCATGGTAAGAACTATTTTTGTTGATACTGGAAGTTTTTCTTATTACTTGACAGTGAGAAAGCACACTAGTTTGTAAGTATATGGATAACAGAGAAACATTTCAAATTTCTTTAAAATTCATCAAATAGAAAAAATAGACTTAAGTTGATTATTAGATCTTAATGGATACTTAACACTAAAAATTCTATATATGGTTGATTGCATGTATTAAACAGTACTCTATTCAGAATATACAGGTAAAAATGAGATGCCATCATTTTAAAAATAATTTATAGGATAGTTATGAGTGAAGCAGTTCCATTTTTTTTTTGTGATTTTAAATCAAGTTTTCTCATACAAAACATTTGACTTTGCTCATTTCATTTTTCCCTAACTCCCTCATTAATGCTAGATAAAATATTTATTTATTTATTTTGCACAGACAGAGTTAGACAGAGAGAGAGAGATAGAGAGCAAGGTCTTCCTTTTTCCGTTGGTTTACCCCCCAGGTGACCACCATGGCCAGCACGCTCCATCAATCCAAAGCCAGGAGCCAGGTGCTTCCTCCTGGTCTCCCATGCGGGTGTAGGAGCCCAAGGACTTGGGCCATCCTCTACTGCCTTCTCGGGCCACAGCAGAGAGCTGGACTGGAAGGGGAGCAACCAGGACAGAATTCAGCGCCCCAACCGGGACTAGAACCCGGGGTGCCAGCGCCATAGGCAGAGGATTAGCCTAGTGAGCCATGGTGCCGGCCAATATTTTTCTAATTTCTTCTTCTTCTTCTTTTTTTTTTTTTTTGTTCGAGTGAAAAATTTGGAGAGATTTGTCTTCTAGCTCAGCTATTCTTTCTTCTTCCTTGCCATATCCGTTGTGAAGGTTTTCCACCACATTTTTTATTTGATCTATTGAATTCAGTTCTTTTTCTTTTTTAAAGATTCATTTATTTAATTGAAAGTCAGTTACACAGAGAGAAGGAGAGGCAGACACACACACACACAGAGGTCTTCTATCCACTGGTTCATTTTCCAATTGGCTGCAACTGTTGGAGCTGCAGCGATCTAAAGGCAGGAGCCCAGGAGCTTCCTCCAGGTCTCCCACAGAGGAGCAGGGGCCCAAGGACTTGGGCCATCTTCTACTGCTTTTCCAGGCCATTGCAGAGAGCTGGATTGGAAGTGGAGCAGCCAGGACTTGAATTGGCACCCATATGGGATGCTGGCACTGCAGGCAGCATCTTTACCTGCTATGCCACAGCCCTGGCCCCAATGAATTCTTCATTTCTAATATTTCATTTTTAATTCTATTTAAAAACCTCAATTTCATGGGAAAAACTTTCATTCATATCATGTATGGTTTTCTTTAGTTTGTGGATATTCTTTTAATTGATTTTGAGAAATTCTAAAATTAATCTTTTTTTTTTTCTTTTTATCTGACAGGCAGAGTTAGACAGTGAGAGAGAGAGACAGAGAGAAAGGTCTTTCCTCCATTGGTTCACCCCCCAAATGGCCACCACGGCCTGCACGCTACACCAATCCGAAGCCGGGAGCCAGATGCTTCCTCCTGGTCTCCTATGCGGGTGCAGGGCCCAAGGACTTGGGTCATCCTCCATGCACTCCTGGGCCACAGCAGAGAGCTGGGCTGGAAGAGGAGCAACTGGGACTAGAACCTGGCTCCCATATGGGCTGCCTGTGCTGCAGACAGAGGATTAATCAAGTGAGCCACAGTGTCAGCCCCAAATTAATCTTTTGAATTCTTTCTGCAGCTTTTTATCAATCTCTTCATCCTCACATTCTAATATGTGCAGTACCCGAGCGTTAGTCCCCAGAGGGTGCAACCCTCAGCTATGCTGCCATAAATGATGATCACCATCCTCACTCTGAGCACAGATCCTGCTAAATGAACTGCGCCAGGCAGCCAGGGAGCTCTGAGCGAGTGGAGCCTCACAGAGGGATTGCTCAGAGGCCCAGCTGCGCCTGCACCCTCTTGTGCAGCCACTGTCTCCCCACAGTCGCTGGTTGCAGAGGCCCCACTTGGCCCTGCCAGCCTGTGCAGCCCACAGAGAAGCAGGTGTTGTCTGAGCCAGCCAGCTCTAGGTGCTCCAACCAGGTGACCTGAGACCTGGAGCCTGTGGTATGTTGGGAGGCTGGGGGCATCTTATAGCCCAGCCCCCCATCAGTCTTCCCAGACAGGGTCAAAGTCAATGGGGACCACAGATTTTTCCCTCTGCTAGTATCTCAGGATCACACACATATACAAGAGCCGCTGGCTGAATGCTGCCCTTTCTGCACCACTGCCTCCAGTACTGCAGGAAGATGGTGTCCTGTCTCAGCCAGTTCCTGTGTGCACACAAAGGTGACCAAACCCCAAATGGCTCCTGCTATCTCTCAGCCTTGCTTGGCGCCATTGTGGGGAGGATGGAGTGGGAGAAAGGTGCTCCCTTGCTTCCACTGGGTCCACAGGTATCCGTTAGCCCTTGGGGCTCCAGGTGGCCATCCACCATGCTCCCCCTCTGGCTATCTCACCACGGGTTTTTGCCTTCTGTTTTCACCTCCATCTCCAAGCTGCTGTCCGATCTGGCTCTCAGCTGTTGGAGTCATGTGTTGTATCCATGTCCCTGGTACGTGTCCACACCCTCCACACCAGTCCATGATGTTCCTCTTCCTTCTGTAGAATTTCCACTATTGTTTTCTAATTCTCCCCTAAAACTGCACGCCCTACACTTTTTTTTAATAATATTTATCGCTAGCTCTGCTAGTTCGCTATTCTACCATCTTGGAATCAGAAAAAGATTCTTACTCCTGCAGGCAATGACAGAATGCACATTGTGGATAATAGACTATAATCTAAAAAATTATGCAAAATTATGGAAGTATAGTATTAGAATCATGTTTCCTGCAGCACAGAGTGAAGAGAATTTTAGAAACCACACAGAAGGGAAATTTAGCAAATGTTAAAACTCAGGGGGCAGGCACTATGGCGTAGCGGGTGAAGCTGCCACCTGCAGTACCAGCATCCTATATGGGAGCCAGTTCAAGTCCGGGCTGCTCCACTTCTGATCCAGCTCTCTGCTATGTCCTGGGAAAGCAGTACAAGATGGACCAAGTCCTTGGGCCCCTGCACCCATGTGGGAGACGCGGAGGAGGCTCCTGGCTCCTGATTGTCGCAGCTCTGGCCTTTGTGGCCAATTGGGAGGTGAACAAGCAGATGGCAGACCTCTCTTTCTGCCTCTCCTTCTCTCTGTAACTCTTTCAAATAAATAAATAAATCTTTTAAAAAAAACTCAGGAGAAAGTGATATGCCAGAGTTGTCAGAGATAATCACTGTGACTATGTAAGATAAAGTTTGTTTACTAAGAATGTAACAATTTTTCTGAAATGTTTAGTACTGTCTCACACTCTAGGGCCCTGGCCAAGTATCGCAGCAGTACAACTATAAGCCAGAGGATCCCACTGAGCACATGGTCTCGGATTAGTACGTAGATAGCCTCTCTGTGATCTGGCTTCCACAGTCTACCTAAACTGGATTACATAATTCTCTGCCAAAATTTTAAAAATGATTTATTTATCTGCTGGCTCACTCCTCAAATCACTGCTGCAGCCCGGGACTCGTCCAGGTCTCCCAGATGGACTGCAGGGGCACAAACACTTGAGCCATATTCTACTGCCATTCGGATGCCTTAGCAGGAAACTGCACTCGAAATGCAACAGCTGGAACTTGAACGGAGCTCTGGATTGGGATGCTGGTGTCTGTCACAGGTGATGGCTTAACCTGTATGCTGTAATTCTGGACCTGTTCTGAATTTTTTTTATTAAATTGACAGATAGAGTTAGACAGTGAGAGAGAGAGACAGAGAGAAAGGTCTTCCTTCTGCAGGTTCACCCCCAAATGGCCGCTACGGCTGCAGTTATGCTGACCCGAAGCCAAGAGCCAGGTGCTTCCCCTGGTCTCCCATGCGGGTGCAGGGCCCAAGCACTTAGACCATCCTCCTTTGCCTTCCCAGGCCATAGCAGAGAGCTGGAATGGAAGAGAGGCAGCCGGGACTAGAACCCAGTGCCCATATATGATGCCAGTGCCGCAGGCAGAGGATTAGCCAAGCTTGCTATGGCGCCAGCCCCTGTTCTGAATTTTATTAGGATCTGTTTATAGAAATCCACCAACTAACTACATTTTATTGAAAATACCTTTTTCTAGTGATCGCTGTTAAATATAAGAGTGGGAATAAGAGAGGGAAGAGATGTGCAATTCGGGACATGCTCAAGCTGACTTACCTCAAATGGTAGAGTTAGAAACATACCAGGGATTCCAATTCAATCCCATCGAGGTGGCATGTACCAATGCCATCTCACTAGTCCCAGTGATCAATTTCTGTTCACAATTGATCATAATGATAGGACTAAGAACCAAAGGGATCACATAAACAAGAAAAAGAATAGTGTCTGCAAATACTAGCTGATAGAATCAAAAAGGGAGAGAATGATCCAACATGGGAAGTGAGATACACAGCAGACCCATAGAATAGCAAATGTCCTAAACAGCACTCTGGCCTCATAATCAGCCCTTAAGGCATGCGGATCTGGCTGAAATGCCCATGAGAGTATTTCAGGCATGGAAAGCCAAGACACTCTGGGGGAAAAAAAAAACCTAAATGAAAGATCTCTGCAAGTGAGATCCCAGTGGAAAGAATGGGGCCATCAAAGAAGGAGGTACCTTTCTCTGAAGGGAGGAGAGAACTTCCACTTTGACCATGGCCTTGTCTAAAAATGATCAGAGTCAGTGAACCCAGGGGGCTTCCATAGCCTTGGCAGCTCATGACAAGGGCCTAGGGTGATTACTGAGGCCATAAGCAAGAGTTTCAATTTGTTAAGTCAACAACAGGAGTCACTGTGCACTTACTCCTCATGTAGGATCTCTGTCTTTAATGTGCTGTACATCATGATTTAATGCTATAACTAGTACTCAAACAGTATTTTTCACTTTATGTTTCTGTGTGGGAGCAAACTGTTGAAATCTTTACTTAATGTATGCTAAACTGATCTTCTGTATATAAAGAGAATCGAAAATGAATCTTGATGTGAATGGAAGGGGAGAGGGAGTGGATAAGGGGAGGGTTGCGGGGTGGAGGGTCGTTATGGGGGGGAAGCCATTGTAATCCATATTCTGTACTTTGGAAATTTATATTCATTAAATAAAAGTTTAAAAAAAATACCTTTTTCTTCCATGGAATTGACCATTCATTTTCTCCTCTTAGCTCCTAAAGATAAAGAACAACTCAAACTTATTTTGATATTCTCAGAAGTTCATTAGTTATCCAGTTGTAATCTTGAACCATGCAGTTACTAGAATAACAAAAGAGTAATTTCTATACCACAATGTAAAGTATTTCTATCATGAAAAAACTTAAATTTTCTGCAACTTAGCACATAGGAGATATGATGAATTGTAAGTGCACCAGTACACAATGGCATAGTATTTCCTTTACAGTGAAATATTTAACTTAAAATAGAGAACTTATATGTGATTTACCTGAGAGCTGATGAAGAAAATATAGCCTAAAAACAATGGCATGATACAGAAGTAACATTGGAGACCTTCACTATGCAGCTTCGCAATTATATGTGTGGTTTAATACCCTGGGATGATTTATATGATATTGTACTGATCTGATAATAAATCAAAAAAAATCCTTGCTATAGAAGGTTATTTGTTACTCAGCTCAAATTTTAAAATAAGTTTAATTCAACCCAAATGCATTGCCTTAATACATTTTTAATCACCTGCCACACACTTTTGAATAATGAAAATGACAAAGTATTATGTCCAGAGTACTTTTAAAAACTCCTTGCCTTTCATTTTAGTGTAAAAAGAAAATAAGCAAATGTTTAGAGGGAGAGAAAAGTGTTCCCTGTGATAGAAGTTTCTCTTAGAGAATGAATAGATGGTTACAGAGCCTTCTCAAAAATTTAAATTGATTTGTATAAATCAAAAGTTAGCAAATTTTACAAAATGGGACTCAATTTAAGGAGAAGTGAGTTTACACACCTATTGCACACTGTCTGTGGTTCCCACACAGAAGAAACAGCAGTAACTATGCAGACGGCAGTGAGTCCTGACGTCCAGAGACACAGCCTCTGAATCAGGCCGTGATGTCAAGTTCTACCACTTAGCATTTCAGCCTTGTGAAGTCAGTTAAGAAAAAAGGAAAGGAAAATAACAGGAAAAGGTAAAAGTAATAGCTTCATATTTCTTCATGCATAACTTGTTTGGACTCAGTTTCTTAAGTTTTTTATTGGGTTTCATATTTCTGATTCCATGAAGAGTTAAATGAAGGCAGTAGTAAAATAACATTTGGAACACATAGAGAACTAAAATTATGGCTATTTTATTAAGTCAGGTAAATATACTAATTTCATTGTGCTTTCTAAACTGCCATTTAATTCTTCTAGGATTAATTTAAATGCAAATGTTGCATTCAGATCTTAGCTGTTGCATATTGCAAAAAAATGGTTACAGCTTTGAAATAATGATAAATACTCTATTAACTTTAATTGTTATTTTCTAGGAAGCACACAAGTGAGTGCAACTAGAGTGTCACCATAGGTAAAGGTCTATTAGCCAACTAGACCCGTAAAAATTATACCTCTTGTCAAAATTGGAAGGGCCAGTAATCATTAACAAGTCTAATAAAGAATTACAGTATTAATTAAAAAGTTTATTTTTATTCACTCGTGAACCTTAAGCTAATTCAGGAAGTCACATGAAGGGAATGAAAACAATTATTAGCAGTGCACATATTATTTTAAAGATGTGTACTGCTGCAGTTAAATGAATTATTTCCTTCTCTACAATTTCCACTGTCGTGAGTTCACCCTCTCTTTATCAGCAAGATTTCTCCTTAGGTAGAAGGGTTTTAAAGTACATACCAGGATCCAGTGCTGTGGCACAGTAGGCTACGTCTGTCTTTGCCTGTGGTGCCAGCAACCCATGTGGGTGCTGGTTCGAGTCCTAGCTGCTCCTCTTACAATCCAGCTTTCTGCTGATGGCCTGGGAAAACAGTAGAAGATAACTCAAGTCCTTGGGCTTCTGCACCCACATGGGAGACCTGGAAGAAGCTCCTGGCTCCTGGATTTGGATATGCCCAGCTCCATCTATTGCGTCCATCTAGGGAGTGAACCAGAGGATGAAAGACCTTCCTCTTTGTCTCTCCCTCTCTCTGTCTGTAACTATACATTTCAAATAAAACCTTAAAAAAGTACATAACAAAATAACTAACATCTCTAACCATTTTTTTCATTTGATCACAGTCTATCAGTTCATTTGAGACTTAGCTATTTAGTTCAGATTGAGAAAAATTAAAATGTTAAAAAGTCTCAAAAATAATGTTTAGTAAGTAAAATAAACATATTAATATAATACACTGGAGTTATCACTCCCCATATAATGCTAAGTTAAAAGCTATACTGAGAAATAGGTTTGGAAACTTCTTGTCTTCAAATATATATTTATGGAAAGTGAAATTGAAAGGAGCAGTAAAGATCAGCCTTAACGCAATCTACCAATATCACACCTTAAGGACAGATTTATTGGTGTCCGTTGAGAAGGGTGTCCTTCAACATGAGCAATCCCAAGTCGAGTGTGCTCTACTGGGGCGGGGTGACATTATTTTAAAGGCTCAGGCTCACTCTTACTGTAATCTCCCTTCTTCTACTGCACACCCTCTGAGAGAGCTGCGCTTAATGAGCTAACAATTATTTTATCCTTTATATTCCCTCACCACCTTCTACCCTGTCCGATTTTAGCTCTTGAATTATTGGTATTTAAACCTTTAATATGTAATTAATGGTAATATGGTGAGAAGACAGTGAAAGGGCAAGATATTATTTACAAGGTGTCTGAATTCTTATGGCTGATTCTGTATAAATGTCTATACAACAGTACACCTACTTACAAAATATCCCCTGTAACCTACCACTGTAGTATTATTTAATAGCCAAATATGCAACATCTTGATAATAAGATTTATTGAAACCACCTGTATGCTACACATTTACTCTAGTAATCATGAAAGTAGAAAGAGGCCATTTTAAATCTGATTTACATTTAAAGAAAGTGAAAGGAGAGGCAAATTATAATTTGTCTATGATAATACAGTCAAGAAGTGTGACAATTTGGCTCCAAGCAACTTTTCCCCAGAGCTATGGTCAGAATCTTCACTCATTATTCTTTGTCTTGCCAAGCAGCATACATATCGCCATGCTATTATATTATATTGACAGCAAAGAAAGAATCAACATACTGTAAAAATTCTGTTCGGTACGGAAACAGAGAAACTACAATCATAAAATTGTCCTAGGTAAACACCTTTTCAATTTAGGAATCTGTCCATGCACACACTGGTATGGAATAACATAAGGACTATTTTTTTTTGCATTGTTGTATATCTCATAAAATACTTTAACTTTTTTTTTTCAATTTTGAAAAATTACAAAAAACATGCTAATGTTCCTTTAGTTGTGCAGAAAATAATTTGCAAGATTTTTTTCTGAAAAATGTGGCCTTTGGAGCCAATGCTGTGGAACAATGGTTTAAGCTGCCACCTGCAGCACTGGCATCCAATAAGGGTGCTCCCTGGAGTTCTGGCTACTCCGTTCTAATCTAGGGCCCTGCTAATGCTCCTGGGAAAGCAGCAGAAGATCAGCCAAGTCCCTGGGCCCCTGCACCCACGTTGAAAACCTGGAAGAAGCTCCTGGCCTCTGGCTTGAGCTTGTTACAGCCAAGGTCACGGAGGCCATTTGGAGAGTGAATCAGCAAATGGAAGATCTCTCTCACTGTCCGTCTTTCTCTCTGTATCTCTGCCTTTCAAGTAAAAAAAAAAAAAAATGGATCTTTTTGTAAGTGGCCCTTTATCATTTACAAGAGATATAGCTAAGTCATTCTCAAAGTTTTATAAACTTTATGACGCCATTCTACTGTCTGTTGTCTGGAATTTCTGGATGCCAAGCATAAGATGGGGAGACATTAAAATCAACACCAATCATTAAAAATTCTTGTTTTCTCAGTTGAGAAACATAAATCCCCTGCCAATCTTGTCTATGTTAGTGCAAAGTGCTTGCAATTTTCATTTAAGAACAATAAATTACAGCAGTTCTGTATTAGTTCCTCATATTGCCGTCTTTGGTGTTAACAGTCATAACTGCAAGTTTCCACATCATTGGTTTCTTCAGAGATTGGCAGGAATTCACCACGTTGCATGCAATAGAAGGATTTAATTTTGGCAGAGGCTCAAGGAATGCAAACATTTTCTGCTTGCTATTTTCAGGAATAAAAGTTTCTTTCATAATAGAAATGCGTATATAAGCTATAAGAATCAATATCATATTTATTAAAATATCTGTTTGATATATATAAAGCATTTTGCATGGACTCTGTCAAAATAGAAGTAGAAACCAAAATGAAAACATTTTTCTTTTCCTAATTGTCCTCCTTTTTTAACTTGTACTTAGACTCTTAGGAAAGAAAATCTTAATGAAATTACTGAGCAGGTGTTGCTTTATTAAGGATAAACAAAGAGCTCACTCTGGTATCTTTCTTACTTTGAAGAAATTAGGTCAATGATACTTGAAGTACAGGTTGAACAACTTGTAGCTCTGTATTTTGGCTGAGAAATTGACATTTTTTTCTTATTTATGGAATGAAGTGTATCTGACAAGTACAGCAGAAAGAACAATGGCCAAGAAGGCTAGGTAAGGAGATGGCGGTTGGTGACTGACCTCTTCCCTCTGACCAACTACTGACCTTTATCTTCCATCCAGGGTCATTGCTCCATGACAAAGCAAACGTAGAAAATTCAAGCAAGATTTTTTAATTTTGTTTTGCAAGAAGATCAATAGTCAAATCGCACTTCACATATTACTATCTCCTTAAGCAAACCTGTAGTGTAGGATCACTCATCCCAGACAATTCTAATGTATTTTTCCATGTGGCAAAACCACATATTTTGGTCATCACTTTAAAAAAGAGAACTCCATTGAGGATATGAATGAATATGGATCAGTGCCCTAGGACTGTTCAATCCTGAAGCCCAGACAAATGTTGGCATGTATTTTTATAAGTCTTCATTGGATTATTAAAACTTTGTCATTTTGAGTAAAAATACTCAGATATTTAGATTTGTTCTCCCTTAAATTCAAACTTGCCATGATAATTTGTAAATATTAAAAAATAGGTATGCAATATCAACAACAAAATGAAATGCTTCTGAAATTAATTTTCCTTTCAGGTATGCATTTTCTTAAATATTTATGTTTTCAAAATATGAGTTATGGTGAGTGAAGGAGTCTTACCACAACAACCAATTCTGATGCATGTTTGACTAATATTTCTAAACTGTGTCTGGTAATGAAAACAATCACATAGACACACTACAATTTTGATTTGGTTTTCAATTGAGGATTATTCATCAGCAAGAAAATGAGCAATGCTGGGAATGATTACAATTTAAATTTATAGAATTAATTACAAATTCCTAACTTAAATTGTCTTGGCTCTGGTTTTTATTAAAAGAGAAGACTGAACCATGGCAAGGCTAATTTGTTCCAGACTTTTTAGCTAAATCAAAAGTGAAATAAGCTGCATGAGACGTTAACTTGAAAATGATTAATTGATCTGCCCTGTTAGATCTTAGAACTTTCCCATATGTTATTAACTAAAATAGATGATCTTCTTCTACTTTCCCTGGAGAAATGTGAACCTTTTCTGAGTATCAGTCAAAATAATAAGACATCATTTGCCATTTGTTTCAAGAGAGAGAGAGCCCTGCATTCAGAATACCTGAATCTCAGCAAATTTGTTTCTTTAGATTCATGAGAGTCCTCTAAGAAATTCAGTCATCTACTCCATACTGATTGTCTGGTTTGGTGTCCCTATTATACATAAAATACCTGCATTAATCTTGAGGATCATACGTAAAGGCTAACACAAGTCTCTTGGCATATCCTCTATAGAGCAAAATGTTGGGATCATCACACATATTATTGAGTGATAATCTTTTATTTTTTCAAAAAAAAATTTTATTTCTTTATTTGAAAGAGTTACGGAAAGAGAGGGAGAGAGAGAAGTTCCATCTGTTGGTTCACTCTCTAAATGGCTGCAGCAGCCAGTCCAAAGCCAGGAGCTTCTTCTGGGTCTCCCATGTGGGTGCAGGAACCCAAGCACTTGAGCCATCCCCCACTGCTTTCCCAGGTGCATTAGCATGGAGCATGATTGGAAATCTAGTGGTCAGGATTCAACCAGGTACCTAAATGGGATGTCAGCACTGCAGGCAGTGGCTCAACCCGATGTACCAGTGTTGGCCCCAGGATAACTTTTTCTGATCACGACTTGTCCTTTTGTGTGGGAATGCAGAAGTATGATCAATTTTGAGCTTCTAAACAACGCTATTACATCTCAACACTTTGGCTTAAGCATATAGTAGATCTTCAAATACTCTCTTCAGAATTAGAAAGGACAGAAAGGTTATTTTATTCCTCTCACTATCCGTTCAGTGTCGGCCCAGGTCTAGGGCCTTCGTCACATAACACATCTTATCACTGCAGCTGTCACTCGTTATTATTCATAGTTCATGAACAATCTACTCAGGGTAAGGACATCTTTCCACCTGAAAAAATAGCTCAGTTCAACTCTTCTCTATCAGGTGTCTACGACAGAACCTTCCGCTCACTTGAGATGGAGTTTTGTGTACGCTCAGGAATATTTTACTCAATTTTAACTGTTTCTAAACTTACTACTAAGGAATAAAGCTATATTCATTTTTTAAAGTGTATCAGCAGGGCCAGCACTGTCACGTTATCAGGTAAAGCCGACGCCTGCAGTCCCGGCATCCCATATGGGCACCAATTCCGGTCCTGCTGCTCCACTTCCCATCCAGCTCTCTGCTGTGGCCTGGGAAAGCAGTAGAAGATGGCCCAAGTGCTTGGGCATCTGCACCCGCATGGGAGCCCTGGAAGAAATTTCAAGCTTCCAGCTTCTGATCTGCTCAGCTCTGGCCCTTGTGGCCATTTAGGGAGTGACTCAGCAGATAGGTGATCTCTCTCTCTCTCTCTCTGCCTCTCTCTCTGCCTCTCTCTCTGCCTCTCTCTGCCTCTGTGTAACTCTGCCTTTTAAATAAATAAATAAATCTGTAAAAAAAGTATAATAGCAGATGATAGCTCAATGATCTCAATGTTGTATACATGTTTAATTCTGCAAAAGCCTAAAGTTGCGGGTATGCACCTACCTCATTTTATTAAGAAAAAGACAGCTGGGCCTGGCTGGGGCTGGCATTGTGGTGCAGAAAGTCAACACTCCATATGCAGAGCTGGCATCTCATATGAACATGGGTTAGAGTCCCAGCTGCTCCACTTCCAATCCAGCTGCTTCCTAACGCACCTGGGAAAGCAGTGAAGGATGGCCCAAGTGCTTGGGGCACTTCCACCCTTGTGAGAGACATGGAAGAAGCTCCTGGCTCCTGGTTCTGCTTGGCCCAGCCCTGGCTGTTGTGGCCAATTGGGGAATGAACCAGCAGATGGAAGATCTCTCTCTCCCCCTCTCTATCTTTCAAATAATTTTTTAAAAAAAGGACAGTAAAATAATACAAACATGTCTTATTCTAGAATTCATGCAGGTCCCTGTAGTTTTACTACCTCATATTAATGTGATATATTTGTCACAATTAATGAACTATTATCTAGCTCAAACAACTTTTTCTAACAAATGATCTAATATATATGTGAGTAATATGGATAACTGGGTATGGGACATATGGGAACTGTTTGTACTACATCACAAATTTTGTATATTTAAACAATTCTTCAGTTAAATACTAAAAATCCAAAATTCACTGTGATCCTCTTTTTTTTTGCACAGATTAATGAACAAACACACCTAATATTCAGATAATAGAAGTCAATGAGAGAGAAGAAAAAGAGGTAGGATGAAGTTCTCTAGGATGGACCCTATGCTAGGCCTTAAATGAGTTTGAGCTAATTAAAAAAAATCCAAATCATACCATGCATCTTCTCAGACCGCAGTTCAATGAAGCTGGAAATTAACAATTTAAGAATCTCTACATCATATGCAAACACATGGAGACTGAACAACATACTCCTGAATGAACAATGCATCATAGAAGAAATCAAAAGAGAAATCAAAGTTTCTGGAAACAAATGCAGACAGCAAAACAGCATACCAAAATGTGTAGGAATCAGCAAAAGCAGTGTCAAGAGGAAAGTTTACAACACTTGGTGCTTACAACAACGAAGTGGAAAGGCACCAAATAAATTAACTATCTATGCACCTCAAGGATCTGGAAAAATAACAGCAAACCAAACCTAAACCAGTAGAAGAAAAGAAATAATTAGAGAAGAAATAAACAAAATTGAAACCAGAAAAAAAAAAAAACAATACAAAAGATCAGCAAAATCAAGATCTGGTTTTTTGAAAAAATAAACAAAACTGGCACACTTTTGGCCTAACTAAATAAAAAAAGGAGAAAGAAAACCCAAATCAATAAAGTTAGAGATGAAAAAGGAAATGTAACAATAGACACCACAGAAATAAAAAAACATCAGAAGCCACTACAAAGAGTTGTATACCAACAAACTGGGAAACCTAGAAGAGATTCCTGGACCCATACAGCCTACCTAAATTGAGCCATGAAGACATAGAAAACTTAAACAGACCCATAACTAAGATAGCACTTGAATTAGTAATAAAGAACCTCCCAACAAAGAAAACCCCAGGACTGATGGTTTCACTGTTGAATTCCACCAGACATTTAAAGAAGAACTAACTCCAATTCTTCACAAATTAGTCAAAACAATTGAAAGGGAGGGAATCCTCCCAAATTCTATGAAGCAAGGATTACCTTAATACTTAAACCCGGAAAAGATCCAACAGAGAAAGAATTACAGATCAACTTCCCTGCTCACATAGACACAAAAATCCTCTATAAAATTCTGGCCAATTGATTCCAACAACACATCAGACAGGTCATTCACCTGGACCAAGTGGGATTTATCCATGATATGCAAGGATGGTTCAGCATTTATAAATCATTGTTATATAACACATTAACAAACCAAAGAACAAAAACCATATGATTATCTCAATAGATGCAGAGAAAACACTTGACAAAATGTAGTACCCTTTCATGATGAAAACTATGAGCAAACTGGGCTTAGAGGAATATTCCTTACAACAATCAAGGCAATTTATGACAAACCCATGGCCAGTATCATATTTAAGGGGGAAAAGCTGTCAGCATTCCAACTGAGATCTGGTACCAGACAGGATGCCCACTCTCACCACTGCTATTCAATAGAGTCCTGGAAGTTTTAACCAGAGCAATTCATCACGAAAAAGAAGTCAAATGTATACAAATTGGGAAGGAGGGAGACAAATTATCCCTATTTGGAAACTACATGAATTTATATATAGTGGATCCAAAAATCTCTACTAAGAGATGATTCCAACTCATAGAAGCATTTGGTGAAGTAGAAGAAAATAGATCAATACACAAAAAATCAACAGCCTTTGTATACACATACAATGCCATGGCTGAGAAAGAACTTTTAAGATCAATCCCATTCACAATAACTACAAAAAAATCTTGGAATAAATTTAACCAAGCATGTCAAAGATTTATATAATGAGAATTATAAAATATTATAGAAAGAAATAGAAGAAGATAAAAAGAAATGGAAAAATCTTCCAAGTTCAGGGATTGGAAGAATAAATATAATCAAAATGTCCATTCTTCTGAAAGCAATTTACAGATTCAATGTGATACCAATCAAAATACCAAAGGCATTCTTCTCACATCTTGAAAAAATATGCTGAAATTCATATGGAGATACAGGAGACCTTAAATAGTTAAAACAATCTTATACAACAAGAACAAAATGGGAGGCATCAAAATACCAGATTCTAAGATATACTACAGGGCAATTATAATCAAAACAACCTGATACTGATAGAAAAACAGCTGGATACACCAATGAAACAGAATAGAAACCCCAGAACTCAATCCAAACATCTACAACAGCTTATATTTGACCAAGGAGCTAAAACCAATCCCTGGAGCAAGAACAGTCTCTTCAACAAATGGTGCTGGGAAAACTGATGTTGACATTTGGAAGTATAAAGCAAGACCCCTACGTTACACCTTACACAGAAAATCCACTCAACATGGATTAACAAACTAAATCTAGAATCTGACATAATCAAATTAATTGAGAACATTTTGGGGAAACCCTGCAAGACATTAGCACAGGCAAAGAATTCCTGCAAAAGACCCCAGAGGCAAAGGCAATCAACACCAAAGTTAACAAATGAGATCACTTCAAATCCAGAAACTTCTGTGTGGCAAAACAGGCAAGTGAAGAGACAACCAACAGAATTGGAGAAATTATTTGCAAACTACGCAAGCAGAAAGGATTAATAACCAGAATCTACAAAGAGATCCAGAAACTCCACAATAACAAAACAAACAACCCAGTTAAGAGATGGGCCAAGGACTTAAACAGACATTTTTCAAAAGAGGAAATCCAATGGCTCACAGACACATGAAAGAATGTTCAGGATCACTAGCTGTCAGAGAAATGCAAATAAAAACCACAATAAGGTTTCACATCACCCCAGTTATACTGGCTCTCATACAGAAATCAACAAAAATACTGGCAATGATGTGGGGGAACAGATACCCTAATCCACTGTTGGTAGGAAGATAAACTGATAAAGACAATGGAAGACAATTTGGAGATACCTCAAAAATCTGAATATAGACCTTCCACATGACCCAGCCATTCTACACCTGGGGATTTACCCAAGGGAAACGAAATCAGTAATCAAAAGAGCTATCTGTACTCTTATGTTTATTGCAGCTCAATTTACTATAGTTAAGACATGGAATCAGCCTAAATGCTCATCACCCAATAAGCTGATAAAGAAATTATGGAATATGTACACTATGAAATACTACAAAGCAGTAAAAAATAATGAAATCCTGTCATTTGCAACAAATGGAGCAATCTGAAATATTTTTAGTGAAATAAGCCAGTCCCAAGGGGACAAATACCATATGTCCTCCCTGACCTGTGAGAGCTAATAGCACACCTAAAATGAAAGCCGTAGAAGTGAAATTGACACTTTGAGAAACAATGACCTGAGCAGCCTTCATCTTGACTGTCAAGGAACACTTGTTTAATTTTTTAAGATTTTTCTTCATTTCTTCATACCCTTTACTTAACATAGAGTTAATCATGTATGTGTGTGTGTGTGTGTGTGTGTGTGTATAGTCAATTGATAATAGGTCTCAGTAAAACATAAGAGGGGAAGTTAGGGAGGAGTAAGTTTTTAACTTTAAAGCTGTAAAATGCCATCTTAATTGTTAAAGTGAACATATAGATAGTATTAAGTGTTAAAGAGACCATATAAATAGGATCAAGTGTCTGGTAATAATAATAGAATTAAAAAGGAGGGGATGTTCAGCATGGGAAGCAGTCCATACAGCAGTCTCATGGAATGACAATTGTTTTAAATAACACTGACCTCAGAATCAGCCCTTAAGCTATTTGGATCTGGCTG
Organism: Oryctolagus cuniculus; assembly: GCF_051225735.1. NCBI lineage: Eukaryota > Metazoa > Chordata > Mammalia > Lagomorpha > Leporidae > Oryctolagus > Oryctolagus cuniculus. The sequence continues at coordinate 7,919,529 of NC_142874.1, read as the reverse complement.
AAAAGTCCTTGAGAGCAATGCAGGCATGGAAAGCCAAGGCACAGCAGCAAAAATTTCCTACATGAGGGATCTCTGTTAGACCCCAGTGGAAATAAGGGGCCATCAAAAAAGATGTACTTTTCTCTGACGCGAGGAAAGAACTTCAACTTTGCTTATGGCCTTGTCCAGATACTGACGGAGCAATATGGCCTCGTCTATTTACTGACGGAGCAATCACAAGAGGCTTCCATAACCTTGGCAGCTCATGGCAAGAGCCTCTGGTGATCACTGAGGTCATAAATAAGAGTTTTAATTGTTAAATCAACAACAGAAGTCACTGTGCATTTACTCCCCATGTAGGACCTCTGTCCTTAATGAGTTGCACTATTCAAATTAACTGCAAAATTTGTTCTTAAACAGTAGTTTTTACATTGTGTGTTTGTATGTGTGCAAACTGTTGAAATCCTTACTTAATATAGAGCCAGTCTTCTGAAGATAAAGTTAATTTAAAATGAATTTTAAAGAACAGGATAGGCCTGCGCCAAGGCTCACCAGGCTAATCCTCCGCCTGTGGTGCTGGCACCCCAGGTTCTAGTCCCGGTCGGGGTGCCAGATCTGTCCCGGTTGCTCCTCTTCCAGTCCAGCTCTCTGCTGTGGTCCGGGAGTGCAGTGGAGGATGGCCCAAGTGCTTGGGTCCTGCACCCCATGGGAGACCAGGAGAAGCACCTGGCTCCTGGCTTCGGATCAGCGCAGCATGCTGGCCATGGCGGCCATTTCGGGGGTGAACCAAAGGAAGGAAGACCTTTCTCTCTGTGTTTCTCACTAACTCTGCCTGTCCAAAAAAAAAAAAAAAAAAAAAAAAAAAAAAAAACAACAACAACAAAAAACAGGATAGGAGAGAACATAGAAGTTAGGAAGTGAGTGGAGGAGGGAGGGTGGGTATGGAGGGAAAAAACACTATATTCTTAAAGTTGTACCTATGAAAATTGTATTCATTAAATAAAAGCTTTAAAAAACACTTCTTTCCTATTTCAAATAAAATGCTATTAATATTTTAAAAAAAGATGTAGGATGGAACTCACAGACAGAACAGGCTAAACATTTCACTCATTTAGAATTTAGGAAAATACCTAGGAATGATGTGTGGAGGAAGATTTCAGAAAGTAGCATTGGGGTATTTTGTGGGATAATAAGGATGTAAGTTACCTCGATTGTGGTTATCATTACTGGGATGGAAACATACATCAAAACATCCATTTTCTGCATATGTAGTTTGTTGTATGTCTAATTCATATTAATACAATTATTAAGCATTTAATCAATTATTCTCTCAAAGAAAATAAAATGCTTTCCTTCTGTGAATGTGTCTTTATACTTCTCTTTCACACACACATATGAAGAGTGATCATGTTACATTTTAAAATAATAACTCATAAACAGTGTTCTAGAAAATACACCCACAAAAAATTTTTAACAGGTAAGAAGATATGTGGCTAAGAGCTGAGTCCAAAAACAAGTTTTCCATCATTGCTTTGAAAAAAGCTATAAACATAATTTAAATAAGAATGTGATTTGAGAAGATGGCGGAATAGTGAGGGCGCGCACCGATAGTCCGGGAAAATTTAGTTTAATAAAAGGGGAGTTACGGTAGCCGCAGAAAATAGAACCAAACAAAAATTGCAGGGGAAACCCTTCTGAATGGAGCAGGCGTGAATCGGACGACCTACTGGGAGAACAAGGTCGCCCACCGCACGGAAGCAAAGTCGCGGGACCCAGCCGCAGAAGCCCCAGGGTCTGCGCGACAGTGCTCCAAGGAGAGTGCACGCCACACAGAAAACAGCGGGGAGACTTGAGACGCTCAGGGCTCCGAGTCCACACATCGGCGCTGGAAGGGGAGGTGAGCTCAATAACCCGAGACATTGGTGGGGAAACGGGGGTCAGAATCTAGAGGGGGGCCGGAAAGTGCAGCAAACTCACTACCGGAAAGAAGGAAAAAAAAAAGCTTCGGGGTTTCTCTTCCCCCTAACCTTGCAAAGGTTACAAGGCTGCCAGACTTGAAGAATTCCCAAGAGACAAAGAGCAGGCCTCCTCTTTGGATTTACATATCAGTGGGGGAGAGTTAAGGAACTGAGTCACTACAATTCAGTAGTCTAGGCAACCCAGTGGGAGTCCAGAGGAGCCAAAGACTGGAAGCTAAATACCATCAATTCTGCACAGCCCTGCCCTGCAGTGTTACTTACCCCCTGAATAAATAAAATAAATAAATAAATAAAAAGAGAGAGATTTACCACACATAACCTGAGGGTGTCACCTTTGCACACCCTTAACCTGGAAGAACCAGGCAGAGCTCTCAGGCCGCACCCATCTCAAGCCTCCAAGGCTCCTCCAACAGCAGGCAGTCCACTTAACAGGGACACAGTATAAAAAAAAGAAAAAAAAAGAAAAAAAAAGCGCACAGCGACGCAAGAAGAATTAACTATGCCGAGTAACAAACACAGAAATAGAGGGAGCAAGATCAACGATGACACTATGATGCCTCCAAATAAGCAAAACACCCCAAGCCAAGAGTATGAAGATGATGAGATAGAAGAAATGCAAGATACGGATTTCAAAAAATTTATGATAAGAACATTTAGAAGTTTTCAAAAGCAAATCCTTGAACTACAGAAATCCTTAATGGACAAGATTGAAAATCTTTCTCGTGAAAATGAAATTTTAAGGAAGAGTCAAAATGAAACTCAGAAACTAGTAGAACAGGAAAGTGTAATAGTCAAGAGAAATCAAAATGAAATGAAGAGCTCAATAGATCAAATGACAAACACATTAGAAAGCCTTAAAAACAGAATGGGTGAAGCAGAAGAGAGAATATCGGACTTACAAGATAGAGCACAGGAAAACATACAGTCAAACCAAAGAAAAGAAGAGGAAATTAGAAACCTGAAAAATATTGTTGGGAATCTACAGGATACTATTAAAAAAACCAACATTCGAGTTCTAGGAGTTCCTGAAGGCATGGAGAGAGAGAAAGGATTGGAAGGCCTTTTTAGTGAGATACTAGCAGAGAACTTTCCAGGTTTGGAGAAGGACAGAGATATCCTAGTACAGGAAGCTCATAGAACCCCCAATAAACATGACCAAAAGAGATCCTCACCACGACACGTGGTAATTAAACTTACCACAGTGAAACATAAAGAAAAGATCCTAAAATGTGCAAGAGAGAAACGTCAGATTACTCTCAGAGGATCTCCAATCAGACTCACAGCTGACTTCTCATCAGAAACCCTACAAGCTAGGAGGGAATGGCGAGACATAGCACAGGTGCTAAGAGAGAAAAATTGCCAGCCCAGAATATTATATCCTGCCAAGCTCTCATTTGTGAATGAAGGTGAAATAAAGACCTTTCATAGCAAACAGAAATTGAAAGACTTTGTGGCCACTCGTCCGGCCCTGCAAAAGATACTTAAAGATGTGCTACACTCAGAAACACAGAAACACGGCCATCAATATGAAAGAAGGGAAAGGAAGAACACCTACCAGTAAAAGAGCATGGGAAGCTCAAAGCATATACTAGAAAATATTTCTGGGAAAATGGCAGGGCAAAGTCACTACGTATCAATTGTCACATTGAACATTAATGGTCTGAATTCTTCAGTTAAAAGACACCGTTTAGCTGACTGGCTCACAGAACACAACCCAACTATTTGTTGCCTACAAGAAACACATCTCTCTAACAAAGAGGCATGCAGACTGAAAGTGAAAGGTTGGAAAAAGATATTCCATGCCAACAGAAACCAAAAAAAAGCAGGTGTAGCCATATTAATATCAGACAAAATAAACTTTAATACAAAAACTGTTAAGAGAGACAAAGAGGGACACTATATAATGATTAAGGGTTCAATTCAACAGGAAGATGTAACTATTATAAATGTATATGCACCTAATTACAGGGCACCGGTCTATTTAAAAGATATGTTAAGGGACTTAAAGGGAGATTTAGATTCCAATACAATAGTACTGGGGGACTTCAATACTCCACTCTCAGAAATAGACAGATCATCCGGACAGAAGATCAACAAGGAAACAGCAGATTTAATTGACACTATTGCCCAAATGGATCTAACAGATATCTACAGAACTTTCAACCCTACATCTACAGACTTCACATTCTTCTCAGCAGCGCATGGAACCTTCTCTAGGATTGATCACATACTAGGACATAAAGCAAATCTCAGCAAATTTAAAAGAATTAGAATCATACCATGCAGCTTCTCAGACCACAGCGGGATGAAGCTGGAAATTAGCAACTCAGGAAACCCCAGAAAGTATGCAAACACATGGAGACTGAACAACATGCTCCTGAATGAACACTGGGTCATTCAAGAAATCAAAAGAGAAATCAAAAACTTTCTGGAAGTAAATGAAGACAACAACACAACATATCAAAACTTATGGGATACAGCAAAAGCAGTATTGAGAGGCAAATTTATAGCAATAGGTGCCTATATCAAGAAATTGGAAAGGTACCAAATAAATGAGCTTTCAGCGCACCTCAAGGACCTAGAAAAACTGCAGCAAACCAAACCCAAATCTAGTAGGAGAAGAGAAATAATTAAAACCAGAGAAGAAATTAACAGGATTGAATCCAAAAAAACATTACAAAAAATCAGCCAAGCGAGAAGCTGGTTTTTTGAAAAAATAAACAAAATTGACACCCCATTGGCCCAACTAACTAAAAAAAGAAGAGAAAAGACCCAAATCAATAAAATCAGAGATGAAAAAGGAAATGTAACAACAGACACCACAGAAATAAAAAGAATCATCAGAAATTACTACAAGGACCTGTATGCCAGCAAACAGGAAAACCTATCAGAAATGGATAGATTCCTGGACACATGCAATCTACCAAAATTGAACCATGAAGACATCGAAAACCTAAATAGACCCATAACTGAAACAGAAATTGAAACAGTAATAAAGGCCCTCCCAACAAAGAAAAGCCCAGGACCAGATGGATTCACTGCTGAATTCTACCAGACATTTAAAGAAGAACTAATCCCATTTCTTCTCAAACTATTCAGAACAATCGAAGAAGAGGGAATCCTCCCAAATTCTTTCTATGAAGCCAGCATCACCTTAATCCCTAAGCCAGAGAAAGATGCAGCACTGAAAGAAAATTACAGACCAATATCCCTGATGAACATAGATGCAAAAATCCTCAATAAAATTCTGGCCAATAGAATACAACAACACATCAGGAAAATCATCCACCCAGACCAAGTGGGATTCATCCCTGGTATGCAGGGATGGTTCAACATTCGCAAATCAATCAATGTGATTCACCACATTAACAGACTGCAGAAGAAAAACCATATGATTATCTCAATTGATGCAGAGAAAGCATTTGATAAAATTCAACACCCTTTCATGATGAAAACTCTAAGCAAATTGGGTATAGAAGGAACATTCCTCAATATAATCAAAGCAATTTATAAAAAACCCACAGCCAGCATCCTATTGAATGGGGAAAAGTTGGAAGCATTTCCACTGAAATCTGGCACCAGGCAGGGATGCCCACTCTCACCACTGCTATTTAACATAGTTCTGGAAGTTTTAGCCAGAGCCATCAGACAAGAAAAAGAAATCAAAGGAATACAAATCAAGAAGGAAGAAGTCAAACTATCCCTCTTTGCAGACGATATGATTCTGTACTTAGAGGATCCAAAGAACTCTACTAAGAGACTATTGGAACTCATAGAGGAGTTTGGCAAAGTGGCAGGATATAAAATCAATGCACAAAAATCAACAGCCTTTGTATACACAAGTAATGCCATGACTGAGAAAGAACTGCTAAGATCAATCCCATTCACAATAGCTACAAAAACAATCAAATACCTTGGAATAAACTTAACCAAGGACGTTAAAGATCTCTACGATGAAAATTACAAAACCTTAAAGAAAGAAATAGAAGAGGATACCAAAAAATGGAAAAATCTTCCATGCTCATGGATTGGAAGAATCAACATCATCAAAATGTCCATTCTCCCAAAAGCAATTTATAGATTCAATGCAATACCAATCAAGATACCAAAGACATTCTTCGCAGATCTAGAAAAAATGATGCTGAAATTCATATGGAGGCACAAGAGACCTCGAATAGCTAAAGCAATCTTGTACAACAAAAACAAAGCCGGAGGCATCACAATACCAGATTTCAGGACATACTACAGGGCAGTTGTAATCAAAACAGCATGGTACTGGTACAGAAACAGATGGATAGACCAATGGAACAGAATTGAAACACCAGAAATCAATCCAAACATCTACAGCCAACTTATATTTGATCAAGGATCTAAAACTAATTCCTGGAGCAAGGACAGTCTATTCAATAAATGGTGCTGGGAAAACTGGATTTCCACGTGCAGAAGCATGAAGCAAGACCCCTACCTTACACCTTACACAAAAATCCACTCAACGTGGATTAAAGACCTAAATCTACATCCTGACACCATTAAGTTATTAGAGAACATTGGAGAAACCCTTCAAGATATTGGCACAGGCAAAGAATTTCTGGAAAAGACCCAGGAGGCACAGACAGTCAAAGCCAAAATCAACTATTGGGATTGCATCAAATTGAGAAGTTTCTGTACTGCAAAAGAAACAGTCAGGAGAGTGAAGAGACAACCGACAGAATGGGAAAAAATATTTGCAAACTATGCAACAGATAAAGGGTTAATAACCAGAAGCTACAAAGAGATCAAGAAACTCCACAAAAACAAAACCAACAACCCACTTAAGAGATGGGCCAAGGACTTCAATAGACATTTTTCAAAAGAGGAAATCCAAATGGCCAACAGGCACATGAAAAAATGTTCAAGGTCACTAGCAATCAGGGAAATGCAAATCAAAACCACAATGAGGTTTCACCTCACCCCGGTTAGAATGGCTCACATACAGAAATCTACCAACAACAGATGCTGGCGAGGATGTGGGGAAAAAGGGACACTAACCCACTGTTGGTGGGAATGCAAACTGGTCAAGCCACTATGGAAATCAGTCTGGAGATTCCTCAGAAACCTGAATATAACCCTACCGTTCGACCCAGCCATCCCACTCCTTGGAATTTACCCAAAGGAGTTTAAATTGATAAAGAAAAAAGCGGTCTGCACCCTAATGTTTATTGCAGCACAATTCACAATAGCCAAGACCTGGAACCAACCTAAATGCCCATCAATGGTAGACTGGATAAAGAAATTATGGGATATGTATTCTTTAGAATACTATACCGCAGTAAGAAACAACGAAATCCAGTCATTTGCAACAAAATGGAGGAATCTGGAACACATCATGCTGAGTGAAGTAAGCCAGTCCCAAAGGGACAAATACCATATGTTCTCCCTGATCGGTGACAACTGACTGAACACCAAAAAGGAAACCTCCTGAAGTGAAATGGACACTATAAGAAATGGTGACTTGATCAGCATAGCCCTGACTGCTAATGGACAACTTAATACATTATCCCTCATAGTATTTTTTTTTTTGTCTGTTCTACTTAATATGACTGGTTTAATTCTGTAATTATCACACAGTTATTCTTAAGTGTTGAAAATTAACTGAAATGTGATCCCTGTTAAACATAAAAGTGGGTATAAGAGAGGGAAGAGATGTATAATTTGGGGCATGCTCGGGCTGACTTGCCCCAATTGGTAGAGTTGGAAACATACTAGGGGATTCCAATTCAATCCCATCAAGGTGGCATGTGCCAATGCCATCTCACTATTCCAAGTGATCAATTTCAGTTCACAATTGATCATAATGAAAGGACTAAGAGTCAAAGGGAGCACATAAACAAGTCTAGTATCTGCTAACACTAACCGATAGAATAAATAAAGGGGAGAGTGATCCAACATGGGAAGTGAGATACTCAGCAGACTCATAGAATGGCGGATGTCCTAAATAGCACTCTGGCCTCAGAATCAGCCCTAAAGGCACTCGGATCTGGCTGAAAAGCCCATGAGAGTATTTTAGGCATGGAAAGCCAAGACACTCTGGCAAAAAGATCTCTGTGAGTGAGATCCCAGTGGAAAGAACAGGTCTTCAAAGAGGGAGGTGCCTTTCTCTGAAGGGAGGAGAGAACCTCCACTTTGACTATGACCTTGTCTAAAGAAGATAAGAGTCGGAGAACTCAAGGGGCTTCCATAGCCTTGGAAACTCATGACTGGTGCATAGGGAGATTACTGATGCCATAAACAGGAGTGTCAATTTGTAAAGTCAACAACAGGAGTCACTGTGCACTTACTCCTCATGTAGGATCTCTGTCCTTAATGTGCTGTACACTGAGGCTTAATGCTATAACGAGTACTCAAACAGTATATTTCACTTTGTGTTTCTATGGGGGTGCAAACTGTTGAAATCTTTACTTAATGTACACTAAACTGATCTTCTGTTAAAAAAAAAAAAAAAAAAGAAACTATCAATTCCCAACTTGACTCTCACTGGGATTAAACATGACAATAGGTCTGATCTGATTTCATCATCATGTAAAAAAAATCGTCTATTATTTTTCACTTTATGTTTCTGTGTGGGAACAAACTGTTGAAATCCTTACTTAAGGTATAATAAGCTGATCTTCTGTATACTAAGATAATCGAAAATGAATCTTGATGTGAATGGAAGGGGAGAGGGAGTGGGAAAGGGGAGGGTGGTGGGTGGGAGGGACGGTATGGGGGGGAAAGCCATTGTAACCCATGAGACGTACTTTGGAAATTTATATTCATTAAATAAAAGATAAAAAAAAAATAAAAATTAAAAAAAAAAAAAAAAAGAATGTGATTTGAATATTAGTGTGAGGAGCTCAGAGAATGGGAAAAGACCTTAAAATCTCTTATTATTACAATATGCCTATTGGTTAAATAATTTCTTAGCTTTAATGAAATATATGGGTAGTATTACCAATCATCCAAGGTACCACATTTATCATATAATGAATTGTTTCACAACAGTAATGGTTTTACCCATAGAATAATTGGCATAGAGTAGAGAATGACAATAGTAGAAATCACTCAAAGAGCCAGTTATGCAGACCAAAAATTAACTTGCTCTATTATGAACTAAAAATGATCTGCTTGAGCATTACAAATGTAAAATTTTCTGCAACAAGGATTTTGATCTATTTCGCCTATTAATGTAAAAGCTACATTTTTTATAACTGATGTAAACGTGCCCTGTGATTTTCATAAATATATACACTATTAAATCAGGGGAAATAATGTATTTAAAAATTCTTTAAGAATCCCTTCTCAATGCACGGAGCAACATCATTGTGAGATTTAGCAATCCAGAATAGCACCAGTGTACTATACACACACTTGTAGCTGCGGCATTTTCACATTCATCTAAGTATATCATATATTTCTTGTCCATGTCTTGTTGAGAAGTGAGGAAGCGTGGATATCTGGAGTAAAAGTGGCAAAATCCTTCAGACAGGTAGCTGGAATTCAGGTTTACAGCTCTACATCTTGGGCTGGTCTTTGGATGCAGGAGATTAAGCTAAGAATTGCAACCCTGACACCCCACATAGGGTCGCTGGGAGTGAACCAGCACACGGAACCTCTTTCTTCTCTCTCTCTCTGTAACTCTGCCTTCTCAATAAATAAGTAAAAACTAACTTTACATCCAGATGAAGGTACTGATGTCTCCTTTGGCTAACAAATGTTACTTTAACATTGTTAAAATGAATCCATAAAGATGAAATTGACATTTTACTCAAAAAAGCTAATATTACACATGTATATTATTTCCTTTATTTGTTAAAAACATTCGAACAATATTATTCTCTGTGCTATGATTGAAATGTTTTCTAACTTGAAAGTGATCTCATTGTTCGGTGTTATTCTTTGTTGAATAAGATGAATGATGAGAAAAGGTTGTAGGCTGCATAATATTACAGAATAATTAATCTTACTTGATGCATAATACATTATTAATATGGTGAAGGAAGGAAATCTAAATGAATTTATTTCTTCTATTGCATTGGGCAAAGATATGCTTTCTTGAAAAATCAATGGAATTGTGAAAATGTTGATAATCTACTGTGTAATGAACTGCAGTGAAGTGAGTTTTCATCCTAAGCAAATGAAATCACACAGCACAATAATGAAGACTGACTCCTTGCATCTGCAATACTGCTGAAAAAGAGACAGTGAAATAATTCCAGCATTTGTGAAAGTGAATCAAAGGAGTCTCTGTGACTATTTCAAAGTTATTGAGAAAATATTTCAATTTCCTACAACTAATAACTGAGTCTGAGAGGAATAACCCGTGATGGGGGCTAGCAGCACAGTCATCAAACACCACCAAAATCATGCCAGGCTTTTCTGTAATTCCTTCGGTTACATAGCAAGAACATATGGACACCAAGCATAATAAATAAATGAAAGTAATATATATTATATATGTAATATATCAGCTAGTATTTGCAGACACTATTGTTTATGTGATCCCTTTGGTTCTTAGTCCTATCATTATGATCAATTGTGAACAGAAATTGATCACTGGGACTAGTGAGATGGCATTGGTACATGCCACCTCGATGGGATTGAATTGGAGTCCCCTGGTATGTTTCTAACTCTACCGTTTGAGGTAAGTCAGCTTGAGCATGTCCCAAATTATACATCTCTTCCCTCTCTTATTCCCACTCTTATATTTAACAGTGATCACTTTTCAGTTAAGTTTCAGCACTTAAGAAGAATTGTGTATTGATTACAGTATTCAAGCAAAAGTATTAAGTAGAACAAACAAAAAAATACTTAGAGGGATAACATATCAAGTTGCTCATCAACAGTCAGGGTGAGGGCTGATCAAGTCACCGTTTCTCATAGTGTTCATTTCACTTTAACAGGTTTCCTTTTTGGTGCGCAGTTAGTTGTCACCTATCAAGGAGAACAAGTGGTATTTGTCCCTTTGGGATTGGCTTATTTCACTCAGCATAATGTTTTCCAAATTCCTAACAGGGATCACTTTTCAGTTAAAATTTAAACACCTAAGAATAATTGTGTGTTAATTACAGAGTTCAACCAATGGTACTAGAACAAAAAAAATCCTATAATTGATAAAGTATTACATTGTACATCAACCGTCAGGACAAGAGCTGATCAAGTCACTGTTTCTCATAGTGTCTATTTCACTCAAGCAAGTTTCCCCTTTGGTGCTCAGTTAGTTGTTGCTGATCAGGGAGAACATATGGTATTTGTCCCTTTGGGACTGGCTTATTTCACTCAGCATGATGTTTTCCAATTCCCTCCATCTTGTTGCAAATGACCGGGTTTCATTGTTTTTGACTGCTGTATAGTATTCTATAGAGTACATATCCCATAATTTCTTTATCCAGTCTTCCGTTGATGGGCATTTAGGTTGGCTCCAGGTCTTAGCTATTGTGAATTGAGCTGCAATAAACATTAATGTGCAGACAGCTTGTTTGTTTGCCAATTTCATTTCCTTTGGGTAAATTCCAAGGAGTGGGATGGCTGGGTTGTATGGTAGGGTTATATTCAGGTTTCTGAGGAATCTCCAGACTGACTTCCACAGTGGCTTAACCAGTTTGCATTCCCACCAACAGTGAGTTAGTGTCCCTTTTTCCCCACATCCTCTCCAGCATCTATTGTTGGTAGATTTCTGAATGTGAGCCATTTTAACTAGGGTGAGGTGAAACCTCATTGTGGTTTTGATTTGCATTTCCCTGATTGCTAGTGATCTTGAACATTTTTTCATGTGTCTGTTGGCCATTTGGATTTCCTCTTTTGAAAAATGTCTATTGAGGTCCTTGGCCCATCTCTTAAGTGGGTTGTTTGTTTTGATGTTGTGCAGTTTCTTGATTTCTTTGTAGATTCTGGTTATTAACCCTTTATCTGTTGCATAGTTTGCAAATATATTTTCCCATTCTGTCGGTTGCCTCTTCACTTTCCTGACTGTTTCTTTTGCAGTACAGAAACTTCTCATTTTGATGCAATGCCAAACGTTAATTTTGGCTTTGACTGCCTGTGCTTCTGGGGTGTTTTCCAAGAAGTCATTGCCGGTACCTATATCTTGCAAGGTTATTTCAATGCTCTCTAAAAATTTGATGGTGTCAGGTCGTAGATTTAAGTCTTTAATCCATGTTGAGTGAATTTTTTTGTAAGGTGAGAGGTAGGGGTCTTGCTTCATGATTCTGCACGTGGAAATCCAATGTCCTATGTCCTAAACAGCACTCTGGCCTCAGAATCAGCCCTTAAGGCATGCGGATCCGGCTGAAAAGCCCATGAGAGTATTTCAGGCATGGAAAGCCAAGACACTCTGGCAAAAAAAAAAAAAAAAAACACCTAAATGAAAGATCTCCGCGAGTGAGATCCCAGTGGAAAGAACGGGTCATCAAAGAAGGAGGTACTTTTCTCTGAAGGGAGGAGAGAACTTCCACTTTGACCATGGCCTTGTCTAAAAATTATCAGAGTCAGTGAACTCAGCGGGCTTCCATAGCCTTGGCAGCTCATGACAAGAGCCTAGGGTGATTACTGATGCCATAAACAAGAGTGTCAATTTGTTAAGTCAACAACAGGAGTCACTGTGCACTAACTCCTCATGTAGGATCTCTGTCCTTAGTGCGCTGTACATTGAGATTTAATGCTATAACTTGTACTCAAACAGTATTTTTCACTTTATGTTTCTGTGTGGGAGCAAACTGTTGAAATCTTTACTTAATGTATGCTAAACTGATTTTCTGTATATAAAGAGAATCAAAAATGTATCATGATGTGAATGGAAGGGGAGAGGGAGTGGGAAAGGGGAGGGTTGCAGGTGGGAGGGACGTTATGTGGGGGAAGCCATTGTAATCCATAAGCTGTACTTTGGAAATTTATATTCATTAAATAAAAGTTAAAAAAATGTAATATAATGTAATAATATGTAATAATATACAATATATGTAATATAATGCATATAATATAATATATTACATATTGTATATTATCTATATTATTATAAGTTAAAAATATATTAAAAGTAATTTTTCAAATAATAAATTTCCATAGTAATCAATTGTAATTAATCAATTATGCTAGCATTTACCTACAAATGCTTGGACTTGAGAAGGACATGTCTAAAAATATCTTTTCACTCTAACAAAATGTACAGAAATTTTGATTCATCTATTAAAAATCAACATTAAAAATAAAATATTACTAAACTTTATAGCATAAAGTTAAATTATCTCCTTAGTTTTCAGATGACACAAAATCATCTTAGTGAAGTGAAATTATTATCATAGGACATATCAATTGCCTTTCTTAAAAATTTATCCTTATTCTCAAGGGTTTTTCGCTTTCTATCTTTCCAGGTTTTGGGAAAACAAAAAGGCTGAGGCTGCTGACTTAAAAATATAAGATTCTTTTTGATATTATTAAATTACTACATTAAAATATCTGTACAAATTTGCATGATCAGATTCAGCAATCAGTGCATTTGAAGATGTAAGACAGTAGGAAAACTCAGGAGGGTCTTGTTAAGCCATAGCAGTTTAATCATTTTAATAATGTAAGGTTTTAAATCCAGTTAAAATTTCCATATACACTTACTTAGAAATACACTGTATTTGAAAATGGCCCAAATGCTTGGTCCCCTGCACCCATCTGGGAAGCCCAGGAGAAGCTCCTGGCTCCAAATGGTCCCAGCTCCAGCCGTTGTGGCCATTAGTGAGTGAACCAGTTGTTGGAAGATCTCTTACTGTCTCTCCCTTTCTCTTTCTGTAAATTCTTTCTTTGAAATACATAAATCTAAAAAAAGTGAAATAAACTATTCTTGAATTACTTGCTATTTCTTTTCACATTATATTATTACCTTAAAATAGTTTTAGTGCCATGAGGAATTACAAGAAAAAATAATACATCACCATCAGGAATAAAACAAGATTTGGTCTGATTTTGAGACATATTTAGAACTAGGTTCTCTTGATGCTGTTTTTTGGAGTTATAGAGAGAGATCTCCCATACTCTGGTTGACTCCACATATCTTCAGAGCAGCCAAGACTGATCCAATAACATGTGGTCAGGAGTCTGGAAGTTATTCCATAAGAGTGGCAGGGATCCAACTACTTGAGCCATGACCAATATCTGGCTCTTTTTGAACAGGGATTTAGTTTTTGACTTTTTGTTGAGTGAAACTATGCCTTGCCCATATCCATATAAGCAAAGTTCTTTTTCAATGGATACTTTCTTGGCTCACAGGTGATTAAATACTTTTCTCTGTGGAATAGGACACCTCTCTTCCTAGTCCCACAGATAAGTATATTTTCACAGGGTGGTCTCCCTCCTTTTTGCCTACCAAATGCATATTCTAACTTTAAAGCAGTAATTAGAGCCAATATCTACCAAATAGCACATTAGACAATGGATGATTTTTGACTTCATGGCCTACTGGGAAACTTTGTATCTTTCCAGACTATCTTATGTAAAACCTCTCCCTTCCTATCCATCTTCTCCCTGTCACGTCTCTCCCGCCTCCTTTATAACATCTACAGCTTCCTTGAATACATAGTATTGCCTTCAGTAACTGTTCTTTCTCCCAACAAGTAACACTTGCCTTTCTCACTAATGCCTCTCTCCCTACAATAATGCAGAGCCAGAGATTTTACCAGAGAGTGACACCGGTGTTCCCCCTGACTTTGAATCTTGTTAGGAGGATAGGACTCAATCCAGCAGGCTGGAATACACTCGGATAGTGGCTCTGGGAACTCCACAGTACCCCTGCCTACAGAACAGGCTAGTGGGTTGCAGTGGCTCCACCAGCACTCCCTGACCCTGAGAGCCCTGAGTGCTGAGACTGAGAAAACACTGTGACTGCATGAGAGGAGGCAGGGTGTGCCTGGGTTCTGAACAATCACAGAGTGTTCCTGCATGCTCTCAGAGCTCCCTGGTTGCCTACAGCAGCTCATAGCAAAGGGACCCATGTTCATCATGCACAAATCATATGTGCAGTTCATACAGCAGTGCAGACGAGTGTTGAACACACTGGGCTAACATCTGGGCATTCCTCAGCTTGGAGGAGAAGGGGTGGTTTCACTAACAGAAGTGACTACTCCTGTACTTCCAGTTAACCAGAGTAGAGCTATCATGCCCAACTTTGGTGTTATCCTGGATACTTGCTCCATCCTGGAGCACAGACCACAGCTCTCTGGCCATACCCACCACATGCCTCTTTGTATTCATTGAAGGTATAGACATTTCACTAAGCCACTGAGGCACAGCTCAAAGATAAAAACCATCACAGGAAAATTCAAGAAACAATAAGGAAGACACTATGACAAACCCAAAGGAAAACAAAAGCATTTCAATATTAGAATGAGAGACTATCAAATGACCCAATATATGGGTAATAAGAGTACTTGAATATGTGGAAAGACAGAAGAGACTAGAAGGACTATTTAATGTCCTTCTAATTTCACTAATTTGAAGAAAGAAAGGAATGTCCAAGTGCAAGAAGCACATAGGAATCCTAACATATATTACCAGAAAAAGATCTTCACCATAGCTGCTCGCTACAGGGCAGCAGGCCCAATGGAGCTCTTCAGGCCAGCCTGGGGGGCTTAGAGGCCGAGCGGGATGATGAGTGTCAGTGGCAAAGGGATCACACCAGATCCGGGAGATCAGTCAATGCACAGGGCGCAGCCAGGTTCTCGACTTTATTGGGAGGGGAAGAGCTTTTATAGACACAGAAAGGGAGCTATCCAGGGCACAAGGGAACTGAGCCAACCAACTGAAAGGTAAGGCAGGACATGAGCCGGGCACGCCCTCAAGGGCCTATCACAGCTGAGGACACCTATTGTTCACGAATATGGAAGTCTCCTGTCAGGCTAGGTACCTCCCCCGGGGGCCATCTTGGATTGTTGGAAACGCTGTCACTGGAATGCGGAAGTAGGGCAAACTCAAGCAAAGGCTTATCAGGTTTGACGAGCGAAGGCTTAGCAGCCTTGTTTCCTTTTCAACTGGAGCCCCCCGCACACCATGACACACTGTAGTCAAACTTTCCACAGTAAAACATAAAGAAAAGATTCTAAAATGTGCATGAGAAATGCCAAATTACTCTCAAAGTATTTCCAATTAGACTCACAACTGATTTCTCATCAGATACCCTACAGGCTAAAAGATATCGGTATAGTCCAACTCTTGAGAGAAAAAAAAAAAACACTCAACCCAGAATATTGTACCCTGCAAAGCTTTCATTTATGAATGAAGGTGGGATAAAGAGCTTCCATAACAAACATAAATTGAAAGAATTTGTTACCACTTGTCCAGCCTTACAAAAGATGTTAAAGGATATTCTATAAACAGAAACACAGAAAGAGAGCAATCATCATGAAATAATGTGAAGATAGAAAATACCTCGATGAAAGTACAAAGAAACCCAAAGAAAAGACAGGAATATTCACAGAAAAAATGTCAGGGCCAAGTAGTTACTTGTCAATAGTCACCTTGAATGTAAATGGCCTCAACTCTCCAGTTAAAAGATGCAGACTGGATGAAGAGATTAAAAAACAAGACCCATCTATTTGCTGCCTACAAGAAACACATCTCACCCACAAAGATACATGTAGACTGAAAATTAAAGGAGAGAAGGATATATTCCATGCAAAAGCAAAGAAAAAAAAAAGGGCAGGTGTAGCCATCCTAATATCACACAAAATAGACTTCAACACAAAAAATTGTTAAAATAGACAGAGAAGGACACTATTTAACGATTAAGGGAACAATATAACAGGAAGACATGACCATAATAAATGTATATGCACCTAATTACAGGGTGCCTGCCTATTTAAAGGATGCCAAAAAGAGACCATTGGAACTCATAAAAGAGTTTTGAAAAGTAGCAGTATATAAAATCAACACACAAAATTAAATAGCCCTTGTATACACAGACAATTCCATAGCTGAAAAAGAACTTCTAAGGTCAATTTTATTTACAATAGCTACAAAAATTTAAATATCTTGGAAAATTGCAAAACATTGAAGAAAGAAACAGAAGACATAAAAAAATGGAAAAATCTTCCATGTTCATGGATTGTAAGAACAACATCATCAAAATGTCCATGCTAACAAAACCTTTTATAGATTCAATGTGATCCCAATCAAAATACCATCATTCTTCTCAGATCTAGAAAAATAATGCTAAAATTCATATGGAAACATAGGATACCCCAAACAGCTACAGCAATCTTAAAAAGTAAAAACAAATCTAGAGGCATCACAGTACCAGACCTCAAGACATACTACAGGGAAGTTGTAATCAAAACAGCCTGGTACTGGCAAAGAACAAATGTGTAGAAAAATGTAGCAGAATGGAAACTCCAGAAATTAATCATGCATCTACAACCAACTTGTCTTTAACAAAGGAGCACAAAATCAACCCCTGGAGCCAAGACAATCTCTTCAACAAATGGTGCTGGGAAAATTGGATCTCCACTGCAGAAGTATGAAACAAGATCCCTACCTTACACCTTACACAAAAATCTACTAAAATATGATCAGAGACCTAAATCTATGAACTGATAATATCAAGTTACTAGAGTATTGCGGGGAAACCCTACAAGAAGGAGGATAAAATAAAGACGAGACTAGATACAGTGAAGTAAATTTAAAAATTTAATCAAAAAGTCCAAAAGTTATTTCTGAAAAGACATATAGAATTGAACAGCTCTTCAAATGCAGAAGCATTGCATGTATAAATGGTTATGGGCAAACTGGATCTCCATGTGCAGAAGTATGAAACTAGACCCCTACCTTACACCTTACACAAAAATCCACTCAAAATCGATCAAAGACCAACATCTGTGACACGACACCAACACCATCAAATTATTAGAGATCACTGGAGAAATTATTCAAGACATTGGCATAGGGAAAGAATTCTTAGAAAAAACTGCAGAAGGCCGGCACCGTGGCTCAACAGGCTAATCCTCCGCCTGTGGCGCTGGTTCTAGTCCTGGTTGGGGCGCCGGATTCTGTCCTGGTTGCTCCTCTTCCAGTCCAGCTCTCTGCTGTGGCCTGGGAAGGCAGTGGAGGATGGCCCAAGTCCTTGGGCTCTGCACCCGCATGGGAGACCAGGAGAAGCACCTGGCTCCTGGCTTCAGATCAGCGCGGTGTGCCGGCTGAAGCAGCCATTGGGGGGTGAAGCAACATAAAAAGGAAGACCTTTCTCTGTCTCTCTCTCTCTCTCTCTCTCTCTCTCACTGTCCACTCTGCCTGTCAAAAAAAAAAAAAAAAAAAAAAAGACTGCATAAGCACAGGTAATCGAAGCCAAAATTAACAAGTGGAATTATATCAAACCAAGAAGTTCTGAACTACAAAAGAAAGACTCAGCAAAATGAAAAGGCAACTGACAGAATGAGAGAAATTATTTTGAAACTATGCAACTGATAAAGGATTAACTTCTGGAATCCACAAAGAGCTCAAGAAACTCAACAACCATGAAAGAAACAACCTAGTCAAGAAATGGGCAAAGGACCTGAACAGAAATTTTTCGCGAGGAAAATTGAAATGGCCAAAAGACATATGAAAAAAATTTTCAGGATCACGAGCCATCAAGGAAATGCAAATCAAAACCACAATGAGGTTTCACCTCACCCCCATTAGAATGACATACAGAAATCAACAAACAACAAATGATGGAGCGGATGTATGGAGAAGGGTAAATTAATCCACTGTTGGTGGGAATGTAAACTGGCACAGTCACTGTGGAAGACAGCATGGAGATACCTCAGAAATCTGAATACAGACCTACCATATGACCCAGTCATCCCACTCTTGGGAATTTATCCAAAGGCAATGAAATCAACATATGTAAAGGTGATCTGCACCCTCATGTTCATTTCAGCTCAATTAACAGTAGTTAAGATATGGAATCAACCCAGATTTCTATCAACTGAAGACAGGATAAATAAATTATGGTGTATATATACACTATGGAATGCTATATAGCAATGAAAAAAGAAATCCTGTCATTTGCAACAAAATGGAGGCAACTGGAAACCGTTATACTTAGTGAAATAAGCCAGTCATAAAATACCATATGGTCTCTCTAATTTGTGGTAAATAATAGAGTATTTAAAATGTAATCCATAGAAGTGAAACTGACACTGTGAGAAGTGTTGATTTTGAATAATCCTTGTCTTAAGTGTCAAGAAACAATGCTTATCTTGTTCATTTGTTTTTTTTTTTTTTTTAATTTTTTTTCATACTGTTTGAACTAACTCAATTCATTCTAAGTGGTGAACTCTCCACTTAGTGTAGGGTTAATCTCATGAGTATAAAATTAACTGAAAATTGATTTCTGTAAAAATAAGAATGGGAAAGGAACAGGGAGGAGGAGACAAGTAGGAGTATGGGTGTGTGGGGGAAAGAATCACCATGTTACCAAATTTGTATAGATTAAAGGCATGAAGCTGCATATCCCTTACACAACAATAAAAAAAAAACTTCCCACCTGTGACATCATATTTACCTACAGTTTTTATTCTGTCAAAAATCATTTTGAATATATTCTACAGTTATATTAAGTGAAAATAAATTTGGTTTATTATTATAATTAAGGTTATATCTTTAATTATGAAAGATGCTTATTATCTCTGGTAATACAATTTTGATTTGTAGTCATCCATTGTGGTCTTTTTTTTTTTTTTTTGACAGGCAGAGTGGACAGTGAGAGAGAGAGACAGAGAGAAAGGTCTTCCTTTGCCGTTGGTTCACCCCTCATTGGCCGCTGCAGCTGGCGTGCTGCGGCCGGCGCACCACGCTGATCCGATGGCAGGAGCCAGGTACTTATCCTGGTCTCCCATGGGGTGCAGGGCCCAAGCACTTGGGCCATCCTCCACTGCACTCGCTGGCCACAGCAGAGAGCTGGCCTGGAAGAGGGGCAACCGGGACAGAATCCGGCGCCCGGACCAGGACTAGAACTTGGTGTGCCGGCACCGCTAGGTGGAGGATTAGCCTATTGGGCTGTGGCACCGGCCTTATTTTTGTTCTTTAGTGCAGCAAACATTAAATTTAAGATCTTAAAAATATTTATTGAAAGTATTCAATACGTTCATATATTTGAGGTTAAAAATGCATTAATATTATTTTCACTTCTCCTGGAACCATATTAATTTGTTGTCTATTTTTATTCTATTATTTCTGACTATTTTAGAATTATTGGAATTTTTAAAATTTTCTAACTTTACAACTAAGGATTTACTTAAAAATTTAATTAATTACTATATTTACAAATATCTTTGAGGATTCCAAATGCATTATGTAAATCTAATTCAATTAATAATTCTATTGTTTTACAAACATTAAGAATATCACAGCAATTTTATTCTAGGTATCTATCAAAAGTTTGTGTTCTTTTTGTCGTGTAAATACATATTCAGAGGCTTTACAACTTATGATCGGTTCGCATCCCAATAAAGCCATTGTTAATTGAAACTACAACAAGTAAAGAATGTATTAAATATAACAAATCTACTGAAGGTCACATGTAGCCTAGTCTAGTTAAATATGCTTAGAAAATGTACATTTGGATACAGTTTGGCAAAGTCATCTAACATATATTTTACAATAAAGTGAACAGCTCTAGCAATTTATTAAATATATAATTTATTGAAAAGTGAAACACAACGTGATTGTACATTTATTGTATGCTTTCTACTGAATGCCTGTTGCTTTTATACCATCATGAAGTTGAGAAACTATAAAGCAAACTATTTTAAGTTGGGAATCATTTGTATAATCTTTTCATTTACAAATATGTGAAATATATAACAAACATTTGGATACGATTAAGTGCTAAATTGATCATATAGATTGGATGAAGTATTTGATCATAATGACAGATAGAATTAAAAAGGAGTGAATGCTCCAACGTGGGAAGCAGCCCATATAGCAAACTCACAGAATGTAATACTGATTACAGTATTCAACCAAAAGTATTAAGTAGAACAAACAAAAAAAAATACTAAGAGGGATAACATATCAAGTTGCTCATCAACAGTCAGGGTGAGGGCTGATCAAGTCACCGTTTCTCATAGTGTTCATTTCACTTTAACAGGTTTCCTTTTTGGTGCTCAGTTAGTTGTCACCTATCAAGGAGAACAAGTGGTATTTGTCCCTTTGGGATTGGCTTATTTCACTCAGCATAATGTTTTCCAAATTCCTAACAGGAATCACTTTTCAGTTAAAATATAAACACCTAAGAATAGGATCTTTGTCCTTAGTGTGCTGTACATTGTGATTTAATGCTATAACTAGTACAAACAGTATTTTTCACTTTATGTTTCTGTGTGGGAGCAAACTGTTGAAATCTTTACTTAATGTATGCTAAACTGATCTTCTGTATATAAAGAGAAATGAAAATGAATCTTGATGTGAATGGAAGGCGAGAGGGAGTGGGAAAGGGGAGGGTTGCGGGTGGGAGGGACGTTATGGGGGGGAAGCCATTGTAATCCATAAGCTGTACTTTGGAAATTTATATTCATTAAATAAAAGTTTAAAAAAATTTCTGTTTGACCACTGATTTTTTTAAATATTTATTTATTTATTTGAAAGGTGGAGTTACAGAGGCAGAGGAAGAGAAATAGAGAAAGAGATCTTCCATACACTGGTTCACTCCCTAAATCGCCATGATGGCCGGAGCTAAGCCCATCCAAAGCCATGAGTCTGGAGCTTCTTCCAGGTTTCTCACATGGGTGCAGGGGCCCAAGGACTTGGGCCATCTTCTACTGTTTTCCCAGGCCACAGCAGAGAGCTGGATCAGAAATGGAATAGCCAGGACTCGAAATGGCACCCATATGGGATGCCAGCACTGTAGGTTTTACCGGCTATGCCACAGTGCTGGACCCAACCACTAATTTTTTCAAGCTAAACATTCCGCACCAATGGCTTATTTTCACTGATATGGTGTTAATGAACTTTTAATTGTTTTAAACACCCTCTGAATAAGAAACCATAATGTCATGATAATGCTAAAACATTTTTTTCCCTTCAGAAAACCATTATCTTGGGCCCAGTATGTGAAGCAGTGGGTTATGCCACCACCTGAAATGGCTGCATCCCACATGAGTGACAGTTCAAGTCCTGGATGCTCCACTTCCAATCCAGCTCCATGATAATGTCCTAGTGAAGGCAGTGGATGATGTCCCAGGTACTTGGGTCCTTACAACCAGTGAAGGAAACCAGGATGGTGTTCTTGGCTCCTGGCTTTAGGCTGGCTCAGCTGTAGTCTTTGCAGACTTTTGGGGAGTGAAGTAGTGTATGAAGATATCTATCTCTATGTTCTTTCCACAATTCTCTCTTTCAAATAAATATGTAAATCTTTAAAAAAGGTAAAGTATTATCTGATAGTAAAGGATGCAGAATATAAGTATGCCACACTTGAAACAAATATTATTCCATTTTCCTTGGGCTTTCACAATTTCTATAAAAATGTCATCTATCAGTCTTATGATTGTTCTTGGGCAATTTCTCTTTTGATTCTCTTATGGCTTTTTTTAAGAATTTTTGAATTTTTGTCTTTTCCTACTTAACAATGGAGTTTCTGTATGTTAGTTTTCTTTGTACTTCTCCTACTTGGGGATCATCAAATCGCCTTGATCTCTGGCTCAAAACGATTTGTTTCTTTCCAAAATATTTCAGGCATGATTTACTTTAATATATCTTGATAACTTCAGCATCTCTCCATTTATATGTTAGGTGTTTTACTATATACAATGTCCAGTGCATTATTTCTTTCCTGCTTAGCCTCTTCTCTCCTTCCTTCCTACTTTCTTTCATAGTCTTAGTAAATCAAGTAAATGGAAAATATTGAAAAGCACTAAGTCATTAATTCAATCTTAAAATTGGACCAATCTGCTATTACTCCTATATAGGGGAGATTTAGTTTCAGGTATTTGAGTGTATATGTTGTGTGTTATTCAAATTATTTTACAATAATTTAAGTTCTGTACAATTCTTAATGTTTTCATTTAATTTATTTTTTGTTTTATCATAACACCAATAATGGAATCATAGACTATACTTTTTTCTCATGACTCTTCAATTTTTATATTTAAATACTATATTTTTTATTTAAATTCTATCTTATCACTGTAAAGAATCACACTTCTTTTGATATCTACATTGATTATCACTATACCACCCTAATTGTACGTGTCTTAATTATCAACTTAAGTATTGGATTATTTCAATTTGTACTTAAACTTGGAGTCTGAATCATGCATGCTATGGCTAAAGGAAAATGCAAATGGCATCTATCATCTCTCCTTCTCACCATGACGCTGTCTCCAATCTGTTTTCTCATCCTTGCTAGGCTTTTTAAAATTCCATGACACTTTTAAGATCATTTCTTAGACTCTCACCTTGTGCGTTCCTTGGCTTCTATTCTATCTTGTATTCAAGTAGAACTTCTGCATTCTGCTGGGGTTCTGTTCCTTCCTGCTGCATTAGCATTAAGGCTGGAGAGATATGGACAAGACTCAGATCATAAAGTTCCCTTTATTTTTCAAAACCAGTGATGGTACAGTGGGATGATCTTTCAAAGGAACTAAAAATGGCTCAGACATTTTCCAAGTAACACAATCAATTTTGATATGGTATTCATTTAGATAAAAGCTAGAAAAAGAAATTCTGAAAGATTTATATTCAATAAATATTTCAGTGTTTTATTGTGCACAGTTTGAGAAAGTTTTAGATTATCTAAAATATTTGGGTATTATTTTCATTTTCATGAAAAAATCATGTTGTTACAACTTTGAATAATTTTCATCTGACATTGGTTTTTTGTAAAATTAGTGACTAGGAAGCTTTTGATTATACTTAATACATATGAACTGTATTTTATGTATTGTCGTATTTATTTTCATTACTTTTTCCAATTTTACATATTAGTAATCATTAATCTATTAAGGATTTTCTTATAATTTAGCAGGTCATTCATTTTATACACATGGAAATAGAAATTTATATCTGTAATGACATTGATAATAGTTTTTGGAATATGTTATGTATGTGTGTGTGTATATATGTGTGTGTGTATGTATAAAGTAATAATCTAGTTTTTCTTATTTAAAACTAATCTTGAGCTGTGAGACAGAGCATACATAATAAAATTCTAATTCCTACAATAAATATGAGCAGAAATTTGTATGAATCCCTTTATGTTAGACATTCAGGATAAATCTGCACCTCCCTAAGTTTATCTGTGATGATTAGTATTAGCAAGTGAACACATACGTAAGTTGGCTAATAGGTTTCTTAGGGACTAGATCTGTTTGCTCAGTGACTAGTACAACCTTACAATTCCCTAGGGCTACTGATGAAACTTCCTCATTAAAAGAAGAGAGGGTTCATTATATACAAAACTGCTCATTGCAGCTCAGGTATTGCAATTTTAGCTTCAAGGAGCTATTGTCTATGCTTCCGATGTTAACAACCCTCACTGCAAACCAAAGAAAGAAAATGTCTTACAATTAGTATCAGACTAACAGTACATCCATGAGTCATATCAAATCTGAAATAGAATTCTGAAAGTAATAATATATCAACTTCAAAAATAAAAACTGTGTTTTTTTTTCAATGAGTTTTTATGTGATTTGAAATAGAAGATGTATTCTACTAATAAACTTTTTATTGTTTTTTTCCTTTTGTCTTATTAATTTTATTGATTTTCAAAGGCAGAGACAGAGAGACAGAGAGATCTCCATCTGCTGGTTCACTCCCCAAATACTCACAGCATCTTGGCTTAGGCCAAGACGAAGCCTGAGGTAGGAACTCAACATAGGTCTCCTAAGTGAGTGACAGGGCACCAACCAGCTGACTTATCACCTGAGGCCTTCCAGGGTCTGCCTTAGTGGGAAGCTGAAACTGGGAGCCACAGCCCAGACTAAACAAACATTCCGACGGGGGAACAGGCTCCCCGAGTGGCACCTCAACAACTGTGCCAAATTGCCACCACCCTATTTTCTATTTAAAGCATACTTATTTCCTCTAGTTTAGAAATTATATAAAATATTTTAATTCTCTAAATTTCTTCATCACAGGCACAGATATTCTTTAGAAGCTAGAAAACTCAAAATATTTGAAATTTTCTTTTCTAAAAGTTTCATTCACTTTAATGAGGCTGCCAATATTGAACTACATAATATGAGGTACCGAAATATTCACAGACTAATGAAATTAAAAGACAAAATCAATTTTCCTTAACGTTTATATATTTTATATATACAAAACATTTATAATATATATAAAGGACCAAAATATGTTACTAATATTTAATATATTAAAATTTTAAAAAAGCCCTCTAAATTTTGAGCAAGGAAACAGTAAGGTAAAGTGAGTTACCTGCATAAATTATACCTGACAGTCTCCCAGATTACTTCATCAAAGTTGAGGCTGTTATCTTTAAGTGTACTATCCCGGAAAATCCTTTATTAAGCCCATTTTTTTCAAAATAGACCAAAGTCCAACACAACATATTATAACTAATCCCTGTATACTCACTTTCACTTTCATTGAAAGGAATGATCATGTTAAAGTATTTCTAATTTGATTTGGTAAAATCTGAGGATTAATTTAAATAAAATGCTAAAAGAATGTCAATAGGAAATAATGATAAACCCACAAGGCATTAACACCTGGAGGGTTCAGTTTTTGTTGCCATTGATTGGGGACAAATACTCCGTCCACCTCATATTTGCACACACAAGCATAAGCTGCATGAAAAATCAACATTAGCACACACCTGCAAATATCTATCAGAAACTTCTCAAACATTTTATTTTTTGATTTGATATTTTTATATGTGAGATTAATATTAAACTGTATTTATGAACCTATAATAACAGAAAGAGATTTAACAAGTTGAATTTTTTTTGAGAGAAGAAAAGTTAAATGTGAAGCACATCTACCTCAAATAGTTTTGATAATCAACTCAGCTAATGTTCTTTGTCTAAAAATTTAAAAAAAAATGCCTCAAAGCACAGTTTTTACACGAGTATGTATTTATTTTATAGAACATTCGGCATAATCTGTGACAGATCTTTAAAACATTTAAACACATCTCAGATGCACCGTTTTCACTTTGTTTCTTATAAGCCTCCACACTCTGCTTTATTTGGCATGCAATTTATATGCTGAGGTTACTCATGGCATGATTTCATCCACATAACCTAAATCATATAGTCTCTTCACCTATATATAATTTTTAAATGCCATGTAGTATAAGGATATGTCACTCAAATTGCAAGATTTAAGGGTACTTTGAACAAAGATGTTAAAGACTGCTTGATAGTAAATCTATTTAATTTTCTATTAATGTTTGCTATTAAAGCATAATAAATATTATTTTGAATTATGCTGCTTAAATAGTATTCAAATTGCCCTACAGTGTACCATTTAAAATATTCATAAACATTGCAAAATTTTTGTTTATTTTTAAGTATTTTTTATTTATTTGAAAGGCAGAGGTAGAGAGAGAGACAGAGAGACAGAGAGAGAGGGATTGTCCTTCCATTGTTTCCCTCCCCAAATGGCCTCAATGGCCAGGGCTGGGCATGAACAAAGCCAGGAGCCAGGAGCTTCTTCTGATCTCCCACACTCATGCAGGGCCCCAAGTACTTGCCCGTCTTCCTCTGCTTTTCCCAAGAGGAATAGCAGGTAGTTGGATGGGACATGGAGCAGCTGGAACTTGAAGCTGCACTCAAATGGGATGCTGGCGCTGGAGGTGGAGACTCAACCTTCTATGCCACAGCACTGGCCCTGAAATTTTTATTTGAAAAGCAGAAGCACTGAGAGAAAAAGGAAAAAGACTGGCATACACACAGAGAGCCTCCATCCATTGGTTCACTCTGCAAATTCCCACAGCATTCAGGGTTAGGGACGGGCCAAGCCAAAACTGGGAGCCAGGTACCCAACTCAGGTCTCTCATGTGACTGGCAGTGATTTAAATCACTTTTGAAATCACCTGCTTCCTCCGAGGCATTACGTTAGCAAAAAGATGGAATCAGGAATGGAGCTGGGACTCAAACCCAGGTACTCCAATAACCCTACCCAGGATTTGAACTCAAGCCCATCCTGGTGTCCTGACTACCAGACCAAATGCTCGATCTCCTTGCTGTACTATATACTGTACTATATGCTGTACTATATACTTCCGTTATATCATATTATCAAACATGTAAGATATAGGGAATAGACTGATCATATTCATATTGTTGCAGGCTTTTCTATAATACTTAGTTTACAGTTTGGTATATTAACTTAATATACAGATGGCCCCAACATATGATGGTTCAATTTATTTTTGACTTTATTTAGTCCAAACACATAGTCAAACAACTATTATTTTTCACTTTCAGTATTCAATAAATTACATGAGCTATTCACACTTCATTATAATATATACTTTGCACTACATGATTTTGGCCAACTTTATGTTCATGAGTGTACTTTGAGTATGTTTAATTTGGACTATGCTATTATGCTGTATGGTAGTGTATTCAAGTCATTTTCAATTTATGATACTGTTAATTTATTATAAGCTTATAGGAGCATATCCCACTGTAAGTCAAGGAATACCATTACTACCACAATCATTATGTGATGTCTAGCCTCCATTTCCTGGGAGTACTACTTACTTATCATTCAACTGCTATTTCAAATTCTCAGGACATCAATAATTGAACAAACACCAGTAATTTGGGAAGCTGAAATGAATGATTCAGGTCTCAATGCCTACCAGTTTCTTCTTGTTCCCTGCATTTTAGCAACATAAAACTATCAAAATCTCCAGGATATTTAACTCTATGATTTAATACATAGTCTATTTCTTTGTCTCTGGATGCTGTATTCTTTTTCCAAGTAAAACTTTATTCATTTTCGATATTCAACAAAATTGTTCAAACTTTGTCAACTTTTCTCAATCATGCTATGAGGCATCAATGATATGAAATTTCTACTGTGGGCCTGCGCCACGGCTCAATAGGCTAATCCTCTGCCTTGCGGTGTCGGCACACCAGGTTCTAGTCCCAGTCAGGGAGCCGGATTTTGTCCCGGTTGCCCCTCTTCCAGGCCAGCCCTCTGCTATGGCCCGGGAGTGCAGTGGAGGATGGCCCAAGTGCTTGGGCCCTGCACCCCATGGGAGACCAAGAGAAGCTCCTGGCTTCGGATCAGTGCGATGCGCCGGCAGCAGTGGCCATTGGAGGGTGAACCAATGGCAAAAGGGAGATCTTTCTCTCTGTCTCTCTCTCTCTCATTGTCCACTCTGCCTGTCAAAAAAAAAAAAAAAAAAAAAAAAAAGGAAAAAAGAAAAAAAAAGAAATTTCTACTGCACTTAAATATCTATTGTAGCACTGAAAATATTTATTGCAATTAATTGTTAAATCAATTACAGTGATTAAATTACTTGCAGTGATATTCTTAAGGGCGGATCATACTTTATTCTTCTTCAAATAATAAATCAACATAGTCATAAATGCAAACAGTTCTCTCTCTCTCTCTTTTTTTTTTTTTTTTTTTTAGAAAGGCAGAGTGGAGAGAGAGAGACAGAAAGGTCTTCCTTTTTTTCAGTTGGTTCACTCTCCAATGGCTGCTGCGGCCAGCTTGCTGTGGCCAGCACACCACGCTGATCTGATGGCAGGAGCCAGGTACTTATCTTGGTCTCCCATGGGGTGCAGGGCCCAAGCACTTGGGCCATCCTCCACTGTACTCCTGGGCCACAGCAGAGAGCTGGCCTGGAAAAGGAGCAACCGGGACAGAATCTGACGCCCAGACCGGGACTAGAACCTGGGGTGCCGGTGCCACAGGTGGCGGATTAGCCTATTGAGCCACGGCGCTGGCCTCAAACAGTTCTATATAATGTGGGTTTTTTTTAAATAAAAATTAGGAAATAAAAGTTACAAACAACAAATAGTGTACAGAGAAGCAAAAATGATGTTTTTAATCCCAGAGTGGGAAACATAAATTCTAGTTGTACTTTGATATTGGGAAAGAAGAAATGCACAACTAATATTGATTATTTGCTTGCCAAAAATCATTTTAGCAATGATCAATAATACATGTCTAGTGAAGATATTTAAACACTGGTGATTGGCATAGCAATTATGAAGCCTATTGCTACACCCATATCCCACATTGGTGTGCCTGGGTTTGAGTCCTAGCTCTGCTCTGGGTTCCAGTTTCCTGGTAATGCGTACTCTGGGAGACAGCAGGTGATGGCTCAAATATTTGGGTCCCTGCCATCCGTGTCAGAGACTTGGATGGAGTTCCCTTCTCTTGGCTTCAACTTGGCCCCAGCCCCAACCATGCAGATATTTGGATGGAAAATATCTCTCTCTATGTCTCTCTCTCTCTCTCCTCCAACACACACCTACCCCCTCTTTTCTCCCTTTCAAGTAGAAGGAAATATAGAAAAATATTTTTGCAATAAAAAATTGGGGGCAAATAGAAGAGTATAAGGGGTAAATATATGATTAATAGTCAGAATAAATACTTTCAACTTTGAAAGAATGAGGTAAAGAATTCTTGAAAACTGTTTCTGTAACCTAAGAGATGTATTAGACCTCAATTAAACTGGTCATTTTTTCCCTAAAGAATGTCAAAATAAGCCCCCCACACAATAAGAATAATCAGAAGCTGTTCAGAGCTTGTGATGACAAGGGAGTTAGTCATTGTTGATTGTACTTTGCAGTGTCTGAAGGCAGTGAGGTGAGAAATCTTTATATTGGGGAAAAATCAAGATGACAAGAGAACACTACAGGAGTGCCCTGTTTGGAGGTTACTGACATAAAGAAGCTTGAGACAGACCAACTGTAAGAATAGAATTTCAAAAATCAAAGCAGAGATAGTGTAGTCTCAAGGAAGAGGTAGAGATAAACAGCAGAGGAAACTCTACTGAAAATAGAGGGACACAGTGGACCTCCATGGACGGCGTGGGTGCCCACGGCTTGGGACTCCAACAGCAGAGAGCTTATGCACCAGAGCTGGAATATGAGGTGAGTCCAGACTGCAGGAGCCCAAGCCACTTGCAAAAAAGTGGCAGGAAGAGGCTAGAGGGAACCAGGCTTGGAGCCTCGTAGCCCTGTGGGGGAAAGTATACCAGCCAAACTAGAGGAGGGAAAAAAAAAAAAAACCACAAGGATGGGACAGACACATTTCTCTCTCTCTGATCACTTTACAAAGGTGTACTGTGACAAGCTGATAGAGCGGGTGCCATTTTGGACATACATAACAGCTATGCCAGCTTGTATCTGTTCCTGGCAACCAGCCAAGTGGACTCCTGACTCTGGTGGGGAGAACTAACAGGGGGCTAGAAGCTTTGGACTGTGTGAAGCTTCTGAACTGGGACTGTGAAAAAAACTGAGGGGCTGTGGGAAGACGCACAGTATGGTAGGAACTTTGAGCAGTCCCAGTGGGAGACTCCACAAGCTTGGGGGTTCCTGGTTACCTGGTGAGAGACATTGCGGGGGATTCTGAACTTACACTGAGGACTACACAGATCCTTTGTGTGGTCTTTGGGACAGAGCAGATGAATATTATACCCACTGGGGCCAGCACTCAGGCACTGGTCTCCATTGAGGAGAGGACCTCAACTGAGAAGAATACTCCTCCCTTCTGATTAAAAAGAGAGAGTGCTAGAAGATTTACCACACCAAACCTGGGTGTGTCACCTTAGACACATCCTTAATCCTGGAGAACTGAGCACAGCTCCAGGGCCACACCCACTACAAGCCTCTAGAGATTCACTGAAAGCAGACAGTCCACTTATATACAGTCATGGTACAAAGAAGAAGAAGAAAACAATGGGTATCTCCACAAGTGCAACAACAAATGCAGCAACAATCCAAGAAACAAGAATAAGAAAGATAACAGGATGCTTCCAAAAGACACAGCATTTCGATACTAGACTGTGAAGATGATGAGATAGAAGAAACACAAGATATGGAACTCAAAAAATTGATCATAAAATTACATAGAAGTAATCAAAAGCAAACCTATGAACTACTGAAATTCATGCAGGATATGAAAGAAAATTTCTTCCGTGAAATTAAGATCTTAGAGAAGAATCAAAATGAAATTAAGAATTCAATAAAACATGAAATTGAGATCTTAAAGAGAAATGAAAATGAAATGAGGAATTCAACAGAACAAATAAAATATGCAGTTAAGAGCATTGAAAACAAAATCAGTGAAGCAGAAGAGAATTTAGAAGACAAAGCACAGGAAATTATAAAGTCAAACCCAAAGACAAGAAGAGGAAATTAGAAAACTAAAAAATATTGTTGGGAATCTACAGGATACTATTAAAAAAAAAAAAACCAAGATACAGGTTCTAGGAGTTCCTGAAGGCATGGAGAGAAAGAAATGATTAGAAGGCTTTTTAGTGAAATAATAGCAGAAAACTTACCAAGTTTGGAGAAAGAAAGGGACATCCAAGTACAGGAAGCAAAAAGAAAAAAAAAAAAAAACCCTCTCAATAGGTGTGACCAGAAAAGATCCTCACCAAGACAATCAAACTCACTACAGTGAAACATAAAGAGAAGATTGTAAAATGTGCACAAGATAAACACCAGATTACTTTCAGAGGATCTCCAATTAGACTCACAGCAGACTTCTCATGAAAAACAAAACATGCTAGGAGAGATTGACAAGATATAGTCCACATCTTAAGAGAAAAAACTGCCATCCCAGCATATTATACCCTGCAAAGCTATGATTTGTGAATGAAGGCAAAATAAAGACCTTCCATAACAAACAGAAATTGAAAGAACTTATTGCCACCTGTCCAGCCCTGCAAAAGATGCTTAATATTAAAGAAGTAAAGGAACAAAATCTCTCAGGAAAAGATCAAAGGAAGTTCAAAGAATAAACTAGGAATGCTTTTAGAAAATTGCAGGGCAAGTCATTACTTATCAATAATCATTTTGAATGTAATGGCAAACCAAATCCAAAACTAATAGGAGAGAAGAAATAGTTAAATTTAGAGAACCAATCAACAAAATTGAATTAAAAAAAAAACAATTTAAATATCAGCAAATGGAGAGCTGATTTTTTGAAAAAGTAAACAAAATTGACATACAATTGGCCCCACTAACCAAAAAAAAAAAAAAAAAAAAAAGGAGACAGAAGACCCAAATCAATAAAATTAGAGATGAAAAAGGAAATGTAACAACAGACATCACAGAAATAAAAAGTCATCAGAAATTACTACAAAGAGCTGTATGACAAACTGGGAAGCAAGAAGAAATTAATAGATTCCTGGACACGGAAAGACCTGAAGATGGCGGAATAGGAAGGGAGCACACTGATAGTCTGGGGAGAGATAGTTTAATAAAAGTGGAGATACTGCAGGTTCAAGGAAGAGTAGGGGAGGAAACAGCAGAAGAAACTCTTCCGGAACGCGTGACTCACAGCGGACCTGCGTGGAGAGCGTGGGAGCCCACAGTTCGGGACATCAGCGGCAGACTCACCACACCAGCGCTGGAACGCGAGGTGAGCCGAACTTCAATAGCCCGAGACACCGGCAGGCAAGCGGAGAGAGGAGACTAGAAGGAAAGACCCCCGGGGGGGGGAGTTCACAAGGCTAACTGGAAGAGAGAGAGAGAGAGAGAGAGAGAGAGAGAGAAAAGGGTGACTAGTACGGACACGGGTTTCTCTCTCTCCGCTCACCTCTCAAGGGCGAGCAAGACAAAGAGCAGGCGCCATCTTGGACATACGTCATAAGCAGAGCGACCTCAGGTCTGCACCGGCCCTGAGCCTAGCAGAAAAACCTGACTCTGGGCGGGGCAAATTAACAGGAGATTAGGACCTAGTAATTGGTGGTGCTACTGAACTGAGACTGTGAAAAAAGAGACGGTGGGGGAGAGAACTCACGGAATTCACGTGAGCACTCTCCAGAGACGCTACAATTCCGTAACTTTGGCAACCCAGTGGGAGGCTGAAGGAGAATTTGAGCCCACTCTGAGGGCCGAACAGCTTCCCTGTGGGGATCTTGGGAAAGAGCTTCCGATCTCTGGCTCCTGTGGGTATATCATTTGCCTGCTAACTACCTCCAACTTCGTTCAGCTGTGCGGAATTATTTCCCTTTTGAATCAAAAAAAAAAAAAAAAAAAAGAAAGAGAGAGAGAGAGATTTACCACGCCTAACCTGGGAGTGTCACCTTTGGCACACCAAACAGAGCTCTCAGGCCACACCCATCTCAAGCCCTAAGGCTCCATCAAAAACAGATAGTCCACTTAATCTAGAGTCATAGTATAACAAGAAAAAGCACCACAGTGAAGAAACCAAATATCTCCAATATGCCAAATAACAAACGCAAAAACCGAGGTAATAAAAACAAGGAAGTCACCATGACGCCCCCAAATGAAAAAGACACCCCAATTCAAGACTATGAAGATGATGACATAGAAGAAATGCAAGAAGCAGATCTCAAAAAATTGATAAGAACATTAAGAAGTTCTCAAAAACAAATTCTGGAACTACACAAATCCTTAATGGACAAGATAGAAAATCTCTCTCGTGAAAATGAAATATTAAGGAGGAATCAAAATGAAACGAAACAACTAGTACAACAGGAAACTGTGATAGTGACTGAAGTGAAGAATTCAATAGATCAAATGAAAAACACAATAGAGAGCCTTACAAACAGAATGGGTGAAGCAGAAGAGAGAATATCGGACTTAGAAGACAGAGAACAGGAAAGGATACAGTCAGACCAAAGAAAAGAAGAGGAAATTAGAAATCTGAAACATATTGTCGGGAATCTTCAGGATACTATTAAAAAACCCAACATTCGGGTTCTAGGAGTTCCTGAAGGCATGGAGAGGGAGAAAGGATTAGAAGGCCTTTTTAGTGAGATATTAGCAGAAAATTTCCCAGGTTTGGAGAAGGACAGAGAAATCCTAGTACAGGAAGCCCACAGAACCCCTAATAAACACGACCAAAAGAGATCCTCACCACGACACGTTGTAATTAAACTCTCCACAGTGAAACAGAAAGAAAAGATCCTAAAATGTGCAAGAGAGAAACGTCAGATTACTCTCAGAGGATCTCCAATCAGACTCACAGCTGACTTCTCATCAGAAACTCTAAAAGCTAGGAGGGAATGGCGAGATATAGCCCAGGTACTAAGAGAGAACAACTGCCAGCCCAGAATATTATATCCCGCAAAGCTATCATTTGTGAATGAAGGTGAAATAAAGACTTTTCATTGCAAACAGAAATTGAAAGAATTTGTTGCCACTCGTCCAGCCCTGCAAAAGATGCTTAAAGATGTGTTACACACAGAAACACAGAAACACGGTCATCAATATGAAAGAAGGTAAAGGAAGGAAACCAAGGAAGGAAACCTCACAGCAAAAGATCACAGGGAATTCAAAGCATATATTAGAACTTATCTTTGGCAAATGGCAGGGCAAAGTTACCACTTATCATTAGTCACTTTGAACGTGAATGGCCTGAACTGTCCAGTTAAAAGACACCGATTGGCTGATTGGGTTAAGGAACAAAACCCATCTATTTGCTGCTTACAAGAAACACATCTTTCCAACAAAGATCCATACAGACTGAAAGTGAAAGGCTGGAAAAAGATATACCATGCCAACAGAAATGAAAAAAGAGCGGGCGTAGCGATCTTAATATCGGACAACATAAACTTTACCACAAAAACTGTTAAGAGAGACAAAGAGGGACACTATATCATGATTAAGGGATCAATTCAACAGGAAGATATAACAATTATCAATGTATATGCACCTAACTACAGGGCACCAGTTTATCTAAAAGATTTATTAACGGACTTAAAGGGAGACTTAGACCCCAATACAGTAGTACTGGGGGACTTCAATACTCCACTCTCAGAAATAGACAGATCATCCGGTCAGAAGATCAACAAGGATACAGTAGATTTAAACGACACTATAGCCCAAATGGATCTAACAGATATATACAGAACTTTCAATCCTACAGCTAAAGATTTTACATTCTTCTCAGCAGTACATGGAAGCTTCTCTAGGATTGACCACATACTAGGCCATAAAGCAAGCCTCAGCAAATTCAAAAGAATTAGAATCATACCATGCAGCTTCTCAGACCATAAAGGAATGAAGTTGGAAATTAGCAACTCAGGAGTCCCTAGAGCATACGCAAACACATGGAGATTGAACAACATGCTCCTGAATGAACAATGGGTCATAGAAGAAATCAAAAGAGAAATCAAAAACTTTCTGGAAGTAAATGAGGATAACAGCACAACATACCAAAACTTATGGGACGCAGCAAAAGCAGTGTTAAGAGGAAAGTTTATATCAATAGGTGCCTACATCAAGAAATTGGAAAGACACCAAATAGATGAGCTTTCAATTCACCTCAAGGATCTAGAAAACCTACAGCAAATCAGACCCAAATCTAGTAGGAGAAGAGAAATAATTAAAATCAGAGAAGAAATCAACAGGATTGAATCAAGAAAAACATTACAAAAAATCAGCCAAACGAAGAGCTGGTTTTTTGAAAAAATAAACAAAATTGACACCCCATTGGCCCAACTAACTAAAAAAAGAAGAGAAAAGACCCAAATCAATAAAATCAGAGATGAAAAAGGAAAGGTAACAACAGACACCACAGAAATAAAAAGAATCATCAGAAATTACTACAAGGACTTGTATGCCAGCAAACAGGGAAACCTATCAGAAATGGATAGATTCCTGGACACATGCAACCTGCCTAAATTGAACCAGGAAGACATCGAAAACCTAAACAGACCCATAACTGAGACAGAAATTGAAACAGTAATAAAGGCCCTCCCAACAAAGAAAAGCCCAGGACCAGATGGATTCACTGCTGAATTCTACCAGACGTTTAAAGAAGAACTAACTCCAATTCTTCTCAAACTATTCAGAACAATCGAAGAAGAGGGAGTCCTCCCAAATTCTTTCTATGAAGCCAGCATCACCTTAATTCCTAAGCCAGAGAAAGATGCAGCACTGAAAGAGAATTACAGACCAATATCCCTGATGAACATAGATGCAAAAATCCTCAATAAAATTCTGGCCAATAGAATGCAACAACACATCAGAAAGATCATCCACCCAGACCAAGTGGGATTTATCCCTGGTATGCAGGGATGGTTTAATGTGCGCAAGACAATCAATGTGATACACCACATTAACAGACTGCAGAAGAAAAACCATATGATTATCTCAATAGATGCCGAGAAAGCATTTGATAAAATACAACACCCGTTCATGATGAAAACTCTAAGCAAACTGGGTTTGGAAGGAACATTCCTCAATACAATTAAAGCAATCTATGAAAAACCCACAGCCAACATCCTATTGAATGGGGAAAAGTTGGAAGCATTTCCACTGAGATCTGGAACCAGACAGGGATGCCCACTCTCACCACTGCTATTCAATATAGTTCTGGAGGTTCTAGCCAGAGCTATTAGGCAAGAAAAAGAAATTAAAGGGATACAAATTGGGAAGGAAGAACTCAAACTATCCCTCTTTGCAGATGACATGATTCTTTATTTAGGGGACCCAAAGAACTCTACTAAGAGACTATTGGAACTCATAGAAGAGTTTGGCAAAGTAGCAGGGTATAAAATCAATGCACAAAAATCAACAGCCTTTGTATACACAGACAATGCCATGGCTGAGGAAGAACTTCTAAGATCAATCCCATTCACAATAGCTACAAAAACAATCAAATACCTTGGAATAAACTTAACCAAAGACGTTAAAGATCTCTACGATGAAAATTACAAAACCTTAAAGAAAGAAATAGAAGAGGATACCAAGAAATGGAAAAATCTTCCATGCTCATGGATTGGAAGAATCAATATCATCAAAATGTCCATTCTCCCAAAAGCAATTTACAGATTCAATGCAATACCAATCAAGATACCAAAGACATTCTTCTCAGATCTGGAAAAAATGGTGCTGAAATTTATATGGAGGCACAAGAGACCTCGAATAGCTAAAGCAATCTTGTACAACAAAAACAAAGCCGGAGGCATCACAATACCAGATTTCAGGACATACTACAGGGCAGTTGTAATCAAAACAGCATGGTACTGGTACAGAAACAGATGGATAGACCAATGGAACAGAATTGAAACACCAGAAATCAACCCAAACATCTACAGCCAACTTATATTTGATCAAGGATCTAAAACTAATTCCTGGAGCAAGGACAGTCTATTCAATAAATGGTGCTGGGAAAATTGGATTTCCACGTGCAGAATCATGAAGCAAGACCCCTACCTTACACCTTACACAAAAATCCACTCAACGTGGATTAAAGACCTAAATCTACGACCTGACACCATCAAGTTACTAGAGAACATTGGAGAAACCCTTCAAGATATTGGCACAGGCAAAGAATTTCTGGGAAAGACCCGGGAGGCACAGGCAGTCAAAGCCAAAATCAACTATTGGGATTGCATCAAATTGAGAAGTTTCTGTACTGCAAAAGAAACAGTCAGGAGAGTGAAAAGACAACCGACAGAATGGGAAAAAATATTTGCAAACTATGCAACAGATAAAGGGTTAATAACCAGAATCTACAAAGAGATCAAGAAACTCCACAAAAACAAAACCAACAACCCACTTAAGAGATGGGCCAAGGACCTCAATAGACATTTTTCAAAAGAGGAAATCCAAATGGCCAACAGGCACGTGAAAAAATGTTCAAGGTCATTAGCAATCAGGGAAATGCAAATCAAAACCACAATGAGGTTTCACCTCACCCCAGTTAGAATGGCTCACATGCAGAAATCTACCAACAACAGCTGCTGGCGAGGATGTGGGGAAAAAGGGACACTAACCCACTGTTGGTGGGAATGCAAACTGGTCAAGCCACTATGGAAGTCAGTCTGGAGATTCCTCAGAAACCTGAAGATAACCCTACCGTTCGACCCAGCCATCCCACTCCTTGGAATTTACCCAAAGGAATTTAAATTGGCAAATAAAAAAGAGGTCTGCACCCTAATGTTTATTGCAGCTCAATTCACAATAGCTAAGACCTGGAACCAACCTAAATGCCCATCAACGATAGACTGGATAAAGAAATTATGGGATATGTACTCTTTAGAATACTATACCGCAGTAAGAAACAACGAAATCCAGTCATTTGCAACAAAATGGAGGAATCTGGAACACATCATGCTGAGTGAAATAAGCCAGTCCCAAAGGGACAAATACCATATGTTCTCCCTGATCGGTGACGACTGACTGAACACCAAGAGGGAAACCTGTTGGAGTGAAGTGGACACTATGGGAAATGGTGTCTTGATCAGCATAGCCCTGACTGTTAATGAACAACTTAATACATTATCCCTCTTAGTAGTTTTTTTATCTGTTCTACTTAATATGACTGGTTTAGATCTGTAATTGATGCACAGTTATTCTTAAGTGTTGAAAATTAACTGAAATGTGATCCCTGTTGAACATGGTGGTGGGAATGGGAGAGGGAAGAGATGTATAATTTGGGACATGCTCAGGCTGACTTGCCCCAAGTGGTGGAGTTGGAAGCATACCAGGGGATTCCAATTCAATCCCATCGAGGTGGCATGTACCAATGCCATCTCACTGTTCTAGGTGATCAATTTCAGTTCACAGTTGGTCATGGTGAAGGGACTGGGAGTCAAAGGGAGCACATAGACAAGTCTAGTACCTGCTAACGCTAACTGATGGAGTAAATAAAAGGGAGAGTGATCCAACATGGGAAGTGAGATACTCAGCAGACTCATAGAATGGCAGATGTCCTAAATAGCACTCTGGCCTCAGAATCAGCCCTAAAGGCATTCGGAGCTGGCTGAAAAGCTCATGAGAGTATTTCAGGCATGGAAAGCCAAGACACTCTGGCAAAAGATCTCTGCGAGTGAGATCCCAGTGGAAAGAACAGGGCATCAAAGAAGGAGGTACCTTTCTCTGAAGGGAGGAGAGAACCTCCACTTTGACTATGACCTTGTCTAAACAAGATAAGAGTCGGAGAACTCAGAGGGCTTCCATAGCCTTGGAAACTCATGACTGGAGCATAGGGAGATTACTGATGCCATAGACAGGAGTGTCAATTGGTAAAGTCAACAACAGGAGTCACTGTGCACTTACTCCTCATGTAGGATCTCCATCCTTAATGTGCTGTACATTGAGATTTAATGCTATAACGAGTACTCAAACAATATATTTCACTTTGTGTTTCTATGGGGGTGCAAACTGTTGAAATCTTACTTAATGCATACTAAACTGATCCTCTGTAAAAAAAAAAAAAAAAGAAATTATCAATTCCCAACTTGACTCTCACTGGGATTAAACATGACAATAGGTCTGCTCTGATTTCATCATCATTTAAAAAAAATCATCTATTATTTTTCACTTTATGTTTCTGTGTGGGAGCAAACTGTTGAAATCCATACTTAATGTATACTAAGCTGATCTTCTGTATATTAAGATAATCGAAAATGAATCTTGATGTGAATGGAAGGGGAGAGGGAGTGGGAAAGGGGAGGGTTGTGGGTGGGAGGGACGGTATGGGGGGGAAGCCATTGTAATCCATAAGTCGTACTTTGGAAAATTATATGCATTAAATAAAAGTTAAAAAAAATAAAAAAAAAAAATAGATTCCTGGACACATACAGCCTACATAAATTGAGCCAAGAAGACACAGAAAACCTAAACAGACCCATAGTCAAGATGGAAATTGATTCAGTAATAAAGGCCCTTCCAACACAGAAAAGCCTAGGACCAGATGGCTTCACTGTTGAATTCTACCAGACATTTAAAGAAGAACTAACTCCAATTCTTCTCAAATAATTCAAAACAACTGAAAGGGAGGGAATCCTCCCAAATTCTTTCTATGGAGCCAGTATCACCCTAATTCCTAAACCTCAAAAAGAAGCAACAGAGAAAGAGAATTAAAGACCAATTTCCCTGATGAAAATAGACACAAAAATCCTCAACAAAATTCTAGCCATTTGAATCCAACAACACATAAGAAAGATTATCCACCCAGACGAAGTGGGATTTATCCCTGGTATGCAGGGGTGGTTCAATATTCACAAATCAATAAATGTGATACCCATTAACAAACTCCTGAACAAAAAACATGATTATCTCAAAGGATGCAGAGAATGCATCTGACAAAATACAACACCATTTCATGATGAAAACTCTATGCAAGTTGGGTTTAGAAGGAACTTTCCTCAAAAAAATAAAAGCAATTTATGACAAACCCACGCCAGCTTAATTTTGAATGGAGAAAATTTGTAAGCATTTCCCCCGAGTTCTGGTACCTGTCAGGGATACCCATTCTCACTATTGCTATTCAGTATATTAATGGAATTTTTAGCTAGAGCCAGTAGGCAAGAAAAAGAAATCAAAGTGATACAAATTGGGAAGGAAGAGGTGAAACTATCCCTATCTGCAAGACATGATTATTTAGGGAATCAAAAAAAAAAAAAAAACACTAAGAGATGATTGGAACTCAGAGCAGATTTGGTAAAGTAGCATGACACAAAATCAATACAAAATAATCAACAACCTTTGTATACACAAACAATGCAACAGCTGAAAAAGAACTTCCAAGATCAATCACATTCATTATAGCTACAAAACTTAACCAAGGATGTCGAAGATCTGCTATGATGGAAATTACAAAACATTAAAGAAAGGAAAAGGAGAAGATACAAAAATGAAAAAAACTTCCATGGTCATGGATTGGAAGAAACAATATCATTATAATATCCATTCTTCCAAAAGCAATATGCACATTCAATCTGATTCCAATGAAAATGCCAAACATATTCTTCTCAGATCTAGAAAAAAAATGATGCTGAAATTTATATGGAGGCACAGGAGACCATGAATAATTAAAGCAATATTTTACAGCCAGAATAAATCCAGAGGCATCACAATACCATATTTTAAGACATAATCAAAACAGCATGGTACTGGTACAAAAACAGATAGATAGGCCAGTGGAACAGAACAGAAACATCAGAAGTCAATCCAAACATCTATAGCCAACTTATATTTGATCACAGAGCTAAAACTAATCCCTGGAACAAGGACAGTCTATTCAACAAATGGTCCTAGGAAAACTAGATTTACACATGCAGAAGTATGAAGCAAGACCCCTACCTTACAGCTTACACAACAACTACTCAATATGGATTAGAGATCTAAATACAACCCGGCACAATCCAATTATTAGAAACATTGGAGAAACCTTTTTAGATATTGGCACAGGCAAAGACTTCTTGGAAAAGACCACAGAAGCACAGACAGCAAAAGCCAAAATTAAAAACTGAGAAGCTTCTGTATAGCAAAAGAAACAGGATGGTGAAGAAGCAACTGACAGAATGGGAGAAATCATTTGAAAACTATGCAAAAGATAAAGGATTAATAACCAG
This sequence comes from Oryctolagus cuniculus, assembly GCF_051225735.1. Taxonomy (NCBI): domain Eukaryota; kingdom Metazoa; phylum Chordata; class Mammalia; order Lagomorpha; family Leporidae; genus Oryctolagus; species Oryctolagus cuniculus. Next base: position 7,878,096 of record NC_142874.1, on the reverse strand, counting down.
AATCTACAGAGATCACAAAACTCCACAGCAACAAAACAAACCAACAGGTTAAGAGTTGGCCAAGGACTTAAACTGATATTTTTTAAAAGAGAAAATCCAGATCCAAATGCCTTAAGGGCTGATTCTGAGTCCAGAGTGCTATTTAGGACATCTGCCATTCTAGGAGTCTGCTGTGTATCCCGCTTCCCATGTTGGATCATTCTCTCCTTTTTTATTCTATCAGTTAGTATTAGCAGACGGTAGTCTTGTTTACTTGATCCCTTTGACTCTTAGGCCTATCATTGTGATCAATTGTGAACTGAAATTGATCACTTGGACTAGTGAGATGGCATTGGTACATGCCACCTTGATGGGATTGAATTGGAATCCCCTGGCACATTTCTAACTCTACCATTTGGGGCAAGTCAAATTGAGCATGTCTCAAGTTGTGTATCTCCTCTCTCTCTTATTCCCACTCTTGTATTTAGCAGCGATCACTTTTCAGTCAAATTTAAACACCTAAGAATAATTGTGTATTAATTAAAGAGTTCAACCAGTAGAATTAAGTACAACAAAAAAAAATACTGAAAGGGATAAAGTATTAAGTTGTTCATCAAAATTCAGAACAAGAGCTGATCAAGTCATTGTTTCTCATAGTGTCCATTTCACTTCAACAGGTTACCTTTTTGGTGCTCAGTTAGTTGTCACCGGATCTGGCTAAAGAGCCCATGAGAATATTTCAGGCATGGAAAGCCAAGACACTCTGGCAAAAAAAGACCTAAATGAAAGATCTCTGTGAGTGAGATCCCAGTGGAAAGAAAGGGCCATCAAAGAAGGAGGTACCTTTCTCTGAATGGAGGAGAGTACTTCCACTTTGACTATGACCTTGTCTAAATAAGATCTGAGTTGGCGAACTCAAAAGACTTCCATAGCCTTGGCAACTCATGACAAGAGCCTAGGGAGATTTATTATTACCCAAGGGACATTAAATAGGCAAATAAAAGAGCTATCTGCACTTCCATGATTATTGAAGCTCAATTCAAATTGTTGAAGATATGGAATCAACCTAAATGCACATCAACAGAAGACTGGATAAAGAAATTATGGGATATGTACTCTATAGAATTCTACACAGCAGTAAAAAATGAAATCTGGTCATTTGCAACAAAATGGAGGAATCTGGAAAACAGCATGCTGAGTGAAATAAGCCAGTCCCAAAGGGACAAATATCATATGTTCTCCCTGATTGGTGACAACTAACCGAGCACCAAAAAGGAAACCTGTTGAAGTGAAATGGACACTACGAGAAACAGCGACTTGATTAGCCCTTGCCCTGACTGTCAAGGATCAGCTTATTAGTAAAAACTGTTTTCTTTTTCTGATTAATATCATTTGTTGAACTCTTTACTCAACACAGAATTATTCCTAGGTGTTTAAATCCAATTGAATATTAAGCCCTGTAAAAATTAAGAGTGGGAATAAGAGAGGGAGGAAATGTATAGTCCAGCACATGTTCCCATGATCTTACACCTATGGGTAAATCTGAAAACCTGCCATGGGACTGCATTCCCATTAAGGTGACAGGTACTAATGCCTCTTACTACTTAAAGTGAGCATTTTAAGTGCATAACTGATCATAAAGATACGAATAAATGTCAAAGGGATCACATAAATAAGACCAAGTGTTTGCTAATAATAATAGAATTAAAAAGGGGAGAATAATCCAACATGGGAAGCAGGCCACACAGCAGACTCATAGAATGACAAACACCCTAAACAGCATTCTGGCCTCATGATCAGCTCTTAAGGTATTCAGAACTGGATAAAAAGCCCACGAGAGCATTTCAGGCATGGAAAGCCAAGACACTGTGGCAAAGAATGGGCTACATGAAAGATCTGTATGAGTGAGATCCCAGGGGAAAGAATGGGCCATCAAAGAAGGAGGTATCTTTCTCTCATGGGGGGAGACAAACTTTCTTTCTTTCTTTCTTTCTTTCTTTCTTTCTTTCTTTCTTTCTTTCTTTCTTTCTTTCTTTCTTTCTTTCTTTTTGACAGGCAGAGTGGACAGTGAGAGAGAAAGACAGAGAGAAAGGTCTTCCTTTGCCGTTGGTTCACCCTCCAATGGCTGCTGCGGCCGGCGCACTGCGCCCGGCACACCGTGCTGATCCGATGGCAGGAGCCAGGTACTTATCCTGGTCTCCCATGGGGTGCAGGGCCCAAGCACTTGGGCCATCCTCCACTGCACTCCCGGGCCACAGCAGAGAGCTGGCCTGGAAGAGGGGTAACCGGGACAGAATCCGGTGCCCCGACCGGGACTAGAACCCGGTGTGCTGGCGCCGCAAGGCGGAGGATTAGCCTAGTGAGCCATGGCGCCAGCCCAGGAGACAAATTTTCACTTTGATTATATCCCTGTCTAAATAAAGTTGGAGTTTGTGGATTCTAAACTCTTCCATAGCCTTGGGAGCTCATGACAAGAGCCTCGGGTGATAACTCACATCATAAAAAAGAGTGTCAGTTGTTAAAACCGTAACAGAGGTCACTGTGCACTTGCTCCAAATTAGCACCTCTCTCCGTAATGAAGACAGGCATAAAAAAATTGACTGCAGGATTATTCAAAACCATAGAGAAGCAGTTACATAAAATAAGGTAATCTGTATATGATGTGGATGAGAAATTCTGCAGGGAGAGAGATACGTTGGAGAAAAAATATACCATAATATTAGAGATGGAAAATTCAGTGTGTCCAATGGAAAAACACAGTGGAAATCCTGACAACACATTTGTTGAAGCATAAAAAAGAATATTAAGATAGAAGACAAGTCTTTTGAAGTAGTGAGACAAATAGAAAAGAAAATAAATTGAAAAGAGTGTTCAAAATCTATGGGTTAGCATAATGACCCAAACTATGTCTTAAGAGTTCCTGAATTTATGTAAAAAAGAATGGCTTAGAAAATGTACTCAGGGATACAAAAGCAGCAAAGTTCCAAGTTTGGAGAAAGATATGGACATTCAAAATATAGGAAACAGATAAACTCAAATAAGCAAGATCATAAAAGATCTTCACCACACATTTTATTGAAAATTTCATAAGTAAAAGATAAACAATAAGTATACTGAAATGTGCAAGAGAGAAATGCTAGATTACTTTTACATGATTCCAAATTAGGTTGATGGCAGATTCTTCAATAGAAACCCTACAGGCTAGGAGAGAATGGAGATATATAATCTAAGTCATAAAAGAAAAAAAAAACTGTCAACCAGAATACTTTATCCTGGACAGCTCTCATTTATAAACAAAGGTGAAATGAAAACCTTCCGAGGCAAGCAAAAATTGAAAGAATTTGTCAATGTACGACACACAGAAATCCAGAAAGATAATCAGCATTATAAACAATGTAGAAAGAAGGTAGAAAACCTCCTAGTAAAAGAACAAAGCAGAGACAAAATAAACATTAGAAATATTATGGAAAAATGGCAGGACAAATTCATTAGTTATCAACAGTAACTTTGAATTAAATGGGCTAAATTCTTCAATTAACAGATACATACTACATTAATTGATTTTTTAAAAAGATTTATTTTATTTATTTGAAAGACAGAGATACAGAGAGAGGTAGAGACAGAGAGAGGCTTCCATCCACTGGTTCACTCCCCAGAAGGCCACAATGGCCAGATTGTGCTGGATCTGAAGCCAGGATCCAGGAGCTTCCTCTGGGTCACCCATGTGGATGCAGGGGCCTAAGGACTTGGGCCATCTTCTGCTGCTTTCCCAGGCCATAGCAGAGAGCTGTATCGGAAGAGGAGCAGCTGGTACTAGAACCAGTACCCATATGGGATGACGGCATTTCAGGCCGGGCTTTAACCCATTTTGCCACAGCATCAGCCCCAGTGGCGAAACATTTAAGCCACCTCTGTTGCCCTCTCCTACTGATATTTGGGGATCAGTCTTTCCCTCCTCCTACTTAGTTAGGATTCCCATCAGTACTTTGCCTCTCATCTACTCCTAATCCTAAACCTAATTTCACAGTCAAGAGTCAGCACAGGAGATTAATTCTTGTTTCAGTTATATATAAACACCTCTCACTTTGTTCTGATTCTACTCTGATAAGTTTTTTAAAAATACTGCAAACACCTCTCACTTTGTTGTTGATTCTAGTCTGATATTCTTTCTTTTTGTATTTTCAACTTTTATTTAATAAATATAAACTTCCAAAGTACAACTTTTGAATTATAGCAGCTTTTCCTCCCATAACCTCCCTCCTACCCACAACCATCCCATCTCCCACTCTCTCTCCTATCCCATTCTTCATCAAGATTCACTTTCCATTATCCTTATATATAGAAGATCAACTTGGTGTGTACCAAGATTTCAACAGACTACACTCACACAGACAGTCAAAGTATACAGTACTGTTTGAGTAGTAGTTTTACCATTAATTCACATAGTACAACACATTAAAGACAGAGGTCCTACATGGGGAGCAGGTGCACAGTGACTCCTGTTGTTGATTTAACAATTGACACTTATTTATGACATCAGTAATCACCTGAGGCTCTTGTCATGAGCTGCCAAGGCTATGGAAGCCTCTTGGGTTCACCAACTCTGATCTTATTTAGACAAGGCCATATTCAAAGTGGAAATTCTTTCCTTCTTTCAGAGAAAGGTTCCTCCTTCTTTGATGGCCTGTTCTTTCCACTGGGATCTCACTCACAGATATCTTTCACTTAGGTCATTTTTTTTGCCTCAGTATCTTATCTTGTCTTCCCTTGCCTGTGAAACTCTCATGGGCTTTTTAGCCAGATCCAAATGCCTTCAGGGCTGATTCTGAGGCCAGAGTGCTGTTTAGGACATCTGCCATTCTATGGGTCTGCTGTGTATCCTGCTTGCCTTCTTTTTAATTCTATCAGGCATTATTCGCACACATCTGTATAGTTCCAACAAGAAACCATACCAAAAAAAAAATACAAATAGACTAAAAGTGAAAGCATCAAAAAATATTCCATTAAATAATAAGCAAAAATGGAGAGGAGAAGCAAAGCTCACATCAGACAAAATAGACTTTAAGACAAAAACTTTTAAAAGTTACAAAAAGGGCCTCATCAATAATTAGGGGATCAATTCAACAGGAAACTATGAATATTGTTAGTGTATAAGCACCCAAGGCAATGAAACCCAGTTATTAAAACAAATGCTAATGGGCTTACAGGGAAACATATGCTCCAATACAATAAAATGGAGAACTTCAACACCTCAGTTTCATCAATGGAAAAATCAACCAGACAGAATAGCATCAAAGAAACAACAGAGCTACTAATCTATATTGTAGACCAAATGTATCTAATTGGTATCTACAGAACATTTCGTAAGACAGCTATAAAATACACATTCTTTTAATCAGTGCATGGAAGATTCTCCAGGAAAAAAAAAAATTGAAAATCATACCATGTATCTTTTCTCGCATCAATGGAATGAAGCTGGGGATTACCTGCATGAAAAACTTTAAAAATATACATTTGCATAGAGACTGAACAACATGGTACTGAATGAACATGGGTCATAGAAGAAATTGAAAGGAACATCAAAAAATTCCTTGAAAAGAATAAAAAAAACAACACAACATATCAAAATGTATGTAACATGGGAAAAACAAGGTTAAGCAGTAAGTTTATAGCAATTAATGCCTATATCAAGAAATTGTAAAGATATCAAATTAATCATAAAACAATACATCTGAAGGACATAAAAACCTAACAATAAACCAAAATTAGTAAAGACATATAAACAATAAAAAATAAATGAGCAGCATTGAAACTGAAATAACTATACAAAAGCTCAGTGAAATGGAGAGGTTAAACAACAAAAAAAGCAATACTGATAAATTGTTGGCCCAACCAACCAAAAAAAGAGAGAAGATTTAAATTGATAAAATCAGAAATGAAAAATGAGTTGCTATATCTGACATCACATAAAGAATCATCAGGAATTTTTCAAACAATCATAAAACAAAAATGTAGAAGAAATGGATGAATTTCTGGACACATACAATCTAGGAAAATTGGGGTGAAAGACATAAAAAACCTGAGGAGACAACTAACCAAGACTGAGACTAATCAGTAATAAAGAGCTTCCCCAAAATGAAAAGACCAGAACTAGATGGCTTCACTGCTGGATTCTCTACACTATTAATCAATAACTAATCCCAATTCTTCTTAAGTGATTCAAAACATTTGAAATGAATGGAATCCTCCTAAACTCTTTCAATGAGGTCAGATAACCTTAACCCCAAAACCAGAAAAAGATATAACAACATAAAAGAGAACCATAGACCAATATCCCTTATGAACATAGATGCAAACACCCTCAACAAAATACTAGCTAATCAAATGCAACAATAGAGCCAAAGGATTGTCCACCAAGACCAAGTTAGATTTATCCCCGGGTGGCAGGGATGCTTCAATGTATTCATAGCAATAAACGTGATATATCAGCTTAACAAATGGAAGACTAAAAAGCATATGACTATCTCAATAGATGCAGAGAAGCATTTGAGATAATACAACAATCTTTCATGATAAAAACCTTTTAAAAAGTGAGTAGAAGGACACACCTTAATACAATCAAAACAATACATGACAAACACAGAGCTTGCATCATACTGAATGAGGAGAAATTGGAAGCATTTCTGGAGCCACAGAAGCATGTCCACTCTCACTATTATTATTCAATATTTCTGGAATTTTAGCCAGAGCCATGTGTCAAAAAAAGAAATCAGTGGGATACAAATTGGGAAGAAATACGCTAAATTATCACTGTTCTCAATGGCATGATTCTCTATGAAAGAGATGCAAAAGATTCCACTAAGAGATTATTGGAAATCATTAGAAATTCAGCAAATCTGCAAGGTTTACAATCAACACTCAAAAATTGATAGATTCTTGTAAACTAATAATGCTCTGGCTAAGAAAGAATATGTAGGTTCATTCCCATTCCCAATTGCTCCAAAAATTAAATAACATGATAAATATAACCAGGATGTGAAAATCTCTACAGTGAAAATCACAAAAACAATAATGAAATAAATATAAGACACACAAAAAAAGAAAAAAAAATCTTCCATGTTCTTGGGTTGGAAGAATTAATATCATCAAAATGTCCATACTACCCAAGGACTGTACAGATTCAAGGCAAATCCACGGTTGTTAACATGTCACTGGTGACGTCTGCATCTCTTATTAGAGTGCCCGGATTTGAGTCTCAGCTCCATTGCTGATTCCAGATTCAGCTATCACACATCCTGGGAGATAGTAGGTGATCACTCAAGTTGGGTTCCTCCTACCCATGTGGGATACCTGGGTTAACTTCCAGGATCCTGGCTTTGGTCTGCTCACCCAAGGCTACCATGCACATAAGGTGTGTGAACTAGCAATATGAAAGATCCCTATATATTTCATCTTTTCCAATAACTAAAAATATGTAAATAAAACTTTTAAAGATTAGGGGGCTGGCACTGTGGCTAGTGTGTTCAGGTACACCTGCAACACTGGCATACCCTGTGGGCAGTGAATTAAGTTCCGGCTGCTCCACTTCTGATCCAGCTCCCTGCCAATGGGCCTGGGAAAGCAGTGAAAGATGGCTCAAGTACTTGGTCCTCTAGTAAACATGTGGAAGACGCAGAGGGAATTCCTGGCTCCTGGCTTTGGCCTGACCTAGCTCCAACTGTTGGAGTTGTTTGGGAAATGGTCCAGTGGATGTAAGATTGCTCCATCTCTTGTCTGCATCTCCCTGTTACTTTTTCACACACACACACACACACACACACACACACACATATATATGTATATATGTGTATATATGTATATGTATATATTTTTTCACGTATATATATATTTATGTGTATGTATGTGTATATATATATATTTAAAAGAACCTTCCCTGACCATAGTGTTTTTTTTTTTTTTATTTCTGACAGGCAGAGTGGAAAGTGAGAGAGACAGATAGAAAGGTCTTCCTTTTGCCGTTGGTTCACCCTACAATGACCGCCGTGGCCGGCGCATTGCAGCCGGTGCATAGCACTGATCCGAAGCCAGGAGCCAGGTACTTATCTTGGTCTCCCATGGGGTGCAGGGCCCAAGCACTTGGGCCATCCTCCACTGCACTCCCGGGCCACAGCAGAAAGCTGGCCTGGAAGAGGGACAACCGGGACAGATTCCGGTGCCCCGACCGGGACTAGAATCCGGTGTGCCAGCGCTGCAAGGCGGAGGATTAGCCTCTTGAGCCATGGCGTCAGCCTAATAAATATATTTTTAAATATTTCCAAATATTAGTGATGACAGATACACCTGGATGTATGTTTAGATATATGAATACCTATGTATATATATATATATATATATGTACATGAACACATATATAAATATTTAATATATTTGGCTATTTTTTCCTAGTAGAACACAATCTGAAATTGTGTGAGACAGGAACATAATTGTTGTGTATTCATAGGGATATATTTAGTTCCATATCTGGGAGTCAATTTACTAGAAGGGAGTAGTAGAGAGAGCGGAAAATGAACTGAATGTTTACACACAATTACAGAAGTGATGGAAAAAATTCATAGAAATAAGAGAGAGGTTGAGTATAGTGTGAACTGTAAATAGATCTTTGTAAAAATTAAGAGTGGGAATAGGAGAGGGAGGAGGAAGTATTGGAGCATGGGCAGGCAGGAGGTTAGGGTAGAATGTATCACTATGTTCCTAAACCTGTATATATGAAACACATTTAATTTATATACCTTAAATAATTTTTTAAAAAGAAAGTATTTCAGAAAGTTCATCACAAAACAAGAACAAAATCTGCAGTTGAAAGGCATCAGAGAGCCAGGGTTCAGGGAATGAATGCTAGGAATAGAAGCATCTTAAATCCATGGTTGACCACTTTTGTAAAACGGTATTTGTTGGGAGCTGATACTGTGGTGTAGCAGGTTAAAGCTCTGGCCTGCAGTGCTGGCATCCCATATGTGCACTGGCTCGAATCCCAAATGCTCCACTTCTGATCCAGCTCTCTGCTCTGGGCTGGGAAAGCAGCAGACCTTGACCCAAGTCCTTGGGCCTCTGCACTTGCATGGGAGACCTGGAAGAAGCTCCTGGCTCCTGCCTTTGGCCTGGTCCAGCCTTGGCTATTGTGGTGATTTGGGGAGTGAACCAGAAGATGGATGATCTCTCTCTCTCTCTCTCTCTCTCTCTCTCTGTACTTCTCTCTGTAGCTGTCATATAAATGAAATAAATCTTTGAATTATCTTGCTTGAAGAAGTATTTGACAAAAAAAGGAGTATCTGTCATTTGTAAATTTTCTTGTACTAAAGAAAGCAGTTACATTCTATAGATATAAATTATGTAAATAAAAGCTATTTTATACCAAAAAAATATTTGTGGGATGGAGTCAGTAATTACAGCTGTGATTTTGAGCCAGTGTAGGTTAGTAGATGAAAGAAATGTGGGCCCAGGAAACCCTGCGGAGGCAGCTGGAAGAGGATTTGGGTCTGAAAAGGCACAGCTTTGAAATGAATGTGACATAATATCAAGACAATCCCTATGGAGCGCTTCAGAAATTACATGTGATGTATGTGTAAAGAATTTAGTTAGTGCTTTTGTTTCTATACTACGTATATACATATATACACACATATAACATACATACAGATGTATTTGTATATTGTTTAGAAATAGTTACAAATTAACTATTTTCCCTTATAGACCTATGATCATCAGCGTTTTAGTTAAGTTGTATACCAGAAGATAACTGAGGAGCAATTACTATGTTACTGTTTCATCTTAGGTTAATGGGGGATTGCCAAATTTATATATTGTCAATTTTTTTTAACAGTTCTAACTCCCCAAATTACTAAGCACTTTATCTTAACTCACTGCAAAGAGGAGGCCAGAGATTTCTGTGCATGTGGTCCTCTGTATTTATAAACAGTGCCATATCCATGTTTTGATGAATATGACACACCTCAACAAAGTGTTATAATCTATCATTCAGCTCAAGTTATTTCAAAATACTATCACATATATACTACAAACATCTTGATGCAATACTATCAGATTCTAGATAATAAGAACTAGTGTTCTGGGGCTGGCACTGTGGCACAGTGCCTTAACACCCTGGCCTGAAGCGCCGACATCCCATACGGACACCGGTTCTAGTCCCAGCTGTTCCTCTTCCAATCCAGCTCTGTGCTATGGCCTGGGGAAGCAGGATGGCCCAAGTCCTGGGCCCCTGCACCCACATGAGAGACCCGGAAGAAGCTCCTGGCTCCTGGCTTCAGATCGGCGCAGCTCCGACCATTGCTGCCAATTGGGGAGTGAAACAGTGGGTGGAAGACCTCTCTCTCTCTGCCTCTCCTCTCTCTGTGTAACTCTGACTTTCAAATAAATAAATAAATCTTAAAAAAAAAATAGTGTTCTAACATTTTTTGTTCTGTTGGTACCAATTGCTGATGTTGTTATCTTTTACTCTAATATAGAACCCTATAATACTTAAGAAATTAATAACATCAAATTAGAGCGATTTAGGTATAGCAATGCAGTTATTAAAATAATATTTTCTTTGATATTCTATATTTAATAAAAATATGTGAAATATCTCTTTCATGAAATATACAGCTGTTTGAGCATCATATTATGAAGTTACAATGATTTTGTTGGCAATAAATCACATCGTAGAAAAGATGGCTGAACTGTCCTCAAGTGATTTCAATCCAGTTGCCCAGATCCATGTAGCTTATTACCACCTGTGAAACTGGATCAATACAGCTGAAGGCAGTCCTGCACGTCTGCACTCATTAGTGTTCAGAAACATATCTTCATAGAAGGCACATCTTCATGCTGAATTTCCTCCTTTAATCTTGGTCAATGGAAATAATTAAACAGATAGAACTGCATGAATTCTCACCAATTTCTAAACATAATTGATATTAGCTGGAGCATGTATTTTTTTTCAGTTAGAACATGTTAGATACTCATTTCAAGAGAGAAATATTCTTTTTTTTTTTTTTTTTGACAGGCAGAGTGGACAGTGAGAGAGAGAGACAGAGAGAAAGGTCTTCCTTTTGCCGTTGCTTCACCCTCCAATGGCCGCCGCGGCCTACGCACCGCGCTGATCCGATGACAGGAGCCAGGTGCTTCTCCTGGTCTCCCATGGGATGCAGGGCCCAAGCACTTGGGCCATCCTCCACTGCACTCCCGGGCCACAGCAGAGAGCTGGCCTGGAAGAGGGGCAACCGGGACAGAATCCGGCGACCCGACCGGGACTAGAACCCGGTGTGCCAGCGCCACAGGTGGAGGATTAGCCTATTGAGCCACGGCGCCGGCCCAAGAGAGAAATATTCTTAAATATTTTATATATTACAATATTTACAGATCATAGAGCAATATCTGATATATTGTGGTAATCACACAAATATTCCAGATTGAACAATGGAGTTTTTAGAAGTGTCTTGAAAGTCTTGAAGAATTATACATTAAAATTTGTCCCAGAATAATTCTTAAATATCAGCATAGTATAGTCAGGCTCTCACATATATATTTCATATCTTACAATTTGAAGAGAGAAGAATATTAAAGATATTTGTCTGTTCAATTGCAAACAGCAGTTTAATAATTTTACACTGGCATGCTAATCAAATGATGCAATTTTCCTATTTGGGAAATGTTACGTTCATTTCCAGTTAACTATACCACATACCTTTGTTCTAAAATTGCTAATTGTATGTTAATATTTGCTAGGAACATTAACTCCTCAAGAGAAATCAGTTAAAATGCTTATGTTTATGTATCATTTTTATTTTGTAGTAATTTGGGGCAAATGGATTGCAAATGGAAAGAAAAGGAAAAATTAATAGTAGAGTTGAGAGAACTTCTTCTCCACTTGTCCAATGATTCAGACTACATCTTCTTCATTTACTCTCAGTTTATAAGGAATTGAGAACCATGCTAATTGATCAATGGAGAAACATTGTAAAAAAGCGGAATTTCAAGAACTTATTTGTTTATATGTTTAGATCTTGACAAATTGGCTCTGGCAGATTTTTTTTTCTGTACAAACATCCAATAGCAGTGTAGGAAGAGATGATTCATTTTATTTTTTAAAAAGATTTACTTCTTTGAAAGGCAGAGTTAAAGAGAGAAAAGAGAGAGAGAGAGACAGATATTTTCCATCTTCTGGTCCACTCTCCAAATGGACTCAACGGCCAGTGCTGAGTCTGGCTGAAGCCAGGGGTTGGGAGCTTCCTCTGGGTCTCCCACATGGATAAGAGCTCATGGAATTGGGCCATCCTCTGCTTCCTTTCACAGGCCATCAACAGGAAACTGGTTGAGAGTGGAGCAGTTAGGGCTGGGACCTGGTACCCACATGAGTGTCTGTGCTGTAGGCAGTGGCCTAATCCTCTGCACCACAGTGCTGACCCAAGAGGTGATTCCTTGAATGAACTTAGTATGTCTTCCATTGTTCCATTTCCCTCTAATCTTACTTGATGATATTTGCACTTTGTCCTGATGTCTCTGTTCATGTGCCTTGCTATTCATATTTACTTTTTCTTCCCTTAGATTCTTTTCCTATTATTGACACCTTAAAAATCTATGGATTTTTATAAAGTAACAATTTTCAAACTTCTTGTCTCCACAATTCCCATCCATCAAACATATCCAAAGACCAATCACTTATTCTGATCAATCAGTACTGCAGTCCTCAACTCATCACTGTTCTGTTCGTGAGCCCTTACATAACCATTTTCTGTGAATAACAATTTTTGAACTCTACTAAGATAGGATTTACCTTTTAACCTATTTATCGAGAGAATAGCTTTTTCCCAATATTAGCATAGCCTCATAATATTTTGCTCTACAATTGTATATTTTATGTATTTATGGAACCCAAAATATTGGACTCCAAAATATGCTACCTTGTTGCTGTAAAAATTATGTTGAATTGGGGCCAGCACTGTGGTGCACTGGATAGACTGCTCCCTCCAGTGCCGGCTTCCCATATGAGCAACAGTTCGAGTCCTGGCTGCTCCACTTCTGATCCAGCTTCCTGCTAATGTGCCTGGGAAAACAATAGAAGAGGGCCCTAGTCCAGGGCCCCTGCACCCATGTGGGAGCCCTGAAGAAGCTTCTGGCTTCAGCCTGGCCCTGCACCAGCCAATGCAAATATCTGGGGAGTGAACAAGCAGATGGAAGATTTCTCTCTCTCCTTCTCTCTGTAACACTGCCTTTCAAATAAACAAACAAATCTTTAAAAAATATGTTGAACTAAAGACAACTGCAAAGCAATTTCTTAAGAAGAGTCTCTCCAATGTTTGCATCAATGTAGGATATAAATTATCCTTTAATGGATGCAACTCTAGACTCAGACCAGCCCACAGCTGGCACCAGAAGAGCCTGACTCCATTCTTTTTCTTCCATGTGTTCACCTTCCTACAGTTTCCCATCCTTGGAAACCTACAATCACTCCACCTTGTCTTGTGATTCTTCACAAACCCATTCTTTTTGAAAATTGTTTCTAACTAAGAACTCTAGGCCACTGACTGGAATAACTTTTTCTTGAGATTTTTCTTATATGATGTGTCCTGATGTGTTAGTGAACTAGTTCGTTTTTCTCTTGTTAATCTGTTCTTTGGAAGTTCCCTCCCAACTAGTAAGTAACACTGGGAAAAGTAACATTTTGGCTCCTTTACAGCACACCATAATTCAAGCAATTAAAGCAACGTATATTATACAGTTCAGTGCTAATAGTTGTGCCAGGACTGACATTCTAAATTTAGGAATATGGCAATTAAAATCATTATAAAATCCTAAGAGAACCCTACTTTAATCATATGTAACTGGAGAATAACAATAACTACTGTTTAGGCTTCATTTTAAGAATAAAATACCAAATTCATTAACTAGTATAATGAAAATTATTACTCTTAATGTTTATTGTGATTAATTATAATTACTGTGTTTAGATAAATGTGATATTGAATTCACAAAAAGAGAATATTTTGTCTATTTGTATATCATTTTAATTTTATGATTTACAAGAGATTGGTACATAGGGGCTGTAGATGACTAATCACAACTTTATTAAAACTTAATTGATTACCAAGCTTTGTAGTTTCAGATCCTTGGTACTAAAGGAGGGTACTTCAGAAGGATGCTCTGCGTGTATCTGAACTGAATTAAAATTGTAGCTGTGTAGGACTAGCTGTGTTACCTTTGGTATTGCGCAAATGAATTTACCTCTCAATCCTTTTATTTCAAGTATGAGATGCTATTTTTTTTAAATGGAATACATTCATTCCAAATGTCTTTTTTTTTTTTTGGACAGGCAGAGTTAGATAGTGAGAGAGAGAAAGAGACAGAGAGAAAATTCTTCCTTCCGTTGGTTCACCCCCAAAATGGCCGCTACGGCCGATTTGTATCCAGGAGCCAGGTGCTTCTCCTGGTCTCCCATGTGGATGCAGGGCCCAAGCACTTGGGCCATCCTCCACTGCCTTCCCAGGCCACAGCAGAGAGCTGGCCTGGAAGAGGAGCAACTGGGACAGAATCTGGCGCCCCAACAGGGGTTAGAACCTGGGGTGCCTGCGCCACAGGCAGAGAATTAGCCTATTGAGCCGCGGCGCCGGCCTGAGATACTATTAATAGATTGTTCATATGGTTGTTTTGAATATTTAACTTGAAGATAAATACATGATAATTAGCAATATCTAATAACTTTATACATTATTATTTTGAAAGATTGATTTGAAAGAATTACAGAGAGAGAAAGACAGAGACAGAGACAGAGATCTCCCACCTGCTGATTCACTCCTCAATGGTCGCAATGGCCAGGACTGGCCCAGGGTAAAGCCAGGGGCCAGGAACTTCCTCCAGGTCTCTCACCTGGATAGCAGGAGCAAGGCCTTGGGCCATATTCTGCTGCCTTTCCCAGGACATCAGCAAGGAGCTGATACAGATACAGATACAGAGAGGCATCCAAATTGGATGCCACCACTGCAGGCAGCAGCTTAACCCAACAGGACTCAGTGCCGGCCCCAGCTATTATTTATTATTACGAAAATGTGCTTCGGTGCTTAAGTAAATTAAACATACAGTAAAACATACTATTTTGAAGCAAGGTAAAGTAATTGATTTTAAAATACTAAACAATTCTCAAGAAATTAAAAAGATGAAGACAACCACTTTAATAGTGGGAGAGAATGAGAAGAGGGAGTATACAGCAGGTGTATTTTAGATGAAGTTTCAAGTAAACAATGTAGTTAGGAATCACTGATGAAAATCTCAAATGAAAACAGAGACAACACATTGGTAACAATTTGTTCAGCAGCACACATTCTTGCGTGCATAGAGGGAAGGTTACAAAAATGAAGTAAACATTTTAGATTGGGAGCCAGCACTGCGGCACCGTGGATTAAGCTGCTGCTTTCGGTGCAGGCATTCCACATCAGAGCTCTGGTTCAAGTCCTGGCTGCTCCACTTCTGACAGTGCTGCTAGGAAGGCAGCAGAGGATGGCCCAAGGGAGACCTGGATGGAGTTCCTGGCTCCCGCTTCAGCGTGGCCTGGCCTTAGCTGACAGGCATTAGGGGAGAGAACCAATGGGTGGACACACAGTCTTTTTCTCCATCCCTTTGCCTTTCAAATGAATAAGTCAATCGTTAAAAAAATTATACTGGAAAGAAATGAAAGGCTGGTGAGATATAGCAGGTTATAATGGCACTTGGAAGTCTAGCATCTCACATAGGAGTGCCAGTTCAAGTCCTAGCTACTCCACAGCTAATTCAGCTGCTAATTCACCAGGAAATGAAGACAAGATGGCTTCAGTATTCAGGCCACTGCCACCCGAGTGGGAAACCAGGATGAATCTCCTAGCTTCTGCTTGGCTCAGACCTGGCTGTTGCAGCCATTTGGGGAGTGAACTCACTCTCTCCCCCCCGTCTTCTTATTGTTGGACATTTCAAATAAGTATTTTTCTATAATCTTAAAAAAATGGAATATTCTTTCAAGGAAATTTTGTGGGGTATGTGTGCATGGCAGTGGGTGTTTTGGTAACAGAAGGGGTTGAAGTAGTTTAGAAACCTCTTGGGAATACATTTCAGTGACATTTCTAAACTAAGGATCAGAGTATGTAGGTTAAGGAGAAAATGGGAAACATAAAAGAAACTAGGTGATTTAAATTTTACTTTATATAAGTTCATTCTGGTATGAATGCACACATTTCAAACTGACCATATTATCTCAGATTCAAAAAGTGTCTCAACCTCCCAACCCGCCCCCCACCCCCAAAAAAGAGGCAGACATAAAGAGGGAGAGAGATAGGCAAAGTGAAATTAACCAATGAGAGTCTACTCTCGTCTTTTTAAATTTTCATTTCAGGAATACACATTTCATGTATTTCCTCTATACGGATTCAGGAACATAGAGAATCTATTCTTTTTTTTTTAAGATTTATTTATTTGACAACTGACTGAGCACCAAAAAGGAAACCTGTTAAAGTGAAATGAACACTAGGAGAAACGGTGACTTGATCAGCCCTTGCCCTGACTGTTGATGAACAACTTAATACGTTATCCCTCTTAGTATTTTTTTGTTTGTTTGTTCTACTCAATACTTTTGGTTGAATACTGTAATCAATACACAGTTATTCTCAAGTGTTGAAACTTAACTGAAAAGTGATTGCTGTTAAATATAAGAGTGGGAATAAGAGAGGGAAGAGATGTGCAAGTTGGGACATGCTCAAGCTGACTTACCCCAAATGGTAGAGTTAGAAACATACCAGGGGATTCCAATTCAATCCCATCAAGGTGGCATGTACCAATGCCATCTCACTAGTCCAGGTGATCACTTTCTGTTCACTATAGATCATAATGATAAGACTAAGAGCCAAAGGGAGCACATAAACAAGAATAGTGTCTGCAAATACTGATAGAATAAAAAAGGGAGAGAACGATCCAACATGGGAAGTGAGATACACAGCAGACCCATAGAATGGCAAATGTCCTAAACAGCACTCTGGCCTCAGAATCAGCCCTTAAGGCATGCGGATCTGGCTGAAAAGCCCATGAGAGTATTTCAGGCATGGAAAGCCAAGACACTCTGGCAAAAAAAAAAAATAAAATAAAATAAAATAAAAAAAAAATAAAAAATAAAAAAAAAATAAAAAAACAAAACTAAATGAAAGATCTCTGTGAGTGAGATCCCAGTGGAAAGAGCAGGTCATCAAAGAAGGAGGTACCTTTCTCTGAAGGGAGGAGAGAACTTCCACTTTGACTACGACCTTGTCTAAATATGATCAGAGTCAGTGAACTCAAAAGGCTTCCCTTGCCTTGGCAACTCATGACAAGAGCCTAGGGTGATTATTGATGCCATAAACAAGAGTGTCAATTTGTTAAGTTAACAACAGGAGTCACTGTGCACTTATTCCTCATGTAGGTTCTCTGTCCTTAATGTGCTCTACATTGTGATTTAATGCTATAACTAGTACTCAAACAGTATTTTTCACTTTGTGTTTCTATGTGGGAGCAAACTGTTGAAATCTTTACTTAATATATGCTGAACTGATCTTCTGTATATAAAGAGAATTGAAAATGAATCTTGATGTGAATGGAAGGGGAGAGGGAGTGGATAAGGGGAGGGTTGCGGGTGGGAGGGAAGTTATGGGGGGGAAGCCATTGTGATCCATAAGCATTACTTTGGAAATTTATATTCATTAAATAAAAGTTAAAAAAATATTTATTTATCTATTTGAAGGGCAGTTACAGAGAGGCAGAGAGAGAGAGGGAGAGAGAGAGAGAGAGAGAGAGAATGAATGAATGAATGAATGTGTCTTCCATCCGCTGGTTCACTCTTCCACATGGCCACAATGGCCAGAGCTGAGCTGATCCAGAGCCAGGGGCTAAGATCCTCCACCACACGGGTGCAGGACCCAAGGACTTATGCCATCCTCCACTGCTTTCCCAGGCCACAGCAGAGAGCTGGATTGGAAATGGAGCAGCCGGGACTCGAACCAGTGCCCATGCAGGATGCTGGCACTGCAGGTGGTAGCTTTATCCTCTATGCCACAGCCCAGTCCTCAGAGTCAACTCTTAAAAAGGAAACCTGATCTCTAGATGTTTTGGGAGGCTGCTTCTTCTTGACTGCATTTTTTATTCAACTAGGACGGAGCTTCAGTTGAAAATGAAGGTTTCCTGAAACTTAGCTGATTAATCAACAACTCAATTGACAAGAAGACTTTGTTAAAGACCAGGAAATAAAGCACTAAATAAGAAAAAGGGGAAAGAAAATGGAACTACAAAGAATCTTCATAGCTGAGTACATAGATTCCACAGTTTAAAGGCATACAAGCTAACTACCTAGAATAACAGCAACAGTCATAATAAAAATGAACAAAATAACTACAGTGAGACTCCAGAAACATTCCAAATTATTACATGTTAATTTATAATTTATAACTAAAATTACTAGATATTAAAAAAGCCATACAAATCATTAAACTTCCTTAGGGAAATAATGCATTCAACAGGAATTAATTAGAAGTAGAACCAAATTTTGAGTAAACATAGTTTTGAAAAACCGTATTGTCAATATGTTCACAGGAAAAGGGAACATCTTTAAATGCATACAAAAAATATGCCAATAACGTATGAGAGGATATACAATGTAAAGGGAAAAGGAAAATGACTACACAGAATAAAATTAAGTTGTAGGACTTAAAAAATGAAATGATAAAAATTTGATAACCTCTAAAAAGATCTGAGTTGGCATTAGTGACCTTTAAGCTAAAGCAGTACAATTTGCCAGACTGGAACTTCTGAGAGGAAATGATCGAATCAGAAATGACCAAATCTTTACAGACCTATGAGCTAATGCTTAGAATTTACTCCAATATTATTTGAATTACATGAAAGAAGGAAAGAGAAAAATGAGTGTCAAGACGTGAGATATTTAGGTAGAAATTTAATCTCAAGCCTCCGTCCTCAACGGGGGAACAGCAGCCTTATCAAAGGGGTGGAGGGAAGCAGCTAGACGCTCTTCCTCTTACATCCTCTCCACCACATGAGGATGCGCCATTCCCAGTCTCCAGGGACAGCAGTGTTCAGTGTCCCAAACTGGAAGCAGAGACTGGGGCCTCACGAAACACTGAACCTGCTGATATTCTGACCTTGGACTGCCAGAATCCAGAGCCCTGCAAAATAGATTTCTGTTCTTTGTAAATTATCCAACCCAGATATATTATTTTAGCAGCAGGAATGGACTTAGACACACACTTGCTGATACTGATACTGAAAAGTAGGATGCTGCAATAAAAATACCTAAACTGTGGAAGCAACTTTGGAATTGGGAAAGGTGAAGCTTTGAAAGGCTACTCTGAAGAGGAGAGCTGGGAGATATTCCAGATGTTTTCAAAAATCATCAAGTGGTCAAGATTACAACATTGGTAAAAACGTAGATGGTAAAGGCATTCTGATGAGCTGTCAGATGGAGATGAGGAACATAGATGGAAGATCATCTTTATTATCAACTTGGCTGGATTGCTTTTTTGCCCCAACACTTTGTGGGAGTAATGACTTGTGAGTGATGAACTAGAATATTCAGCATAAGAAATACCTGAGAAAAACGTAGGTGAAGCTTCTCTTGACTGTTTTAGTAAAGCAAGAGAAGAGGGAAAATAATTAAAGATTTTTTTTTTTAAATCAAAGAATTAACAGAAGGTTTTAGAAGAACCCTCAGCCCGGCCACATAAAGAAAGAAAACACAGCTTTAGGAGACATGGTGCATGGTGTGGCCTGGAAGTGTTTGATAAGAAAGTCAGTGTGGACAGAAAGGAGTCACAATAATTCATCAGGACACTCAAACAGTTTGAATGTTTGTGTCCCCACCAAAATTCCTGTTGTCATATAATGCAGCCGAGTTGAAAGGTGGTGCCAAGGACACAAGGACTGTACTCAAGAATGGAATCCAGAATCCTCGATTTTGTAAAGGAACTGCTGCCAATGAGTGAGGCTGTTTTGCCCTTCTGCCAAGTAGGACACAGTGTTTGTCCACTCTGGAAGAAGTTAATACTCAAGGCAGAATCTAAAGAAGCAGAAGCCAAGCCCTTCCAAGACAACAGATGTGTCAGTACCTTGATCTTAGAGTTTCCAGTCTCCATGTAAAAAAAAAAAAAAATGTGTGCACTGGAATCTTTTGCTTCCTGTCAATGGAATGATTGTTACAAGAACTAAATAAACAGAAAATTGTTCTTTAGGATTTTGTAATTAGGGGCCGGAGCCATGGGGCAGTAGGTTAAACCTCTGCCTGGGTCGCCAGAATCCCATATGAGTGCTGGTTCCTGTCTCAGCTGCTCCACTTCCAATCCAGCTCTCTGCTATGGCCTGGGAAAGCAGTAGAAATTGGCCCAAGTGCTTGGTCCTCTGCACCCATCTGGGAGACCCAGAAGTTCTTGGCTCCTTGCTTCGGATTGGCCCAACTTCTGTCACTGTAGCCATTTGGGGGGGTGAACCAGAGGATGGAAGATCTCTCTCTCTGTCTGTCTCTCCCTCTCTCTGTCTGTAATTGTGCCTTTTGAATAAATAAATAAGACATTTAAGAAAAAAGAATTTTGTAATTAGGAAGACAATGTAATTGCCAATAATTTTTAACTAATAGGAAAAACAGTGATGCTTAAATTAAAGACTATGCTCAAACTCAACAGCTGAGAACAAATTTCATCAGCAGAAAACACATTTTACCCAGTAAATATCTGGCAAGAAAAAATATTACTCAAAAATGTAATGATTTAAACATGGAGCATGAAATAAAAGAATGAATAATTATTAGTATTATGGTAATTCCAACAATGTAAACAATTTAAATGCATGCATTAAAAGATAAGGAAAATGAAACTTTACACATAAAACGTTCTAAATTGCAGTGTCTATATTGAAAAGTTAAAAAGGATGCAGAAAGTGTTTTACATGGTAGAAAAACAATGCACAAAGGTAAGTCTAAAGAAAGCTGCAGTAGCAGCCCTATTTATTTAAAATGTAAGTTAAAGGAAATCGTCTAAACAAAACAGAGTGTCATGCAAAGACACTTAATGGTAGACAAAAGATAATAGAAGATGTAGAATATTTACATATGCTGCCAACGAAGAAGACAAGACAGAAACAGGGTCAGAACTGGCCCCTTGCCTATTGAAGAGGTGACTAGTAAACTTATTTTATCTCAAGACGTCAGCACTGAAAACCCATTTCTTCCTTTTGTGTCAAAGCAATAGGATTTTACAGATGGAATTAAATATATACTTTGGGTGAAAGATTTTTGGAAAAAAAGGGATTTTCTATAAATACTGATATTTTGGAAATAACCTCAATAATATTTCAATATTTTATATTCTTTAAATATGTACAGGGCACCTTATTTTTATTCATAACAGTGATTACTCTCTGGTGTGAAGGAGCTGCTTTAAATTTTATAGTATTGACATTCTGGTCTAAACAGAAAACTCCACACATTTGAAACTGACCGTATTATCTACACACTCAAAAAAGTTGTTAACACCCCTCCAGAAAAGGAAGGAGGGAGGAAGATGATTGATGAGAGTCTATTCGTAAATGCATGTGTTCTTCAACTAGGATGGATTTTGAATTGACCATAGATCTGAGTCTGAACCCAAACTTTATATCTAAGAATAAAATGAATTTGCCCAGCCTAACTTATTCTCTTATCCCAGTTTTCTCATTAGCATAATAGTGATAATCGTATGTACTCTATTGAACCATTATATGAAAATTTATCCATTCTCCTTTGGATATATATTTGAGATTTAATGAACATTTTAATGCAAGGTAATAAAGGCTATAATCTGTGATTTCAATTTAAATGAGCCTTATTATTTAGATGAATTAATTGCAAACATTAAGGGTGTACTATGGCAACTGAGGGCCAAGCTTTTGATGAGAGTATAAATATAGCTTTCAATGAAATATGTACTCTAATAATTAGACAAGATAACAATATTGCAAATAACAAAGACACTGTTGATTATAAGGACTAATGTATTTGAAAATGAAATAAGATTAGGTTTTTCATTAAACTTTGCAGTTACACGTGCACAATGATGGTATCTTTATCAAAGAGCACAGCATTAAAAACACTGAAAATAATGTGTTATATAAAAATAATAATATTGATATACTCTTTATATTTGAGACACAATGAATGAAGAAAATTTCCTTTTAACCAAATTTAAACAACAGATTTACAAACAATTGCAGTTACTAAGAATGTCTTACTAGAATGAGAAGAATAAATGATTTATCCTAAAGAAAGGAAGGAGTGAAAAATTCACCCCCTCCAACGTTTAATTTACAGTTGAAGTTGAGAAGAATAACCGAAGATACCAAATTGGGTCACTGAAAACATAAAATAATCTGATAACGTTTCTTAGACAAGTGGTGTTTACTTTCCCATCTTATTTCTTCACGGAAAAAATGAGAGTACTTCTAACTGTTTGTAGGAAATAGAACTAAAAATAAACTTACCTTGTTGAAAGAATTTTGAAAACCTGGGTAGTTTTTTCATAACATGCATATGCCATGAACACTTTTTGAAGACTTCTCACACAAATTATTATGCTTGGTCCAAAGAGTATTGTTGAGGATTTGGAAAATGCATGTTTGATATATTCCAAAAAATAGAAGCATGCTTAGAGCAAATAATACAGGAGAATACCCCATGTAGCGTTAGTGCTTACTGGGAAATTAGAATTTGAGATTACTTCAATCATGTTTATTAATAAAGGCTCAGATGGAGGAAGTATTTCACATACTCTTTGCAAACGACATCCTGGGGGAAGAGAGATCTGAATTACTACCTTTGCTCTGGAATTATTTAGTACTTTTTGTCAGCATTTATTTTGGACGTGCACAACAGCTGGTTGCTAAGGTGATCCTGTAAGTAAAATGTAGTTAAGAAACTTACAGTGATTCGTTTTTCTTTATATTTAGTAATGTATAGTTTTGCCAAGATCCCAATGATTTCTTTTATAGTGAGGATCCAATATTGCTGCTAAAATTCATTTATTTACTAGTAAGTATAATATTTTGTGCCCACTGACTCTTAAATTCTGTTTCTCATTTTCACTTCCTTATGAATAGAAGCATCAAGAGTGCGTTTTGTCTGTATGTAGCAGGATACTGAAAGGTTTCATTTAGTTTTGTATTTTTGAGAGACAGAGAGGAGGAGAGAGGAAGAAACAGCCCGAAATCTTACATGTGGTAGTTTATGCCGGAGATACCTGCAACAACCACACAGCCAGGCCAGACCAAAGCTGGGATGCAGGAACGCAGTTTAGGTCTCCCATTGGCCAGCAGGCAGCCAGTGCCATGACCACAGCCACTGTCTCTCAGGATCTGCGTTCACAGGACACTAGAGTCAGGGGCCAACTGAGAATCAAATCCAGGGGCTCCATATGCAATTAGTGTGTCTTATCAGGTGTCTTAATCGCTAGTTGAAATGCTGGCCCGGATCCTCAAGTTGTAGAAGTAATTCTATGATAATTTCCCCAATCATTTAAGTTTTTATTTTATTTTTACTTCTGCATATTTAGCTGTAGGTATAGAGACAGTGAGATAGTGACAAGGAAAAAGCAAACATTAGCCTGCTTCTCTCTCTCTTTCCCCTTCTTTTAAGAACACTTTGTGGAACACCCATTAAAAGGATAAATGTTTTCCTCTTTATTGTAATGGCTTGCACCTATTGTCAGAATTTTTAAGAAAAAATGGCCAGCTTGCTCTCGTATTTGCAAAGAATCTCAAGATCACTTTGTTCTAAAGAAAGTAGGTATGGGCTATGCTTTCTGTCTTTGACTAACAAGAGTAAAACCATGACGGTAGCAGAAGTTCCACAAATGGGAGATCATTGTTTTGCATGATATTTTGCTACTGATAAGTATTCACAACGCATTTTCCCTATCATAAAAACGAAAATAGAAACTAAATTTTAATGAAGAACATAATACAAAAGGAAATCTTGGCATAGCTCCTTCAACAGCATACTAGGGCACTGAATTTTACTTAAACACAAACTCAAAACTTCTATTACATACAAATAAATTGGCAATGTAGTCTGTCAATGTCCACAACATCCATTATTGGAATGTCTTTGTCATTCTGTTGTCTCTTCAAGAACAGAGATCATAATTATAAAAAAAATCCTGTTAATCTAGAAAACATATACCTTGACCTAAATTAACAATATTTCTCTTGGGGTGATTTGATTATGCAATCATTTGTTATTTTTTCATTTAACCATGTAATGCAAATTTACTTCTACTTCATAGTAAATAAGGTAATCTCAAAACGTGAAAGCACCAAATTACTTTTCAAATTACCACTCTAATCAGAAGAGTTTGAATTATTTAACCAAAAAATATTTTCAAAGTCTTTGTTATATTTGTCGTTGTCCCCACCTAGCCAAGAGTTCTGTTTTCATTACAACTCATACCCACAATTAAAAATTATTTTCTGGGTATTGATTTGGAAGTAGAGAAAAAAATTTTAAAAATCAACAAATGTTGAATGTGTTATATCTACTTTACTTTCATTTGTAAGTTTGATAAAATTCAAATACAATTTTTGTGGCTATATTTCACCTTTTCTGGGAAAGAGAAGATTTTTTTATGTTACCTTGCTCATATACTCTAAGTTAAACCCTGCAGTATAAATTCCTCTAGTCCCATTGTGATTATGCAGAGCCAGGCCATGACCCCAGGAAACCAGAATCTCATTGGATTTCTAACAGTAAGAAAGGTAAATGATTACAAGTGTATAAGCAACTCAAACTGGCCAACAACAGAAAAATTAGTAGCAGAATGCTAACAGAATCATGCCTGATACTCATTTCCTTATCAGGTCAACAACTTAACATCTTCACAATGGATGATCACTTCGCTTGCACACGCTTGAGTTTTGCAACTATTAATTTGTAAACTGATGCTTCAAGACACTCAAACCAGGGTTTAGTAGAACATGAAAATTTCCAAATGTTGCTCCATTCTGTTAATGCTCCTTAAGAATCAAGTGTGTCCACTGCAGAATTCAAAGTTTGTTATTATACTCTCAAATCATATTATTTATTGTGATGTATAGTACTCACTACATTCTTTTTTTAAAAATTTATTTAGAAGGGCAAAGCAACAGACAGAGGACACAGAGAAAAAGATAGAGATAGAGATAGAGATAGAGATAGAGATAGAGATAGAGATAGAGACAGACAGACATAGAGAGAGAGACATCTTCCATTTGCTGCTTTGCTCCCCAAATGGCTCCAACAACAGCCAGGCCACCCCACAAGCAAGAAACTCAATCCTGCTCTCCCATTTGGGTAGTGGAGACACAAGTTTTGTAACATCGTCGGCTGCTTTCTCTGGCATATTAGCAAGGAGCTGGATGGGAAGTGGAGCATCTAGGACACTAGCCAGGATGCTGCCTTGACAACTGACTTAACCCACCGCATCACAAGGCTGGCTCTACTACATGCTTATTTAATATTTTATTGTACTTGTCACATACCTATAGACATAAGGATACACATTATATTAATTATTTGTAAAGCTAAAGAGAACCTACTATACAAAAACTCAGCTCCGGCCGGCACCATGGCTCAATAGGCTAATCCTCCGCTTTGCGGCGCCGGCCCACTGGGTTCTAGTCCTGGTCGGGGCGCCGGATTCTGTTCCGGTTGCCCCTCTTCCAGGCCAGCTCTCTGCTGTGGCCAAGGATTGCAGTGGAGGATGGCCCAAGTGCCTGGGCCCTGCACCCCATGGGAGACCAGGAGAAGCACTTGGCTCCTGCCTTCAGATCAGTGCAAGGTGCTGGCCACGGCAGCCATTGGAGGGTGAACCAACGGCAATGGAAGACCTTTCTCTCTGTCTCTCTCTCTCACTGTCCACTCTGCCTGTCCAAAAACAAAACAAAATAAACAAACAAACAAAACTCAGCTCCATTGAACCATTTTAAGTGTCTAACATCACAACCTGATTTGCTTCTAAGAATGTGTTTCCAAATCTTACATTTTTAGGCTTATAATTACTGCCTGACCCAATCAAATGCACAGTCACTCCACTATTGAAGGTGATTTTGAAATGGCACAGTCAGTCTCTCAAGAGTTCATTTCTAGGCCCTCACTGAGGCTCACTAGGCTAATCCTCCGCCTTGTGGCAACGGCACACCGGGTTTTAGTCCTGGTTGGGGCACTGGATTCTGTCCCAGTCGCTCCTCTTCCAGGCCAGCTCTCTGCTGTGGCCCAGGAAGGCAATGGAGGATGGCCCAAGTGCTTGGGCCTGCACCCGCATGGGGGGCCAGGAGGAAGCACCTGGCTCCTGCCATCGGATCAGCGCAGTGTGCTGGCCATTGGAGGGTGAACCAAGGGCAAAAGGAAGACCTTTCTCTCTATCTCTCTCTCACTGTCCACTCTGCCTGTCCAAAAAAAAAAAAAAAAAAAAAAAGAGTTCATTTCTTCTCTATTACATCAATCTCCTTATTTTTGTTTTATTCTGTTTTTCCAGAATTAAGCAAACAAAACCCTGGAAGCAGTAGGCCATAAAGGATTGTATTTTGAGCATGTATGACCTTTCACATGATCAATTTTAATTTAGGTAATGACATACTTAGAATAATATTTTTCATTCACTATCCTTGATGAAAACATTTGTGTGACACTAGTTAAGTGCAAGAGAAATTGACTACCCTCCATTTAACACAGCCCCCTGAAGCAAACAGATAATTTCTTCCATTCTGTCATATTTTTAACTCTTTTCTTCCATTTCTAGGCTCTTATTTCCTTATTAGACTTTTTGTTTCCATTTTCTTTCTTTTATAAACATTCAATTTTGTTTATTTCTTTATTTCTTTCCATGGATCTTTTTCTTGATATTTAGATCAACACGACATATAAATTTCCTGCTTTTATAAAATTATGCAAATTTGTAAAAAATTTGAAAAAAATATGGTTATTTTGTCTAGTTCCTTAGAAATGGTTAAACATTTACTTAGATGATATTAAAATCCATTTCCAAGAAATATTTATATCATTAATGAAGAAAATGTGACTTTTCTAGCTTTCTATACAAAACCTTTTTCAGTACTCATACCATTAAGAAAAAAGTTGCAAAGTGATAAGTCTGTGTTATTCTGAACTCTGCCCATAATCTTTGTTCAGGAACACAGTGGTCAAATAGTTTAATTTGTCTGTGTTATTTTCAATTATACACAATATAATTTAAAGGAACCAGACAATTATTCAGCAAACATGGCAATGTGTGTTAAAATTAAAATTATTCAGAGTCAGATATCCTGTTTGATAAAGTATCCTTAGAGATTAACTGTATTATTAGGTTAAATGCTAGCTGTACATGATTAAGAAATTTGTTATTTTATTATCAACAATCCACTTGAGGAATGAACCGACTTTGCTCTGGGATATGACTTGATGAGCTCATCGCAGTTCAGAGAACTTCCTGGCGTAGAGGTCGGCAGTTCAATATACTTGAGGGAGTAAAAAAGTTTAATGCAGAAAAAAAAGCCTCCCTCTACCACTGTGGCATTTGAAGAACAGCCCAAATTGTTTATTATCTGAAGTCAGTTGTGTGTTTTCTAGATCCTCTGCAAGGCAGATATTTGATTAATGGAAGTCCTAACAGGAGAGATGAGCCTCATGGTAGATTTAACATGGAGAATTGTAACCAAAAACACGGGATGGAAACAAGAACTTGAGAGTGAGTAGTACAGAGAATTCCAAAGAACAAAAGAACAGAACTATAAGAACTCTGCTCTCGGCCAGTGCCACGGCTCACTAGGCTAATCCTCCGCCTGCGGCGCTGGCACACCGGGTTCTAGTCCTGGTCGGGGCGCCGGATTCTGTCCCAGTTGCCCCTCTTCCAGGCCAGCTCTCTGCTGTGGCCAGGGAGTGCAGTGGAGGATGGCCCAAGTACTTGGGCCCTGCACCCCATGGGAGACCAGGAGAAGCACCTGGCTCCTGCCATCGGATCAGCACGGTGTGCTGGCAGCAGCGCGCCAGCCACGGCGGCCATTGGAGGGTGAACCAACGGCAAAAGGAAGACCTTTCTCTCTGTCTCTCTCTCTCACTATCCATTCTGCCTGTCAAAAAAAAAAAAAAAAAAAACACAAACAAACAAACAAAAAAAACACAAATAGAGTACACAGCACAGTACCACCACAGCTGATTCTTACCTTGCTGGAGAGAGCCCAACATTGTGGTCTGCCCAACAGTAGAGAAGTCACTGTGGCGCTTCATTGAAGAACTTCCCGGGGCTCTGCGCTCTGAAACTTCCAGAAATGTCCCCTCTGAGATACTGAAGAAATCTCTTTGGGGTAGAAGGTGGGGACTCATCGCAGGCTTTCAGTTTATAGAACTGCCCAAGGCAGGGATGCAGTAACTGCTGCTTGCTGAGTTTTGCTGGCCACATACATACCTCAGGAGCCAGGGATTTGAAAAATGTGTGATTTCCAAAAGACACTGGCTCTGCAGGAAGCCAGGCCCTGCTGGTGGGCACACAGGACTGCGAGGAGGAAACCTTAACTTTGCCCTCTACTGCACGCTTACCATTTTGCTGTCAGAGGAAAGCCATCCAACATCCAAGATCTACTGGCACAAATCAAGAGATTCGAGCGATTTTGAAACTGATAAGCCAAAATGTGATAATAGTCAAAATGGAGATTAAACACAGAAGGATTTTATAGGGAAAAAGACTATGTGATAGAACATATGTAGGAAGCCAAGTTAAGTCTGAGACAGCCATCTGACCACTATGTAAAATGGATCTTGAGTGAAGGAAAGAAAGAAAGGGCAGTTTTTAAAAGCATGCTAAAATATTACACAGGGACATTAAGTGTATGTCTGGGGCTTAGGGCCTGAGACAAGCAGATTCAGAATCCCACAGGTTGGAGAACAGCTTGGAGTTGTTTACGGGTTTATATGTCCTTTACACACAGTGGTGGTCAGAAATGCACAAGCAACAGCCAGCCACAGCCTCTGGCACAGTGGGGCCACAGGAGAGGTCTGCCTTGAGGCCATGGAGGCGATCTAACACACACACAGGTTATCTGCCTACATCCACACATAGCCATGCCTGGATACCCACAGCCATTCACAAGCAGCAACATGTAACCATGCCCCCCAGTGACATATGGGTTTAAGGACAATAGTGGCCCAGAGCCAAACAGTTATAAAGCAGACTTGTGGGCAGCTAGCCAGAAAGGTGAACCTGTTGGTTACCATGCCATCAGTTACCATAGAAGCACACATACAGGGTACAAGGACATAAAGGCTGGAGAACTTGATAACTTCACCTTCCTTCCCAGGTTCATGTTCAGACCATTTAGCACTGCCTTTGTGGGACCACTAGAGAAAACAGGCTAGAGAACATGTGCCTTGCTTGCCAGTAATGCTTCTGCCTTAGTGAATCTGTCTAATCTCATTACGCTCAGATATACACACATTGGAGCAGTTGAAGAGAATGCAGAAGCAAACATAGCAATGGATTTCAGACTGTAAAAGTTGAGATCTTAGTGAAGTGAATTTCTCAGATTTGGAGATTTGCAAGGGAGGGTCTAATATGTTCCAATATGCAGATGATATTCAATCAGAATAACAGTATTAAGAGTAAGAATAGGATAAAAAAATGAATAAACCCATCATTAAGTTGAAAACGCGATGCATAGATAAAAACATGCTTAATGACCTGACCTATGAAACACCACAACTGAGCGAGGCAGCAGACTGCAGAGTATCGGATGTTCACCGCCTTGATCGCCTGGCTAACTGGGAGCTGCACCTCACTCTGCTGCACAGCCTCACCGGAGCACATCAGAGCACACACACCTAGAACTGCCTGAGAGAATTCCAATCTCAAAATTTGAGGTTAAGTTTGCTTTGCTTTTTTAAAAATGAACATGTTTACTGAATATGCTTAAAAATGAATATGTTTGTTTAATTGGCATAAAATAAATTGCATACATTTAGAGAGTACAGTTGAATATTTTTTTTTGACAGGCAGAGTGGACAGTGAGAGAGAGATAGAGAGAAAGGTCTTCCTTTGCCGTTGGTTCATCCTCCAATGGCCGCCACGGCTGGCGCGCTGCGGCTGGCGCACCGCGCTGATCCGATAGCAGGAGTCAGGTGCTTCTCCTAGTCTCCCATGCGGGTGCAGGACCCAAGCACTTGGGCCATCCTCCACTGCCTTCCCGGGCCACAGCAGAGAGCTGGCCTGGAAGAGGGGCAGCCGGGACAGAATCCGGCACCCCGACCGGGACTAGAACCCAGTGTGCCAGTGCCGCAAGGCGGAGGATTAGCCTAGTGAGCCACGGTACCTGCCATGTTAGGGAGTATCGTTACCCTACCATTCTGTGGAACACTAGAATCAATTACATTCACTCAACTGAATTTTGGTACCCATTATCAAATCTCTTTCTGTGTTCTTGTACTCCTGAGGCTTTATTAATCACTATTTAAATGATGAAATTATACGCACATAAACACACACACACATATTATTAACTTTCACCTAGGGAAAAAGAAACATGTGAAATTTGTTTTCCTGTGCCCGGATTATTTCTCTTAATATATCTAAAATAAAAGTTCTTAATCAAAACTCACGTAAGTCAGAGTCAGTCAGTATTTATGATTGTATAAGTAAATCTTTATACAAAAGTCTATTTTACTGGGGCTGGCACTGTGGCTTACTAGGTTAAGCCACTGCCTGCAGTGCTGGCATCCCAGATGGGTGCTGGTTCAAGTCTCAGCCGCTCCACTTCAGATCCAGCTCTCTGCTGTGGCCTGGGAAAGCAGTAGAGGATGGCCCAAGTCCTTGGGCCCCTGCACCCATGTGAGAAACCTGGAGGAAGCTCCTGGCTCCTGGCTTTGGATTGGCATGGCTCTGGCCATTGTAGCCAATTGGGGAGTGAACCAGCAGAAGGAAGACCTCTCTCTCTTTGTCTCTGTAATTCTAACTCTCAAATAAATAAATGCATCTTTTTTAAAAAGTCTATTTTATTTGTGAATCTTTTTCTGAGGCTGAAAAGTAGAGGTAGAACTCGAGATAAATTCAGAGAAAGGGAAAGACAGAAACTAGAGGTAGAAGAGAAATAAATGTAAGAATAGAAACAATATTGCTGACAAGAAAGAGAGAGATGAAGAGGGAAAGCAAAGAAAGAGAAAGAGAGATGCTGCGATCCACATCTGGAATCAAGCAAAACACGGAGACGTGGTTCCCAAGGGACATGGAGTCTTCCAGGATGTTTGTAAAGCTATGGAGGAACTCGGAAACTGAAGAAATATTGGGAAGGGCCCCGGACCGAATGAGGAGGCTGTGCTAAGAACATGAAGACAGTTTGCGCTTCTACTAAGTAGGAACTTTTCTGTTATAATGATTGAATCCTTTTCAACTCCTGATATTATCACCATGATTTACTCACTCCTGCAGGAGAATAGATATGTCTACTGCAGGCTATCCCCACCCCTGTGCCTTGGATGAAGTTGATTATTTCCTACTGACATTTTGTGGATGTATAAATAACTTGGAATGCTGACATCTGGAAATGACGCAGAATGTTCTAATGTCTTTCCAGACATTTTAATATAATTAAGATAGTAAATACTGAAATGGAATAAGGAAATGATTATGTTTAAGTCGGAAGAAATCTAATAAGTCCATTTCCTCTCTCTAACTGTTCCCCACACCCTGCCCACTGCCATCAAGGGTTACCATACGTTGTGTTATTTGCACACAGTTTCTGCAAGAGAAGAGAAAATGATAAATAATGACACCCATAGTGTCTTTCAATTCCTGAACATTGCTGTGTCTATTTTGCTCTGTAATCTCATTGAGATATATAAATATGTCTTCCAGCAAGTTGTATAATACCATATTGCATGTAAATTAATTTCTAAATATGATTGCCTAAAGGAATACTTGCATTTCCTTTGAACATGTAACCTGGTGACATTTTTTGCCTAGGCACTTTTCCAAATGACAAGTAATTATGAAAGTAATGAGTAACAGGAAAACAAATATAAATTGAAAAAGTAATAGCATGTTTGAAATGAAAAAATAAAAGTATAACTGCTCAGAAATACCAAGCAGGCAAAGTTAAGCAATGACCCAAATGTCAGAAACCTCGATCTAACTTCAGGTTTGCCAAATGAGTTTTCAATATCCCCAAGTTCTATTTCATGTGTTATCTTTGTTGTTCACTTTTTAAAGCATCGTACACAACAGACACCCAAGGGATGATAAAGTAGAATATCTATCAAAAAGTTCAGAAAAATGAAGCATTCATATTTTTATATCAAATCATTTTAAAATCAGTAATTCAATGATTATACCAACATACAATAGAAATGTATAGCTATAATAACTGTTCCCTAGATTACTAATAAGAAGTCAAAAAGGGGTTGGCTTTGTGGCTTAGTGGGTAAAACTTCTGGCTGCAATGCTGGCATCCAATATGGATGCTGGTTCAAGTCCTGCTTGCTCCATTCCTGATCCAGCTTCCTGCTAATGTCCTGGGAAACACAGCAGAAAATGGTCCAAGTCCTTGGGCCCCTGCCATCCAAAAGGGAGACCCGAAGAAAGTCCTGGCTCCCGGCTTTGGCCTGGTCCAGCCCTGGCCCTTGAGGTCATCTGGGGAGCGAGTCAGTGGATGGAGGATCTCTTTTTCTATCTCACCCATTTTCTCTTATAAAAATCACTTTGTGTTTCTATGGGGGTGCAAACTGTTGAAATCTTTACTTAATGTATACTAAACTGATCTTCTGTAAAAAAAAAAAAAAAAAAAAGAAATTATCAATTCCCAACTTGACTCTCACTGGGATTAAACATGACAATAGGTCTGATCTGATTTCATCATCATTTAAAAAATCACCTATTATTTTTCACTTTATGTTTCTGTGTGGGAGCAAACTGTTGAAATCTTTACTTAATGTATGCTAAACTGATCTTCTGTATATAAAGAGAATCGAAAATGAATTTTGATGTGAATGAAAGGGGAGAGGGAGTGGGAAAGGGGAAGTTTGCGGATGGGAGGCACGTTATGGGGGGGAAGCCATTGTAATCCATATTCTGTACTTTGGAAATTTATATTCATTAAATAAAAGTTAAAAAAAAAATCACTTTAGGGCCGGCGCTGCGGCTCAATAGGCTAATCCTCCGCCTTGCGGCACCGGCACACCTGGTTCTAGTCCCGGTTGGGGCACTGGATTCTGTCCTGGTTGCTCCTCTTCCAGTCCAGCTCTTTGCTATGGTCTGGGAGTGCAGTGGAGGATGGCCCAGGTCCTTGGGCCCTGCACCTGCATGGGAGACCAGGAGGAAGCACCTGGCTCCTGGCTTCGGATCGGCACAGTGCACTGGCTGCAACACGCAAGCCCTAGTGGCCACTTGTGGGGTGAACCAACGGAAAAAGGAAGATCTTTCTCTCTCTCTCACTCACTGTCTAACTCAGCCTGTCAAAAAAAAAATCTTTTTAAAAAAGTGAAAGAGAATTTTTCTTTCTTAGTTGCCCTTTGTTAAAGAAGTTACATCTGTCAATATGACTAATAAAACAATTTCACAGAAACAGCATTCTTAAGACTTTTGTACAGGACAAAGACCTGTAGTAAACCATCATGACCCCTGTACATATTACCTTACAAACTCTCCTATTACATGAACATTTACATTCCTTTTTCACAATCAGAAATTTCACAAAATAGATTCAAAGTCAATTCTAGGTGTATATCTCCCCAAGCAGAATTGGTTGGGCATGACTATCAAATTATTTTGGTATCTATGTATGCATTTATTAATTTATTAGGATTTATTTGAAAGGTAGAATGACAGAAAGATAGAGCTGAGATACAGACATAAAGTACTCTTTTCATGAAGGCATTTTGGCTAATTTCAAGGAATCCATAAATCACTCTGCACCCACTTGCCATCTTGTACCTTAGCAAGTCACCTTAAACCAGACTGTAGATGGTGAGTTACACTCCCATGAAGAGAATACTTGAGGAAACATACAGCAAGATGTTTACTCTTCAATATTTTCCATATATGTATATGTGAGACTTATGTTAGATCCAGGAAACACTGTGTTAAGGGAATGTGAGAATGGATTGCTTGGCTTACATGAACTCATCAATCAAGGAAGAGTCTTATTAAGACTTCAGTTAATAGTGATTTAAATGTTTTAAAATAAAAAGGAAACCTGTTAAAGTGAATGAACACTATGAGAAACGGTGACTTGATCAGCCCTTACCCTGATTGTTGATGAACAACTTAATACATTATCCCTCTTAGTATATATTTTTGTTTGTTCTACTTAATACTTTTGGTTGAATACTGTAATCAATACACAGTTATTCTCAAGTGTTGAAACTTAACTGAAAAGTGATTGCTGTTAAATATAAGAGTGGGAATAAAAGAGGGAAGAGATGTGCAATTCGGGACATGCTCAAGCTGACTTACCTCAAATGGTAGAGTTAGAAACATACCAGGGGATTCCAATTCAATCCCATCAAGGTGGCATGTACCAATACCATCTCACTAGTCCCAGTGATCAATTTCTGTTCACAATTGAGCATAATGATAGGACTAAGAGCGAAACGGAGCACAGAAACAAGAATAGTGTCTGCAAATACTAGCTGATAGAATCAAAAAGGGAGAGAATGATCCAACATGGGAAGTGAGATACACAGCAGACCCATAGAATGGCAGATGTCCTAAACAGCACTCTGGCCTCAGAATCAGCCCTTAAGGCACGGAGTATTACAGGCATGGAAAACCAAAACACTCTGGCAAAAAAACAAAAAAAAAAACAAAAAACAAAAACAAAAAAAAACAAAAAAAAAACAAAAAAAAAAACATACCCTACATGAAAGATCTCCGCGAGTTAGATCCCAGTAAAAAGAACAGGTCATCAAAGAAGGAGGTACCTTTCTCTGAAGGGAGGAGAGAACTTCCACTTTGACCATGGCCTTATCTAAATATGATCAGAGTCGGTGAACTCAAAAGGCTTCCATAGCCTTGGCAGCTCATGACAAGAGCCTAGGGAGATTACTGATGCCATAAACAAGAGTGTCAATTTGTTAAGTCAACAACAGGAGTCACTGTGCACTTACTCCTCATGTAGGATCTTTGTCCTTAGTGTGCTGTACATTGAGATTTAATGCTATAACGAGTACTCAAACAGTATTTTTCACTTTATGTTTCTGTGTGGGAGCAAACTGCTGAAATCTTTACTTAATGTATGCTAAACTGATCTTCTGAATATAAAGTGAATTGAAAATGAAAAAAAATGTTTCAAAATAAACAATTTACTCTTACAAAGTTGATTCTCCCACAGGAAAGCTCATATAAATGTCAAAACATATGCTTTTACTGTCAGAACCATATAACTCAAAATTTCCGAGTCAGCAGAATACATAGAGTCTGTTCTGTTTTATTCTTAGGTTGGGATATTTGTTAAATGATAGCTAGGCTATGCATTGTTCCCATTATTCCCAGCGGAATGGGGCAAGTGGCCATGTTTGAGCTTGTGCTGAAAAACTAAATGCATAGAGGATGATGTGATAAAGAAGCAGGAAACAAGTGAAGACTTCCAAAGAAAACATAAGTTGAGTGATGCAATATTAAACATATAAAAGTGGGAGTAAGGAAAGAGAAGAAAGGAGAGCAGGAAGGAGTGGAAGGGGAAATGAGGAAGAACTACCTACAAGAAAAAAAAAAAAAGTCTAGACACAGCTGATGAGAAAATTTAATTATTTGGAGTGAGAACGTTTACAAGTAATGGGAGAGTACCGGAGAATTTATTAGGGCCTTCGAACACTACAGCTGAGATGGGAGGTTGGGGTAGCACTTAAGAGGCTGCTTGGGATGACCACCCCGTATCAAAGTGTCTGGATGCAAGTCTTGGCTCTGCTTCTGATTCCAGCCTCTTGCTAATGTGTACCCTGGGAGGCAACAGGTGATGGCTCATTAGGGTTTTTGCCACCCACGTGGGAAACCTGGATAGAGATCCTGGGATCATTCTAACACAGCCACAGCTTTTGAGGGCATTTGGCATGCGAACCAGAACCTCTCTCTGATTTTCCAATATAAATAAAATCTATCTTTTAGAAAATATTTCTAAACAGTAATAAGTAGATGTCTCTGAATATTCTTAAGAAAATCAGTGAAACTCTAAAAGAATAATAATTATCTTTTCTGTTAAAATTAGGTTTTGCTTCATTATGTGCAGATTCACATACACACTGAGTCATGAGGATTTCTGTACTTTATTAAAAATATGAGAAAATTTCAAAAATGAGCAAACTTTGCAATATATGGATTTCATGAAAACTAGACGTTGATTTTAAACTGCAGTGTGGGTGATCCTGTTCCTGGCTAGGGGACTACCTGCCTAGCCCATGCAGGAGGTCAAGAGGGTGTGGCACACCATGCCCCTCTGGAAAACCCTGGTAAATGGCTCAGCACACTGAGATCCCACATATGACCTGACTGCTGGCAGGTGGCAGAGGCCCCAGGCACATATCCCCTACCCTCATGTGCTGTTGAGGGGGCCTTGTAATTGTCAACCAGGTAAACACTTCCTGGATGTGGCCCAGACTCATAAGACCACCAGGGAGGCTACATAAGCTACATGACCTTCAGGCTGATTGGAAAAGTGTAGAGGTGCCAATATCTACTTTATCCCATAGAATTAGTGTTGCTACCAGAGCTAGCTACTTCCCTTTGCCTGCCCTATAAAAGGTTGTCTCCAACTGTTAATAAACAGACATGTTCACCAAAACTGTCTTCAGTGTTTCTCGTCTAAGAATACCGTCACCCCACCATCTTGACAATGTGGGCCTCGTGGGATGAGCCTACAATGAAGAATACTAAAAATGAGTACAATTGACCTAATTGTTTGTAATTTATTTAAGATTAAACAAGATGACCATTGAAATAATCACTCTTATTTAATTTCTGGTGTGTGAATGTATCATATGAAGGTGATATAATTCTTAAATGGGAAATCAATGCTAAAATATTCTTTTCAATTTTATGATAATATTTGAAGTAATATATTCCTGGGCAATACTCATGCCCAAGTATTTTCTGCTTTAAGAATTCACTTCCTCTTGTGAGATAGCCTTAAAGATGTTTTTTAAGTACTGCTTAGGATCTACAATTTCCTGCCAGCAAAAATCAAAGAGGTTATAATCATCTTTCATGTAATTTTTTCTTGAGTAAGTTTAATATAGCTGCAACTAGTTTATGCAGTAATATTTTTCTTGCAAATGTCTACCAAAAAACATCTATTTTGTGAGCTGTTGCTGGAAAGTAAACTACTTTCCAGAAAGCCCTTTAGCTAAAAATTTACTTATCCAAACATTACAGGAATTGCAAGTAGAATTTTTTTCATCTCAGAAACATCCTAAGTTGTTCATTCAATAATGAAACTATATAGTGTTAAGCAAATTTGCTTACTTCATCTTGTTCTTATTGATATTAGAATATAGGCATTGGCAGGTAGTGTAACTGAAGATATATAAAACTTAACATCAGCACATATTTTAGAATACTGATTATTAGAAAATATATTAAGGTAACAGTTTGATCCAATATAGTAGAAGTTTGGTACCATCCTCAAGGATGAAATCAAAGAGAAGAAATTTACCTGTTATGCTACAATGCTGGCCTCCAGGTGTAGTTTCTTATGAAGAGAACTGGAGTATCTCTGTGAGATATAACAGTAAGGATTCATTTTGAAGATGAGATAGTGTTTAGCAAAAATAGAATTATAAATACAAGTACAATAATTTCAATGATTATACTTAAAATTATCCAAACTCTTAGAATTAAGCTTAGATACACTCAAAAGTTTGTATATTTTGGTTGAATTAAATATTTTTATTTATTATAAATATAAATTTAATATAATATACAGATTTAATATACAATATAAATTTATTATTTATTTATTATAAACCAGGAACCAGGAGCTTCTTTTGGGTCTCCCATGTAGGTAACAGTGGCTGAAGTACTTGACCATCTTCTGCTGCTTTTCTCAGGGCATTACAAAGGTGCTAAATCAGAAGTGGAGAACCTGGGACAGGATCCAGAGCCTATATGGGATTCTGGCATCTTTACTCCCTGTGCTACAATGCCAGCACTTGGATGAAATCTGAAATATTTTCCAGCACCACTACCTTTCTACTTAAATTCCAATCTTACTGAGCTTCCTGAAGATGTCATACCTTATTTTTTTTACTCTGAGATGCTGTCATTGACTTTGTCTGTAATGTTGCTCCTTGGTACTGATTCGGCCCATCATCTGCTCTCTTCAGACGTACTGCTCGCTGTCCCTGTAACATAGATTCCCTCCCTAACCACCCAGGTAAGGTAGCATCGTACTCCCTTCGTACACCTTTGGGTCTCTATAGCTCTCATCAACACATGGAAAATAAATCACATTTTATAGAATGTCAAGGCATAAGATCTGAGAGACTCGGGATTTGTACCATTTTGCCCATTCATTTATCGCCAGCACCTCATAAATGGTCTGAAAGTAGTTTTTGTGTTAACAGATCACTAGAGTATGGATCTAGCTTCACATCAGGACAGAAATTTGATTTATTTTTGATATTCCACTGACAGTTAAAATAAACCAAAAATAACTTAATTTTCACCTATAAAATTAATGTTTATATATATAAATTAATATATAAATATAATGTGCATTAATTATATATTATTCTCTTGAGAATTTAGTTCAGAACTTATTCAAATATTTTGCCATTTATTTAAAAATTTTTAAAAATTTATTTTATTTATTTGAAAGGTAGAGTAATACAGAGAGAAGGAGAGAGAGGTCTTCCATTCACTGGTTCACTCCCCAAATGACCACAATGGACAGGCTGGACCAGGCTGAAGCCAGGAGTCTAGAATTCCATCTGGCCATCACTGCCACTTTCCAAGGTACATTATCAGGAAGCTGTCAGAAACAAAGCATTAGGACCCACTCCTCCAATATGGTATGCTGTCATCTAGGCAATGTCGTGACCCCCTGTGCCACAACACTGTTTCTTATTTTAACATTGCTACAAGAAACATTTGATAGATTTATGACATGAGTTAAGAAATGTATGCAAAGGCTAAAACTGTAGAATGAAGAAATGTAATTATCCAAGATCAACTATACTTCCTTTTTAAAATTTTTGATTTATTTATGTGATGTGGAGAAAGAGAAAGAGAAAGAGAGAGAGAGAGAGAGAGAGAGAGAGAGAATGAACCTCCACTGGTTCAGTCCACAAATGCCAGCCTTGGCAAGGACTGGGACATGCCAAAGCTGTGAGCTGAGAATATAATCAAGGAGTCACACATGACAGGCAGCAACCCAATTACCTGAGCCATCACTACTGCTTCCAAGGTCTGCATCGGCAGGAAACTGGACACAGGATCCAGAGTGGAGAAGTGAATGTGGGTACTCCACTATGGGATGCTGGCATCCTAACCAGTGGCTTAACTGCTAAACCAGATAACCACAGCCAAGAGTTCTTCATCTGGAAACAAATAGGACAGAAACTTCCTGTGTAATATACTTTACTGTGATTCAACAAACTTTTTGAATACAATATTCAATCAAGTAAACATCTTTGTGTGGGTACAAAATTAATACAATCCTGTGCACACACATCCATAGCAACAATAAGATTTCTGTGTGATTTCTTTTTTGAAAATGGAAAACAGCAAATGTTAAGTGGCCTGTGAATTTAAAAACCAATAAATGAACAAACACCCCCTCAAATGGTATAATTGTGCTTTCTGAAAAAATGATTTCTAAAAGGAAGGACAGGTGATTGAGGGACAGAGGGAGGGGGAAGGGAGGGAAGTATGATTATGTTCTTAGAATTATAACTATGAAACACATGAAGTCCGTTCTCTCGATGTTAATAAAAATTTTAAAAATGATTTGTTATTATAATAGAAGATAAAAATCATATACCCACATGTAGTAGTTATGAAGATGGGCACATATGCTGCAGCTTTTGGAGGGAATAGTGTGTACACATCCATTATAATTGCCATATTCTCTTGCCCAGATATCTGCATTCTCATGCCTATTTAACCACTATTCACAAAAGTCAAGAGAGAGATGCAACCTAGTTGTGCATCAACAGATTAATAGATGGAGAAAATGTGAAATGTACACAATGGAATACAATGCAGTCATGAAAAAATAAAATCTTGCTATTGTGGCAACATGGACGGACTTGGAGCTAACTGTGTTCACTGAAATAGACCAGACACAAAACAAATACTGGATAATTCCATTTCTATATGGAAAAATAAAGTGCAGCGCTCATAGCAGGTGCTCTGCCATTTCACAGCACAATGACTGATTTGGATTCCCAGAGTCTGACTCTAGCTGCCTGCTGATGTAGCCATGGGAAGCAGATGCTGATGGATTAAGGAATTAGGCTCCTGTCATTCAGTGGGAGATTTGGACTGTGTTGCTGGTTCCTGTCTTGGGACACCATTGATTTTAGACATTTGGGGAGACTGAACCACGCAAAGCTAGTGAGTCCTCCCATTCTCTCTCCCCCTCTCAAATAAATAAATAGATTAAAGGTTTGATCTTAGGGATATCTTAGGGAATTCCAAGATGGCAGAACAGGGAAGGATCTTACTGCTCTAGGCCAGAGGAAGATAGTTTAAAATAAAAGGTGGAGAGAGTGCATTCTCAGGGAAGAGTTAGGGAGAAAACCGCAGTGGAAACTCTGTGGAAGGAAGAGGGACCCATGGGTCTATGTGGAGGCTGTGGGCATACAGCAGGAACACAGACACAATGCAGGACCAGCAGCCTAAAGCCTGAGAGAATGCCAGCTTTGGAGAGTGAGGCGAGATCAGACAGTGGCAGCCTGTGTCACTGGTGGGAGGAGAGCCTGGTGTGAGTCCGGCCTGGAGCTCTGTGGGGTACTGGGTAACTGCTAAACAGCAGAAAAAAGGGTTACATGTCTCTCTCCCCATCCACCTGTCAATGGCGCCCATCAACTGGCCAAGAGAGGGTGGGCACAATTTTGAACACCTAACAGCTATGCCAGGTCTTGTGCACACGCCCAGCAAGTGGCCAAGAGGAGGCCCCATCTTGTCAGTAGCTGAGGCAGCAACTGGTACAGTGTTGGTTCCTGGAGACAGGGAAGGGTAGAGAAGAGTGGGGATTGGAGCATTTTGGTCAATGGCTACAAAGGTACAGTTAGGTAGGAGGAATAAGATCTGGTGTTCTGTTACATGATAGCATCACCATAGCAATAATAAAGAGCTAGCAAAGACTATCTTGAACATTATGAACACAAAGGAGTAATAAATGAGGCGGCAAATATGACAATGACCCTGATTTGATGATTATATAATGTGTGTATGAATTCAAACACCACACTGTACCCCGTCAACTTGTATAATTACTATGCATCTATTATTATATTTTAAGATAGAAAAGGGATATAAAGAGAAAACAGAGGGTAAGCATTAGAAAGAAATCTATAGAAACACAGTACCTGGAAACAACAGAGGGGAAAGAGACAAAAGAAATGTTTCCAAAGGAAAACATAGGGAAAATATTTAAAAAAAAAAAAACTGGTTAAATCTAAATCCTGATGATAATAATAATGTGGTTTGGAATAAGAGTGTAAAAGAGAGAAAAATTAAAACCAAAGAAAATAATGGAGAAGTTATGCACGAGTAATAATTGAAAATCTGAAATCAATCCTTCAGTATGGACATGGGCAAAATAAAATAAACTAACGGCAAGATGGAATACAATTACCATGGGAAAATGTAGGGGTCAGCATTGTTACATTAAAGTGTGTGT
This sequence comes from Oryctolagus cuniculus, assembly GCF_051225735.1. Taxonomy (NCBI): domain Eukaryota; kingdom Metazoa; phylum Chordata; class Mammalia; order Lagomorpha; family Leporidae; genus Oryctolagus; species Oryctolagus cuniculus. The sequence goes on along the minus strand of NC_142874.1, from coordinate 7,836,186 downwards.
TTGTCTGGATTCTCAAACATCTCCCCACAGCAAAAGTCAGACAACAGGGATAGATTAATATTTCTCCTAAGCTGATTTTAAAAGAAGAAGGAAAATACATCGCTGGGCATCTCCTGAAAAAGAAGGGCTTTGAGGAAATGGAGAAAAGTCTTACTAAAATTAATTACAATACTAATTACAATAATTGAAGAAGTGGACTACTGGGGCATGAGTAATAAGAATCATATAAAGTTGCTTAAATGTTTGTAATAACTCAATGGGAATACATTTGAAAAATTATATATTTTGAATGGGAATAGGTAGTTACCTGTCAAAGTTTTCCGTTGCTGCCGGACCAAATCACTTCACAGCTCAGAATAACACAGATTTACTATATTAGCTTCACAACATCAGGGTTTTGGAAGCTTAGCTGGGTTTATGCTCAGAGTTACCCAAGTTGAACCAAGACACTGTGGAGCTATGTTTCTGGAGAGTCTGGACTAACTGTTCTCTGAACACTCAGGTGGTTGGCATAATTTAGGTTGTTGGGTCAAGCTGTGTAACTGAAGTCTTCAATTCCTTGCTGGCTGTTAGTGTACATCATCCCCAGCTTGTCAAGGGCACTGTTTCTTAGTTTGTGTCCACTTCCCTCCATCACGAAAGCCGTCAACCGCAGACAGAGCCCTCATTTTTTCTATCTCACTGAGTCGCCCACCTTTCTATTCCCAAAGCATCTCCCCGCCTCTTCCACTCTTCTCTTCCACGTGTAAATGTCTGTGCCATTGTGGTGGCCCTGCTCCCGTAATTCAGCACAGTGCTTCACTGGTAAGACAGAAGCTTCCTTCCATCTGCTGATCTCTCTAACTCAGTAACAATTCATATTGATCGATTGCAGGGATTAGTGTGTGGACATCTTTGGGGGTTATAACTCTATCAACTACACAAATCTCACATGCGATCATTTGCTTTGGAAAAAATATTGCAAATATTTTATTATATAAAACACATTTCCTGGGGCCGGCACCGCGGCTCAATAGGCTAATCCTCCACCTAGCGGCGCCCGCACACCAGGTTCTAGTCCCGGTCGGGTCGGGGCGCCAGATTCTGTCCCGGTTGCCCCTCTTCCAGGCCAGCTCTCTGCTGTGGCCGGGAGTGCAGTGGAGGATGGCACAAGTGCTTGGGCCCTGCACCCCATGGGAGACCAGGAGAAGCACCTGGCTCCTGGCTTCGGATCAGCGCGATGTGCCAGCGGCAGCGCGCCAGCCGCGGCAGCCATTGGAGGATGAACCAATGGCAAAAGGAAGACCTCTCTCTGTCTCTCTCTCTCTCACTGTCCACTCTGCCTGTCAAAAATGAAAATAAAAATAAAATAAAATAAAAAATAAAAAAAGAAAGACAGAAAAAAAGGTCTTCCAACTGCTGGTTCATTCTCTAAGTGTCTGAAAATGCTGGAGCTGGGCTGGTCTGAAGCCAGGAGCTTTCTCCGGGCCTCCCCTATGGGTGCAGGGACCTAAGCAGTTGGGCCATTCTCCACTGCTTTCCCAGGCCATATCAGAGAGCTGGATCAGAAGAGGAACAGCCCATATAGGATGCCAGAGTCAGCCCACTATGCCACAGTTCTAGTCCTTGAACTTTCTTGTTTCTAAAGTTTATTTATTTTAAAATCAGTGTTACAGAGAGAGAGAGAGACAGAGAGAGAGATCTTCCATCTGCTGGTTCACTCTCAGATGGCTACAGCCAGAGTCAGGCCAAAAGTCAGGAGTCAGGAGCCTCCTCTGGGTCTCCCACGTGAGCACAAGGGCCCAAGAACTTGGCTGTCTCCTGTGCTTTCCCAGGCGCATTAGCAGGAAGCTGGATGAGACGTCGAACAGCCAGGACTCAAAGAGCACCTATATGGGATACAGGTGGCGACTTAACCTGCTACACCACAAGGGAAGTCCCTGCACTGAACTTTTATTGTGCAAGAAGTGCTTACATAAAAAGAAGCAAAAAAATTAAAAATTCTGTAATGCAAATTGCAAGATGTGAAAATGAAGCCTGAGGAAGAGTAAAAGAGATTAAAAAAAATATTGAAGAGACACTAAATTAATTATTCAGCTTAAATATGTAAATAGAGTAGGAGATAATAGAATTATGCAGAAAAGAAATATACGGACAAAAAAAAAAAAGAGGAAAGTCACATATTTAGCCTTAAATGCTTTGTCACTGAGAACTTTTTGCCTTTTTTGAATCCTTTCCATAATATTTCTTGCAATGTGCTACCCTGCAACAAGGAAGCTGACACAGCAGGTTGCATTCCAGATACCCATGTCTATAAATGTGAGAGTGGATTTGATCTACAGGGGTGCTTGCAAAGGATTGAGCATGGGGAGTAGAAGCACCCCACTGTTGCTAATGTCTGATGAGCTAGCTTCCTGTCCCTTCTGTCACCTGTAGAAGCAACTCCCAGCATTCAGTCTATACGGACTGTTGCAAAACTGCAGATTCCAGGAATCTCAGACACTTCTCAAATGCTTTTCAGAAAACACAGAGGGAATTCTTATTTAATATCATTACTCTGATGGTCATATGTCTAAAACACACTGGAATACTGAGGCTGAAGATATCACTGTGTCTGGATATAAACAATAAAGACTTGATTTCATGCAATTTCAGCACAAATATTTTACTTTTATTTGAGAAATTTTGAGTGACAAATGAACATTTTCCCTGGGTAGAAAAGAACAAATGCAGAAAATACATAAATACCTCCATTTCAACTTGAAGCCAGAAATATTGGCAAATTAAATTCTCTGATGAAAATAACAGAAGGAAAACAATAACAAAATGACACAGTTGGATTCTCTAAAGGAAAAGTTGAGTGGAAATCACTGTTTTAATTAACAATAATTGTGGCTTTCTATAAATATTTTAGGACCTTTCAGTATTTCTACTGTCATTTCCTAAAAGACTATAGTGGCAAATAGTGCACCAGAACATAAAATTAAACAAGGGATGAAAGTGTTTTGTGCTAAGTACCTTAGTTCACTTTATCTTTAATATTTGGTCTTTCTACAAAAAGCAAATTCATGTTCTACCTGCAGTAATTTTATTATACTATTTCCTTTCTTCTAACTATTGTTTACACAGTCTAAGGAGCAAATTACAGACAGAACTGCAGTGAAAAAGATAAGAATAGATTGACTCACATGGGCTTATATTTGGAGTTTAATTCAGCGACACTATCTCTTGTAAAATGTTTTACAAACAACATTGCTTATGTTATTATGTACTGTATTATATATACATACATATGTGTGTATATATATATATATTATTTAGTAAATATAAATTTCCAAAGTGCAGTTTACGGATTACATTGGCTCCCCCCCCCCATAATTTCCCTCCCACTCGCACCCCTCACATCTCCCACTCCCTCTCCCATTCCATTCACATCAAGATTCATTTTCAATGATCTTTATATACAGAAGATCGATTCAGTATATATTAAGTAAAGATTTCATCAGTTTGCACCCACACAGAAACACAAAGTGAAAAATACTGTTTCAGTATTAGTTATAGAATTACTTCACATTGGACAACACATTAAGGACAGATCCCACAAGAGAAGTAAGCACACAGTGACTCCTATTGTTGACTTAACAATTTGACACTCTCATTTATGGCGTCAGTAACCTCCCTAGGCTCTAGTCATGAGTTGCCAAGGCTACGGAAGCCTTTTGGGTTCGCTGACTTCGATCTTATTCCGACAGGGTCATAGTCAAAGTGGAAGTTCTCTCCTCCCTTCAGAGAAAGTACCTCCTTCTTTGATGGCCCCATTCTTTCCACTGGGGATCTCACTCGCAGAGATCTTCCATTTAGGTGTTTTTTTTTTTTTTTTTTTTTCCCAGAGTGTTTTGGCTTTCCATGCCTAAAATACTCTCATGGGCTTTTCAGCCAGATCTGAATACCTTAAGGGCTGATTCTGAGGCCAGAGTGCTATTTAGGACATCTGCCATTCTATGAATCTGCAGTGTATCCCACTTCCCATGTTGGATCATTCTCTCCCTTTTTGATTCTATCAGTTAGTATTAGCAGACACTATTCTTGTTTATGTGATCCCTTTGACTCTTAGACCTCTCAGTGTGATCAATTGTGAACTGAAATTGATCACTTGGACTAGTGAGATGGCATTGGTACATGCCACCTTGATGGGATTGTATTGGAATCCCCTGGTATGTTACTAACTCTACCATTTGGGGCAAGTCAGATTGAGCATGTCCCAAGTTGTACATCTCCTCCCTCTCTTATTCCCACTGTTATATTTAACAGGGATCACTTTTCAGTTAAAATTTAAACACCAAAGAATAATTGTGTGTTAATTACAAAGTTCAACCAATAGTACTAGAACAAAACAAAGAGAAATACTAAAATGGATAAAGTATTACATTGTACATCAACAGTCATGACAAGAGCTGATCAAGTCACTGTTTCTCATAGTGTCCATTTCACTTCAACAAGTTTCCCCTTTGGTACTCAGTTTGTTGTCGCTGATCAGGGAGAACATATGATATTTGTCCCTTTGGGACCAGCTAACTTCACTCAGCATAATGTTTTTCAGATTCCTCCATCTTGTTGCAAATGACCGGATTTCATTGTTTTTGATTGCTGTATAGTGTTTTATAGAGTACATGTCCCATACTTTCTTTATCCAGTCTACTGTTTATGGGCATTTGGGTTGGTTCCAGGTTTTAGCTATTGTGAATTGAGCTGCAATAAACATTAAGGTGCAGACAGCTTTTTTGTTTGCCAATTTAATTTCATTTGGGTAAATTCCAAGGAGTGGGATGGCTGGGTTGTATGGTAGGGTTATATTCAGGTTTCTGAGGAATCTCCAGACTGACTTCCATAGTGGCTTTACCAGTTTGCATTCCCACCAACAGTGGGTTAGTGTCCCTTTTTCCCCACATCCTCGCCAGCATCTGTTGTTGGTAGATTTCTGAATGTGAGCCATTCTTACCGGGGTAAGGTGAAACCTCATTGTGCTTTTGATTTGCATTTCCCTGATTGCTAGCGACCTTGAACATGTTTTCATGTGTCTGTTGGCCATTTGGATTTCCTCTTTTGAAAAATGTCTATTGAGGTCCTTGGCCCATCTCTTAAGTGGGTTATTTGTTTTGATGTTGTGGAGTTTCTTGATTTCTTTGTAGATTCTGGTTATCAACCCTTTATCTGTTGCATAGTTTGCAAATATATTTTTCTCATTCTGTTGGTTGCCTCTTCACATTCCTGACTGTTTCTTTTGCAGTACAGAAACTTCTCATTTTGATGCAATGCCAAACGTTAATTTTGGCTTTGACTGCCTGTGCTTCTGGGGTCTTTTCCAAGAAGTCTTTGCCGGTACCTATATCTTGCAGGGTTTCTCCAATGCTCTCTAATAATTTGATGGTGTCGGGTTGTAGATTTAAGTCTTTAATCCATGTTGAGTGAATTTTTGTATAAGGTGAAAGGTAGGGGTCTTGCTTCATGATTCTGCACGTGGAAATCCAATTTTCCCAGCACCATTTATTGAATAGACTGTCCTTACTCAAGGGATTGGTTTTGGATCCTTGATCAAATATGAGTTGGCTGTAGATGTTTGAATTGATTTCTGGTGTTCTATTCTGTTCCATTGGTCTATCCATCTGTTTCTGTACCAGTACCATGCTGTTTTGATAACAACTGCCCTGTAGTATGTCCTGAAATCTGGTATTGTGATGCCTCCGGCTTTGTTTTTGTTGTACAAGATTGCTTTAGCTATTTGAGGTTTCCTGTGTCTCCATACGAATTTCAGCATCTTTTTTTTTTTTTTTTGCAGATGAGAAAAAGGTCTTCGGTATCTTGATTGGTATTGCATTGAATCTATAAATTGCTTTTGGGAGAATGGACATTTTGAAGATATTGATTCTTCCAATCCATGAGCATGGAAGATTTTTCCAATTTTTGGTATCCTCTTCTATTTCTTTCTTTAAGGTTTTGTAATTTTCATCGTAGAGATCTTTAACGTCCTTGGTTAAGTTTATTCCAAGGTATTTGATTGTTTTTGTAGCTATTGTGAATGGGATTGATCTTAGCAGTTCTTTCTCAGTCATGGCATTGACTGTGTATACAAAGACTGTTGATTTTTGTGCATTGATTTTATATCCTGCTACTTTGCCGAATTCTTCTATGAGTTCCAATAGTCTCTTAGTAGAGTTCTTTGGGTCCCCTAAATAAAGAATCATATCATCTGCAAAGAGGGATAGTTTGAGTTCTTCCTTCCCAATTTGTATCCCTTTAATTTCTTTTTCTTGCCTAATAGCTCTGGCTAGAACCTCCAGAACTATATTGAATAGCAGTGGTGAGAGTGGGCATCCCTGTCTGGTACCAGATCTCAGTGGAAATGCTTCCAACTTTTCCCCATTCAATATGATGTTGGCCGTGGGTTTTTCATAGATTGCTTTGATTGTATTGAGGAATGTTCCTTCCATACCCAATTTACTTAGAGTTTTCATCATGAAAGGGTGTTGTATTTTATCAAATGCTTTCTCGGCGTCTATTGAGATAATCATATGGTTTTTCTTCTGCAGTCTGTTAATGTGATATATCGCATTGATTGATTTGCGAACATTGAACCATCCCTGCATACCAGGGATAAATCCCACTTGGTCTGGGTGGATGATCTTTCTGATGTATTTTTGTGTATATATATATATGTATATATATATATATATATATATAGATTAGTAGTATATACGTCTGCATTTTAGGTATATATATATAAATATATATGAATACACACATACACACAGAAGCAGATTAGCTGTGTGTTTCATTTGGGGCAGGAGGAGTACAATTTTTTTTTCACTATTTTGATGAGTGGAGCATTTGTTGGTACTGATTTTATAAAATATTTTCCTAAATTCATTAGTGGACAATATACTGCATTTATTTTGTATTGAGCTATATTTATTAATTTTCTCACATTCAAGAATTTTCTACTCATGGAATGACTCCATCTGAGTCACAATGCATTTTTGTTTTCTGACAGTATTTCTTAGGCTTGTTTATATGTTTTATTTAGGATGTTTGTATTAGGTTCATAAGAATTACGACCTCGTGTTGTGGAAAGGTGGGGAAGGTGATGTCTGACAGTCTCAGCTAAACCACAGCTGGACAGCTCCAGTCACCCCACCCTACCGCATGGCAGTGCAGGCACCTGGTTCACTCTTGCAGAGGATCCACACTTTGATGGCCAGGTTGACCAGCCATGTGACAGTGGCAGCTGGGTCCTGCATGAGGAACCAGCCAGCCTCTCTGTCCCTGCTCCAAACCCCCTTCCCTTTCTTTGCACCCCCCGAGACATCCTATCTATGCACTACGGAGGGCTGCCTTGCACACATCACCAGTCTCCTCAGGGCTGACTGGAAATTTCCAACATGGCTGCAGGATGTCCTTCTCCCCTGCCCACCGTGATCTTCTTATTAAAATGTCATGTGTAATATTACCATGGATGGCACTCCCACTCCCATTATGCACTTGACACTATGACACTTCCAATATTCCCAAAAAGGGCATGAAAATGACCGACACTCAAGCCCCACTCCTACGTGTTTTGTTATCTCTTAAGCTGGCCTGATTTCTTGTGTGTGCAATTTCTACTTTGCTGTAGACTTTTATACTGCCGCTTTGAATTCTTTCAGGTATGGACAGAATAACCAGGAATGAATCTCACCAGGTAACACACTGTCAAAAAAACATAGTAATTCTCATTGTAACATCCTTATTAGGTTTTTTTTTTTTAAGATTTATTTTATTCATTTATGTGAAAGGCAGAGTTACAGAGAGAGGTAGAAACAGAGAGAGAGAGGTCTACCATCCGATGTTTCACTCCCCAGATGGCTGTAACAGCCAGAGCTGTGCCAATCCGAAGCCAGGAGCCAGGAGCTTCTTCCAGGTCTCCCACATGGGTGCAGGGGCCCAAGGACTTGGACCATCTTCCACTGTTTTCCCAGGCCACAGCAGAGAGCTGGATCGGAAGAGGAGCAGCCAGGACTAGAACTGGAGCCCATATGGGATATGGTGCTTCAGGCCAGGGCTTTAACCTGCTGTGCCACATTACCGGGCCCTATTAGGGGTTTTGTATGGACTTTGGCTGGACTTAAACATTGTTGAGCGTGTTTCAGGTTAGCATTTTCTTTAAATTTTTGGAATAGTTTTTCTTTTTTATTATAAACACTTTTATTTAGTAAATATAACTTTCCAAAGCACAGTTTATGGATTACAATAGCTCCCCCCCCATAACTTCCCTCCTACCCGCACCCCTCCCATCTCCTGCTCCCTGTCATTTTCAATTATCTTTATATACAAAAGATCAATTTAGTATATATTAAGTAAAGATTTCATCAGTTTGCACCACACAGAACACAAAGTGTAAAATACTGTTTCAGTACTAGTTATAGCATTACTTCACATTGGACAACACATTAAGGACAGAGAACCCACGTGAGGAGTAAGTACACAGTGACTCCTGTTGTTGACTTAACAATTTGACACTCTTGTTTATGGCATCTGAAATCTCCCTAGGCCCTAGTCATGAGTTGCCAAGGCTATGGAAACCTCTGAAGTTCGCTGACTTTGATCTTATTTAGACAAGGTCATAGTCAAAGTGGACATTCTCTCCTCCCTTCAGAGAAAGGTACCTCCTTCTTTGATGACCTGTTCTTTCCACTGGGATCTCACTAGCAGAGATCTTTCATTTAGCTCTTTCTTTTTTTTTCCAGAGTGTCTTGGCTTTCCATCCCTGAAATACTCTAATGGGCTTTTCAGCCGGATCAGGATGCCATAAGTACTGATTCTGAGGCCAGAGTGCTATTTAGATATCCGCCATTCTATGGGTGTGCTGTGTATCCTGCTTCCCATGTTGGATTGTTCTCTCCCTTTTTTATTCTATAAGTTAGTATTCGCTGACACTAGAAAGACGTCTGCTTTTGAATTTTCTTTATTTGTCCTGCTTTATAATATCCATTTTTAATTGGAAAGAAGCCATTTACATATTCTATTGCTCTTCTTTAAGTTTTTAGAAAGTGTATTTTTTTTTTTTTTACAAGCAGAGTTAGACAGTGAGTGAGAGAGACAAAGAGAAAGGTCTTCCTTTTTCCGTTGCTTCACTCCCCAAGTGGCCACTACAGTGGGTGCGTTGCATCCGGCTTGCTGCGCAGATCTGAAGCCAGGAGCCAGGTGCTTCCTCCTGGTCTCCCATGCAGGTGCAGGGCCCAAGCACTTAGGCCATGGTCCACTGCCTTGCCGGGCCCAGCAGAGAGCTGGCCTGGAAGAGGGGCAACTGGGACAGAATCTGGCGCCCCAACCAGGACTAGAATCTGAGGTGCTGGTGCCGCACGTGGAGGATTAGCCTAGTGAGCCATGGTGCTGGCCAGAAAGTGTGTTTTTAAAAATTATCATTGGAGGCGGAGCCAAGATGGCGGAATAGTGAGGGCGCGCACCGATAGTCCGGGAAAATTTAGTTTAATAAAAGGGGAGTTATGGTAGCCGCAGAAAATAGAACCAAAAAAAAAAAATTGCAGGGGAAACCCTTCTGGATGGAGCAGCCATGAATCGGAGGACCTACTGGGAGAACAAGGTCGCCCACCACGCGGAAGCCAAGTCGCGGGACCGAGCCGCAGAAGCCCCAGGGTCTGCGCGCCAGTGCTCCAAGAGGAGTGCATGCCACACAGACAACAGCGGGGAGACTTGGGACGCTCAGGGCTCCGAGTCCACACATCGGCGCTGGAAGGGGAGGAAGAACCAGGCAGAGCTCTCAGGCCGCACCCATCTCAAGCCTCCAAGGCTCCTCCAACAGCAGGCAGTCCACTTAACACGGACACAGTTAAAAAAAAAAAAAGAAAAAAAAACGCACAGTGACGCAAGAAGAATTAACTATGCCGAGTAACAAACACAGAAATAGAGGGAGCAAGATCAACGATGACACTATGATGCCTCCAAATAAGCAAAACACCCCAAGCCAAGAGTATGAAGATGATGAGATAGAAGAAATGCAAGATACGGATTTCAAAAAATTTATGATAAGAACATTTAGAAGTTTTCAAAAGCAAATCCTTGAACTACAGAAATCCTTAATGGACAAGATTGAAAATCTCTCTCATGAAAATGAAATTTTAAGGAAGAGTCAAAATGAAACTCAGAAACTAGTAGAACAGGAAAGTGTAATAGTGAAGAGAAATCAAAATGAAATGAAGAGCTCAATAGATCAAATGACAAACACATTAGAAAGCCTTAAAAACAGAATGGGTGAAGCAGAAGAGAGAATATCGGACTTAGAAGATAGAGCACAGGAAAGCATACAGTCAAACCAAAGAAAAGAAGAGGAAATTAGAAACCTAAAAAATGTTGTTGGGAATCTACAGGATACTATTAAAAAAACCAACATTCGAGTTCTAGGAGTTCCTGAAGGCATGGAGAGAGAGAAAGGATTGGAAGGCCTTTTTAGTGAGATACTAGCAGAGAACTTTCCAGGTTTGGAGAAGGACAGAGATATCCTAGTACAGGAAGCTCATAGAACCCCCAATAAACATGACCAAAAGAGATCCTCACCACGACACGTGGTAATTAAACTTACCACAGTGAAACATAAAGAAAAGATCCTAAAATGTGCAAGAGAGAAACGTCAGATTACTCTCAGAGGATCTCCAATCAGACTCACAGCTGACTTCTCATCAGAAACCCTACAAGCTAGGAGGGAATGGCGAGACATAGCACAGGTGCTAAGAGAGAAAAATTGCCAGCCCAGAATATTATATCCTGCCAAGCTCTCATTTGTGAATGAAGGTGAAATAAAGACCTTTCATAGCAAACAGAAATTGAAAGACTTTGTGGCCACTCGTCCGGCCCTGCAAAAGATACTTAAAGATGTGCTACACTCAGAAACACAGAAACACGGCCATCAATATGAAAGAAGGGAAAGGAAGAACACCTACCAGTAAAAGAGCATGGGAAGGTCAAAGCATATACTAGAAAATATTTCCGGGAAAATGGCAGGGCAAAGTCACTACGTATCAATTGTCACATTGAACATTAATGGTCTGAATTCTTCAGTTAAAAGACACCGTTTGGCTGACTGGCTCAAAGAACACAACCCAACTATTTGTTGCCTACAAGAAACACATCTCTCTAACAAAGAGGCATGCAGACTGAAAGTGAAAGGTTGGAAAAAGATATTCCATGCCAACAGAAACCAAAAAAAAGCAGGTGTAGCCATATTAATATCAGACAAAATAAACTTTAATACAAAAACTGTTAAGAGAGACAAAGAGGGACACTATATAATGATTAAGGGTTCAATTCAACAGGAAGATGTAACTATTATAAATGTATATGCACCTAATTACAGGGCACCGGTCTATTTAAAAGATATGTTAAGGGACTTAAAGGGAGATTTAGATTCCAATACAATAGTACTGGGGGACTTCAATACTCCACTCTCAGAAATAGACAGATCATCCAGACAGAAGATAACAAGGAAACAGCAGATTTAATTGACACTATTGCCCAAATGGATCTAACAGATATCTACAGAACTTTCAACCCTACATCTACAGACTTCACATTCTTCTCAGTAGCGCATGGAACCTTCTCTAGGATTGATCACATACTAGGCCATAAAGCAAGTCTCAGCAAATTTAAAAGAATTAGAATCATACCATGCAGCTTCTCAGACCACAGCGGGATGAAGCTGGAAATTAGCAACTCAGGAAACCCCAGAAAGTATGCAAACACATGGAGACTGAACAACATGCTCCTGAATGAACACTGGGTCATTCAAGAAATCAAAAGAGAAATCAAAAACTTTCTGGAAGTAAATGAAGACAACAACACAACATATCAAAACTTATGGGATACAGCAAAAGCAGTATTGAGAGGCAAATTTATGGCAATAGGTGCCTATATCAAGAAATTGGAAAGGTACCAAATAAATGAGCTTTCAGCGCACCTCAAGGACCTAGAAAAACTGCAGCAAACCAAACCCAAATCTAGTAGGAGAAGAGAAATAATTAAAACCAGAGAAGAAATTAACAGGATTGAATCCAAAAAAAAACATTACAAAAAATCAGCCAAGCGAGAAGCTGGTTTTTTGAAAAAATAAACAAAATTGACACCCCATTGGCCCAACTAACTAAAAAAAGAAGAGAAAAGACCCAAATCAATAAAATCAGAGATGAAAAAGGAAACGTAACAACAGACACCACAGAAATAAAAAGAATCATCAGAAATTACTACAAGGACCTGTATGCCAGCAAACAGGAAAACCTATCAGAAATGGATAGATTCCTGGACACATGCAATCTACCAAAATTGAACCATGAAGACATCGAAAACCTAAATAGACCCATAACTGAAACAGAAATTGAAACAGTAATAAAGGCCCTCCCAACAAAGAAAAGCCCAGGACCAGATGGATTCACTGCTGAATTCTACCAGACATTTAAAGAAGAACTAAACCCATTTCTTCTCAAACTATTCAGAACAATCGAAAAAGAGGGAATCCTCCCAAATTCTTTCTATGAAGCCAGCATCACCTTAATCCCTAAGCCAGAGAAAGATGCAGCACTGAAAGAAAATTACAGACCAATATCCCTGATGAACATAGATGCAAAAATCCTCAATAAAATTCTGGCCAATAGAATACAACAACACATCAGGAAAATCATCCACCCAGACCAAGTGGGATTCATCCCTGGTATGCAGGGATGGTTCAACATTCGCAAATCAATCAATGTGATTCACCACATTAACAGACTGCAGAAGAAAAACCATATGGTTATCTCAATTGATGCAGAGAAAGCATTTGATAAAATTCAACACCCTTTCATGATGAAAACTCTAAGTAAATTGGGTATAGAAGGAGCATTCCTCAATATAATCAAAGCAATTTATAAAAAACCCACAGCCAGCATCCTATTGAATGGGGAAAAGTTGGAAGCATTTCCACTGAAATCTGGCACCAGGCAGGGATGCCCACTCTCACCACTGCTATTTAACATAGTTCTGGAAGTTTTAGCCAGAGCCATCAGACAAGAAAAAGAAATCAAAGGAATACAAATCAAGAAGGAAGAAGTCAAACTATCCCTCTTTGCAGACGATATGATTCTGTACTTAGAGGATCCAAAGAAGTTTACTAAGAGACTATTGGAACTCATAGAGGAGTTTGGCAAAGTGGCAGGATATAAAATCAATTCACAAAAATCAACAGCCTTTGTATACACAAGCAATGCCATGACTGAGAAAGAACTGCTAAGATCAATCCCATTCACAATAGCTACAAAAACAATCAAATACCTTGGAATAAACTTAACCAAGGACGTTAAAGATCTCTACGATGAAAATTACAAAACCTTAAAGAAAGAAATAGAAGAGGATACCAAAAAATGGAAAAATCTTCCATGCTCATGGATTGGAAGAATCAACATCATCAAAATGTCCATTCTCCCAAAAGCAATTTATAGATTCAATGCAGTCCCAATCAAGATACCAAAGACATTCTTCGCAGATCTAGAAAAAATGATGCTGAAATTCGTATGGAGACACAGGAAACCTCAAATAGCTAAAGCAATCTTGTACAACAAAAACAAAGCCGGAGGCATCACAATACCAGACTTCAGGACATACTACAGGGTAGTTGTAATCAAAACAGCATGGTACTGGTACAGAAACAGATGGATAGACCAATGGAACAGAATTGAAACACCAGAAATCAATCCAAACATCTACAGCCAACTTATATTTGATCAAGGATCTAAAACTAATTCCTGGAGCAAGGACAGTCTATTCAATAAATGGTGCTGGGAAAACTGGATTTCCACGTGCAGAAGCATGAAGCAAGACCCCTACCTTACACCTTACACAAAAATCCACTCAACATGGATTAAAGACCTAAATCTACGTCCTGACACCATTAAGTTATTAGAGAACATTGGAGAAACCCTTCAAGATACTGGCACAGGCAAAGAATTTCTGGAAAAGACCCGGGAGACACAGACAGTCAAAGCCAAAATCAACTATTGGGATTGCATCAAATTGAGAAGTTTCTGTACTTCAAAAGAAACAGTCAGGAGAGTGAAGAGACAACCGACAGAATGGGAAAAAATATTTGCAAACTATGCAACAGATAAAGGGTTAATAACCAGAATCTACAAAGAGATCAAGAAACTCCACAAAAACAAAACCAACAACCCACTTAAGAGATGAGCCAAGGACTTCAATAGACATTTTTCAAAAGAGGAAATCCAAATGGCCAACAGGCACATGAAAAAATGTTCAAGGTCGCTAGCAATCAGGGAAATGCAAATCAAAAGCACAATGAGGTTTCACCTCACCCCGGTTAGAATGGCTCACATTCAGAAATCTACCAACAACAGATGCTGGCGAGGATGTGGGGAAAAAGGGACACTAACCCACTGTTGGTGGGAATGCAAACTGGTCAAGCCACTATGGAAATCAGTCTGGAGATTCCTCAGAAACCTGAATATAACCCTACAGTTCGACCCAGCCATCCCACTCCTTGGAATTTACCCAAAGGAGTTTAAATTGATAAACAAAAAAGCGGTCTGCACCCTAATGTTTATTGCAGCACAATTCACAATAGCCAATACCTGGAACCAACCTAAATGCCCATCAATGGTAGACTGGATAAAGAAATTATGGGATATGTATTCTTTAGAATACTATACCGCAGTAAGAAACAACGAAATCCAGTCATTTGCAACAAAATGGAGGAATCTGGAACACATCATGCTGAGTGAAGTAAGCCAGTCCCAAAGGGACAAATACCATATGTTCTCCCTGATCGGTGACAACTGACTGAACACCAAAAAGGAAACCTCCTGAAGTGAAATGGACACTATGAGAAATGGTGACTTGATCAGCATAGCCCTGACTGCTAATGGACAACTTAATACATTATCCCTCATAGTATTTTTTTTTGTCTGTTCTACTTTATATGACTGGTTTAATTCTGTAATTATCACACAGTTATTCTTAAGTGTTGAAAATTAACTGAAATGTGATCCCTGTTAAACATAAGAGTGGGAATAAGAGAGGGAAGAGATGTATAATTTGGGGCATGCTCGGGCTGACTTGCCCCAATTGGTAGAGTTGGAAACATACCAGGGGATTCCAATTCAATCCCATCAAGGTGGCATGTGCCAATGCCATCTCACTATTCCAAGTGATCAATTTCAGTTCACAATTGATCATAATGAAAGGACTAAGAGTCAAAGGGAGCACATAAACAAGTCTAGTATCTGCTAACACTAACCGATAGAATAAATAAAGGGGAGAGTGATCCAACATGGGAAGTGAGATACTCAGCAGACTCATAGAATGGCGGATGTCCTAAATAGCACTCTGGCCTCAGAATCAGCCCTAAAGGCACTCGGATCTGGCTGAAAAGCCCATGAGAGTATTTCAGGCATGGAAAGCCAAGACACTCTGGCAAAAAGATCTCTGTGAGTGAGATCCCAGTGGAAAGAACAGGTCTTCAAAGAGGGAGGTGCCTTTCTCTGAAGGGAGGAGAGAACCTCCACTTTGACTATGACCGTGTCTAAACAAGATAAGAGTCGGAGAACTCAAGGGGCTTCCATAGCCTTGGAAACTCATGACTGGTGCATAGGGAGATTACTGATGCCATAAACAGGAGTGTCAATTTGTAAAGTCAACAACAGGAGTCACTGTGCACTTACTCCTCATGTAGGATCTCTGTCCTTAATGTGCTGTACACTGAGGCTTAATGCTATAACGAGTACTCAAACAGTATATTTCACTTTGTGTTTCTATGGGGGTGCAAACGATTGAAATCTTTACTTAATGTACACTAAACTGATCTTCTGTAAAAAAAAAAAAAAGAAATTATCAATTCCCAACTTGACTCTCACTGGGATTAAACATGACAATAGGTCTGATCTGATTTCATCATCATTTTAAAAAAAATCATCTATTATTTTTCACTTTATGTTTCTGTGTGGGAACAAACTGTTGAAATCCTTACTTAAGGTATACTAAGCTGATCTTCTGTATATTAAGATAATCAAAAATGAATCTTGATGTGAATGGAAGGGGAGAGGGAGTGGGAAAGGGGAGGGTTGTGGGTGGGAGGGACGGTATGGGGGGGGGAAGCCATTGTAACCCATGAGTCGTACTTTGGAAATTTATATTCATTAAATAAAAGATAAAAAAAAAGAAAAAATAACATTTATGGAAATGTGTAATCAAAAGATCTAATTTAGTACAAAAACATTTGAAACCCATACACAGTTTTTTCATAATATACACTGTCTGTGAACTTCTGGAAGACCCTTCACATGCATGGGTATTACCACTTCCTCATGGTGTTGAAGCTAATCAGGTGACAAGCCAAACCATCAGATAGTAGGGCTTCCAAACAGCTCTTTAATGTTCACTTTGAAATGAATCAATAGCCAAGGATTACCAAAGCGCTGAAAAAGTCTGGGATATGAAAGAAAGAGATCAAAACAAATATGTGGAAGACAAAAGGAACTTACATTAAAGTAGACACAGGATCAAGCAGAGGATTGAGACAAAGAGATTGTCCAGGACAATAGCTGTGCAGCAAGTCTAGTTAGCAACCAGGACAGAGTAATCCAAAAGCATGGAAAAACTCAAGAAGAGATGCCTTCAAGAAAAATACTGCAACAGGCAGAACACCAAATAAATCTGACCATCTGGAAAATATTACTAAGAGACTCTCTAGCTTTGCCAGTGAGTTTAGTGATAATTCACAATTGCTATATACATTATTTTTTTTTTTTGACAGATAGAGTTAGACAGTGAGAGAGAGAGACAGAGAGAGAAGTCTTCCTTCTGTTGGTTTACTCCCCAGATGGCCGTTATAGCCAGAGCTACACCGATCCGAAGCCAGGGGCCAGGTGCTTCCTCCTGGTCTCCCATGCAGGTGCAGGGGCCCAGGCACTTGGGCCATCCTCCACTGCACTCCCGGGCCACAGCAGAGAGCTGGACTGGAACCCAGCGCCCACATGGGATGCCGGCGCCACAGGCAGAGGATTAGCCAAGTGAGCCACGGCGCCAGCCCTGCTATATACATTATTAAGGAAGTGAAATAAAAGCAAAGCAATAAAAAAAAAATTATCATTGGATCTAAGTTTTCAAATTTAGTAACCTTTACTGTCTTATCTATTACTTATCAACAAATATTATTCTGAAGCATTTTTATTTAACTGTTTTTTTTCTATTTCTTCTTTGATTCTTCTAAACATTTATCTAATTCACTAATATTAAACTTTTGGCTTTTTGGCTTTTTTTTTCCTACTGAACACTTATTGTATATCAAAATGATTGTCTCCTTTCATCCCATATGTTTTTGAATAAATGATTTTTCCTGGCTTTTTGAGATTCAGTGGGAGTATTTCTTCTTATGTGATATACATTTTTAGAGCTACAGGCAGTACAATATTCTGTCTAATAAGGGATTTGGAAAATTTTGTTATTGCTCAATTAAAATTTTTACTTAATTTTTGTTGCATTTTTTGGCTTTTGAGTATGTGTGTTTTCCTTAATTTGTAAATGTTGAAGCATTTTTTATTTATCTCTTTGTTATTTATTCTTATAGTGACTCCATTACAACAAAGCAATATAATCTTTATGCTTTTGTTTTGAAATGAGTTGTTACATTTTTATGTTCAAACATCTGGTCTATTTAGTTAAACATTCTTTGTGTACTTGAAAAGAACATATATTCTACAGCTGGTGGGTGTAATATCCTCTGTATGTCAATTAGGTCAGATTGATAAAGTGTTATTCAACCCTACATCTTCACAGAGTCACTCTCTGTTTCATTAGCCTGTATGGAGAATTGTCTGTTGAAGTGCCCAATTAAAATTATGAATTATTTTTAACATTTGATTTCTATTAAATTTTGCCTTAACTATATTTAAAATCATATTATCTGTTACATACAAGTTTTAGCTTGTCGTACATTCTTGTTAGAATGAACTCTTGAATGTGTGCAGAACAATTAACAGAAGATGAGCATACATGTATGGGGCAGCCCTGGTGGATCATGACGACAGTGTGTAAGTGGAAGAAGTGTAGCTCCACTGAGATGAAACGGGACCTGCTGTGGGTTTTTGACCAGCAGAGTACCATGAAGTGTTTGACAGATGCAAATAATCTTGTCTCTATGCAGAAAATAAACTGTGGTGCATCAACAGGAGAAGTGGGGAGAAAAGTTAAGAACACGTGGCTGGACACAACTGACAGATGTAGATGGCTCGTGAAGTAGGGGAACTGATGAGGGGCTGCATATTTCTGTTTACTTCTTTTTACTTATTTGAAAGGCAGAGGCCAGCACCATGGCTCACTAGGCTAATCCTACTCCTGGTTGGGGCGCCGGATTCTGTCCCAGTTGCCCCTCTTCCAGTCCAGCTCTCTGCTGTGGCCCAGGAGTGCAGTGGAGGATGGCCCAAGTGCTTGGGCCCTGCACCCCATGGGAGACCAGGAGGAAGCACCTGACTCCTGGCTTCGGATCAGTGTGGTGCGCTGGCCTCAGCGTCCATTGGAGGGTGAACCAACAGAAAAAGGAAGACCTTTCTCTCTATCCCTCTCTCTCTATCTCACTGTCCACTCACCTGTCCAAAAAAAAAGGCAGAGAGGCAGAGAGAAAGCAACAGATCTTACATGCCCTGGTTCAATGCTCTCAATAGCTGAGACTTGCTAAGCTGGGAGCCAGAAACTCTATCCAGGTCTCCCATGTTGGTAGCAGGGATCCAAGTACCTGAGCCGTCCCTTGGACTTGTGTAGGAAACAGGATTGGCAATGGAGGTGAAATGCAGTCTCAAGCTCTGACTTGGGATGTGGGCAGCACATCTTGTGACTCAACTCACTGAGCACAACACTGCCCCTGTCCCCTGTCAGTGTTTTATTTATCTTTTTCTGATTTTAATTTTTAGTTAGTTTAACAAATTCAGTGTGATTTTAAAGATACAAAATAGCATTCCCTTCCTCTTGCCCTTCCTCTCTCCCCCTCTATCCCTCCCGCCTTCTTTCCTTCTCTGTTTCTATTTTTTTTGTTATTTTTGAGATAACATATTTTAAAATTGCATTACAGTAAAAAGGCTAGATACTTCACCACATAAAAAAATTAACCAGCAATAGAAATGAAAAGCATCCTAATGGCTGTTGGCAGGGAAGAATATTAAAAAAATGACTAAAGACAATTCCAAATATTTTCAGTATCACAACTTAAAGGAAAGGTGTTGTCATCTACATTGATGAAGAAGGAATCAAATAGGGCAACGGTGAGACATTTAACCAAATGCTTTCCCACAAAGCCACCTGGCAGTTTATCTGAGATTTCATAAAAGTAACTTTAGACGTTATTCTCAACAAAAGGACATTCCATAGTCTTGTATTTTTAGTGACAAAAACAATTTTTACAAAAGGGAAAACAACCAAAGAAAGAGCCCATAGTATGGTTTTAATACATTTTAGATTTTTGCCATTTTGTAATACTCTATAGAAGGTGTTTCTTTCTTTTTTTCTTTTTTCTTTTCAAAAATTAAAAAGGCCAAGGGATTAATTTGAAGATATTTTGATTCTGAAAATTTTTTTTTGCTGGTTCATTTTAACCTTGTTTCCAGTTCTATTTGTGTCTGGCAAACTTTACATTTTATTAATTCTGATAATCTTGGATTTTATTACTCTCAAACCATCACACATGGTTAGTTTGAATTTAACCTCCTATATTTAGCATTATGCCATATGACTACAAATTGGTACCTTCCTCTAATTTGAAGATGACACATTTCATTTCCTACTGTGACTTAACAGTAGCTTTTCTATTTTTTTTTTTTTTCAATTCCTGGGATGTTATATAATGGATTCTAATTCTGAAACACTTCCTTGGGCTAAATTCTTCCATTTCATCAAGACAAAATCCTCCTCTGGGTCACCAACTAATTATCCATTCCTCTGTGTCCAGTCCCAAAAGTAGCTTTAGATCCTCTAAAAGTTATTAATACAATTTTAAAAGACATATACATAATGAAAGGTGTTTTAGCACTGGTAACAGCGCAAGGAGCTCTATAAAAAGAAAAGTCTTCTATGTAATGATAGTGTCAAAATTCACTCCCTGCTGTTTTTTCATTATCTAATAAACGCATCATCTCCAAAAGAAAAAAGAAAGTTAGAAAAATAAATTAATAAATGTAAAATTTTTTAAACAAGTGAATAAGGTGTACAATCATTGAAGTTCTGTTGTTTCTTCTCTACAATTTACCTCCCTCAAAATTGTTTTATTCTGAAGTGTAAACTCTCATTAACATACAAGGGTACCTTAGAAAGATTATGAGACATGAAATTCAATCTCTATTTCAGAGAAGGGTACAGCGGATGAGTTGCCACTTGGGATTCCTGTACGCCAAAGTGCCTTGGTTTGAGTCCCACCTCCATTTCTGATACAGTCTCCTACACATGCAGTAGACGTAAGTACCTTGGTTCCTGCCACTCTCGTGGAAGACCTGGATGGAATTTCTGAACCTTGCCAAGCCCTGCCATGAGCAACTGGGGAATGAACAGCAGAACAGACAGATCTCTCCATCTCTTCCTCTCTCTCCCACCCTCCTCTGATAAAAAAAATTTTCTTTAAAAACATGTTTATTCTGATGCAAAAAATGATATTGATGCAAGTGAAGTATTATTTAAAGATTTATTTATTTACTTGAAAGGCAGAGTTACAGAGTGGCAGAGACAGAGAGAGATGATGGAGATGGAGATGAGAGAGAGAGAGAGAGAAAGAGAGAGAGAGAGAGAAGGTCTTTCATCCACTGGCTTACTCCCCAAATGGCCACAACGGCTAGACCTAGCCTATCCAAAGCCAGGAGACAAAAGCTATCTCCAGGTCTCCCACACAGGTGCAGGGGCCCAAGGACTTGGGCCATCTTCCACTGCTTTCCCAGGCCACAGCAGAGAGCTGGATTGGAAGAGCAGCATATGGGAGGCCAGTGCCACAGGCAGAGGCTTAGCCCGCTATGCCACAGCGCCAGCCCCAAGTCTGTATGTTTGTAATGCTTCTTTAATAGTTTTTCTTCCAGTTGGCTTTATTGCTTGCTAAAAGTAGAAAAAAACCTGGGGCCTGTGCTGTGGCACAGGGGGTAAGGCCTCTCTGTTTTCAGTGCAAGCATTCCACGTGGGCACCAGTCTGAGTTTCGGCTGTTCTAATTCTCATCCAGCTCTCTGCTGTGACCTACAAACACAGTAGGAGAAGGCCAAGTGTTTGAGCCCCTGCACCCACGTGGGAGACCCAGAGGAAGCTCCTGGCTCCTGGCTTTGGATCAGCCCAGCTCTGGCCATTGTGCCCATTTGGGGAGTGAACCAGCGGATGGAAGACCTCTCTCTCTCTTTGTCTTTCTGTAACTCTGCCTTTCAATTAAATAAATAAATCTTTAAAAATGCAGAAAAAAACTTTCTGAAAAGAAAGTTTTATCATTTTTAGAATACATTGTTAATAAAATGCATGAAAAATGCTAATAACAGGCCCAGAGTTGTGGCCTAGAGGGTAAAGCTACCACCTGCATCATCCCATATGGTTCTATGTGTTCATTTCCTGGAGGCTCCGATTCTGATCCAGCTCCCTCCTAATGGCCAGGGAAAAGTAGGGAGGATGGACCAAGTGTTTGGGCTCCCATGCCACCCCATGTGAGACCTGGAAGAATTCCTGTCCTGGCTTTTACCTGGCCCATCCTTGGTCATTGTGGATATCTGGGGAGGGAACCAATGGATGGAATATCTATATCTGTGTTTCTCTCTATTTCTGTCACTCTGACTTTCAAATATATAAATTTTTTTTTGATAGGCAGAGTGGCCAGTGAGAGAGAGAGACAGAGAGAAAGGTCTTCCTTTTTGGCGTTGGTTCACCCTCCAATGGCCGCTGCGGCCGGCACGCTGCGGCCGGTGCACCGCGCTGATCCGATGGCAGGAGCCAGGTACTTCTCCTGGTTTCCCATGGGGTGCAGGGCCCAAGCACTTGGGCCATCCTCCACTGAACTCCCTGGCCATAGCAGAGAGCTAGCCTGGAAGAGAGGCAACTGGGACAGAATCCGGCACCCTGACCGGGACTAGAACCTGGTGTGCCGGTGCCGCAAGGCCAAGGATTAGCCTAGTGAGCCGCGGTGCAGGCTGCAAATATATAAATTTTTAAAATGAATTAAAAGAAAACTGCTAGTAACAAATTTG
This sequence comes from Oryctolagus cuniculus, assembly GCF_051225735.1. Lineage (NCBI taxonomy): Eukaryota > Metazoa > Chordata > Mammalia > Lagomorpha > Leporidae > Oryctolagus > Oryctolagus cuniculus. The sequence goes on along the minus strand of NC_142874.1, from coordinate 7,813,929 downwards.
AAGAAGTATTTAATAATTATAAATTAGTCATACTGAAGCGTTTTTCAACAATACCAATTAAACGACTGGCAAATTCTACAAATAAAATAATATGCAGATATGAACAAGTAATCAGAGACCACAGGAGATATGAAAAATAGGGATGCATGTTTAACACACTTACAAGTTGGTCAAGAATATTTTTCTTCATGAGAACCAGAATCTATGTTACTCTGAACTAACAGATTACAATATCAATGTAATTTTGTTCATTCTGAAAAGAAAGGAGTTTACAATGAGAAATGTAAACCTGAAAATGTTATCATTTATAAATTACATATATATATATATATGATTTCATAAATATAGATAACATTCTTATCCTCTCAGACTAGTATAAAATAAGAAAAATATTAGAAAAAGTTGATGTCAAGGGACACAAATGTTATAGATAAACAATACATCCTATACACTGTTTCGAAACAAAGAAAGCAACTTAGGTCAAGAGATTTAAAAAAAATGAAAACCTGTCAGTTGCAATAAATATAAAGATAAGTCAAAGTAGATCAACAATACATCAAAGGAGAATGTAATTTAAAAATAGATAAAAGCGCTTTATACCCAATAGTATATGATGGACTTAAAACAGAAATACAATTATTTTTCAAAAGAGAATTTGGAGTCAACATTTCCTGTGATTATTGAAAGATAAGGAAATACTGGCAAGTTGTAAAAGCAACATGTGTGATGGAGAATAAGGAAGATATATAGCAACCGTAAAAGGCAATTGTAGGGGCCTCTCACCTTGGTACAATGAGTTAAGTCACCTTGGCACCCCAGCTTCCTGCGAATGCTCCTGGGAAAACCGTGGACAAGGATTCAAGTGTTTGGGCCCTTGCCACACAAGTGGGAGATGAAAGAGCTGTTTCTGGTTCCTGGCTTCTGACTGGCTCAGTCCTTGGCGTTACAACCATTTAAGGAATAAAACAGCACGTGGAATATCAAACTCCTTCTCTCTGTCTCTCCCTATCTCTCTCTGATGCCTGCCTTTTAAATAAATAAACAATCCTTTTAAAAAGACAGGAAGCAACTGAAAACAAAAATACTATGTGTACAGAGAAGGATAAATGTGTAATTTCTTCTTAGCAGTAACCCCAACATTCTCCTCTGAATGTCTTGATTGTTAGTGTGTCCGGGTGCTAAGGTTTATGGTAGAATAGGAATCTCAGGGAAGCTTACTGAGCGGCAAAGAGCATGCTTCCTTGTTGGCAAGAAGTCTGTCCAAACCTGTGCAGCAGACTCAGCTGGGCTGAACACCTGGCTCTGGCTCCGACTCCAGCTTCCTGTCGCTGTGAACCGTGAGAGGCAGCACTGGCGGCTCAAGTAATTGAGCTTCTGTCACACACACCTGGGCAACCTCCATGGTCTTTTCAACTCCTAAGCTTGGACCCAGGCCAGCCCTGGGCACTGTAGGCATTGGAGAGAGGACCAGCTGATGGAGCACGCTTCTCTCTCTCCCTTTCCTCACCCCTCCTCTCCCTGTCTCTTTGTCTCTCAAATAAATAAAAAATAAAGGAAGTATCTTCTCCGAAGAGATTATGTAAAATCAATTATAAGATAAATTAATTTTCATGAAAAAATTGAAACTCGTGCAGTTTTTTTTTATAACATTCATTTCTGGGAGCTCCCAGAAATGCATAGATTTCATTTTTGATACCAAAAAATATCACAATTCCATTTTTTAAAATTTTTTGAAGTACCACCATATGTGATATAACTATCTAGTTTTTTTGTAATTTCATTTATTTAGTGAGGAAAAAAGCTGAAAAATCATTTCCAAGTAAAATGATTGACACTATATTTTGAAGCCTTATTAGTTAATAATAACAGAAGTAAGATGCATACTTTAGGTGCCGTAGTCAAGAGAACTGTTTGTTTGTAATTCTTTCAAGAGTGATATTTGATTATCTGAAATATCTCTTCAATGGCCCTAGTTTCTTTAACATATATAAAATATATGTTTAACTTATGTTATATATATGTGTTTTTCTTTCTTCACAAACAGTGCTAAATAATGCATCAGATTGCATAAATTATTGAGAAATAAGATGCCAGTTACGTGGTACATCTTATCATCCATTCACATTTTTAAAACCCCAAACATTGCTACTCTCACAACCAATGCTAGTGATGTAAATTCTGATTAACAAATATTCTTATCCACAAATAAGCTCAAGGGGGGGGGGTGCTGTGGTACATTTCATGCTGCTACCTGCAAGGCTGGCATCCTGTGTGAGTGTCTGGGAAAGCAGTAGACAATAGGCCATGTGCCTGGGTCCCTGCCACACATGTGGGAGACACAGAAGGAGTTCCAGGCTTCTGACCTCCTCTTGTCCCAGCCCCAGTGGCTGCAGCCACTTGGGGGAGTGAACCAGTGGGTGAAGATCTCTCTCTCTCCAAACCCCTCTGTAACTCTGCATTTCAAATAAACCAATGCTCAGGGTGCATGGCTTTTTGGATTATCTAGAAAAGCTAGATATAATTCAATATAAGCTTCTGTAAACAGCTAAAGTAAGTATGGGTGCCCCACTCACAGAGTTAGAAGGGAAATCACATGACTTCTCTGTATAAAATGTCTCAATCAGCCCATTTGTGTTTTATTGTTTGTTTGTTTGTTTGTTGACAGGCAGAGTGGATAGTGAGAGAGAGAGACAGAGAGAAAGGTCTTCTTTTTTGCCGTTGGTTCACCCTCCAATGGCCGCCGCGGCCGGAGCACCGTGATGATCCGATGGCAGGAGCCAGGTGCTTCTCCTGGTCTCCCATGGGGTGCAGGGCCCAAGCACTTGGGCCATCCTCCACTGCACTCCTGGGCCACAGCAGAGAGCTGGCCTGGAAGAGGAGCAACCGGGACAGAATCCGGCGCTCCAACCAGGACTAGAAGCCGGTGTGCCAGCGCTGCAAGGCGGAGGATTAGCCTAGTGAGCTCCGGCGCCGGCCCCATTTGTTTTACTCCCTCAAAATCTGCTTCTTGTCTATTTTTCAAAGTCAAATCCAAAACTCTTCTACAATTGAATTTACTTCCCATAAGTGAAGCCTATAAACCCTCCTGTTGGGGTCCCCTGTATTAGTCAGACTTCCCCAGAAAAAGAAAACCAACAGATTATATATATATATATATATACACACACACACACACAAATACACACAGACACATGTAGAAATATGTATATATACCCATACATATATACACATATGCATCTTTAATAGACATATATGTATTGCAATAGTCCATGTGATTTTTAAAAATTTGTTTATATGAAAGGCAGAGTTACAGAGAAACAGGGAGAGATATAGAGAGAAAGAGGAGACAGAGACATAGACAGAGACAGAGAGAGAATTTCAGAAATTTACTCACATGGTTGTGAAGGTCTGCCAGCCCCAAATCTGTTGGGATAGGCTGACAGGACAGGCTGGAAATTCTGCTTGGAGAATTCCTTCTTGCCTGACAGAATCCAGTTTTTGTCAATAGCAAAGCCATCACCCATTTTATAATACCCACCAGTATTATGGACCATAAACTGCTTTAATTTAAAGTCCACTGGTGTCAATGTTAATGGCATCTAAAAAAATCTTCTCAACAATATCCAGTATAATTGTTGAGTAAACACTGGGCCCCAGAGCCCAGTCCACCGACACATCCAATTAGCCACCACACCCCTGCATAAGCACCCACCAGACAGGGCCTTCCTCTTCAGATGCATTTCCTAGCAACAACGATGAGCATGTGTGCTCTTAGAGAGCTACTCCCTCCAAAAAAAGAAACAAGGATAGTGTCAAACTCATTCAAATCAAGTTATTACCAATCAGAGACACATACATCCCTCTGCAGAGGAAGAGTGGACACAATGAGAAACCAGGATACTTCCCATGATAGCAGAATGCCCCAGAAGAGATGTCATGGGCAAAATCTTATTGTTACTTTAATTTGAATTTATGGATTACTAGATAAGATAATTTTTCCATTAAAACTATAATTATTTTGTCTTATCATGAATTATTTTTATATGTTCCTTAAATATTTGACAGTCTGATATGAAGTTTTCTGTACTTCACCATATATTTTCTGTTTGTAGAGAGATGAATTAACCCATTCTTGCAAAATCCTAAAAATAAACTCTCAGATAAAAACTGATCTAAATTTCTCAGAACTTAAAGATCGACTTTACTTATGTAAAAGGCAGAGTTACAGAGAGTGTATGTGTGTGTGTCAGAGAGAGAGAGAGAGAGAGAGAGAGAGAAAGAATCGTATATCCCCTTGTTCACTCCCCAATGGCTCCAACAGTCAGGGATGTGCCAAGCTAAAGCCACATGGCTGGGGGGGACCCAAACACTTTGGGCAATCTTCCGCTGCCCTCCCAGGTGCATTATAAGGGAGCTGGGTTGCAAGTGGAAACCAGCTCTCAAACCAGAGTCCATATGGGATTCCAGTGTCATAGCCAGTGGCTTCATCTGCAACAGCACAACTCTAGCCCCTAAATTTCTCATCATTTAAACTGTAGCAATTATAATGTATAAAAAGTATTAATATATAAGGGCTGTATTGGCTAGGATGTTGATTTGGCTGTTTTAACAAAAAACAAAATGACAACAGCATAAGCAAGGTACAAGTTGATGCCTTTTTTTACTCACACAAGTCAATGGGAAGAGGAGTGGAAAGGAAAGCTCTTTGTTTACAAAGCAGTGTTGGGGTCCACAATGTAATCTCTGATTCTACTTCTTTGGTCAGAACCCTGTCACAAGGCCACATATGACTCAGGGAAGCCAGGGAATTTAACCCTTAGTGTGGTGTCCGTGCAGCTAACTCTTCCTTTACTCCAGTTGAGGGGTTAACAAACTTGATCTGTCAAAGTACAGAATGCAAGTATTTGACATTTAGGAGGCCATAAGGTCTCTATTGCTGTTAGACTGCTGCCTTGTTTGACTTACATACATCATTCCAAACCCAGCTAAAATGCTACCTCACGGGCATGGCCTTCCTGGACCACTTTAAGAATTACAAAAGAAAAATCTCATTTTGTGGAACGGGAATTATTTTGAATTTGAACTCTCTAGAGATATTAAAAAAAGATTCTAGGGAAATAATTGGGATGGTGCTATTATAGGTGCTATCAGTGATCATTTCAGGTGTGAAGTTAAATAAGATTTTAAGGGGAAAATATTTGTAAGGAGAAATTCTTGAATGTTACCCCGGTAAATTGATGAAAATTAATAAATGGGCTGGCTCTGTGGCATTGCAAGTAGAGTCACCGCCTACAGTGCCCACATCCCATATGGGCACCGGTTTGAGTCCCGGCTGCTCCACTTCCAATCCAGCTCTCTGCTGTGGCCTGGGAAAGCCCTTGGGCCCTGCACCCATGTGGGAGACCCAGAAGAAATCCAGAAGAGATTCCTGGCTTTGGATCAGCGCAGCTCTGGCCATTGCGACCATCTGTGGAGTGTACCAGCAGATGGAGGACCTCTCTCTCTCACTCTCTGCTCTCCTTCTCTGTGTAACTGACTTTCAAATAAGTAAATAAACCTTTAAAAATTAATAAACAAAGGAAGAACAACATATGATAAAGTTGGAAGGAATCACTAAAAAATGGAAATCAATGGAGCATGTAGTTTGAAATTAGTTTAAAATGTTTCCATCAAGAGAAGTTGTTAAGCAATATATAGTTCTAAAGAGAGATGAAAAAGGAAAATTGAAACAAATTCAGCGCATTTTGTAATTAGCCTTCATAATTTAATGGGAGCAAAATAAATACTATGATATTACAAATAAGGAAAATTAGCATCAGAATATTTGGGATTTTAACCAACAGTCACCTTGACTATCTTTTTCTTCTGTAATATTCATTTTTATCACTTATTCCATCATTCACCAGTTTATCAAGGTGATAATATTCATCACATATATTTTATTCTGATATTAGTTCATTTGTCATGATAAGTTAATGATAAAAAAAGGATTAGCTTCCAGTTTTCATGAATGGTCACTATTGCGGCAGAGAAAAAATTATTTAAAAACAGACAACAAATAAATATTTCATTTTGAACTGAACATTAGGAAGATAATAAAATATACTACCCTCTTGGAGATTAACTATGGTCAGGTGTATATGGTCAAGGAAGGCCATGAGCAGAAGATAACATTTTAGCTGGACTCTGATCTAAAGAAGTAGACATGGCAAGAAGCCAGAAATCTGTTATTTTATTCCCTCCATCTCATCCTGTATCTTCTACCCTGTCTATGCCAAAATTGACAATAATACTTACTCAATAACATACAAAAATCAACTTTTCCCTTTCCTCTCTGCTACTAGTTTGACTCAGCTCATCTTCCCATTGGATCATTTACCAAAGAAACCTCTTAATAATATAATTCTTCTTTAGTTAATATAATTCATTCGGTATTCATTCATAAGTTACTATTGTCCTCAAACACAAAATACTATTCAAGACTCCAAAAAATACCTGTTTATACCTTAAGCCTTATCTTTTCCAAGTCCACACCATTATTTTTTCACAAACTACATTGAATTACTGAATTCTTGTTAATGCTCATTTAATCTTGCCTCTTTGGCATTTCAGATATTCTTCTCTTCCATCGGGATCCTTTTTGTCAAACCATTGTTCACAACACTAAGGTGCCAATTAAATGGATGCTTATTTTTTGGCTTATAGTAACACCTATTTTTTCATCTCTGATTTTATTAACTTGGGACTTCTTCCCAGTCTTTTTCTGGTTAGCTGGGCCAGGGATGACTTACCATAGAAGTCAATGAAAATGACACATCACATTAACAAACTGAATAATAAAAACCATATGATTCTCTCAATAGACACAGACAAGGCAACTGAGAAAATACAACATCACTTCATGATAAAAACCCTAAGCAAATTGAGTATAGAAGGAACATACCTCAATGAAATCAAAGCAATATATGGCAAACCCACAGCCAGCATTATTTGCAATGGGGAAATGCTGGAAGCAATTCCACAAAGAACCAGAACCAGACAAGGATGCCAACTGTCATTTAAACTATTCAATATAGTCTGGAAGTTTCAGCCAAACACATTAGGTAATAAAATAAATCAAAGGGATGCAAATGGAAGAGGGGGAAATCAAATCACCCCTGTTTGCACATGTTATGACACTATATAGAGAGCAACCAATGGACTCCACTAAGATTACTGGAACTCATAAGAGAGATTGGCAAATTTGCAGGATAAAAATCAACACTCAAAAATCAATAGACTTTGTATACACCAACAATGCCATGGCTATTAAAGAATTTGAAGATCAGTCCCATTTTCACTAGCTACAAAATGTTTTAAATACATTGGGGTAACTTTAAGCAAGGATGTGAAAGTTCTCTACAATGAAAATGATAAAACGTTTAGGAATAAAATAGAATAGGACACCAAAAAAATAGAAAAACCTCACTGGAAAAATTAATATAAAAATGGCCATATTACCTAAAGCAATTTATAGATTCAATGTGATTTCAATAAAAATACCAAAGACTCAGATCTGGAAAAATGATTATAAAATTAATATGGAATCAAAAGAGACCCTGGATAACTAAAGCAATCCTAAACAATAAACATGGAAGGATCATAATACCTGATTTCAAGACACATTACAGGGCAGTTATAATCAATACAGCCTGGTACTAGTAGGCATGTTCTAGTAGTAGTGGTATAGTGGTTATAGTAGTACTAGTAGGAATGTGGAACACTTGTAGACCACAAAAATCAAACCAAATCAATCTACAACCAACTAGTCTTTGACAAAGGAACTAAAAGTGATCCCTGGAGAAAGGAAAATCTCTTCAACACATGCCATTGAGGAAATTGGATCTCTGATGTGTGTTTAAATAAAGACACCTATGTTAAATCCTATACAAAGAAATCAATTCATAATGAATCAGGGACCTAAATCTAAATCCTGGAATCATTAAATTGCTAGAGGAAAACATGGGAGAAATACTGGAGGGCTTTGGCATAGGCAAAGACTTGTTGGCTAGGACCCCAGAAGCACAGGCAATAAGGCAAACTAAGACAAATGGGATTACATCAAGCTTAGAAGCTCTGCACAGCAAAGAAAACACTCAGTGAAGTGAAGAGGCAACTAACGTGGGAGAAATATTTGCAAACTCTTTACCTTTTGAAGGATTAATATTCAGACTATGCAAGGCTCTCAAGGAATTCAACAACAACAAAACAACGAATCCAGTTAAGACCTAGGCTATGAGCATGAAAAGGAATTTTTTAAAGGATGAAATTCAAATGGACAACAAACAAATGAAAAGATGCTCATTATTACTAGCCATCAGGAAAATGCACAGGAAAAGCGCAATGAGGTTTTACCTCACCCCAGTTATAAGGCTATTATCTAAAAATACAAGAAATGACAAATTGTGAAGAGGATGTAGGGATGAAGGCACCATAATACACTGTTGGTGGGAATGCAAATTAGTCTACCCATTATGGAAGTCAGCATGTGGAGTCCTCAGCAATTTGAAAATAATTTTATCATTTGAACCAGCCATTCTACTCCTGGGAATTTACCCAAAGGAAATAAAATCAGCAGTTACATATAACCCCACATTTATAGCAACTCCCATTTGTTAAGACAGGGAAGCAACTCCGATGTCTATCAACCTATGCCTGGATAAAGGAATTACAGTATATATACACACAATGGAAGACTACTCAGCCTTAAAGAAAGAATGATCCTGTCTTTTGCAACAAAATAGATGAAAGTGGAGACCACTCTGCTTAGTGAAATAAGCCAGTCCCCTAAAGAGAAATATCATATGTTTTCCTTGATTTGTGGTAACATACAGAATACAAAAAATGTAATGTATAAGAGCATAATTAACATTTTGAGACTTGATTATTATTTATAGCACCTGTCTATACGCTTGAGATATAGGGTTTTTGTTGGGTACTATTTGTTGATTTTTTTATTAGTGGATTTTGATCTTATGATTATAAAGAAAATTCAAAGTATTTCATTGTCAAAATTAAAAGAATGATTATAAATGAAGAAGAGAGGGTGGGAGGGAGAAGTGGAGGGAGTGTAGGGTTGAGAGTATTATTCTGCTCTTAAAACTATATATGAAATACATGAAATAAGTTCTCTTTATAAATACAAAATTAAAGATGTGATGACTTACTCATTGTATAGAAATTGTCAAATGGTTATTCTTCCATTAACTTGTAATCTCTTTGATGGATAGAATTGTACTTAATGTACCCAATACTTTATACAATAATTAAAGATGCAATACCTAGTATTCAATATTTACTTGATACATCTAATAGTTTTATTAACTTTTGATCTTCAAAACACTGGATATAGCAAAGTACTTCAAAATACTAAATATAGCAAAATAAATTGTCATAATTGTGATTGATCTTTGAGCCCCTAACACAAGACAGATAGTTAATTTCACAATGAATATCCTGTTTAATATCTGTGTATTTATATTCATATTTGTATGGAAGAATAAAAAATGAATTAAATTATTTTAAATTAAAAAGTAACACATAACAGGGCAGTTATTTAGGGCAGGAAGACATGCGACACTACCTTATTCCCCTCTGCAACACCAACATTCAAAGCATGGTCAGAAGACGAGTTCCATCTAAATTACTGGGATTTGTTAGAATTGCCAGTTCTCAGGCCCTTTTGGAATCCCTGAAACCTGATTTCCCAGGGAGAACCTAGAAATCTGTGCTCTAGTAATTTCTGTAGGTGATGAAGGACAAGTTAAATCACAGGTTACTGGAAGAAGCATCCCCAAATGCAGATGTTGAAGGGCTGGAGGCTGATGATTTACATTCTAGGAAGCTCTCAGACCTTGCTGCTAGCGGTGGTATGGGGACCACTGCGCAAGTACTGCTCTTGAGTAGCAGTGGGCAAAAAATTGACAGGCCAAATCTGGTTGCTCTCTGCTGTTGTAAATAGTTTCAGTAAAACTTGGCCATACATCTTTTTTTTTTTTTTTTTTTTGAGAGAGAGAGAGAGAGAGAGAGAGAAATATGAAGAGAGATGGAGATGGACGTCTCTAATGCTCAAAAATCATCAGGGCTTGGCTCTGCAAAGCCAGGAGCTGAGAATGCAATCTAGGTCTCTCTTGTGGGGGTGCAGAAACCCAACCACTTGAGCTGTTATTGCTGTCTTTAGTGTTCGCATTGCCAGGAACCTGGAACAGAGAGCCAGTCCTGGGGATAGAACCAATGCATTTGGATTTGGTGTGCATGCATCTTTACCAGTATCTTAACTGGTGGACCAATAGCCTGATCTCACCTTCTTTTAGCTATTAATTAGACTGCTTTCATGCTGCAATGGAATAATTGTAGAATGATTACATCATGAAGGTTAAAATATTCTCTGCTCCTTTATAGAAAGCTTGCTAGCTAGCATAAAACCATGCTTTTTTTTTTTACAGTTTTGCTCATTTCGAGAACAAGTTCATAAATTGAAATGTTTTCTTAAAGGGAGAAATGACAAATCAAATCAAATAATTATATTATATTGATATAATTTTATGGCACATATTGTTGGCATAAACTGTGCAATTTCCATAAAATCTTAGAATGTTAGCCAAGTTCTGTCAATATTAAGAAGCCATCAAGTTTATTCATCAAATGAATAAACTGAGAAACCCATCTCATAGCAGAGCATCAAAACTTTTTTTTAATTTACTAAAAAACCCTTACATTAAAATTAAATGGTATAAATACATTATAAAGTAATACAATGTCAAATGATATTGCTATGGTATTCATTTAAATGAATAACTACAGAAGTAACGGAACAGCTTAAAAGACACACACACACACACATACACACACACACACACTCACATATATTTAAGTTCTTCACTAGATTTAACATGCCACCAAAACTTAAACTATTTAACTATTCACACTCAAAGTGATAAAATATGAAACGCACTCTCTAAACCATCAACTAGTAACACAAAACAAAATGATTTCTTGCATTTTCAAATGATATATAGAAAGAATAAATTTGCTTACTGAAAATATGTTGAGTATATTCACCGAAGGATGTTTAAACAAACATTTCAAAAATAACAAATACATATAATTTTATTTTGTGTTAAATAGTTAACCCACTCACTGAAAAGAGCTCTTATGCTTCCAATAAAGTCATATCATTAAAAACATAGTACTTGGTGTCGTGGCACAGTGGGCTAAGCCACTGCCTTTTATACCTACACCCCGTATTCAAGAGCCCCCCAGCAGCTCTGTTTCCTGTCCGGCTTCCTGTAAGTTACCTGGGAAGTCACAGGTACATTCATGTACTTGTTCCACCCCTACCATGTGGGAAACCTGGATGGAATTCCTGGTCCTCACTTCAGCCTGCCTCAGTCATGGCTGCTGAATCCATTTGGGGAGTGAGCTAGCAGATGAAAGATTTCTTGTTCTTTTTATCTCTCATGCTCTGCCTTTCAGGATAATAGAACTGAAAGTAGACATTTAAAAAAAAAAATTACTAGTAGGGGGATGGTGCTGGGGCACAGTAGGTTAATCCTCCACCTGAGGCGCCAGCATCCCATTTGGGTGCCGGTTCAAGTCCTGGCTTCTCCTCCTCTGATCCATCTCTCTGCTATGGCCTGGGAAAGCAGTGGAAGATGGCCCAAGTGCTTGGGTCCCTGCACCCCTTTGGGAGACTATGAGAAAGCACCCGGCTCCTGGCTTTGGATCGGCACAGCTCCGGCTGTGGCAGTCATCTGGGGAGTGAGCCAACGGAAGGAAGACCTTTCTCTCTGTCTCTCCCTCTGTCAGTCATTCTACCTCTCAAATAGATAAACAAAATCTTTAAAAAGAATCACTAGTAGTTTCAATGTAAATTAGTCGAACTTTCAACTATTTTTATATTCATAGATATAAAGTACATGATCAGGTTGAGAAATTTTCAGGTTTGAACCATGTTTTCAAAAATGCAATCATGCTTACTTACAATGAACTTGTGTTTTCATCTACATACTGTGCATAATTCACTAAATGCTACTCTACAGATACATTCTTGTTTTTGTGTCTGGTGCACGGTTGTGATAATTTTTGTAATTATATCTTACCTCCCTTTTAAGAAGCAAAATATGTGTGAAATAATTGACCATATCCATGAAGGACCTTCAAAACGTTCATACAAAATGTTACCAAGAAAAATCTGTCTACACGTTTCAAAAATTATACCAAAATAAGCTTATCATTTAATTCCATTCCCCCCAAATTTTTCTAGTTCACTCATACTTCCCTTCTTAAAGGCATGACACTACCATGGAAAGAAGAAGGCAGAGCCCCAACTGAAAAAGCTCCCTGAACCTCAATGTTTTGAAGAAAGAGATACTCCTTAAATTCCTAACAATCCTTACTTCAAATATTGAAATATGATAAAATACATATTAACTATATATCAAATAAAATTAAAATAAACTAAGGTCCAAATTAAATAGAGGTGCTGTAAAATATGTTTTTCAATTAAATAACCTTAAGAATGCCTTTTAATAAACAATGTAGTTTCTTTACATTTGATATAATTATTCTATAAAATTATTTTATATTTGAATATGCACTTACTCACAAGTATCACCAAATACTAGTTTCATTTTGTGTTAAATGTTTTAAGTTTCCTGAATGATCTTTATTTTGAAATCGGAAAATACATACACTCAACTATGGCCAGGAAGTATTCATATTTAACATCCTCACAGATACTGATTGTTTTGTCCTTTGGTAGCTTTCCACTAACTAATCCTCTCACAGTGAGAAAGTATGTATGTCACACGTATTTTCCTTTTAATGGTATTATCAGTGAAGACAGTGCTCACATTTATAACAAACAGAAGGAAGAGTTGAAAGATTTCTGGCTCTCACTGATTTATCTATGAACTTAATCTTTCCTTTTTTCTTTATATCTGAATTATTTCCATTAGGTGTTTTGTCAAAGACACCTTAAGCCTTTATTTTTATAAGCTCATTTATCATATATTTTAATTCTTCATATACATAGTCACATAATATTACTCATCTTCAGTCATATTTAACTTTGACTATACTGAAACTTATCATCCAAAGTTTTGAAAATTTATTTCTTTCATTGTAATTTCCAGTAATTTTTACACAATTTGTGGGTTTTTTAATAAACATTGAATTTTGAATAATCCTTCCACAATATCAGAAACTTGCGTCTATAAAAATTGTGTTTCCTAATAGTTTATCCAAATATTCTTGATACATTAAAAGGTAAGAAAGGTGTGAACTATACAATACTCTTATACTTCTTTCAATGGATATTTTCACAAAAGTAGTAAACATTTCTGAAAACAATAAAACATATTTGGTGACAAAATGGCAATGTAAAATAAATGGCAACTTGAAATCTAGATATGACTCTGGAGAGTGAATTCCACACTTGAAGTTGAAATTGTAGGACGACTTAGATTTCCATGCCTCTCTAACCTGGAATGTGAGACACTGAAATCTTGATCTTGAACCCCCTGAGCTCTCTGCAAAGGTAGACATCACCTAAAGGTAGAAGAGTGGACTAGTGTTACTTTGAAATCCCTCACTACCAGAATAGCACTTTACAGCATTTTTCTTGCCTACTGCAGAGTCAGGGTACCTCTTTCTCCACCAACATTTATCTGTACTTCCTCTCCCATCCTTGTTAGTCAGTGAAGGGATTCAGCTAGACATGATGGCAGCCATCTTGCCCATTGAGTTGAACTGACAGTCCTCTCAAGGCCTATGATAAAGGGAATCAAAGCTGTTGAGACAACCTGTATATCTTGCAGGCTGGACCTGAAATATGCTTTATTTAATGTCTGGAATGTTAATGCTTCTTGAGAAAATTCAGGTGCACTTGGGTTAGCCATGGGCCACCTTTGTCTATCTTGATGCACAAAGCCCTTACTTCCAACTGGGGAAATGAGGACCCCATCTCGTTGTGACCAGAGCCCATGTTCTGTCCATAATGTTCCCTAGCCAACTACACTCTGCCTTTGCATAATCCTGGATTTGTCTGTTTCTTTCATCAGTCTCTTAGCCCCTTTGGCTGCTGGTGCTTCTATACCCATTTTTCTGAAACTGTCAGTGTTGTCTCTGCTGCCTTCGTTGACTCATCTCTTCTCAATCAACTGTAGGTCTCCACAGTCACAGTTGAGAACAGCCTACTTATAACTCTAGGACACTCAAACTGCAGTGTGCTGTAGTGGCTGCCTTTCTGATTACAACTTTGCAAATTCTTAAGGATGGCTCACTGAAGCAAAAATTGTGTCTGACAAAAATTTAGCTACTGAGTATTTTTTCATAGTTTGATTAGCCATGCTCTTAAAACATTCATATCTAGTGTATTTGGTGTGTATCTGTGAATTCAAGAGTTGCAATTCTGTTTTAAAGGAGTTCTTAATGTCACAGTATTAGCCACCCTCAGTGCTGAGACTTTTGTTCTTTATTCAAACTACAAGAGTTATTAGAAAGCAGAAGATAACAAATTTGAAGGATGAAGAACTGAGATTTCTTTGTGACATAACAGATTATACCTGATGTATAGTAGGATCAACTGCTTTTCTAAATAAGCCATCCTTACTACATACAATGCATTGTGATAATTCTATTCTATTTTTAATATTGTTTATTGCAACACAGTATGTTTCTTGGTAATAAAACACTAGGAAAAATGTATTATTTTAGTAGCTTTTGGCTACAGCAACAGGATATTTTAAAATAACAAATATAAGGCAATAGTGTTATCTTAAAGAAAAATATACCCAATATCTATTTCATATAACAAGTAATTCCAGAGCACATTCATCCAGTAGCTAAATAATGTCAGCAAAAGTGTACGAGCATTTTATGCTCCTGTTTTGACATCTTCAGCAAGGCTTCTGTAAGGCTGTTGTCCATAGCCTTCTATCCTAGAAGCTGAAAATGACAGCAACAGCTCGGGGAATCCTGGCTTTCATACAAGCGTTAGGGAAAACACAAGTGGCTAATTTTTTTTTGTTTCTGTTTTTCTTCTCTTAGTGTATAATTTAATACAGAAGATTACTTTTCCCAAAGGATTCCACAACAAACGTGTCCCCCACCGGATGCCTTGAGCTGATATATTCATGGGAACACGTCTAGTAAAGCCTGCAATACAAGGTCCGTGTGGCACAGCAGGTTAAGCCAGCATTTGAGATACCACCATTCACTATTGGAGTGCTGGTCTGAGTAGCAGCTAGCCTGCCTCTGATGCAGCTTCTAGCTTTTGAGGCTGGGAAAGCCCTGCCACCTGCATGAGAGGCCCTGATCAAGTTCATGACCCCTGGCTTCAGCCTTTCCAGCCCTGGCTCTTACCACAAGAGGGATTTGAGGGATGGACCCGTGGATGAAAGATTTCTTTCTGCCTATCAAACTCTCTCTCCCTCTCCCTCTTCCTCTCTCAAATAAATAATTTTTTTTTTCTGAATCACCTGAAATACAGTAAATTGCTGTTTGAACGCATGGAGCTTTATCTAAGGCTACACAGGTACAGGTAATGGAACATCTGATACTTTCTTCAGACCATTTTAGTTCACCTAAAGCTTGATCACTTTCCTTCAATTAGCCAGAGTGCCTGTTTTGTGGGATCGTGGGCTAATGAAATAGCCTCTGGGCTAACTAAATGTCTGCTCATGTAAAGGGGGGACACCTAATGCATAGAGCCCATGTCACCTCCTGCAGGAAGCCCCTACCCAAAGAACAAGAGGCGAGAAGCTGTGAAAGGCAGCGCAACCTTCCTTGAAGACCTGCTTACATGCGTCTCATGAATCAGCCTGAAGTTATCGATTATGGAATGCAGTATGTTCCCCCCAAAAGTCATACTGTGAAGTCCTAATCCCCAGGGTGACTACATGTGGAAATGGGGCTAAGAGAAAATTAAGGTTAACGAGATAATAATAATAATAATCCCATATGAGGGCTATTCCACAACACGGATGCCTGTGCACAATGATGGCAACCAGCTCTGGACCAGGAAGTGAGCCCTCACCAGTCCCAGAACCTCCTGCAGACATGACCTTAGACTCCCTACTTCCAAGGCCATGAGAATGAACAGCTAGCTCTATGGCTTAGGACACTCAGTCGATATTTTGTTACGACAGCCAAACCGGCGCACTTATTGCCCTCTGCACAACTTGGTCTGAGATCACTCTGTGAGTGGTTTACAGGACCTTCCTGTCCCCCTCCCTTATTCCCTTATAAATTTTAATAATAAATGACTTGTACTTGAGTTTTTGCCTCGGGGGTTGCTTTAAGGGAAATTAATTTAAGACAATAGACTTGGAATCACCCATGAGGAGCTGCTGTATACCAAAAACTCAGTAGATTAACCATGACACATGTCAAATCCCACTTCTCTTGCCAAAATAGGTCACCTTAAATAATAATACACTTACTAAGGTGATAGCATCTTTTTAAAAATTACTATTGCTATTACATCCAGAGTCACCACTTATCTGTTAATTAAATATGTATTTTAATTTACTTACATATTACATATTTTATTTTTGCTTTCCAATCATTTTGGAAAAGCAAGACAATTCCCTAAAGACACTAATTACAATAATATTGATTGGTAACAAAAGTAATGATTTGTGAGTGATTATTTTCTACCTTCACTGAATGATCATTGTGAGCTAGACAGCATGCTAAATACTTTCAAAAGTTATGTGTATTAAATATGTGGGATACTACACCTATTTTTTTACAAAAAATGCCCTTTTCTGCAAAAAGGCTGGGATCTTATCTTCTCTGACATGTTTTGTTGCTAA
This sequence comes from Oryctolagus cuniculus, assembly GCF_051225735.1. NCBI lineage: Eukaryota > Metazoa > Chordata > Mammalia > Lagomorpha > Leporidae > Oryctolagus > Oryctolagus cuniculus. Next base: position 7,797,070 of record NC_142874.1, on the reverse strand, counting down.
TCATTTTCTCATAATGATCTTTGAGACTCCATATGGTGTTTGTCAATATTAATCTAACATATCTTCCTATGACAAAGTTACCAGATGCCTTTTTTAAACTATTCTTATTTTATTTTCTTTAAATAGAACTCCGGAAAGGTGTAGCTAATTGAGAGGCGTTTCCTTCTGTGTGCTTCCAGATCAAACTCCTCACTGTTGCCTATTTTTATACAGATCTCAGAAATTTCATTTGTATTACAAAGTGTGAAGGTAAGTGCTGAAATTTCCGTTTCCAGCTTTCAAATATCAAGCTAAGGATGATTATTCACTTTAAACAAAAGCTTTTCTGAGAGTACTTTGATGAAATATATGTAACAAATAAATCTCTACTTTTTATAAGGAATGTTTAAAAATTGAATAGCTGGATAATTACTTCTGCTGCGGCTTTATGTTAAGTAAAATAAAAGGTTTTTTAAATAAGAAATATTACCTGGAGGGTACACAAGTCGCCCTGAGAAGAAAGAGTGGGTTGCAATCATTGCCCTCTTTCAAATGGGATCTGTACCAGTGAGAGCAGAGATTGTCAGTACTCCCAGCCAGCCTTTGAGACAGCTGGCAAGACTTGAAATTCCCAATTCAGCTTTAAAATATGAATCCAGTTCCAAGTGTTTAGCCTAGTGGATAAGATGTCAGTTAAGACACCCGTGCTGCACATCAGGATTACTTGGGTTTGATTGACGGCTCTAATTCCTGATTCTGTTCCAACTGAATGACACCCTGGGAAACAGCAGCGAGAGCTCAAGTAACTCAGTTCCTGCCACACCCCTGGGAGACATGGAGTGTATTCCTGCTCCCTGGCTTCAGCCTTCGTTCAGTTCCAGGTGTTGCAGGCGTGGGATTGAACCAGTAGACAGAAGCTGGGTGTCCTCTGCCATCCTCCCCTTCCCAGCCACATCCTCTGTCTTTTTCTACTTTTCAATTAGATAAGTTTTAAATATTTAAGAGAAGCTCAATACTATTATGTATGTTTGTGTGTGTGTGTGTGTGCATAATGAATCTAACGCTTGATTTTGGAGTGACATTCTGAAAGTAGTTGTTCCTACTAGTTCCTTATTTCAATGAAAACAGCTTGGTGGAATTCATCCATCCAAATGATGGATAAAAACTTTCAGGGCTGGCGCTGTGGCACAGCAGGCCAAAGCTATGGTCTGCAGGGCCAGCATCCCATATGGGCACGTGTTTGAGTCTTGGCCGCTCCACTTCTGATGGAGCTCCCACGTGGGAGAGCTGGAAGAAGCTCCTGTTCCCTGGCTTCCCCCTGGCCCAGCCCCAGCTAAAGCACCCAACTGGGGAATGAACTAGTGGGTACAAGCTCTCTCTCTCTCTCTCTCTCCCCCCCTTCTCTCTAAGTCTGCCTTTCAAATAAATAAAAAACCTTAAAAAACACAAAACTATGGCATTGAGCATGTGGAAAATAATCTAGAAGCACTATCATTGTTTTGTGTAGCTGGTGTTGAAGCAGTGGCCATTCTCTGGTATTTCTGATAGTCTTTTCAGTAAAGGATAAATAAAATAGAGATTAATTCTTCACCATCATTCTCTCGGGAAGGATGGGAGAACCAACAATCAGTTTAATTTAAGCCACTTGCAAGAGCTTGGAAGAATCACACTGGTAGTTTTTCTTAAAGGATTCTGGAGTGATTCTGAAACCTAGTGTTCATTAATCTCTTTCTCTTCCCTGTACGTTCCTAGAACAAAGAATTCAGAGCCCAGATGATGGGCTGTTGACCTTCTCAAGTCACCCAGTGTTGGTGAGACCATTTACAGTGGCTCTAACTTCCCCTGGTTACATCAGGCCTTTGATTTGAAAGTCAGAAACGAAGGAAAAGGGACATTTAAATTAAAAGAATGTAAGTTATGTATCACACTTCATCCTACTCAGACAAGTGGAGGCGGTTTCAATGACCAGAGCGCTGAATCAAGTGGCCATCACCATTGTGATCTATGCCTATGTCAGGCCAACCCAGAAAACTCAGGTGGCCAATTTACAACTAACTTAGGATCCCCTGGGCCTCTCTTTTCATCAAGTTGTGACAGGTGTTGTTAAGGGAAAGAAAGAAGTATAACACAGAGATAAAATCCCAAACTTTAAAAACTATTCTATTTGACCTCTCCAACACTTTAATTCTAATTACCACACAAGAATTGATCAAAAGGAGATGATCTGTTCCTGGAGACAGCCACTGTGACCACAGTGGGTAGAAGATCTATTTTTCTTTCTCTCTTATTTCTTCTTTTCTCTCTCCCTCTTCTTTCTTTCTCTCTCAAATAAATTAATATTTTAAAAATTTTGTATACTATATAACACATATAAATCTTCATTATTGTCTACATATATCACAAAAACAATTTTTAAAGATACATATAACATGTATTATTTAAATTACACATAGAATAATTAACCTAAGTTCTTTTCATGTGCATAACTAGAAAATACATTTGGGAATTAGATTTGTAAAATTAAAAACTTATAAAATGAACTTTCAGTTTTCTAACTCATTTCAAGATGAAGCAATATTACATTTATTCATAATCTTGCCTTGGAAAAGAGAAGACACATGATATAACAAAGAAAATACAAGCTATCACTGTGTAGATTTTCCTGAGAATAACAAAGATTTTGAGTACAAGTTGTCTTCATGATCTCTTTCCAAACAAATTTCCTAATAATAGGTGTTGAAATTCAACAAGCAAAATCAAGAGGCTTTTTGGTTCTTCCTCTCTCGTGGGACATGTCTGCGGTAGCATAAGGGCATATATGGTATCCATGGGAAGAATATTTTGTGTACAGATACTCTGAATATCCTATTACCTATGTATCACCTCCAGTATTACTTAGGGTTCACATCTACTGAGATACTCCAGATAGTTCTGTAGATTTGTTCCAACATTCGTGTGAGAACGCTCAGAGACCAGTAATTTCCCCCAGTACTTGCTATAGTTTGAACGTGGCCCCTCCAAACGCACTTGTTGTAACTCACTGGTCAGTGGCTGGTATTAGCAGGTGAGAGTGGTGATTAGGTCTAGAAAACTCTGTGAGTACATGAAGGTCTTCATGCAGCACTCAGCCCTCCAGCCCTCCTGTTCCTCTGCCATGACAACATAGCATTCCTACCCTCTGAAAGATGCACAGAGCAGGAACCGCTGTGCGAATGGCAACAGAGCCATCACCAGACGCTGAGCTGCCGATGCCTCCAGAACTCTCAGTGATACTCTGTTACAGTAGCACAGAGAAAAGACATCACCGTTTCATGTTCCAGCTCCTCTTTCCACTAATATGTCAATGACTTAAGGACATGTGGGAGGAAGAAGCTAAAGTATGCTATCAATAGATTTGCTGAGTTATATTCAGTTCTGTCATTTTATCTTTTTGGATTCCAGAGACAAGTAGAAGTCTTGTAGGAAAAGCAGCTTCCATGACTCCATCTTGTCATCCTCTTTGGTTTAGAACACAATTAGATGTGGGTGGAAAGGTCAACTGTTTACAAAATGAAAATCTCTTTTCAATGTTAACAGGAAATGGCTCTAAATGTGTATACTTTACAAATTATTGAAGAAAATCCATGGATACGTTCTTGGATATTTGATACTATTATTTGTACTAATATCTGGTGGAAATCTTTTAAGGAGAATGATTGACATATTTACTATGTGTCACTCATATCATCTTTAGGAATGTTGAAAACTATTCATTCCATCAGAATTCTTGGATGTGACTCTCAAACATTTTCAAATGTTAGAAGAAAATACTTAGACAAAAGGGATTATAAATAATGCATTAATAATAACAAAATTGCAAATAGAAACAGTACACTACTAGGACATTTGGGGTCTGGTGAAAGCGAAATATTAGTTCAGAGGACCGCAAGACAAAGAAAAGTGGAAACTAAAGGCAGCATTCAGAAACCCCAATCTTCATTCAGAAAGAACTGATATTCTTTCAGGGTAAGTAAATCAATACAGAAATACTCTCACCGCATTGATCAATATCAGTCAATAGATTTGAATGAGTCAAAAGTTTTACCAATAAATGATTCACTTGTAAAGGTAAGTTTCTTATCTATTTTATACTTGAATGAAACTATGAAGTTCTCAGAATTATTCTGGTTTTTTTTTTTTTTTTTTTTTTTTTTTAGCAAGAATAGGTCTATGGAAAATGTAGAAGTCCTTTTAAAGTCATGTCTCTATGTAGGCTCTTAGAAAAAGATTATAATCATAACATATTGTGACATAGCTATCATGATATTTTAATGGTAATAATATTAGTTATTATCCCTAATACTTGTCAAAACTTGGAGAAATAAAACAAAGAAATGTCCAGCAAAAATTAATGCTGGATGGAGGGTAGAAAACCTATCGTTTCAAAACAGAAACACGGCATACAGAATACTCTTTGTGGTAGGTTTCAAACAGCTGAAAATGAAACACCAAGAAAGATCAATGAACGACATTGCAGGAGGGCAGTGACGGCTAGAGTGTAAAATAAAAATTCCTTTAAGGAAGTAAAATCTATGTAGTGCTTCAGAGATGCCATTGCAAAATCTTACAGATTCAAATAATGATCATGATTACCCACTCCAAAAACTTGAAACATTGCCCTCTGTCTATAAATTACCATCAAAAGAGAGTGTTTTGTATCTTAATTGACACATCAGGGAAAGAGGTTTAGGAACTGTTTGATGTAAGAAAAAAAATTTTTTTTTCAATCTGACCCCTGAATTAATTGAAAGAAATCGTCAATGGATATCCTCCCTTCACCTTGAAAGTTATGTGAAGCAACTTTTAGTTTATATAGTGCATAGCAGGATTTTGCATTTTATTGCTGTCTTTATTATTATTTGAAAAGCAGATAGACAAAGAGATATAACTTGAATCTACTGATTCAACATACAAATGCCTACACGATTTTTGGGGGTGGGCCAAGCTGAAGTGAGGAGTCAGGAACTCAGTGAAGATCTCCTATATGTGTGGTAGAGACCTCAGTACTTGAACCATCCCCTGTTAGTGTCTGTTATCAGTGAACTGGAAGCAGGAGCAGTGTTGGTACTCAACACGTACTCATATGAATTGTGGGCTTCCCAGGAGACATGCTAACCACTAGGTCAAATGCCTGCCCCAGTCGTTCTGGGTTCTATTGAAATTTTGAGCTGTATAGTGGTACTCACTTTGTAGAGGAATGAAATTAAAAGATGCTTTTCTCTTGCTGCAAAATAATTTTGAAATTCATGCCTAGGTTTATCTGTGAATGTTTTGAAAAGCCCTAGTAAACTTCTCTTTTGGGAGAAAAAGGGCTGTGCTATAGACTCTAAAATGGATGAGACGACTTTTGGCACCTACCTACTAGACAACGTGTATTGATTCTGCAAAGCTGTAACAACCAAATACCTCAGCTTTACGATATCCTCATTTAGAAAACATTGCTATGTATTAAGACAATAAATCTTAAGAATGCTGAAAAATATATTAATTCAAATACATATTTTAGACTAACTTGGAAATATTGCATTAAAAATTGGCTTACTTGATTTATTTCCATTGCTATGTTTCTAAAGAAAACCAGCAGAATATTCAGGTGAAGTGCAATGTCTAAACTAAATAAAGAGTAGAAAACTCTAAGACATCTAACTACAGCAGTAATGTATCTTGAATAATTAAAATTATTATAAATTAATAAAGATACCTTAACATAAAACAGCATTTAATTTTCAAATTATCAGAAGTCTTCACGTTGTGTCATATTATGACGGGGTCATTCTTTCCCACTAAGACAATGTGAGAAAGAACATTTCCCCAAAAAATGGTTAAACAATTAAGTATTTTCTGTATTCATTTCTTAGGTTTTAAATGACACTATAGTTGTCTCTTGATATTCACAGGGGATTGTTTTTAGGGTCACAAAGGATACCAAAATTTGTGGGTGGTCAAGTCTTCTATACAGTTTGCAGATAACTTACTCACATTCTCCTACTTAGTTAAATCATATTTAGATTGCTTATGATACCAAATGCAATGGACATGAGATATGGAGTGTTTACACTGCATTGTTCAGGGAATAATGGTGAGAAAAGTCTGCACATGGTCAATAAACTTTTTTTCAAAAACAATTTAATATGTGTTTGGTTCAACACAAAAATACTAACCCTGCAAATATTGAGGACAAATTGTACTGCTAGAATATTGGGAAAATGCACAGCCATTCCCCCTTTCAAAATTTAATTATCTGATAAGACAACACATGTTATTTTTTTTTTTTTTTTGACAGGCAGAGTGGACAGTGAGAGAGAGAGAGAGAGAGAGAGAGAGAGAGAAAGGTCTTCCTTTTGCCATTGGTTCACCGGTGTGCTGCGGCTGGTGCACCACGCTGATCCGATGGCAGGAGCCAGGTGCTTCTCCTGGTCTCCCATGCGGGTGCAGGGCCCAAGGACTTGGGCCATCCTCCACTGCACTCCTGGGCCATAGCAGAGAGCTGGCCTGGAAGAGGGGCAACCGGGACAGAATCCGGCGCCCCGACCGGGACTAGAACCCGGTGTGCCGGCGCCACTAGGTGGAGGATTAGCCTATTGAGCCATGGCGCCGGCAACACATGTTATTTTTAAAGTAACAAGAATTACTGTAAAATTACAGTTATTTGTGAAGAAGAATTATCCACTTAGTAATGCAAATGTATGCTTCATGGACATATAAAAATCATTTGATCAGTGACAACTGATCTGTGATTTTTAACATTATTAGAAATTCACTATTCAAGTTCAGAGAACAAAATGTGTAAAGACCTTGGAGTGACAGTGCACACAGTGTTTGAAGATCTTATAGAAGCTATTATACCCAAAGTGGACTTTTGAACGGGTATGGTAAAATATGAACAAAAGTATTCCATTACTGATTCATCACTAATAAGTTATAAATAATGAAAAAAAACCTAGGAATTATTTAGAACAATGGGGACTTTTTTTTTATTTGACAGGTAGAGTTATAGACAGTGAGAGAGAGAGAGAGACAGAGAGAAAGGTCTTCCTTCCGTTGGTTCACTCCCCAAATGGCCGCTAAGGCCGGTGCTACGCTGATCTGAAGCCAGGAACCAGGTGCTTCCTCCTGGTCTCCCATGCGGGTGCAGGGACCCAAGCACTTGGGCCACCCTCCTCTGCACTCCCGGGCCACAGCAGAGAGCTGGACTGGAAGATGATCGACCGGGACTAGAACACGGCACCCATATGGGATGCCAGTGCCGCAGGTGGAGGATTAACCAAGTGAGCCACAGCACCTGCCCAGAACAATGGGGACTTTTAAAAATAGTTTATTTAAAGGGCAGAGTCACAGAGAGAGAAGGAGAGATGAGAGAGAGAGAGAAACCTTCAAACTGCTGGTTCATTTTCCAGATAGGCTGAACAGCCAAGACAGGGCGAGGCTGAAGCCAGAAGCCAGGAACTTCATCCAGGTCTCTAATGTGGGTACAGAAGCCCAAACACTTGGGCAATCTTCTCTTTTTCCAGGCCCTTAGCAGGGAGCTGGATCAGAAGTGGAGCAGTCAGGATAAAAAGCAGTTTCCATATGGGATGCTGGTATCACAAGCTTTGTCTATACTGGCTATGCCACAATGTCAGCCCCACGACGGGAAATTATGAAGACAGAGTTTGTTGTATGATAAAATTCCCAATCTACACACAAACAGGATCGTTTTCAATGTTATCTCAACCATACAATGATCTTGAGCATATCATTTAAAACCTTATAGGATTCAAAGCAAAACAAACTGACAATCTACAACTTTTTTGAGAGCAGAGAGTCATAGGCAAAATTTGCTTCTTAGGAGTGGAAGTCTTCAGAAATAATCACAAATGGGAACCTGTCAGTGATGATTTTGGTGAATAATAAAGGCTGAATATGGACCAGCCCAGGTATAAGAAATTCCTGGGGTCAGTTATGGAGCAATAGGGATTGGCACAGGGATTTTCTCCCAGTAGACCCAACAGTTTCATAGAAAATCACTTTTAGACGCATCTAGAACCTTCTCCAGAACAATGGCCTACAAGGAGAAGGGTCTGTCAGAGCCTCATCTAAACTAGAGCCAGGGCATTCCTCTCACTCCAGTCCCCTCTAGTGTTCAGTCCCTCCCCAGGGACACAGACAGCAAACATCTCAAACAACAGGGAGGGCTTAATGAACACACTGAGGATACTGCTTTGTGGCCAAGGAGTATGGAGCAGAGAGGACACAAGGTATATCATGGCAGAAAAACGTGCCCAACACAGGCACACTGAGCGATTGAATTCAGATCATACAAGGCCCAGTGTTGTGGCATGCTGAGTAAAGCTGTTGTCTGTGATGCCAGCATGTAGGGCCCCATTCCTCTCCAGGATGCTCCATTCCTAATCCAGCTCCCTGCTGATGGCCTGGGAAGAGAAGTGCAAGATGGCACCTGCACCCAAGTAGGAGACGCAGAAGAAGCTCCTGGCTTCTGGCTTTGGCCTGGCCTAGCACTAGCTATTTCAGCCATTTAGGGAGTGATTTTCTCTCTCTTTAAAGATAGACAAATACTTTTTTTAAAAGTAAATTATACAGAAACCCAACCCTAATTCTTACTCACCACACAAACAGCACTTCAGTATAAAAACAATAGGTTTGGGCCGGCACCACAGCTCAATAGGCTAATCCTCTGCCTGTGGCTCCGGCACCCTGGGTTGTAGTCCCCGTCAGGGCGTTGGATTCTGTCCCGGTTTCTCCTCTTCCAGGCCACCTCTCTGCTGTGGCCAGGGAGTGCAGTGGAGGATGGCCCAAGTGCTTGGGCCCTGCACCCCATGGGAGACCAGGAGAAGCACCTGGCTCCTGGCTCCGGATCAGTGTGGTGCGCTGGTGCAGCCATTGGGGGGTGAACCAAGGGAAAAAGGAAGACCTTCTTCTCTGTCTCTCTCTCTTACTGTCCACTCTGCCTGTCAAAAAAAAATAGGTTTCAAAAGATAAACACAGTCAGATACTAAAATGGTGACAAAAGATGTCATTCAGGAACCACTCTCAGGAACAGAGTTGAACCCTAATGTGGTCTTTGCATAACTGACTGGCTGTTCCAAAGTGAGAAGAAGGAAGAGGGGCAAGAGAAGGCTCAACAGACTCAGGAAAAAAGTAGAACTACAAAGGATGCACCAGGGTGGATTCACTAAAGCAGCTCTGGTCGCTATTTGGCTCATGAAAGTGAGAACGCTATCTCCGTCCACAGAGAATGGCAGACAGAAGCCCTGTATTTTTGAAAAGTAAATTTCAAAGATGTGGCTCTCAGGTTCTTGAGAACACACTTATCAGTTGGAAGAGATACATATTCACAATTTCAAGAACTTTTAGTGTAAATTTACCTATAAAAAATGAGATAGGGCCTGTGAACAGATGTTTGGGAGAAAAACACTGAATTCTCTTGCTACTGTTGAGTTTCACAGGCCGGCATTTTAATACAGGGGCTGGGGCTGTCCCAGGACAAAGGCCGTGCTGAACTGTGGCTATCTCTCAGTACAAAGGTGTAGAGACCGTCCGTTTAGGCTGCAAGTTCTATGATGCTCGGGATTGTAGCTGAAAAGCATCAAGGCACAGACTATCCCTAAGAAGCAGAATTTATGAAATGCCGAAATATAGAGGGAAGGTAAAAAGAAGGACACTAAAGGAATTTGAAGCTGATTCTAGCCACAGCTACAGCAAACTTTAAACACAGATTAACTCCTATTCATATTACTGTGAATCTTCAAATGAGGCCAGAAAAAAGCACTTGTATCAATAAACAAGTATCAGAATAAGATGTAGACATAAAACAAATGTTGGATTTCCAGACCTTAAAATAACTATGTTTAATATGCTGAATGCACTAATAGAGGACATGTAAGAACAGATGGATAAGGTAAAGAAAGAAATTGAAACTAAGAAAAAAGTCAAAAGAAAATGACAGATTTTTTAAAATGGTGATAAAAAAGAATATTTTGCTAAGCTTATCAATAATTTGCATTACTGAGAAAAGAACCAGTAAACTCGAAGATATAATATAGAATCACTCCAAACTGAAATTTAAAAAAAGAGAACACCGACAAAAAGAGAGACAAGTGCAAAATTTTATAATGTAAGAGGCCTAGAAAAGGTTTATGGATGCCTCTGATTTTGTTTTGTTGCATTAGATTGCTTTAGCTATTTGAGGTCTCCTGTGTTTCCATATGAATTTCAGCATTATTTTTGCTATATCTGAGAAGCATGTCTTTGGTATTTTGATTGGTATCACATTAAATCTGTAAACTGCTTTTGGAAGAATGGACATTTTGATGATATTTGTTCTTCCAATCCATCAACATGGGGAAGATTTTTTTCATTTTTTCTATTATTTCTTTCTGTTTTTTTTTTTTTTTTAATTCTCATTGTAGAGATCGTTGGCATACTTGGTTGAATTTATTCCAAGGTATTTGATTTTATTTTGTAGCTATTGTGAATGGAATTGACAATAGTATTTCACTCTTAGCCTTGGCATTGTCTGTGTAAACAAAGTCTGTTGATTTTTCGTATAGATTTTATATCTTGCTACTTTAACAAACTCTTCTATGAGTTCCAACAGTCTTTTGTGGAGTCTTTTGGATAGTCTATATATAGAATCATGTTATTTGAAAACAGGGATAGTTTGACCCTTCCTTCCCAATTTCTATCCCTTTTATTTCTTTTTCTTGTCTAATGGCTCCGGCTAAAACTTCAAGGACTAGACTGAATAGCAATGGTGAGTGTGGGCATCCTTGTCTGATTTCGGATCTCAGTGGAAATGCTTCTAACTTTTCCCCATTCATTAGGATGCTGGCTGCTAGTTGGTAATAAATTGCCTTGATTGTGTTGAGCAATGTTCCTTCTATATCCAATTTGCTTAGAGTTTTCATCATGAAAGGGTGTTATGTTTTATCAAATGCTGGTTTTTTTTTATCTATTGAGATAATCATAAGGTTTTTGTTCTTCCTTTTTTTTTTTTTTTTTTGACAGGCAGAGTGACAGTGAGAGTGAGAGAGACAGAGAAAAAGGTCTTCCTTTTGCCATTGGTTCACCCTCCAATGGCCGCCGCTGCAGGTGCACTGCAGCCAATGCACCACGATGATCTGATGCCAGGAGCCTGGTGCTTCTCCTGGTCTCCTATGCGGGTGCAGGGTCCAAGCACTTGGGCCATCCTCCACTGCACTCCCGGGCCACAGCAGAGAGCTGGACTGGAAGAGGAGCAACCGGGACAGAATCCAACGCCCCGACCAGGACTACAACCTGGGGTGCCGGTGTCACAGCCAGAGGATTAGCCTAGTGAGTCATGGCACTGGCTCTTCAGTTTATAAATGTGACATTTCAATTGATTGATTTGTGAGTATTGAACAATCCTGCATATCAGGAATAAGTCCCAGTTGATCTGGGTGAACGATCCTTCTTTGGATTCTATTGGCTAGAATTTTGTTGCATTTTTGATTTGCAGTTCATTTGCTCTGTTGCATCTCTTTTTACATTTAAATTTGGGAGGACTCCCTCCTATTTAATTATTTTGAGTAACTTGAGAAAAGTGGAGTTAGTTCTTTAAATGTCTGGTAGAATGCAGTGGTGAAACCATACAGTTCTGGGCTTTTCTTTGTTGGGAGGGCTTTATTACTGATTCAATTTCCGTCTTGGTAATGGGTCTACGTAGGTTTTCTATATCTTCATGGCACAACTTAGGTAGGTTGTATGTGTCCAGGAATCTGTCCATTTCTTCTGGTTTCCCAGTTTGTTGGCATACAGCTCTTTGTAGTAATTTCTGAGGATTCTTTTTATTTCTATTTCTGTGGTGTCTGTTGTTACATTTCCTTTTTAATATCTAATTTTATTGAATCGGGCCTTCTCTTTGCTTTTTTTTTTTTTTTTTTGGTTAGCCGGCCCAATGGTGTGTAAATTTTGTTTATTTTTTTCAAACAAACAGCTCTTTATTTTTCGGATCTTTTGGTTTTTGGATTCAATTTTGTTGATTTTTTCTCTAATTTTAATCATTTCTTTTCTCCCACTATTTTATGGTTCAGTTTGGTGTTGTTTTTCTAGAATCTTGAGATGCATTGATACCTCATTTATTTGGTGTCTTTTCAATTTCTTGATGTAGGCACCTATTGCTACAAACTTTCCTCTTGACACTGTTTTTGCTATATACAATAAACTTTGATATGTTTTATTGTAGGCTTCATTTGTTTCCAGAAAGTTTTTGATTTCCCTTTTGATTTCTTCTTTGACTCACTGTTCATTCAGGAGAATGCTTTTCAGTCTCCCCTTGTTTGTATATGTTCTAGAGATTCCTGAGTTGTTGATTTCCAGGTCCATTCAATTGTGGTCTGAGAAGCTGCATGGTTTGATTTTGATTTTTTTGGATTGCTAATACTTGCTTTATGGCCTACCATGTGGTCAATCCTAGAAAAAGTTAAATTCACTGGTGATAAGTATGTGTATTCTCCAACTGTCAGATAAAAAGTTCTGTAGACATCTGTTAGGTCCCTTTAGTCTATAGTATTTACTATGCTGTTTCCTTGCTAATTTCTGTGTGGTTGATCTGTCCATTGTTGAAAGTGGGAAATTGAAGTCCGACATTTCTACTGTATTGAAGTCTATGTCTCTTTTTAGGTTCCTTAACATTTCTTTAATATAGCCCAGTGCCTTCTAATTAGGTGTGTATACTATAATAATAGTTACATCTTCCTATTGAAATGATCCCTTAATCATTACATAGTGCCCCTCTTTGTCTCTTTTAACAGTTTTTTTAAGTCTATTTGGTCTGATATTAGGATGGCTATACCAGCTCTATTTTGGTCTCTGTTGGCATGAAATATATTTTTCCATCATTTCACTTTCAGTCTGTGTACATCTGTGTTGGTGAGATATGTTTCTTGTAGGCAGCAAATAGAGGAGTTTCCTTTTCCAATCCATTCAGCTAGTCTCTTTCTTTTAACTGGAGAGTTGAGGCCATTTACATTCAAGGTGACTATTGATAAGTAATGACTTTGCCCTGCCATTTTTTCAATAAATATCCCTATTTTTTACTTTGGATTTCCTTTGTATTTTTATTGGGAGATTTTCTTCCTTTACCTTCTTTCATAGTGATAACCATGTTTATGTGTGTCTGTGTGCAGGACATACCTAAGCATCTTTTGCAGTGCTGGATGGGTGGTGACAATTCTTTAAATTTCTGTTACGGAAGGTCTTTTTTGCACCTTCACTCGTAAATCAGTGTTTTGCAGGGTATAGTATTTTGAGTTTAAAGTTTTTTCTCTTAATATTTGGAATATATCTTACCATTCTCTCCTAGTCTGTAGGGTTTCTGATGAAAAGTCCACTGTGAGACTAACTGGATAAATCCCACTTGGTCTGGGTGGATGTGCTTTCTGATGTGTTGTTGCATTCTATTGGACAGAATTTTATTGAGGATTTTTGTGTCTATGTTCATCAGGGATATTGATCTGTAATTCCCTTTCTCTGCTGCATCTTTTTCAGGTTTAGGAATTAAGATGATGCTGGATTCATAGAAAGAATTTGAGAAGATTCCTTCTTTTTCAATTGTTCTGAATAGTTTGAGAAGAAATGGAGTTAGTTCTTCTTTAAATGTCTGGTAGAATTCAGCAGTGAATCCATCTGGTCCTGGGCCTTCCTCTCACACATTTTACAATCTTTTATTTATGTTTTACTGTGGGGAGTTAGATTACAATGTTTTGTGGTGAAGATCTTTTCTGGTCATGTCTATTAGGAGTTCTATGTACTTCCTGTACTTGGATGTCCCTTCTTTCTCCAAATCAGGGAAGTTTTCTGTTATTATTTTACCTAAAGAGCCTTCTAACCCTTTCTCTCTTTCCACACCTTCAGGAACTCCTAGAACCCATATGTTGGGTCATTTTATAGTACATTATAGATTACAAACCAAGTTTTTTAGTTTTCTAATTTATTCTTGTTTTTGGTCTGACTGTATAATTTCCTGTGCTTTGTCTCCTAAGATGGCTATCTATCTTCTGCTTCACAAATTCTGTTGTTAAGGCTTTCCATGGCATTTTTTTAATTTGTTGTATTGACTTCTTCATTTCTAAGATTTCATTTTGATTTCTTTTTAATATTTCAATTTTGTGGAAGAAATTTTCTTCCATGTCATGTGTGGATTTCATTAGTTCATGCATTTGCTTGTGATTACTTCTAAATAATCCTATGATCAATATATTGAATTCTATTTCTAGTATTGCTTCAGTCTCATCATCTTCAAAATCTAGTATTGACGTGTTTTGTTCTTTTGGAAGTGTCATATTGTCTTCCTCATACCTATTTCTTGAATTGGTGCATTCGTTATTTAGTATTTGTGGAGATTCTAATTGGTTTCCTCTTTGTTTTTTTTCATGGTGGCAACTTTTATCTTTGTACTATGCTCTGTAGATTAGTGTGCTATCTGCTTTCAGTGGATACCTAGATGTGCCTGCTGAGTGTGCCAGGGAGTCTGTTCCATTCTCCAGGGTGAAATGCGTTCTAGTTTTGGCATGGTCAATCTCTTTTTTATCAGAAGGGAGGTCTATTCACTCAACTAAGCTCCTCTCTTCAAAGGAGACCAGTGCCTGAGCACTAACCCCATTGGGTATATTATTCATCTGATCTGCCCCAAGGACCACAAAAAGGGTTTAGCAGTCTTTAGTGTAAACTCAGATTCCCCAGAAATGTCCCTCTCCAGATAACCAGGGAGGCTTTAGCATATGGAGCCTCCCTCAGTGACTGTCCAAAGTCCCAGCCACAAGGTGAGCCCTCTTACACATCAGTTTTATCACAGCCCCAGCACACAAGCCTCCCACAGTCACAAGCACGCAGCACCCTGTCATTTCTCATAACCAGACTCAGTAGTCTTCACTTGGCTGATTGCTGGCACCGACCAGATTTCAAGAGATACTACAATGCAGTTATAATCCAATCAACCTGGTACTGGTACAAAAAAGGTTGGAAAGACTGTTGGAACAGAATAGAAATGCAAGAAATAAATCCAAGCATCTACAACCAACTTATATTTGACCAAGAACCTAAAACCAATCCCTGATGGTGCAGGTAAAACTGGACTTCTACAAGCATAAGTACAAAGCAATACCCTACCATACACCTTACACAAATATCCATTCAACGTGCTTGCTTCGGCAGCACATATACAAATATCCACTCAAAATGAATTAAAAACCTAAATCTATAACATGTCATCATCAAATTATTAGAGAACATTGGGGAAACCCTTCAAGACATTGGCACAGGAAAAGAGTATTGGAAGACTCCAGAGGCACCGGCAGTCAAAGCCAAAATTACCACAGGCAGTTACATCAAATTGAGAAGCTTCTGTACTGCATAATAAATAAGAAAAGTTAAGAGGCAAATGACAGAATGGGAGAAATTATTTTCATACTATGCGACTGATAATGGATTAATAATCAGAATATATAGAGATTAAGAAACTCCACAATCTCAAAACAAAAAACCCAGTAAGAGATGGGCAAAGGACTTACACAGACATTTTTCAAAAGAGGAAATGCAAATGGCCAACAGACACATGAAAAAATTTTCAGGAGCACTAGCTGTCAGGGAAATGCAAATCAAAACCACAAAGATTTTCATCTCACCTCAGAATGGCTTTCATACAGAAATCAGCAAACAAATGCTGGCAAGGATGTTACGAAAAAGTTACGCTAATCAACTGTTGGTGGGAATGTAAACTGGTAAAGGCAGTATAGAAGAGAGTGTGGAGATACCTCAGAAATCTGAATATAGACCTTCCAAAGGACCAAGCCATCCCACTTCTCAGAATTTACCAAAATGTAATGAAATCAGCAAATAAAAGAGCTATCTGCACACCCATGTTTGTTGTAGCTCAATCACAATAGCTAAGACATGGTATCAACCTAAATGCCCATGAACCAAAGACCAAATCAAGAAATTATGGGATATGTACACTATGGAATACTACCAAGTGGTAAAAAAAAGTAAATCTGATCATCTCCAGCAAAATGGGTGAATCTATAAAGCATTATACTTAGTGAGACAATTTAGTCCCAAAGGACAAATACAGATCCCTGGTCTGTAATTATGAATATAGTACCCAAACAGAAATCTATAGAAGTGAAACTGACACTTTAAGAAGCAATGACTTAAACAGCCCTTGTCTTCACTGTCAAGTAACAGTTTTTTCTTTTCTCTTCTTCATACTATTAGTTGAACTCTTTACTTAACAGAGTTAATCATATATGTATACAGCCTATTGAAAATAGATTTCAGCAAAAACAAGCAAATACTATACAGCTATATATCTGTATAGTTCTGCATACATTCCTATAGATTTACATCTAAGGGTACAGTTTAAAAACTTGCAATGGGACCACAAATCCCATTAAGCAAGGTGGTCCAAATGTCATCTTAAGTGTTCAAGTGACCATATTAGGTGTTGAAGTGAACTTATAGATAGGATTAAGTGTTAAAGGGATCATATAAATAAGATCAAGATTCTGGTAATAACAATAGATAGAATTAAAAAGGAGAGAATGTTCCAACATGGGAATCAGCCCACACAGCAGACTCATAGAATGACAACCACTTTAAATAGCACTCTGACCTCAGAATCAGCTTTTGAGGCATTCTGGTTTGGCTAAAAATCCCACGAGAGCATTTCAGACATGTTAAGCCAAGACATTGTGGCAAAAAAATGCCCTATAAGAAGGATCTCTGTGAGTTAGAACCCAGTGGACAGAAGTAGCCATCAAAGAAGGATGTACTCTTCTCTGAAGGGAGTAAAGAACTTCCACTTTGCTTATGACCTTGTCTAAATACTGATGGAGATTGTGGATTAAAAAGGCTGCCATACACATGGCAGCTCATGTCAAGAACCTGGGGTGGTCACTGACATCATAAATAAGAGTGTTATTTGTTAAATTAACAACAGGATTCACTGTGCACTAACTTCCCATGCAGGATCCCTGTCCTCAATGAGTTGTATTATGAGAGTTAACTGTAAAACTTGATTGCAAACTGTGTGTGTGTGTGTGTCTGTGTGTGTGTGTGTGTGAAAACTGTTGAATTCTTTACTGAGTATAGAGTTGGTCTTGTGTATAAAGTTAAGTGAAAATGAATCTTAATGGAGAATGGGGCTGGGCATGGGAGAAGGATGAGGGCGAGGGGTGGGAGTGTGGGTGGGAGGGCTGGGATGGAGGGAAGAATCACTAAATTCCTTAAGTTGTGCT
This sequence comes from Oryctolagus cuniculus, assembly GCF_051225735.1. Taxonomy (NCBI): domain Eukaryota; kingdom Metazoa; phylum Chordata; class Mammalia; order Lagomorpha; family Leporidae; genus Oryctolagus; species Oryctolagus cuniculus. Next base: position 7,779,797 of record NC_142874.1, on the reverse strand, counting down.
TATGAAATTTTTATTCCTTAAATAAAAGGTTTATTTGGGGAAAAAAGAAAAGTTTCCTGGAAGTGCATACTATGAAAACTATGCATGTACATCAAAACTTTTATACCAAAACACCTTATATTTTAATTCCATTTTTCCATGAATTCTCTGAAGCACTCCCATAGAAGAATAATTTGAATAAGAGGAGGAGAAAAAAAGAGAAAGGGTACATAAGAAATATCTGAAGTAGTGCTTGTCAAGAATCTTGAAAACATTATTGCCAGCGAATGAAGTCAGACACAAAAGAATACATACTGCATAAGTCCATTCATGTGAACCCCAGAGTAAGAAACTCTCAAGACGAACAATCAAGCATTGTTTACTCAGAGCAGTGTGAGAGGCTGCATCTGAGAAAGTGACAGCTGAAGGGCTGGGACTTCTTGGAATAAGCGAAATATTCTGAAGATGCCTGCAGTAATGGAAGGATAACCATTTCTGTGAGTATATTCACATTGACAGATGTAATTTAAATGGGTGAAATGTGTTATTTGAATTGTTTCCCAATAAAGTTATCAAAATAATAATAGAGCCAAGTGGTAATAACTGAAAACTTTCCAAATTAATAACAGATATCAAACAACAAATTCTATGTTTGGAAATCTGAAAAAAATACTATGCAGGATAAAAATAAAAATAAGCATCCCATATGCACACCGGGTTCTAGTTCAGGTTGCTCCTCTTCCAGTCCAGCTCTCTGCTGTGGCCCAGGAAGGCAGTGGAGGATGGCCCAAGTGCTTGGGCCCTGCACCCGCATGGGAGACCAGGAGGGGGCACCTGGCTCCTGGCTTCGGATCGCCATAGCTCTGGCCTTAGCGGCAATTTGGGGAGTGAACTAACATAAGAAAGACCTTTCTCTCTGTCTCTCTCTCTCGCACTGTCTAACTCTATCTGAAAAAAAAAAAAAAAAAAAAAAAAAAAAGCAGAGCTGTAAAACCCAACCAACCAACCAAACCCCTAATCAGAGCAATCAGAGGAGATTCAAACTGCAGAAAATCAGGGCTGGCTCTGTGGCGTAGTGGGTAAAACCACTTTCTGCAGTGCCAGCATCCCATATGGGCACCAGTTCGGGTCCTGGCTGTTCCACTTCCCCATCCAGCTCTCTGCTATGGCCTGGGAAAGCAGTAGATTGCCCAAGTACTTGGGCCCCTGCACCCACGTGGGAAACCAGAAGGAAGACTGGCTTTGGATCAGTGCAGCTCTGGTTGTTGCGGCCATTTGGGGAGTGAACTAGCGGATGGAAGACCTAACTGTTTCTCTCTGCCTCTGCCTCTCTGTAACTCTCCCTTTCAAATAAATAAATCTTTTTTTAAAAAAAAAAGAAAACTGAAGAAAACCAAAGATAAAAATTTGAATATGATACAAAACAAAAAGCCAAGGAGGGCCTAGTGCCTTAGATGTCAAAAATTAAAGAATAACAATATATTTTTGTATCAGAAAACAAGAAATTAAGGGTGTGTTGAAAGAACAAAATTATCAAGCACTAATTTTATATCCATTATTATTCACCAAAAGTAAAGGAGAAATACAGACTCTGTGTGTGTTAGGTCTTCGCACTCTACAGCAGTGAATGCATCTGTATCCCTTGCATGGAAAACCATGATGCCATAGTTGTTGGTCCTAGGAGGGACCGGTTCCTGGAGTGGCTAGGAGGCAAGGGTGATGGTGCCAGTTTCTCTGATAGCAGCAACCATGATGTTGAGGCTGAAGCTTATGGAGTAGTGTGTCTCTGGGTTCCTAAAAGGAGTGCTGAAATCTGCCACAGTAGCAGAGGCTCCGGATGTAGAAAATGAAGACATATGTGTGAGGATACAGGTCCTCAGGCAAAAGGGATGGAGGTGAGTGTGTCAACTCTTCTAGACTTGCAGGTAACCTCTTGGCTGTGCTAGATATTATTGAGTGTAGGATTCTGTATGGGCTCAGGTGCTAGAGTTGCAGGTGTATCATTGAGTCTAGTTGGGTTTATAGAGTCGCAACTTTTTGTGTGAGTGTGATGGCTTCCCATTTTTGGGGAGATGTAATAGCTAGAGCTACATAGGGCAAGAAAGACTGTAGCAGTAACTCCATTTTCAACATGGTGCCATGTACTAGCTTGGGCTTCGAGAGTTGGGAAGGAGATACCCCAACGTGAAATAAATCTCTGGGAAAAACAGTCACACAGATCCCGAGCAGCTCCCCAAATTGAGTCAAAGGTCTGAGAACTCTGGCGCACACCTGTGGTTGGGACTGAGGTCTGCACCAACAGAGGGGACTCCTGGTACCTTCCCACTTAAATTCCACAGCAGCACAAGTCCCACAGGGGCTGAGGAGCCAGGGTTGCAGTTGCAATGTGCTTTGATCCTCTCTTCAGGACGGCAGGCACATCTCTACATTGTCTGGGTTTCCAGATGTCAGGCTCCCCAAAGTGCAGCCAATCCAGTAGTGCTCTCCATGGATGTCTCAGGGAGGAAGCAAGACCTGGACACAGCTATTCAGCCTTCTCGGAGCATCTCTACACTTCTTACTTTTCTAATTAGAGAAATGTACGTACTGAAGCCTGACAAATTGAAACACAAATTACAAATAAGTAAATTTTTTTTGACAGGCAGAGTGGACAGTGAGAGAGAGAGACAGAAAGGTCTCCCTTTGCCGTTGGTTCACCCTCCAGTGGCCGCCGCGCTGCACTGATCCGAAGCCAGGAGCCAGGTGCTTCTCCTGGTCTCCCATGGGGTGCAGGGCCCAAGCACTTGGGCCATCCTCCACTGCACTCCCGGGCCACAGCAGAGAGCTGGCCTGGAAGAGGGGCAACCGGGACAGAATCCGGCGCCCCGACCGGGACTAGAAGCTGGCGTGCCGGCGCCACAAGGTAGAGGATTAGCCTAGTGAGCCGCGGCGCCGGCCAGTAAATAATTTTTAATGGAAGACATTTCTAGCTACTATGTTTTCTTCAGTCATTATTCAGCAAAATTTCATATGAGCAATTAACATTTAGCTTTTATTGGTAAGAATGATTCTAAATTACAATTAGTATGGAAAACAGGGAAGATGTGTAATTTGAGATTTGTAATTGAAAATGTTCACTTTGATTCAACTGATTAGAAATACACAAAAACTCATTCTTCAGAGTTTTGTTTTTTGCACTCCATGTTTTATGTGTTATAGTCCCTTAATTATGAAAACATACTCAATTTAAAATTTTGGCAAAGGAATATTTTATGAGTATAATAAAGATAAAATACCACAGGTAGGTTATCAAGATGGTAACGATATTAAATAGGGTTATAAAAACAACTTTTCTGTTGATGTGTGGGAAAAAGTTACTCTTTGGGATCAAGATAAACAGTTTATGCTGTTTAAAGAAAAATATATGTATGCACTGGGATTAGAAAGGTTAGGAGGCAGATTGTTGCTAGAGGAAAATGCTGAACAATCAAAAGCTGTCACTATAGATTTTTGCTTCAGGATAATTGAGATTTGATCCTCATAGCTACAAACTACTTCAATAATTAAGCAACTATGAATGCAATATGCTAAGCAGATTCTTGTTTGCAGCAGCTTAAATAGAAAAGGCTAAAATTGCTGTTAATCTGTATTTGTTAATGTGTCTTCTACACTTTTGACCTCTTTCCTAAATATATGCAAATGTATAGCTAATGAGGGGCTTAAAATGGGCTCTAATAAATAAAAACACTGCTTTTTAAAAAAAAAAACATTTATTTTTATTATTTGAGAGGGAAGTTACAGAGAGAGACAGGAAGAAAGGTCTTCCATCTGCTCGTTCACTCCCCAAATGGCTGCAATGGCCCAAGTTGAGCCGATCAGAAGCCAGGAGCCAGGAGCATCTGCCGGGTCTCCCATACAGGTGCAGGGGACCAAGCACTCAGGCCATTTTCCACTGTTTTCCCAGGCTGTGATGGAAAGCTGGATTGGAAGAAGAGCAGCCAGGACATGAACCAGCGTCCATGTTAGATGCCAGTGCTGCAGGCGGAGGCTTAGTCTACTATCACAGCATTGGTCCCTAAATATCCTTTTCATTATCACACTACAGGAAAAATTTAAAGTCAAAATATTAACTACATCTAGGGGCTGGGGCTGTGGCGCAGTAGGTTAATCCTCCATCTGCTGCGCTGGCATCCCATGTGGGTGCCGGTTCTCATCCCAGCTGTTCTGGCAATTGCAGCCATTTGAGAAGTAAACCACTGGATGGAAGACCTCTCTCTCTCTACTCTCCCTCTCACTGTCTATCACTCAATCACTCAAATAAATAAATAAAAGCTTTAAAAATATTAACAATATCTGAATCTAATTGCCTAAGATGTCAGAAAAATGAAGCAGGTGCTGTTTGTGTAACAGGAAATAGACATTATTAAACATATTTTACAAAAAAATAACGTTTAATTTTCACAACACTTTGAGATTGGTCTCACAGGTAACTCAATGGGGCACAGTTGTCAGGTGCGTTACATAAGGTCACCCCATTGAAGGTGGCCCAGCTGGTGGACACTGAATGCCAAGTTTGAAGCTAGGCCATGAATCATGGGTTTGGGTCTTGCTTAATGTACACTTATGCCCCTGAAAAATAATCAAATTTCAGAATAAAATTGTCTTTCTCTTTTCAGATAACAGGTCTTAAAATTCTTAACTTATAATAAATTCTTAAAAAATCATCCTTCTACATTTCATTTCATCACCAAGGTGATTGTGAGTAGGAAAATTAGGCATTGTGAATATCTAACTTCATAGTCATTGAATTCATCAAATACCAAGTCTCAGATAGATTTCAATTTATAAAATCTGTCCTTTCCATATCATGGTATTTGGAGAAGCAATCTACTATCCAGTCATCAAACTCAGTACCTGTCATCTCAATAAAATAGTATTTTTAGCACTGTTATACATATTGCAATAACCACAACATAAATCCAGCATTGAAAAAAAAAAAAAAGCTTCGTTAGCCTCCTCAGCATACTAATATGTGGAAAGAAGTTGTCAATAACAGACAATCTATTAATTTAAACTTCTTTTGATGAATCTGTTAATAGCACAGAAATTCTATGCTAGGCACACACAGTATCTCTGATGAGATCCCATATATATGGATGAATCAGTTATGTTTTTTTTTTCTTTTTACAAAATTTAGGAATTTGTCATATTGCTAAAGCCCCAGTGAGCACAAATAATAACGCAAGGTGCCTTTATTCTATGTCTAATCTATTTACACCTTCTTCATCTGCATATCTTAGCCTATGTTCTGGCATCCTACCTCATGGCCACAATAGTCTAATACGTATCTTAGCCACCACTCGGATGAGTCAGTGTCTTTTATTCCAATACAGTGGATATTTCACTGCCATTTGTAATGAAATCTTCTGCATATTTGAAATTTACTTCCTGTGAAAGATTTTAATCTATTCTCTAGCTTTGGTTAACTATTGCCTTGGTAAATTCCTTAACTGAACTTTTTCAGTTTATAGAAGTAGCAAATCACCACCCATAGCACCCATGCACATCCCAATATTTTTTCTTGCGATTTTGATCATTTCTCCATCACCTTCATTCTGTGGTCATTATGGACGAATTGGATGAACCTCCAGGGTTTATCGCCCCTGTGTTGTATGGTTTAAAACATATTGCAGAGAGCCGGCGCCCCGGCTCACTAGGCTAATCCTCTGCCTTGTGGCGCCAGCACACTGGGTTCTAGTCCTTGTCGGGGCGCTGGATTCTGTCCTGGTTGCCCCTTTTCCAGGCCAGCTCTCTGCTGTGACCAGGGAGTGCAGTGGAGGATGGCCCAAGTGCTTGGGCCCTGCACCTGCATGGGAGACCAGGAGAAGCACCTGGCTCCTGCCATCGGATCAGCGCGGTGCGCTGGCCGCGGCGGCCATTGGAGGGTGAACCAACGGCAAAGGAAGACCTTTCTCTCTGTTTCTCTCTCTCTCACTGTCCACTCTGCCTGTCAAAAAAAAAAAAAAAAGATTAAAACATATTGCAGATAAATTAGTTTTTACTGATCTTTTAAAGTTAATGACCTTCCTTGTCTAGGAATGTAGGGCTCGCTTGGTTTGCTGGAGTTCAGTGTCCTCCTTTGTTTTACTTTTCATTATTGTATGGCCAATACATTTTCTTGTCTAATGTATTTTCAGAGATTCTAACTTGTCAGGCCCTTGATTGTTGTTTACTACAGTTTTTATCTTTAATTATTTATTTCTATGTATTTCAAAATTGAAAAGACAGAAAGAGATGCAGTGTTGGAGAGAGAGAGAGGGAAAGGGAAAGAGAAAGAGAGAGAGAGAGAGAGATATTTTTCCATCAGCGGTTCACTGCTAAAATGCCACCCACAGATGGGGCCAGGCCAGGTTAAAGCCAAGAAACAGGAGCTCAGTTTGGCTCAACAGGGGACAATCAATTCCAGGTGGGTGTCAGGAGCAGAACTCCATGAGCCATGACATGCTGCCTCCAAGTGTGTATGTTATCAGGAAAACGGAATCAAGGATATAGGCAGAATTGACCCAGACACCCCCATATTGTAGGTGGACATCCCAACTGGCATCTTAATTGATGTGCCAAACATTGGTCCCCTAAGTTTATTTGTAACGGAAAAGGTGATTATCCTTTTTGATAATGTAGGAAACATAGAAAAATTACATTCTTAACCTTTTCAACCAATACACTATCCTTACTATCCTTTTTGTGTTTTAATATATGGCACATAAAGTTTAAACACACACATTTATTTTATATGGTTTATATTAATTTGTATGCATATATCTATTTCTATGATGACTAGAAACTCGGAAAATGATTAGAGTCAAAACGAAGTAATATTTGAAGAAATAATGGTAGACAGTTTCACTGAATAAAGACATCAATCCATGAATTTTTTCATGCACACATGATAGTAAAATTTTAGAAAACAAGAAAAAAACAAAAATAAATTTCTTTAAAAAAACACATAAACCAATACAAGATACTGTCTCAGAAGTGCTGATGCAGGTCTGACTTCATATTATCTGCAGTGGAAGAGTCAGTGGGAAGGTGTCTTCCATGGATTGAACAAAAATAAATTCAAGTCTTGAATCTTACACTTTGTGGAAACAGCATTCACACACTAAAGCATATATGTAACTTAAAGAGTTTTTCCAAACATCTTATATTAAGATAAAACATCAAATGCATGTGTCTATATAATTTTAAATAAGCAGAAAGAAGCTAATAAGATTGTATGTCAAAGATGCAGAAATGTTGAGTCTTTTAAAGAAAATATTGACTTAGCGGGCATGAATTGAATAATCCACGAAGGATATATGCTCCAATTTGACTCCTTATCTGTCCAAACCATGGACTCTTACTATTTTGAATGGTTCCAGTCCAATGTGTCTCAACTGCATTATTTTGGAGTCCTAATTCCAAAGATTTGTGGATTGTTACTTTGGGGCACAAGTAACAACCTCATGCCTACTCATATTGGTTATGTGAGTTTGAATCCGATAGATATACTCAAATATTAACTCTCCGTTGTTCCCATTTATCACGTTTGCTTAACAAATGTGTCAAACAATTTAAGGTGTGTTTTATAGTTACTGTTACTATAGCTTCACTACATTTTTATAAATGTTTTTATTGATATCTTCTTGGTCAAGAACCCAACTCTCGGCTCCTTGCTCCTGGTTTGGTTCTGTGTTCCATAGTGTACTTTGTGTTGTTCTCTGAAATCTATTATTTGTTGAATCTCAGTCATTACGTATCTATCTATTAATGGTAGAGTTCTGGCAAACTGTGCTCTTTTTTAAAAGATTTATTTATTTACTTGAAAGTCAGCGTTACACAGAGAGAGGAGAGGCAGAGAGAAAGAGAGAGAGGTCTTCCATTCTATGGTTCACTCCCCAATTGGCAGCAACAGCTGGAGCTGCGCCAATCTGAAGCCAGGAGCCAGGAGCTTCTTCAGGGTCTCCCATGAGGGTGCAGGGGCCCAAGGATTTGGGCCATCTTCTACTGCTTTCCCAGGCCATAGCAGAAATCTGGATCGGAAGTGGAGCAGCCGGGTCTTGAACCGGCGCCCATACGGGATGCCGGCACTGAAGGTGGCGGCTTTACCGGCTACACCACAGCGCCGGCCCCACAGCGCTCTCTTTAAATTATATTCTTCATTATTTACCTTTGATCTAAGTTTATCCCTGTCTCCAAAATCAAATTTCTCCTTACACTTGTTCAGCTTGTCTTCTGAGAATTCAAAATTCTTCTAGGACATTTCTCTCTTCCTCTGTTTTTATTAGCCTTTTGTCTTTCATTCTCTTTAGATTTTTCTCACTTTTTGTATCAGTCATTCATATTTCTGCTTTGTTTCCTTAGCAGATATGATTTTTAATGGCAAAGGCTGTGGATGCCCCATTTTACTTGAGTGTGCATAAATATTACTGATTTGTTTAAACTAAAAATCAGAAATATCCCCTTTAAAATAATAAATGGTTTTTCTTACTTTTTCGTAATAAAAACACATTCTGTATTACAGATGATATCAATATTCAGAATGAGAGATTTAACTGGAGATCACATATAATTAAGAATCCAGAACCAAATAAGAAATCTTGAGAGCAGCATGCATTTCAGCCATGTAAACATAGACTAGGTATCCTCACTTCACCTCTCTCTATTAATTATGGCAGCTGAAAATTTAAACAAGGGGCTAAAACCTAAACCAGAGTTTTACAAAAGCATGCAGCAGATGATCTACGCTGCGTCCCTCAGCCAGGCACTAAAACTTTAGAGGTAGAAGATTAAGAATGCTCTCCGGCACCTGCAGAATTCACTGCATCCAGCTCAAAGCCTGTAAATACTGTTAGCTCATTGAGGCTGAAAAGACTGCAAAGACTTTATTTTCTGCACTTTTAACTCTTTTTTAAGTCAGTGTATTTAGGAAAAAAGAGGCCAAAATGTGACGCTGCCTGCACCTGGATGGTCCCATGCCTTGTAAATGCTCCATGCTGTGCCTCAGGGGCTGCACTAGGAAACACATCTCATGTGGTCAACACATTGCTAGGCTTGTGAAAATTGAGGCTTAGGGGTATTGTTTATGTCGCCTCTGCTTGCACATTAGCTACCTATTCTCTTCTCCAAGGCTCCTCATGTACTTATCCAACTGAGTTCCTTTTCTCTTCCATAGCAGAGAGTACTGCGAGACTCAGGAGTTATTCCCTTAAGGCCCAAGCACACTCCTGAAGCTCCCATCCTCCCCTGGATAGAGGCACCCTGGAGTGCAGTCATTCTACCATGTCTAAAACCTCACGTTGAGACAATAGCACTGATACACTGCACAACTAAATGCCCATCTGTAATGTACTCTGTCCAAGCTGCAAAGTAGGAAACAGGCTGCAGGTACACAAATACAACGAATAAGTCTGGGATCCTGCTGGCACTAAATTTACCCTTCTTACATGTTAATGACCCAAATTCAACTCTGTATTTTTTGATATCAATACTTCAGATAAACAAATTAGATTTGCATTTATTTGTATCCTGCAAAACTCTCATTCATGAATGAAGGTGAAATAAAAACCTGCCATAACATAACTGGGTTTTTCACCATTTGTCCAGCCCTAAATGCTGTTAACAGATGTGCTACACACAGAAACACAAAGTCATTAATATGAAAGAACATGAAAGCAGATCTCCCCGTAAAAGTACAAAGGAAATCCAAAGCAAATAATAGGAGTATTTATGGAAAAATGGGAAGGCTAAGTCATTATTTATCAGTAATAACCTTGAATGTGAATGAACTAAATCCTCCAATTAAAAGATACAGACTAGATGAATGGATTAAAAAACAAGACCCATATATTTGCTGCCTGCAAGAAATACACCTCAACACAAAGATACCCACAGACAGAACTTTAAAGGATGGAAAAAGGCATTCCATGTTAACAGAAAGCAAAAAAAAAGAACAGGAGTAGCCATCATATGTAAGAAAGAGTAGACTTTAACATAAAAACTGTTAAGAAACAAAAAAGAGTATTACGTGATAATTAACAGATCAATTCAGCAGGAAGACTTGACTATAATAAATTTATATGCACAGAATGCCAGGGAGCCTGACTATTTAAAAGCAACAATAACTGATCTAAAGGGAGACATAAACTTCAAGACAATAATAGTGAAGGGCTTCAACACCCAATTTCATCAGTAGATCAACTAGTCAGAAAACCAACACAGAAACAACATAGCTAATCCACACTATGGAAAAAATGGACCTAGTATCTCCAAAACTTTTCATCCCACAATTGCAAGCTCACACTCTTTTCATTAGTGCATGGAACTTTCTCCATGGAAAACCATATATTAGACCATAAAGCAAATTTAAAAATATGAAATGATACCATGCATCTTTTCTGATCACAATGGAATGAAGCTAGAAATTAACAACCTAAGAAACTCCAGAAATTGTGGAAACTCATGGAGAATGAACAACATACTCCTGAGTGAACAACAGGTCATAGAAGGTATCAAAAGGGAAATAGAAAAATTCATAGAAATGAATGAAGATGAAAACACAACATATGAAAACTGATGGGATACAGCATAAGGAGTGTTAAGAGGGAATTTTATAGCAAATAGTGCCTACATCAGGAAATTGGAAAGACATCAAATAAATGCCCTAACAATGCATCTGAAAGACCTAGATAAATAAGAACAAATCAAACCCAAATTTGGTAGTAGGAAAGAAATAATTAAATTTTGAGAAATAATGAACAAGTTGAAGACAGAAAATAGAAAAGATCTGTGAAATAAATAGATGATTTTTGAAACAATAAATAATATAAACAATATGAATCAAGATTGATACCCTAATTAAGCAAAAACAAAAAAGAGATGAAGACGACCTAAATCAATAAAATCAAAGATGAAAAAAGGAGATCTAACAATGGACACAACAGACACAAAAGAATCAGGATTTACTACAAACAGCTATATGGCAACAAATTAGAAAATTTAGAAGAAATGGATAGATTCCTGGACACACACAATCTACCAAAATTGAGTTATGAAGGCACAGAAAACCTAGTGGATCAATAACCATGAAGGAGATTGAAACAGTGATAATGATCCTCCCAACACAGAAAAGCAACGGACAGGATGACTCTGCTGCTCAATTATACCAAACTTTTAAAGTTGAATGAATTCCAATTATTCTCCAATTATTCAAAACAATTGAAAAGGAGGAAATTCTCCCAAATTCCTTCTATGATGCCAACATATCACCTTAATTCCATAAGTAGAAAAGATACAATAAAAGAAGACAACTGTAGACCAATATCCTTGATAGACATAAAAATCTGCAGTACAACACTAGCTAATCAGAACTAACAACACATGCCCCCTACTATATTTTTTTTCAACAAGCAAAATAACGTTTATTCTTCCTGCTAATGGGCTGGTGAAATCGGCTAGAATAATGGAAGAGACACATGTAGGATTCTTCAAGGTGTTTTCCCAGGATACTTCACATTAATTACCACGAGTCAAGATGTTTTATTAAAAGGTTTACTAAAATTGATTCTGAATCACTTACTGTGGGTTTCTAAGTACTTCATAGATTCTTTTTTTTTTATTTTTATTTTTGACAGGCAGACTGGACAGTGAGAGAGGGAGAGACGGAGAGAAAGGTCTTCCTTTTCCATTGGTTCACCCTCCAATGGCCGCTGCGGCCGGTGCACTGCACTGATCCGAAGCCGGGAGCCAGGTGCTTCCTCCTGGTCTCCCATAGGGTACAGGACCCAAGCACTTGGTCCATCCTCCACTGCACTCCCGGGCCACAGCAGAGAGCTAGACTGGAAGAGGAGCAACCGGGACAGAATCTGGTGCCCTGACCGGGACTAGAACCTGGTGTGCCGGTGCCACAGGCGGAGGATTAGCCTATTGAGCCGCAGTGCTGGCCTTGTACTTCACAGATTCTTTACACTCTCACTGAATTTCAAATTGTATAAATTAATATAAAAATTTGAAAGTGTGTTATCATTTTGGAAGAAAGGAGCTACATAATCAAAGAAGCTGAATGATGTGTTATTATTGCAATTGTTATCAGTTTTATATTCTTGTGGTCATTCAGCATGATTAGAAAATAAAAAATTTAGCTCATGTAAGAAGATCATGTTCATAGTTTTTGTCAACATTTTATTCAATTTTCTACCCTTCAGAACATATGTCAAAGGGAAAGGGGGACCCAAGTATCTGGAGTCACTCTATTTCTAAATAATTTTTATTTCTATCAACTTAGGCATTGATACTCAGAGATAGGACACTTTTACTGATAGACTAAGGTTTGTGAAGTTAAATAACTTATCCAAGATTTCTAAACTAGCATGTGGGACAGCTGAGATTGGAGTCTCGATGTCGACTATATTAATTACAGATAATCAAAGAGATTTGTAATATTTTTAAGTAAAAACATGGCCAGCATTCAGTTTTCTATGTTTCCAGTCCTTCCTTTCTATGGCTATGATACTACGAACGGTCAAAATGTTCCTTGTGTCTTGAATAAATAATATTTGCTTTATTTTTAATCATTTTGTATAATAGTAGTACATGTAATGAAATGAGTTATTTAACAGTGATTTTTAATATTATTTAAAAGTTATTAGATAGCTATCTTTAGGTGTAAGTAGTACAAAATTTAAAAAGAAATAAAAACTGCAAAGACAATAAAATGTTAAGCTCAGAAATGATTTTGCTTTTCTGAGAAATATAACATTTCAAATAACAAGTTGTTCAAGTTTTTAAAAGTACAATTACTTTGTGATTTTATGGACAATATTCTAACACTAATATTTTAATCCAAACAATATCATCATTCAGTATATGTCATTTGAGCTAATTAGTTTTATAATACATTGATCAAAATCCAGGCAAATATGAGGAAGCTTCAAACGGTTCACAGAAAATGGAATTGAAGATAATCTGTATTTTTCCAAAAATTTGCATCCCTTTTATGTAATTAGTCTTGTCTGTTAAAAATTCTATATATTTTATTTTGCAATGCATGTCCTGAGGAAGGAAAAAATAATAATTAGTATCAAGGGCAAGTAAATGCCTTTAAACTCATAAAAGAACATTTTGAATTCTATAGTTTATTTTGTGTTGATTCTAAGACTACTTGGAACTGCATAGATGAAATAACTATGCCCAAATCCTAATTTTATGAAGAGTAAAGTGCAGGAAATGGTCTTTTGCTTCAAGTTTTAAAAGTGACAGTCCAAAGATAGATCAAGTGGATCAGTGATGTGGTAGACATACTATAAATTGTAATAGCCCACAGCCAGGATCCAGTCAAAAAAATTAATTAATTAATTAAAAAAATGATGGATTTGACACCATGTCTTCTATTGTATTTCTCAAGCACTTGGAAAATTATTTTTATTTATTTTTATTATTATTTTTATTATATTTATATTTTATATTTATTATTTATTATTATTATATTTATTATATATTATTATTATATTTTATTATATTATTATTTTTATATATTTTTTATTTGATTAAACAGCAATATTAGTCAACCCTTTTATAAAGAGTCAGATAGTAAAACTTTTGATGTCTTTAACTTATTATTATTTTTTTGACAGGCAGAGTGGACAGTGAGAGAGAGAGACAGAGAGAAAGGTCCTCCTTTTCCATTGGTTCACTCCCCGCAATGGCCACTGCGGCTGGCGCACCATGCTGATCCGAAGTCAGGAGTCAGGTGTTTCTCCTGGTCTCCCGTGCGGGTACAGGTCCCAAGGACTTGGGCCATCCTCCACTGCACTCCCTGGCCACAGCAGAGAGCTGGACTGGAAGAGGGGCAACCGGGACAGAATCCGGCGCCCCGATGGGGACTAGAACCTCCGCAGGTGGAGGATTAGCCTATTGAGCCGCGGCCCTGACCCTAACTTATTTTCCATTGCTACTTCACCTCCTTTTCTTTTAAAGAACTCTTTTGGGGCCAGTGCTGTGGTTTAGTGGGTAAAGCCGTCACCTGCAGTGCCAGCATCCCGTACGGGCACCGGTTCAAGTCCCAGATGCTCCACTTCGATTCAGCTCTCTGCTATGGCCTGGGAAAGCAGTAGAAGATGGCCCAGGCTCTTAGGCCCATGCACCTGTGTTGGAAGACCCAGAGCAAGCTCCTGACTCCTGGCTTTGGATCAGCACAAGTCTGGCTGTTGTGGCCAACTGGGCAGTCAGTCAGCGGATGGAAGACCCCTGTCCCTTTCTCTCTCTCTCTCTCTCTGCCTCTCCTCTCTCTGTGTAACTCTCATTTTCAAATGAATAAGTCTTTAAAAACAGAACAACTCTTTTAAATGTCCATTTCCATTCTAACATTTCAGGCTGCACATAGATATGATGAGACTGGGGTCTCTGTGGCTCAGCAGGTTAAGCCACGGCATGCAATATTACAGCACTGGTTGGAGGCCTGGATGGTCTACTTCCTGTCCAGCTCCCTGCGTATATGCCAGAGAAAGTCTCAGGCAATGGCCCAAGTCCCTAGCATACTGCCATCCTCATGGGAGACCTGGATATAGTTCTAGGCTTCAGGCTGGTCCAGCCCCAGTAGTTGTGGTCATTTGGGGAGTGAATCAGTAGATGGAAGGTCTCTCTCAGTGCCACTCCTTCTCTCTATCGCTCAGCCTTTAAGATAAGTAAATTTTTCTTTTTATGGGCAGGATTTGTCCCATGGTCCATAGTGTGTTCATTCTTTATCAGTGCATCAGCTGAGTTTTATTTACAAAGTAATTCCCAAGACTGCTTCTTGTGCTATTCTGGGCACGAAGAAGTTTGTGTTACTTAGGACTCAGTGTCTGATGACCCGTCAACCTCTGGGTATCAGCCCTCCGTGGTGTTAGTAACAGAAAGATCCTCTGGTGATCCGTCAACCTCTGGGTATCAGCCCTACGTGGTGTTAGTAACAGAAGGATCCTCTGATGTCCTGCCAGCCTCTGGGTATCAGCCCTACGTGGTGTTAGTAACAGAAGGATCCTCTGACGTCCCGTCAGCCTTTGGGTATCAGCCTTCCGTGGTGTTAGTAACAGAAGGATCCTCTGACGTCCCATCCACCTCTGGGTATCAGCCCTACGTGGTGTTAGTAACAGAAGGATCTGAGGAAACAGCATTCAGAGCTTGTTCTTTTGGTGCTAGAGTTGGTCCCCATTACCTCTTTGTGCTTCCATTCACAAAGCTCAAGGTTTTAAAACTAATTGGAAATAAATGGTACAGAGAGGTACTTTACGTTTGCCAATGTAAATTCAAAACAAATTTCTTAGAAAGATATGTTAATTTGGTTTCATGATTGAGACAATGTTTATCACAGCCAATACTCATTCTAGATGAAAAATTCTCACTGACAGCTTTAGAGTGTTTTACAACATCGGAGTCAAATACATTGCTAATATTTCAGTACACTGGTCCACCCTTCTTCTATTTGCTTCTTTCTAGGTAGGCCATTTCAAGTATCGAATATTGCCGGAGAAAAGCACAAAGATTATATACAGATATATGTTATTTCTCTCACCAATAAATCCAAACTGAATGACTCTCTTCAGGCCTATGTGTACATTTTAATCAAGGAAGGATTTCAGTTGCTTTTAAGAAACTATGCTTCATTTGTCATTTATTTGAGTTACAATTTATCCTACAGGTTATTAAACGAATACGATGAGTACTAATAAGTCATTCTCAGCTAGGAAATCTTTAAATCACAAATTCTCACTCACGTTACTTTATTTATTTATTTATTTATTTATTTATTTATTTGACAGGCAGAGTTAGACAGTGAGAGAGAGAGACAGAGAGAAAGGTCTTTCTTCTGTTGGTTCACCCCCGAAATGGCCGCTACGGCCAGCACGCTGCACCGATCCGAAGCCAGGATTCAGGTGCTTCCCCTGTTCTCCCAATGCGGGTGCAGGGCCCAAGCACTTGGGCCATCCTCCACTGCCTTCCTGGGCCACAGCAGAGAGCTGGACTGGAAGAGGAGTGACCAGGACAGAATCTGGCACCCCAACCAGGATTAGAACCCGGGGTGCCAGCGCCACAGGCGGAGGATTAGTCTAGTGAGCTGTGGCACCAGCCCGTTACTTTGTTTTTGATTCGCATTTGGAATTTTTCTTTAATTCCAATTGTTCTCCTTTACTCAGGTGTTCCTCTCTGCATCCTGCCTTATTTTCATCCTTCCATCACACCCATTTAGAAATATTATGAAACACTCATTTGTGCTTTCTCCTACTCCATCTCTACCCTCACACTAGTTGGTGGTCCTCTGAAGGTTTTATGGCCCCTTGTAGCAGTAGGAAGCTCAAGGTCAAGGCAAAACAGTGTCCTGGTGTTTGGGGGTGGGTTGCTACATACCAGAACAATTGAGCAATACCTAAATGTGCTAAAGACAATGGGAATCAACTATTAAATCACTATTTAAAGAGAGATTTATAGATCTAAGAAAAGTAGTATAAAGCCTGTGACGTTGCATTGGAATTGAAGTTATCACCATGAACTACATTTTTGTGTATGCATAGATGTATTAGGTAGAAGTATATAAATATATAGATAACTGTAAATGTAGATATAAGCATATATTTGTGGGGGGGGGCTGGTGTCGTGGAGCAGTAGGTTAATCCTCTGCCTGTGACACCAGCATCCCATATGGGCACTGGTTCTAGTCCCAGCTGTTCCTCTTCCAAATCAGCTCTCTAATATGTCCTGGGAAGCAGTAGAAGATGGCCCAGTCCTTGGGCCCCTGCACCCTCATAGGAGACCCTGAAGCTCCTTGCTCCTGGCTTCAGATTGGCAAAGCTTAGACTGTTGCAGCCATTTGGGGATTGAACCAATGGAAGGAAGATCTCTCTCTGTCTCTCCCTCTCACTTTCTGTAACTACCTCTCAAATAAAATAAATTTTAAAGAAAACTTTAAAAAGCATATATTTGGGAGCTTATATTAATGTATTTGTATACTCTAAATCTATGCATATATTTCTCTTTATGTCCTGTAAATTTATAAATTCTTTATCATCTATTTATATAGACTAACATTTTACTAGGGACAATGATATTCAGTTGTATGAAAACACCTACTGATCAGATCTTGGGATATAAAGAATGGCTTTTCCTATATCCCTATGTCTGATATCATTTGTCTATACCTAGAATCTAGATAGAGATTTCCTACTGAGAAGACGAGGAGGCAGTAAAGTCCAGTATAATCAGAACATCTGGTGACCAGATCCTGGTTTCTAATTATGATTTTCCTGTATAGGAAAGCAGTGCTCCTCAGAGGAATGGTTGGAGTATTTTGTTTGAGAGAGAAAGGGAGATTTCAAAGAATAATAATGACACGTTAGAAGAATACAGAAGCCAGAAAGAAGGGTCTCCATGAGGCTAATTATGGACAGATGACTGTGACAGGTTAGGACTCAATGAATAAAATGGATTCAGGCAATGATCAATAAGAAATGGAAAAATTGGTGATTCATAATTCATTAAGGAATAGGCATGTATGTAATTTTGATTTACCTCCCTAAAACAATTATTAATGAAAAAAGGAAAATGAGTGACTTTGTAATAAACCCTAGTCCGGCCAGGTAGTGAAGACACAGAATGTATCTTACCTGACAACCTGGCATTCTTTTAATGAAATTTCTGCCAAGAAATGGAAAAACTGGATTTATTTACAAAGAAACAGCATATAAATCTAAACTGAGAAACATTGGATAAGTGGCCTCCAAGTTCTCTGCAAGGTGAAATCAGATAGAAATAGATCCGTATAAAATAAAATAGTATGTGAGGCAACGTTTATGTCAATAGGCATTACACATATTTCAAAACAAGATTTCCGCATCAACTCAAATATTTTCAATTAAAATTAATGAATTTTATAAAGCAAAACAGATTCTGAGAACCCATGCCAAAAAATAAATCTGAATCCTTGTAAACAGAACCCAGAAAATGGTTTCCCCTCCCAGTTGATGCTAAAATGCAGTCAGCTTTGTAAACCTCAAATCTGCCCAAGATCAGGGCATAGCCGATGAAGGGATCAAACGCTGTGTTTTGGGTTACACAATCCATGCCGGAATCCAGTCACAGCCAGCTGCAGGCCCTGGCAGGTAAATGCAGAGTCTCACGTAGTGGGGCCCTTCGACAATCTAAACCAAGCTTTGACCTTCGTTATCAAAAATATTCCCCCGATATATGATGACAGAAATTAAGGCACTTTCTTTGGTGACTGCTTCCTTGGGACATGCTAGGGTCTTATTTTTGTTTCCCATGAAAATGGTTAATTACAAGTGTTGCTCCCTTGCCCCCAAAGGAACGACACTTCTCCCAGCTGATCGGCCTTCAGTAGACTTTTATTTAAACAGGATAGAAAGAGAAACCCTTGAGCAAGGGGAGCTCCGAAAGAAAGGGGAAGCTCCCGTACCATATCACAAGCAGCTTATATAGTATAACATTGTTGAAGCATGTAAGCAAGCTTAGTCCATACTACAGTCCATGCGGTGGTGCTCCAATCGGGTGCCTGATCACGCACAGTCCATGCGCTCCTTGTCCAACCATAAAGGTGATCACGCGTCTTCATCCAATCAAGCTCCTGGTCACGTAGCAGGCGACTCGGGTGCTAACAACAAGCTTCCACCTGGTGTTTTCTCAGCCTTGGTCAGTGGGAAAAGAAGTACGGGAAGCCCCAAGGCCATGGTTGTTTTGACTCTAGCCTGGGGTTATGAAATGGTCCTGATATCACAGCTCAACAGAAACCATGAACATCCACACAGCAGTAACTATTGCCAATGGTCAGCAAGCCAGGCCTTAGCATGTGGGCCCATGGCCGGCTCATGGGTCCCCACAAGTATTAAGCTGTCTTAGGAAATCGAGTCAGAGCTTCTCAATCCATAAAGAAACCAATGCTAATGACAGAGGAAGGTCACTGAAAGCTGTGCTTTGTGCTTACAGATCAGCAGAATTCTAGGTCCCTGGAATTAACATTATACCAATAAAAACACGAGTCTTCCCCAAGTGATACTCTAATAATTACATAAATGGAAATGTCAGGTTCCACATTCAAATAATACAGATTTAAGAGTCAAATTTGTAATGCTGTTTGCAGTACTGAAGCATGGATTTATGATAACTAAATGTCACCTGCATCACTATACAATCTTGAAGTATCATTTTCTTCATTGAGATGCAAATACCTACAGAGTTCAGTAAAATGCTCTTGTATAGGGATTCCATTGACTGAACAAGGTGCTTGGACATCCTCTTGCTCAGGAATTCACGGTTACTCTTAGATATGCTTGAAACTTGCTTCTCAGCTCCATTCTCGCTTAACGTGATTAACAGGACACCATCGACATGAATTCCTAGCTACAGCGTCACCAGACTTAGCTGCGTCCATGAACACTCACTCCAAACATCGCGGGTATAGAACTGTTTGATGATAATCTAAACTAGGGTTTAGCAGACCAATTAATTTGGGTCCATTCAGTTTCAAGTTACGTCTGAGGTTATATAGTTCAAGTTTGTTTGAGGTGAAAAATCAGGTAATTGAATTTTTCACTCCCTTGTGCTAAATTATGACAAATCAAAAGGTAAGATCATTTGAACATCATCTTGGTTATACTGTTTTATTTTGATTGTTACCTGTTTTGCCAACATAATCAGCACTGTTTCTGGGTGTCTTCAGATGCTAACTAATTCAGTTATTTGCCCACAGGTACCATGGAGGAAGGTGAATGTCTCATTTTCCTTCCGAATACTGTATTTCCTAGGGCATTCATTGCCAGTAAGCCCTTCTCAGTAGCAAGTTATTTATCGGTTGCCATCTTTAATTAACAAGTGACAAAATAAATTTGGATAGTGTTGGAAGAAATGAAATTTATTATTAGAGTATTAAGAGCTTATATAAATGAGAAGATGACAAGATTGGAAGTAGGGTGGGGCAGACAGAATTCTGGGGAGCTCTTCAACTCAACTCTGGGAAAAGTTATGACAGCTGCAAAAAAGGGCATTTATGGGAAAAGCAGACATTAACCCTCACATCAGTATAGTATTGACTCGTTTGCTTAAGTGTTCATATGTGAGAAGTGGTCATTTGACTGATAGGACTTAGACAATGTTCCTGACCAATAGCTGTTAAAGCAGGGTCAATAAACAGAGACAAAGAACAGCCCCCAAACCCACAGTTTACCACAGAAGACAGCAGACATTGGCAATCAGATCTCACTGAAAATTACGTGATACTTCAGTTGTTTCACAAAAGGGACATTAGAAAGCAGCACCAAGGATTAATGAACGCTGAGGACAGAGTAAAACACTAAGAGAGTCTCTAATATTGTTGGGAAATATCATAGAATCCAGTCACAGAGTAAAGTAACAAACTCTGACTTTAAAGATTAGTATAAGTAAAAAACAATTTCATTATTAGGTAATTAGGAGTCAAATAGGTTTATTTTTAATAGAATTCTTAGTATGTATTTGCTGAAATATCTTCTTCTTATATTATGCTATCGTCAGACCTGCAGTTTTAAAATGTTCTTATGTGAGGATGCTTTACAAATAAGATAATATTTTTCATTGCCTGTAAACTAGAGTAATACACACAGTCATGGATATATTCATCAGATAACTTAAGGAAGTTCATGTGTTGTCCTCATGGCTCACTAATTAAAATAAAGCACAACCATGGGCCGGCGTCGCGGCTCACTAGGCTAATCCTCCACCTGCGGCGCCAGCACCCTGGGTTCTAGTCCCAGTTGGGGTACCAGATTCTGTCCCGGTTGCCCCTCTTCCAGGCCAGCTCTCTGCTGTGGCCCGGGAGTGCAGTGGAGGATGGCCCAGGTCCTTGGGCCCTGCACCCCATGGGAGACCAGGAGAAGTACCTGGCTCCTGCCATCGGATCAGCGCGGTGCGCCAGCTGCAGCAGCCATTTTGGGGTGAACCAACAGAAAAAGGAAGACCTTTCTCTCTGTCTCTCTCTCTCACTGTCCGCTCTGCTGTCAAAAAATAAATAAATAAATAAATAAATAAATAAATAAAGGACAATCATGAATCCCATTTTAAGGAACCATATCTAATATATTGGTTTATTAGTAGGTGTTAAATCATAAAGATTCATTAATATTATTATTGTCCCTGGGATTTACAGATTGAGAAAGGTTCACTTTGTTATTGGCAATGATTGGAGTTCCAAGAAGATTAGTTATTTACTTGAGGGACAGAGAGCAACAGATAGTGACATTCATTTGCCAGTTCACTCCTTAAACACCCAGGGAACAAGGAACTCAATCCAGATTTCCTATATGGGTGGCAAAGGCCCCCTACCTGAGCCATCACCTGCCTACTCCCATGGCGCACATTACCAGGAAGCTAGAATTCTGAGCAGAACCAGGATCCAAACACTTCAATGGGGGATGCAGGCAACTCAAGTGGAATGTTAGCCATTGTAACGATGCCCGCCCTGAGATAATGCCACCCCGAGATTTTATTTTCTAATATATTTTTATGATTTTATAATGATACATATTTATTGGAGAACATGTAACACATGTTAAAAGATATAAGAAAAAAATGAAGAATCCTACCACCCAGAACAATGATTAAATTATTAGTGGCAATATGCAGTTTGTTATTTATTATTTTATCTTAATCTAATTTAGTATTTGATACTTATATGATTCTTTCAACATTTTGTCACACGTATTTACTCTTCCCATTCAAGCTAATTTACAAGCTTCATTTGTTAACTCACTGCAAACAGGTAAACCATTAGTGGGGTCAATTTGCAGCTGAATACACGTTCAAGTGTGCTGTGCTTCCCTGTGGAAGAAGCAAAGAGGGAGGCACATAGCACACAATTTATGTTATTTGGAACCAACTGCATTTTGTGAATTAAATTAGCTTTGTTAAATGTCTAATGGCTACAATGCCTAATTAGTGATCATGTTTAGAGAGAACTCTGTATGGGAAATCAAGTCTATTGAAGAAAATGCAGTATGAAGAAGGCAAAGCGAGGCAGTAAAAGATTAGCTCCTTTTCATCTTTTCTTGACTTTCAAGTAAATGAAAATGACAGGAGACTTACATACTATGAAAATCTTTTTAAAGTATCTCTTCTAGATAGATTAATCAAATAAATTGTAGACAAATGTGAACCAATTTAGTATATAAAATTTAAATACATATTCCTATCCTCTTTACTGAAATTCCATTCAAAAAGTCTTGCTGGAAGTTTCAGATTGATTTGATTTCCTATATAAATCAAATCCAGAGGCATAAGGTTAAGGCACGTTTAGAATTAAGTCCCAGTGTGTGTGAGATATATCAAACATGGATTTTATTTAAAAATAGGATCACTAGATTTAACACATGTGAAACCACCTTTGAATGAATTAAATTTATTACTCATTTAATAATTCACATTCCTGTGTTCAATAAATATTATTAAAAACTGTGTCTCAAATAACATTAAGCTATAAATTACAAAGGAGAGATGATTAATAATTTCAAAGTTTCCACAGTCTAAGTGGGGAGAAAGGAAAGTTAACAATTAAGTGCAGTGTAATGAATGCAATAACACACAATATAATAGGGATAAACAGAGTCTTATGGGAGCACTTTCATAATTTAAAGGAGGTTTAAAGTCCCTGAGCCTAACATAGTTAGGAGCCCTTGGGAGTTAGTCAATTAAAGAATTAGGGTTAGGGAGTGGGTACATTCCTGAGAGAAGATAAAACGCATCAAAGCATGAAGATGAGCCCTACTATAAAAGATACCATTTATAAGTACTGCAGTAAATTGAGTAATAATGTATAACTGGGTAGGAGCTGGATCATAAATTAACTTACAAGCTATAATTTGCAATTTTTCTTTGATTCTGTAAGACGGGAAGCTACAGAAAGCAGTAAGAGGGATGGGGATGTCAAGGGCATAATCCATGTTGAACTTTTACTCTCTCCTTGGCACTGTGGAGGCAGATAAAATGTTAGAATGAGTTACTATGTATTGTAGGGTTACTGAAAAGAGGTCATGAGTTATACAAAATAGATATAAAGTTAAATATGTGCAATAGATTTGCAAGTATAATGTAGGAATAGATTACTGCATAAATTGGAGGAAAGCTCTTTTACCAGCAACTCTAATAGTTCCATGAGGTTGCATGTGAAAACAATCTCCTTTTCTATTTGGAGAGTCATTTACATATGTTTTACATATATGACTATTAGTTCCATTTCCTTACAAGCAGATGTGTTCATCATTATTTTTATTGAAACATTTGTAAAAACAGCCCAAGTATTTAGGAATCAAATTCTGGTTCATTCATGATGGAGTAATGGGGGTCCAGCATTTGTTTTAACTACAGGTAATTATAAAATTGGAAACAATACATGAATCACTTGGTTTCTGGCAGCAGAAAAAAGAAAATAGCTTTGTTTTTCACCATGATGGTGGTGCTTAAGATGAAGAAGGAAGCCCCTGCTCTCGCAAAGCTAAAGGCTTTGAAGACCAAGAAGGCTGACCGAAAGGCACCCCACAGCCACAAGAAAATCTCTCAGACATCACCCACTTCTCCAAGGTGCAAGACATTACCTCAGAAACGCACCCGCAGCACAAACATGCTCTAACTTGACGACATCATCAATTCCCCAACCATTAAATTTGCCATGGATAATGACAGGAGATGAAAACCATGTTAGTGTTCATTGGACATCAAGGCCAACTAGCACCAGATCAAAACTGAGTGTGACTTCACTGTGGCCAAGGCTGACCCCCTGAGAAGCCCTGATGGGCATGCAAAGGACTGTCTTTGGCTGGTTCCTGACTAGGAAGCTTTGGATGTCACCAACAAAATTGGAATCCTCCAAGCTGACTCCAGCTGCCTAATTCTAAATATGTTTTTACACTCTAAAAAAAGAGCGGCCGTGGTACTTAAAAAGAGAATTCATATGGTGGGTCTAAGTTTAGAGGTTTTTTTGAGGAACCGCCATTTTTTTGCACAATGCCTGGGCTAATTTGCATTTCCACCAACTGTGCACAAGGATTTCATTTTCTCTACCTCCCCACCAGCAGTTGTTATCTGATGTCTTTTTGACAATGTCCAGTCCAACTGGAGCAAGGTGATATCTCTTTGTGGTTTTGAACTGCGACTCCCTGGTGATTAATCATATTCAGCATATTTTCATATATTTGTTAGCATTTATGTATCTTCCTTCAAAAAACATGTGTCTAGAACTAGTTCCTTTTTTATTTATAGTATTTCTTTGCTGGTAATTTGTTTGAGCTCCTTGATTTGCTGCTTGCTGACTCCGTATCAGATGTGTGATTGAACAAGTGTCCCCCCGTTCTGCACGTTGTCTACTCACTCTGTTGGCTGTTCCTGCTGCTGTGAGGCAGCTCTTTAGTTTGATAAAATCCCATTCATCTGTTAAAGACCACAAAGACAAAACATAAAACAAAGAAGCAAAAACATCCATTCCAATGTCCTGAAGCTTAGTTTCAAAGGCCCAGGCCTTATATTTACATCCTTGACCCAGAACTGGCTGTACATCCTAGAAAAATGAAATCATTGTCAGAAATATGTCTACATATTTACATTTTCTACCACTCTATTTGCAATAGTGAAGAAATGGAAACAGCACAGAAGTCTATCAAAAAGTGAATAATGAATAAAGAATATATGGTAAACATACATAAAGGAATGATGGTTAGACACTAAAAGGTTTGAATCTGGTTATTTGCATCAGCATAGATGGAACTAGGTTTAGCGGAGAAAACCAAGTGCAGAAAGATAATCTCACTCAGATGTGGAATCTAAAGTAATGGATCTCAGAGGTGTTATAAGGATAACGGTGGCTATAATGGTGATTACCAGAAAGTGATTACCAGAATTGGAAGCAGCATAGCCAGGATTCAGACCAGCACCTTAGTACAGAATGCAAACATTCCAAGTGGTGTTCCAGGAAGAAATCACGATAGTAAATTTCGTATGAAAAACAGAGGGCAGGCTGTGTCACAGCAGGGCAGCCACCACTTGGAAGGTCCTCATTCTGCATGTGTGTGTTCTGGTTTGAATCCTGGCTACTCTGCTCCCAGTTCAGCTTCCTACTCTTGCATTCTGAGAGGTAGCAATGACGGCCAAACTACTTGAGTCCCTGCCACACACAAGGGAGACCTGGAAGGAGTTCTGGGCTCCTGACTTCCACTTGGCCCAACCTGCTCTTGCAGACATTTGGAGAGTCAACAAACAGAATCTCTCTCTCTCTCTCTCTCTCTCTCTCTCTCTCTCTCTCCATCTGCTTGAAAGGCAGAGGGAGAAATAAAGAAAAATTAACATTTTGAAACAGAAACTATACAATTATATAAAATTATGTTTATTTAAAGCAGCTCGTCAATATAGAGGTTAGAGATTGGTTGACTAGTAATCAATAAAATGTAAAACACTTTTATGTTTGTTATAAACATTAAACACATTTCACAATTATATTAACATATTACTCTGACAATAATTTGCCCATGATGTAACATCATGTTACCCCACAAATATGTACAATTCTGTTTTTTAATTCTTAAAATTTTCTCACACACTACAAATTTTATTTTTATTCTATTTAATATCAATAGCTTGCCCTGTCATGAGCCAATTTATGGTCATTTATATAACTTTAATTTTTTACAATTGCTAATTTTTTTCCTTTTTGAAACATATTTAATTTACTCTCAAATTAACCAATCTCTGAAAACAATTGCAATTCCAAGAGGGTGTAGAAGATGATTTCCTCA
Source organism: Oryctolagus cuniculus (assembly GCF_051225735.1). Lineage (NCBI taxonomy): Eukaryota > Metazoa > Chordata > Mammalia > Lagomorpha > Leporidae > Oryctolagus > Oryctolagus cuniculus. The sequence continues at coordinate 7,754,004 of NC_142874.1, read as the reverse complement.
GGATGCTCCCAGCTAACAGGGAATGAGAACTTGGTCACTCCTGAATAACACTGCATTGTACAAATGAATAGGGACCCCCCTTACCTGATGAGGATTTTCTCTGAACTATACCTCAGTCTGAGGTTCCTTGTTTTCTTTCCTTAATTCTGTTCCTCCTTTGGAGCTAACCTTTCTGGAGTTTCTCTCTGCCTATTCCTGTTCTCTCTTTATCATCTACTAGCTTTTGCTCTAAGGTGTCTCTCAAACATCTAATCCCTCTCCTTCTCTGAGAACACAAACACATAGTTCCAGAAAGGCCCAAGACCAGAGGTATTTGAGAGCGTTTAGGGGCCGAAGCTCTCGCCGACTACCAGAACATCTGAGTGGTATGCAGGACATCAAAAATCCTGGAACAGCGGGTCAGACCACTGGTTAATGGTCCCTTGTCATGATATGAAAGTATTTCATTGGGGGGCATCTTTTTTAACATAAAGGAGCATGTATGTGAAAGATAAGGGGATAGTGATGCCTAAATAGACAGTGAGATTGACTAGTTTTTGCTAAGCTCTACCAACGCCTGGCAGTGACATTAAGTGAAACCAAGATCAGTTAAGCACCTGAATTCTATGTGAAAGCCACACAGCCTCTTCTGTGATTTACAAACTGTATGTGCTTCTGTGGGAGACAGGAAGCATATGCAAGGCCAGCTCACAGTCAGATAGGTGGGTGGCATCTCAAGGAAGAAAATACTCGACAATACAGGTCTGTAATTCTATTAACTTGCAATGAGAAAAAGGGTCTCTGAAACATATAATACACATTTGAATCCATACTTACAAGACATTTTTGTTTGCAGAGCTATATGAACCCTCAAAGTTCCAGAACGGACCCCGATGTCTCTGAAGTTAGAGCTAGTATTTTTATAGTCCAAGAAATTGCTAGAAAACCCACTCCTTCTTCCCTCTCATAGGAAGGTAAGATGTACCCACATGTGATTCTCCCTCACCTCTTCTGATAGCTAGGTTGAAAGTTAAAGGTAAATCGACTTTAGATATATTTGTCTTCAAAGTGTGAAAGTGCTTATACCCCATGAAGCTTGATAAATAAAGTCCATGCCTTTCAGAATTCAAGAGTACTTCTGGGATTGAATGTTGAGGTTCATGATCAAGCAAGCTGGAACATAAGACTGGGTAAACAGACAGTACTGACTTAGGGGCACTTCCTTGAATGAGTAAGTGAAAATGTAGGAAAAATGGTTATGAAATGAGTGAGAAGTGGAGATATTGGAATGGATACTAATTTATAGCCTAGAAAACCCGCCAAATATAATGTCCATAGGAAAGGCCCAGAGTCTACCACAATCATCAATACCATTGTCATTGTACTAGTGATCATGACACTATCGTTACTAAGATAGTCAGTGTTGGCTCTTCCCTTTGGGGTACATCTGAGCTTCATCCATTTCTTCCATGGCAATAATGAGAACATGAACTACTGAAAGTCTGGTGTCAGTGTTTAATGTCACCAGTCTGGAGCCTGCGATCATTATATTGGCCATCAGGAATGGGAGCTGCCAAAGGACCATGACACACAGAAGTTGAGGAAGTGGTTAATTGTGTATGGTGTCCATGAGTGCAAACCATATGGGTGGCCAATGAAATTGCTTCATGATGTTTACAATTCAAAAAGAAAAGAATAAGAAAGTAGGTGGATGTAAAAGTTTTTCAAATAGACATAGTCATTGCTCAGGCTCTGGACAGGAGCCAATTTACAGAACATTACTCATTGACTTAATAGTTTAATAGTTTCCTAGGATTAAGACTTTGCAACATCATTGCAAATGTAGGCTAATGACTTCCTAAGTCTTTCTTCATTGAGCTCTACAACCATTTATTCAGGTCTCTCTCTAATGAAGAAGGTATATCTTAAGACATTTTGCAGATGGTTGGACAAAGGGTTTGAGCTGACACTGACCCAAAGGAACTTTGACAGCCTTTGGGATAATCCTGCCTTTCAGAGAGTAGAAAGTAACCTCATGAAGTTTCAGGTTTCAGAGGTGTGCCACTCACAAACATCGGTAAGGAAATCTCTTGTATTGTATTCTGCACGTTTAATCCTGCTTGACTTCTACTCCTCAGAGGTCTAAAGTAGGTATAAGTATTTACCAAACCATGACATCATACTTAGTGGTAAACAATGGGGTGTTTTCCTTCATGATTGGATAAAGCACAATGATGTCCACGCCTTTATCCACTATTCTGTATGAGCTTGGGGGTCACTTCCAGTATATTAAGGCAGAAAAATTAAATAGAAAGCACAAAGTTTGGAAAGGAGGAAGTAAGAAATGCCATTCTTTCACCCTGAACACGATTGTATTTAGAAAGTACTGAACGCGTTACCAAATTCTTCTCCAGAATTAATAGCGAATTCAGCAACTATAGAGTAAAATGTCACCACATAAAATTAATTTGTATTCATATAAAGTTCCCTTGAGTAACTGAAAACTATAACTTAAAACTTATAATATCATCCAATGTAATAATACATTGAGTCAATGTTTAGATGGATATCTGAAGATCTTCTGCCATATATACTGTAAATCCATGAGAAAAGAACAACCCAAAGAGCAGAAAGTGTAATTGAGGTATACAGTGTATAAAAACCTGAATATCCTTACGTTCTTTAACAGTTGATTCCTGAAAAAAAGTATTGTATAGATTTCATGCTACCAACACAAATGATTATAGACTTTATAGGATTAACTGATATGCTCATGATAAAACAGATCTGAAGGACTTACATTGTCTACATAAATATCGTCAACAAATGTAGAACAGAAAGGAAATATAACACTGAAATAGGGTTACATGCAGATACCAATGGAAAAGAACGCAGATCTCAAAAATTTCAAAATTTAACATTCATTTATATAACCAACTGATTCTTTAGCACCCTTTTGAGGTATAATTGACATACATTAAAAAACCTTGAACATGTTCGCTACATTGAGTTCAACATATGCATATACCTATGACCCTGTCACCCCAATCAAAGTAATACTATACACACCAACTTCAAAAGTTTTATTGTAATGCTATGTATGTTTATGTTTCTTGAAAGAGTTATAACTATGCCTTTTACATATTTTAAAGACTCATTGATTTATGTGAATAGCAGAATGATAGAGAGAGGGAGAAAGAGACAGAGAACAAGACAATCTTCTCTGCACTGACTCACTCCTAAGGTGGCTGCAATGGCCTGGACTGAGCCTGGGACTCCAGCAAGGTCTCCCATGTGGGTGTCAGGTGCCCATGTACTTGGGACATCTTCCTCTGCCTCCGCAGGAGCATTATTAGGGAGGTGATTGGAAGCAGCACAGCCAGGACTTACACTGGCACTGGATGTGGGATGCCGGTGTGCAGGCAGCACCTTGGCTCCCTGCACTACAATGTGCCCTGAATCCTGTACTTTAAAAGGTAAATTTAAGAAGTGAATACATACATGTGGGTATATGCATGTGCCCCTGGATGTGTGTGCTGAAATAACACTTCAAGATGTAGAAAAAATTTAATTGCACAACCAAGTTGCTAGGTACCTATGTTGAATGTAGGCCTCTAGATTATTAAAAGCTAAATTTCCATGCCCATTGAGTGAAAAAATTGTTTCTCCTGCCTGTTAGTCTTTGAGAACCCCCATTTTCCTCCTGCTTCTGACAAATTCAATATCATGTAAGTGAATCATCCAGAATGTCTTATCATTATTGGCTTATTTTATTTAGCATAATGTAATTCATGTTCATCTCTGTTATTGCAGATGGATGCAGTTCAACTAGACCTATGCCTTCCCACAAGATTGAACTGCATAGCGTAAGACTGCATTAGGCTTTCTCCTTGGAAAATAGGGCAAAATATGAAACAGGGCAGTCAGGGACTAATTGTTAATCCTATGGAGGCAATTGTTGAAGACTGCAGCTTGGCAGTTGGAATGGTTGCTATAGAAGTCAGACATGTATGATCATAAGAGGTATGGCCATTTCTCATTGCTAGACTCCGTCTCTCCATTTCCCTTATTGTTGTTACCTTGGGTTAGCATTGAGGTTTTGGCAAGCATGTGTACTAGCTCTTGTGAGTCAGGTAACTCAAATAAGAATAAATTAATTATCAGTTTCTGATCTCACATCAGTTAGAGATACACATAATTATAAATTGTATCAGCTTAGATCCAAGGTGTAAATTTTATAATTGCCTGGACAAAAATTTTTTTAGAAGCAAGTGACAATTTAGGATCTTAGGCAACCACTGGGAAAAGATTAAGAATCTGGACAGAGGGAAGAGGAGGAATGGGCTGATAAAATCCCATAAAAAGTAATTACAAAGGAATTAGAGATGGGTTCAGAAAGGCATCCAGATAACAAGAAAGAGAAACGTTAAATATTTACTGTAAAAATGACTTAGTTTATTGTTGGTTACTTTTGGTAAATGATTCATAAGTCTTGGCCAAACAATGTTCCAATAAATCAATTTTTGATTCAGAATTTCATTTAAAGTTTTCACATAGCAAAAATTAAAATGAAAATAATAGCTAACAACAAATGACAAATAAAATTAAACTGTATTTTTTAAAAGTGGCAAATGGTCTATGAAAAATTTTATTCCATTTCTTTTTTATTAAACTACTTGCATGGACATATTCTTTCTCAGAGTAGCCTTTCGTGTTGGTTTCTTAGGAGTGCCATAACAGAGAAACAGACCTTGGGTGACTCAAACAAAGAAATTTATTTTTTCATCATTTTAGATGTAAAAATTCTAAATTTATGGTGTCATTGGGTGGATTTAATGGTAAGGGTCCAAGCTTTGCCTTAGGCTGATGTTTTCTTCCTTTTGTCTTCATGTGGTCTCTGCTCTTTTTTCAAAGAGTATTTTGCTATTTAATTAAATTAATTAATTGTTAAAATTTTAGTGATACTCTTTTGGGGATGCAATGTGAAATATCTGTACAAGTACTGAAATTATCCAAAATTCATGTAAAATGTGTATTATCAAAAACTTCAAAATTTTTGAAACTTTTTGTAGCAACATAATCTTGAATTAACTTGCTATTACATGTCTGAATAGGATCTAGTTTGAGGCATTACAAAGATAATATATTGGTTTGAATAAAGCCCTGACCAAACAAAATAAATTCTACTAAAAATTAAGCAAGAACAAATTCCAAATTTATTGTGAAGCCTCAGTATAAGCTTCACAAAAATCATTTGGGGCCAATGCACTGTGTAATACACAATTTACAAATACTATCTCATTCAAAGGAAGGACAGTATCTAAGATGCAGCCTACGGTGTTGGACCAAAAGCAGAAAGTCATCTTGTTGGTTCCCTAATTAAAAAGCTGGGTTGACTAACAGCAGACAAACAGCTAACACCATAGATGTTTCGACTGGTTCAGCTTACACCATTCTGAAATACAAATTAAAGGCAACCAAATTTTATTCCCCATTTATAACAAACTCTTGTGCCCTGATCAACTGTAAGCAAGGAGAGAACTTTAAATGGGAATTTTAAACAAGTGAGATCAAGGTCCTAAAGTAATCTTTTCTAAGAACTTCAGTAAGGGATAAAACTTATTTACTTGTAAAATACTGAAGACAATAAATGAAAAAAAAAAAAAAAAACAAACAATGATTACCAAGAAGTCAAAGTGGTTTAGTCAAAGCAAGATTAGGCCAGTGAGGAGCCCAAGTCACCGTGACAGTCTTCTCAGACGCTGAAGGCACATTGCTTGTCCACTTTCAGGAGGAACAAACAACCAATACATCATTATTAGGAGAGTGGTCTAAGAAGTCAGCCAACATTTTAGCAAAAAAAAAAAAAAAAAAAAAAAAAAAAAACAAAAAACCAGTAAAGTTTTCCTAGAGTCCTAGAGTCCTTTTCCACCATGACTGTTCTGCTCATCCCTCTTAGGAAATAAATTCCATTTAGTGAGAATTCACTTAAGTAAATTCACTTCACTAAAGTAAGGGATTCCACCTTACTTTCCTGAGTTGGTTTCTTTCCACTTATTCATTCATGTTAATCTTAAAACCTATGTAGTAGAACCATTGTTCTTTAGAAAATAATGTATAAAGACTATGACTTGGATAAATTCCCAGCATCCTAAATTCTCCAGGAATGGACTAAATGGTTGAGATCAGCACTTAATCCAAGCAACCACAACAAACTAATCTTTGACAAATGAGCTAGAATCAATCTCTGGAGATATAACAGTCTCTTCAGCAAATGGCGTTAGGAAAATTGTAACTATGCATGAAGAAGTATGAAACAAGAATCTTATGTTATACAAAATTCAATTCTAAATGGATCAGGGATCTAAATGTATAACCTGATGGCATCAAATTACTAGAGGAAAATATTGCAGAAACTATGCTAGACATTGGCATAGGCAAAGACCACAGAAACACGGGCATTTAAAGCAAAATAGACAAATGAGATTATATCAAGCTAAGCAGATGTTGTACTACAAAGGAAACACTCAACAAAGTGAAGAAGCAACTGACAGAATAGGGGATAATATTTGCAAACTACACAATTGATAATGGATTAATATCCAGAATCCATAAACAGATCAACAAAAAACAACAGAAAACCAAATTAAGATATGGGCAAAGGGTATGAAACATTAAACAGGCACATGAAAAAATTCTCAGGACCACTAGCCACCAGGGAAATGCAAATCAAAAGCACAATGAGGTTTCACCTCACCCAAATTAGTTTGGCTATTATTCAAAGATCAAAGAAATTATAAATGCTGGCAAGGATGTGGGGAAAAAAGATACTTCAATATACTATTTTTGGTCATGTAAACTAGTACAACTAATGTGGAAGACAGTAGGGAGAGTCCTCAGATCTCTGGAAATAGTTCTACCACGTTCCTAGTCATCCCACTCCTGGGCATCTACCTAAACAAAATTAAGTCAACATATTAAAGAGGTATCTATACCTCCATGTTCATTGCAACTCAATTCTCAATAGCCAAGATGTGGAATCAACCCAGCTGTCCATCAACCAATGAATGAATAAAGAACATGTGGCATATATACAATACAGAAAACTACTCCGCTACATAAAGAAGGTAATCCTGTTTTTTGCAACAAAATGGATGTAACCGAAACCACTATACTTAGTGAAAGAAGCCAGTCCAAAAGAGACAAATCTCATGTTTTCTCTGATATGTACTAGTTAATATAGAATACAAAAACATGTATAGGCACGAAAAAGGAAGACAAGTTGTCAAAAAAATGTTTTCTTCAACTTGATGGTACTTGTCTTGAGGAACGACATTCACATTTTTCAGCTCTTAATTCTGTAATATCCCTCATATACAGTGTATAGTGATCAAATCAGGCTGGTGTTTATGTTTAATGTCTTCTATAGAAATAACACTCAGAACTGATTAAGGTATACTCTTTGACCTTAGGCGACTTTGGATTTCTTTAAATTTCCTACATTTGATTACAGTTTCATTGTGGAATACTGGAGATTGGGATTTCTTCATATGAATTTTGCTGGAACACAGTTCAGCCTGTATTTCAAATGAAGGCATAAATAATATTTTGAAAATTATGCCAGAAATTCAGAAATTGTCACAAGAACTTGGATTATAATGATTGTATGTAAGAAGCAAAGGGTTTTTTTTTCCTGGAATAGAAGAGAATTTAGACTTTAGAAACCTAGGAGAGATGGAAGCAATTGATGAGAAGTTTTTCTTGGTAACTTCATGCCTGCTGACCTGTTGCCTACATCTTATGAATTTAGACCAAATAATCCGCATTCTCTGACAGGCAGAAAACTAGAAAAAAACACTGCTGGATTCAAGTGAATGTTTTAAGATTAAAAACAATCTGGAGTATAAGAGCCACATTTGTTTTTATTGCTGACAAACAGCAACATTATCCAAGTAAATGCTCCTCTAGTCAGAACAGCAAAGTCAATGGGTTGTGAGATCTATTCAAAAAAAAAAAACTTATAAGGCTAATTCCTGCATTCCAACTCATTAATCTTTTTAACATGAGCACAATACTTTTACACAGCACATCACAAAATGGAAGAACAAAAGAGAGCAAAAAGGAATGAGAAGAAATGGTCTGCTTCCAACAAGGATGCCAAATGAATGAGAATCAATAATAAAATCGAAGTAACAAACCGAGAATAAATAGTCAAGGAATTGAACACATACAGAAGACAGTTGAGAAACATTTCCGACTTATCACTTATTTCAAGACACACAAGTTGTGAGAAGCAAGTCAAACAGTGCCCTCATTTGTACTCAACCTAGTAGAAGACCAGAGTCTATTGTAAAAATGTTATGGACCATATCTTGGTGTACCCTCCAGGAAAGCAGAAGAAATACACAAAGACCACCCAAGTGGTCTATTCAGAGTTTGCAATAGCCAAGAGATCAGTCAGTAGACAACAATTTGAAAAACACTTGAAAGCCAATGAGGAGGGGTGGGGAGAATTTATAGTGGAAAAACTGAAATGGTCTAGTGTATGTTCTAATTGGAGTGTGTTTGTGTGGAGAATCTCAAGGCAGGATAAGATGTCTGGCATCCTACGGTATGGGTGTGGTGAGTGTATTTTATTGCTCTTGTCTATCTTATGCTGAATGTGGGGGCAAAAAGAACAGGGAGGCAAGCAGATATTGATCCAGTCTTCGCTATCTTTTGTTGATTGCTGTAAAGGCTGTGTGTGTCCTACTGGATTGATTGCTCCAGCATTACAGAATGCATGCTTATCTTTTAGGGAAGTATGAGAAGACTTGTGAGTCTGACTTCTAATGTCATATGTGACCTGGCGATTATCTACTTGTGTTTTTAAATATTCAGCTTTCACATATAATCAAGCAATCTATAACATGTGTAATGTACACACATTGCACACACACTGTTTACACAATGCACACACATGTACAAACACATTCACTCTTCTCTTGGAGCTACAACTCCATGAAAAAAGGTAAGTATTTATATACATGAACAAATAGAAACATATAAAAGTAGATTTTATACAATTGAAAGGAGAAATGTAGAGATTTAGAGATACATTTGTAGTTAAGATGGTATGTGTGCCCTGAAGACAAGTTCAGGTAAACTTTGATGGAACAATGAAGCGAAACATAAAAGTATATGCAATCTAGTTCAAGGAGGAGAAGACAGGATACTTCCCAGTCAAATAAGGATGCATGATCAGACTTCTCGATGATGAAATAAAATTGCTTGTGGGGAAATAAACCAGCGAAATGTGTTTAAATGTAAAGAGAAGCAGTCAGATGAGGGGTAAGAAAGGCAGTAGGACATTGTGTATTATCTGGCTAAGGGATTTATGTATTGATCTTCATATGACAGAAAGACATTCAAGCTTTTGTAATGAGTAGTGACTTGAAATCTGAATTTCTCTTAAACAATTTGCTTTGAGGATAAATTTCACTGGTCAAATCGACTAATGCAGAAAGCAATTTTTAAGTTAGCAGAAGAATGCTTAAGTGATAAGTGCTTTAAATATGACAGTGAAAGGTAGTAGCAGAGATGAGAGAAGGAAGCAGAATCAAGAACCCATTAAGAAGTAAAAGCAAAGGATACTTTGATTCAGGATGGAAAGAGATGGAGGATTAAAGCTATGCCTGATGGGCTGGAAGGAGAAACCCTGACACAGACGGGGATTAACTAAATATACACACAGTGGATTGGCTAAATATAGCATCAAGAAAGCCGTATGTCGAGCTTGTCTTTGTTATGAGAGAGCCAGGAACAGGTTTTCAATAAATATTTTGATATAATCTTAAATCAAAGTAAGATGTGAGGGATGACGCTGTGTCTGTAGGAGGAGACTGGCACCACTACAGAGTTAATGGGGGTAGGTAGAGTGGCAAACGGCAGTAAGCTCCCGGGACATGGTGGTGTAAAAGCAGGCTTTCTCTTCCAAACAGCACTTATGAACAGCTCTAAGTGTTTAGGAGGTTATTTAGGTGCTTGTTTTATATACTACTGATGACTTTTTTTTTTTTTTTTTGACAGGCAGAGTGGATAGTGAGAGAGAGAGACAGAGAGAAAGGTCTTCCTTTTTGCCATTGGTTCACCTTCCAATGGCTACCACGGCTGGTGCGCTGCGGCCGGCCCACCACGCTGATCCGAAGGCAGGAGCCAGGTGCTTCTCCTGGTCTCCCATGGGGTGCAGGGCCCAAGCACTTGGGCCATCCTCCACTGCACTCCCTGGCCACAGCAGAGAGCTGGCCTGGAAGAGGGGCAACTGGGACAGAATCTGGTGCCCCAACCGGGACTAGAACCCGGTGTGCCAGCGCCGCAAGGCGGAGGATTAGCCTAGTGAGCCGCGGTGTAGGCCTACTGATGACCTTTTGACAGAAAGGAATTTGACATCGTGGTTACCATTATAATTTCAGTGCCTAACTTAATCCCAAACTGTTATAGCAGCTTAAGATTTTTTTAAATAAATCTATAAACAGATGAAAACAAAATACTGAAGCAAAAACAAATTAAAGGATATCGGGAAAAGAGAAGCATAAAAATGACCACTAAGGGCAGGTGCTGTGGTACAGCCAGTTAATCTGTGACTTGGGACACAGGCATCCCATATCAGAACCAGCATGCCCTTGTTTGAGTTCTGCGACTGCTTCCTGTCCTGCTTCCTGCTAATGTCCATCCTGGGAGGTAGCAGATAGATGATGGCTCAATGACTTGCTTCTTTGCCAATCACATGGGAGACTCAGAGGAAGTTCTTGGATCATGACCTCAACCTTGTGCAGTCTCAACTGTTGCAGTCATTTGGGAAGTGATCAAGCAATGCAATTTCTCTCTCTCTCTCTCTCTGGACATTTACATGTACACTCTCTGCCTTTCAAATAAATAAAAACAAGTAAAAATTTAAAATGAGGCAAATGACCATGAGAAAATGTATCAGAAAATAACTGAAACTGCTCCAGTGTGATATCAAGGGAAGTAATGGAAGGGAGAATTTAAATGGGCAAGTTGCCAGTTCTGTAGTGCGATTGGAACAGAAATACTTTGTAAGTGAAGACAAAAATCCGTTGTTTTTGACAATAAGATCTTTGCAGATATTTGCTAGAATTATTCCCACAAGTGAAAAGGTCAAAGTCAGAATGCAATAGATTGTGTTGGAAAATAAATGGGAGAGAAACATCAAGAGAAGATTGTAGCCTACTCTTCGAGAAGGTGAATAAGTGCAGAAAGTACAGGATTGTTGCAGAAGGAAGTGAGACGAAAAATACTGTGTGCTTGATTGCAATTTTCCATCTGGAAATTTTTAAGGTTATAGAGGAAGGTTCACGAAAAGAGAAAAGAGATTGAAGCTGTCAGTAGGAGGGGAAAAAGAAACAAAAAATAACTATTCAGGCTAATTCCTTCTTTGGAAGATATATCAGTAACTTAAAGGGGATATGTATTTTAAAAAAGAACTATTTACATGTTATTAGAGTGCATTAGGAGAAGGGCAGTAGAAGAGAAAGAAATTACTCATAACCTCCACTGTCTCTGTGAACATGGCTGTGCTTGGACATCATCTGCTTTCAACTTCAAATTAGTTGTTTAAACTGAGTTGTCAGTTTATTTATGCTGATATAAGAGATTAACTTGGACTGGATAATTTATCAACAGTAATTTGTTGCTTCGAGTTCTTGAGGCTGGGTAGTCCAAGAGTAAGGAGACAACACTTTGAATGTCTGGTAAGGGATTTCTTATGTTTTTCTGTTTTCCAACATTTATTTATTTACTTGTTTATTTGAAAGGCAAAATCAAAGAGAAGGAGAAAAAGAAAGACAAAGATTAAGAGAAAATACTTTATTCTTATTTTGTAACTATACAATTTGCTAACAAGCATTATTTATTGAAAGGAGAAATCTGTACTAAAATTTTAATTATGTAATAATATTACTAGAGTCCTTCCTGAACTATTTTAACAAGCAAAAATCACTTCGCACAGCTAAATTAAATATGAGCGTAATTATATAAGTATGTAAGTGGAAATCAATCTGCTTGAGTCAATATTACATATAAAAGGGTACTGCAAACATTTTGTGGAAAATAGAATCAAAAGATAAGTTTATAGGGAGGATATTTAGTGAGCAGTTAAGACACCCATGTTCACATAAACATGCCTGTATTTGATTACCGGATCTGGGTGCTGACTCTACCTTCCTGCCAGTGCATAACTGTGGACTTCACTCAGTTGATGTTTAAAAGAACACTGTACTCCAAGCCAGGGGACTATCCATTGCTTTCAGTGTAGAGTATTTATTTAGAGGGCTACATAATAAAAATGTATTACTAAATGATAATTAATGAATTATAATAAAATATTTTTAAATAAGAAAAAAATTGAAATTAAACAGCATACTTCTAGTTAATATATGAATTAAAAACCCATAAGAATAATAATTTTAATCAAAATAAAATACTGTAGATCAAAATTTTTACAGATAATTAATACACTATTTAGAGGAAAACAGACAGCCTTAAATTCTTATAGTGGTAAATAAGATTTTTTTTTAAAGATTTATTTGAAAGAGTTACAGAGAGAGGTAGAGACAAAGAGAAATGTCTTCCATCCGCTGGTTCACTCCCCAGATAGCCGCAACAGCCAGAGCTGCACCAATCTGAAGCCAGGAGCTTCCTCCAGGTCTCCCACGTGGGTGCAGGAGCCCAAAGACTTGGGTTATCTTCTACTGCTATCCCAGGCCATAGCAGAGAGCTGGATGGGAAGAGGAGCAGCCAGGACTAGAACCGGTGTCCATATGGGATGCCAGCACTTCAGGCCAGGGCATTAACCCACTGAGCCACAGCGCTGGCCTCTAGGAAATAAGATCTTTAATGCTCAAATTTAGAAAGCACAAATGAGAAATACTTTCCTAAGATCTAATAAAAGGGAAGCAAAGATCAAATTAAAACCAAAATAGAGTTTGGGATTTTGGTACAATGGTTTAAGACACTGGCTGGAACACTTGCATCTCAACTCAGAGCACCTGGATGGAGTCCTGGCTTCATCCCACATTGCAGCTTCCAGCCAGTGTGAATCCTGGGAGGCCACAGGTGCAGGGTCTCTGCCACCCCTGACACCCATGTCGGAGACCTAGACAGAGTTCTTGTACCAAGGCATTTGGGGAGTGAGGAGTGAACCAGGGGGTGGGTTTCTCTCTCTGTCTGTCCCCACCCCGTCCCTCCCTCCTCTTGCCTCTGAAATGAATAAGTAAAAGCTTATTTATAAAAATTAAAATGAGTGGGCAGAAGGACATAAAACAGATAAGAGAAGTAATCATTGAACAAAGTGAATTATTGTACAATGAAGAAAAATTAATGAAATTAAAAACTGAGTCTTTGCGGGCCAGTGTTGTGGCACAGTGGATTAAGCCATCAACACCCAGCAGCTCTACTTCCAATCCAGCTCACTGATAACGTGCCAGAAGACGGCCCAAGTCCTTGGGCCCTACTCCCATGTGGGAGACCCAGACACGCTCTTGGCTCCTGGCTTTGGATTGGCGTAGCTCCGGCTGTTGTTGCCACCTGGGCAGGGAACCAGCCAATGGAAGAGCTCTCTCGCTCTCTCGCTCTCTCTCTCTCGCTCTCTCTGTCTCTCTACCTTTCAAATAAATAAAAACAAATCTCTTTTCAAAAACTGAGTTTTTGATTAGCTACTAAATAGACATGAATGATGAGAGATAACATGACACTGAAAAATCAAAGTTATAGAATGTGTTATTCCCATAAGTTTGGAAAATTTAATATATTTTGTGGATAATTTAAAAACAAATCACAAATTATCCAAACTGAAACAAATGCCTACAACTTCAAAGAATGCCTGCATGAAGACCACTTTAGGCCCTACAAGGTATTGTGCCTAAGTCCACCAACCCTTAAAAGTTTGTTTTAAAATTTTATTTCAAAAAGAGAGAGAGAGCGCGCGAGTGCGAGAGTGAGACGGTGCTTCCATCCACTGATTCAAATCCCGGTAGCAGGGCTGAGCCAACCCGAAGGCCAGGACCCTGGAAATCCATCCGGGTCTCACACTGGTGACAGAAGCCATGTTTCTGAACCATCACCTGCAGCCTCCTAGGATGTGTGTCCACAGGAACTGGAATGGAGAACATAGCTGGCAGTCAAACCCGGCACTTGGATACGGGATGTGGGCACCTCAAAGGAGTCTGATCTGCTGCATCAAATGTCTGTCACAAGTCTATTAAGTTTTTTTTTTTTTTTTTTTTTTTTTTTTTTTTTTTTTTTTTTTTTTTACAGGCAGAGTGGACAGTGAGAGAGAGAGAGACAGAGAGAAAGGTCTTCCTTTTGCCGTTGGTTCACCCTCCAATGGCCGCCGCGGCCGGCGCGCTGCGGCCGGCTCACCGCGCTGATCCGATGGCAGGAGCCAGGAGCCAGGTGCTTTTCCTGGTCTCCCATGGGGTGCAGGGCCCAAGCACCTGGGCCATCCTCCACTGCACTCCCTGGCCACAGCAGAGGGCTGGCCTGGAAGAGGGGCAACCGGGACAGAATCCGGCGCCCCGAGCGGGACTAGAACCCGGTGTGCCGGCGCCGCTAGGCGGAGGATTAGCCTATTGAGCCGCGGCGCCGGCCAAGTCTATTAAGTTTTAAGAGGAAACAACACCAATAATTACTTAAACACTTTCAGAAAATATGGAAGAAATGAGTACTTACTAATATATTTTCTAAGTCAGTACTACTCCCTTTCCAAAGCAAACTAAAGCTATTATTTTAGCTTTCACATTTTTTTAAAAATGAAATTCTACCTTATTCACAGAACTGAGATGTGTATTTCTTGTTACAGAAAATTAATTTTTATGCTAGTTTAAGAATTTGACAAAAATTAGTACTTTTTCTTTTTATTTATTAGTATTTACCACTTATTTATAATAGTATTCTTTTTTTTAAAAGATAATTGATTTTTTTTGACAGGCAGAGTGGACAGTGAGAGAGAGAGACAGAGAGAAAGGTCTTCCTTTGCCGTTGGTTCACCCTCCAATGGCTGCCATGGCTGGCGCACCGCGCTGATCTGAAGCCAGGAGCCAGGTGCTTCTCCTGGTCTCCCATGGGGTGCAGGGCCCAAGCACTTGGGCCATCCTCCACTGCACTCCCTGGCCACAGCAGAGGGCTGGCCTGGAAGAGGGGCAACCGGGACAGAATCCGGCGCCCTGACCGGGACTAGAACCCGGTGTGCCGGCGCCGCAAGGCGGAGGATTAGCCTAGTGAGCCGCGGTGCCGGCAGATAATTGATTCTAATAGACAGTAATTGCACAGCCTAGAGAAGCCTATATTTCATTTACAATTTGTGTTGTCTTCAGGTACAAACATGCCTCTTATGTTAATTAATCTTATAAACATTAAATATTTTATGATATTCACAATCATCCATAATCACTAAGCGTATATTAAAAATAAGAACAAAAATTATCTAAAACTGTTTGCCAAGATTGTACTGAATAAAAGAATCAATTATATAATTATTCTGCAAAATTTTTATGTAAATGAATATTCAGGTCTACTTAATTCCTAAACACGTTATAAAGATATAATATTTAATTATTTTATTAGTGATTTTTTTATCTGTGTAAGGTGAACAAACCATGTAATTCATACATATGGGTTTAAGAGCATGGTACGTCCCACTCTACCCTCCCTCCTATTCCTCATTTATTATTACTTATTTTATTTGAACATCAAAGTTACAATGAGAGAGACAGAGACAGACAGACGGACAGACAGATCTATCTTCCATCCACTGATTCACTCCCCAGATAGCCGTGACAGCTGGGACAGGGCCAGCCCAAAGGCAGGAGCTAGGAACTTCTTCCTGAACTCTCGCATGAGTAGCAGGTGCCCAAGCCATCAGCAGGGAGCTGCATTGAAAGTGGAGTAGCCAGGAAGTTAACTGGTACCCCTAGGGGATGCTGGGGTTGCAGCCGGCTGCTTTAGCCACTGCACCACAAGGCAGGGCCTGTATTATTTTATTAACTAATATTCTGTGTAAAAGTGATGCCAGCATTTATTTAACCATTTTCCTAATGCAGTCACTTAGTTGGAATATAATTACGCCTATTTACTCAGAATAGTTGTCTAGGAGATGTATATTTTTGGACACTTTCATATATATATATATATATATATGTTTAAAAGAATTCTACTCCTATAAGGCCACATCAAAAAGATTAACACGGTGGCTTGGCATCATATATGAGCATCATTTCAGCTCCAGGCTGCTTTGGTTAGCTCCCTGCTAACGTGCCTGGAAAGGTAGCAGATGATGGCACACGTGCTTGGGTGCCTGCCACCCACATTTTGGAAACCCAGATGAAATTCCAGGTTCCTGGCTTCAGGCTGGTGCAGCCCAGACCACTGTGGCCATTTGAGTAATGAACAAGCTGATGGAAGATCTCTGTCACTCTCTCTTTATAACTCTGCCTTTCAAATAAATAAACCTTTAAAAAGAAAAGATTAATTTTAAGACAGATATATATTATAGATCATCTGTAACTCCCTATATAGGTATTTTAAAATATTATACAGTATAAAGATGTTAACAATATAATTGACATGCAGATATATACTTAGTAGAGAAAACTGTATTTTCTATGTTTATTTGTATTTGCTAGATACATTGAAAAGCTGGAAAATAATGTGCTCAAAATTCTTAACAAGAACATCGACTATTTTAGCTTGCAAATGTCAACATTCATTCATAAAGTTATAGGTTTACATTAGAAATATTGTAACATAAGAATGCTGTTTTGAAAAAGATTCTTCGTTTGTTTCATTTGAAAGGCAGAGTGACAGAGAAAGGAAGAAATCTTCTATCCACGGATTCACTCTCAAATACCACCATGGGTGGGGCAGTGCAGCCCAGCTCTCCATCTGGGTCTCCCTTGTGAGTAGCAGGGACCAAGTACTCAGGCCACCGTCTACTACCTTCCTAGGTGCATAAGTAGGAAGCTGAGCAGAGCAGAGCTCTCAGCCCTCTGGTATGGGACACGGTGTTAACTTGCTGCACCCCAATGCTGGCCACAACAAAACAATGCTTGAAAATGCTCACGTTATCATTAAAATGAAGACCAGTGAAACAAAGTGTTTTAACCCAGTTCTATTCCTTCAATCATTCTCCCAACGATGCATTTTCCAAGCTTCTAAGGAACAAAAACAACACAGAACCAACAGACACCCTCTTTACCCTGTTAGGTGTTCGGATCTAACCACGGAGACTGAGAATAACAACCTGTTCTGTATAAACTGCCATCCGCATTCCCTCCTATCTTTTCCCTGTTTCTTGGCAGCAAGAGGGTGCAGCAGGATGCTGCGTCCTTTATCAGCATATTTGTGGGCAAACTCCTCTCCGGACCCTCACGGGCTCCTTAGTCCTTTTCATCAAAGGCCTTTCTGAACCTAGGGCCCGTGGTTTAACGTGTTCAACCAGATAGAACAAACACTCCTCCTGCCAGTCTGCAAATCTGAAAAGGATCAACAGAGAGTGTCCTGTGTAGAAACAAATGAAAGAACAGCACTTTTAACTTCGGAATACATTCAAATTTACTAAACACAAGTGTGAAGCATCGCAAACAGTTCCCATACACCTACACTGAGCTTTCCCTAGGGGCAACGTCTCATATTATGATGCATATGTCACAATCTATAAACCACAGCAGCTTCCTCCATTATCAACATCCCATGTTCGTATATTTGTTACAATTAATGAATCACACTCAGTTTCCCCATGTTTGTTTGTTTGTTGAACCCAGGCTCCCTCTAAGCCCTCCTGTATTCCTCTCAGCGTCTGGTAATCAAGGTTCTGTAGTCAGATTCTGTTTTCTAGACAGGGCATCCCGCTCTCCCAGGCACACACAGACATCTGTATAAAACAACACAGAGCTGCAGAATCTGGTCGGCATTTCTGCTTTTCTGTCTCTAAGTTCTTTGAATTTCCACACTCAGTCTTAGTCACTACACATCAGGTAAGTGCTGATGGCATTTCTGAAAATGATAAATGAATCTTAACATTGTTTGTGTTAATATTCTTTAGTTTTTGTTTTGTTTTGTTTTTTATTCAGCTCATGCATTCAGAATCTAACTTTTCTTCCTTTTGTGTTTGGTCTACCTTCTCCTCCTAATAGTCAAAGTCTTTTACCACTTGACTCCACTCAAATGTACACACACACACACACACACACACAGGGTCAACTCTATTCCCTGTGTAGGAAAACAGCCTCTCATTACATCAAAACAAACTCCACGTAGGCCGCATACCAAGCATCACACTTCATTCGTCTTTTTTGAAATCCACTTTCACTCTGTAAATCTAATATTTGTCCATATAAGTCACAACTTCTAACTTGGTTTTCCTTGAAGATTTATCTGTTTAATATTGCTCAAATTGATCTTTCAAATCTTCCATCTTACAAGTTCCTGACATTTTTTCCTTCACTTCTTGCATATCCTTTCCATTAATTTAAGAAAATATGTTAATAAATCAGCAGGATATTTCTTTCATTAAGCATAAAACTGAGCAAACTTGGAAATAATTAAATATGCTTGCTGAATAAATGAATGAATATATTATCTCAGGAACATTTTAGAATATGTAACACACAGTTTTGTAATAACTGATATTTGGGTCATCTGATAAGTACAATAAATAATTGTCTTCTTACAAGTCTGGAAAGGGAAAAGGTATATTGTAATCATAATATACCTGATATCTTCTTAGTCTAACATTAGTTATTTGTGGTTATGTAGTTTAGTCACCTTAATTTTGTGATTTTATAAAATATATAATAATGCTAATAATCGTTTTTCTTTGTTTTAGTAGGCAAATGTGAAAAATTATAATGGACCCTCTTTGTCAAATTTATACACTCATATATGGCAAACACTTTATTTTGCTGCACTTATGTTTTATTTGTGAACATTTGTGCAACTGCAGGTTTTGTTCCTGCATTTCTGCCTTTTTTCTTCATGACTGTGCCTGTTTATATGAATTTGCATTCTTTAAGGGCAACATAATACTACAGGATTTCTTATAACAACCTATTGAACACAGTGCCTTGTAAATTTGTTCATTAACGTTTTATTGCATTCATTGGATGTTTTATAAGGCATAAAAGAGTCCCTGTTAGATGATAATGGGAAAACTCTCCTGGGCTGGTCCATCAGTTATCCTGTGCAAGAATTCCTTTCTTTTCTTTTCCTGAAGAGAAATCGCTAGATCCTCCAGTGCATGTAATATCACGCAAATGTCAGGATTCAGTGTTGTGCAAGAAAGTACCCATTTGGAGCAGAAACCTACTGAATTGAAAACTGCAAAGTTGACAGTCCTGCAAGCCACTTACAATAATGAAGATTCATAAACTAATAATAAAACCAGCCATATGAAATACAATGTATGAGTCTTCTGGATACGTGTCACCACTTTCTGCAAGCCAAATGAAAAATAGCTACTTCTGGCATACTCTTAGTTACCATGCATCAGATCTCCAAAATTATGCATGTATCTAGTGTGTACAATATTTCCTGTGATATTAATTAATATGCAAATGAATACAAACAGCTCTAAGAAGGCATGGAAGACGAGGTCTCTTGTAAAAATATGTAGAGAATTTGTTTTTCAATTATATGATGCCTGTTCTTGTTCAAGAGCAGAAATGTGGGTCATTGTTATAAATGAGGCAGAAAAGAATTAATGGTAGCACATATAATATGCGCCGAGGGCTTAGTTCTCCAGAAGTGCTCTACTTAATAGGAATTCTAAGCCATTTCTCTAGTTAGGATATTTAGCGAATTATTTGTACTAATCTCCAAAATAGTGCAAGCGACTATTACATTTTATTGGAGTAATTTTTGGAGCTATGAACTAATACTTTTAAAAATGAGGAAGACGTCTCACAACTTAGTGTTGTATACTTGAATCTTAACGTACTACAATACTATTATCCATAAACCATTAGAGGAAGAAAACCATCTTTTTTCATGCTGTTAGAGAGAAGGAAGATGTCTATTTTCCAACCACAGTTGCCTACACAAGGGTTTCCTTCTGCAAGAACACACACCTTTGTTTCCCTAAAACAGACTGTCATGAATGGAGACTGAACGTCACACTGGAAGACACCTTCCACTGCAGTAGGGCACACATTGGCTCAGGGTTATTCATTTAGAAGTGTGTACTATCTCATGGCATAAAACCAGCAGTCACATAATATCTGAAGGATTTTTGTAGAAATTGTCTTCTAGAAGTTTTGGTTAGAAAAAAGCGAAAATCTGATGTCACTAATAACTTCGTGAATTTGTTTCATGATTTATTACAGTATCTGTAATTTTTAATGTGTTTATGATTTTCTAACAACCATGCTTCACTTTTCGTAACAGTTATGGTCTTCCCTTTTTAAGCTACTTGTCAGGTGATATTTATCAACAAAAGTTTATTTCAAGCAGTTCCTAAATTCATACTCTTTCTGATTGTCTTTCCTTACATTTTCTTGCGTTCTGACTTCAGTGGGAAAATAGAACAGTTCCTATGCAGGCCTTACTAGCAGGTTACTTTCTGTCTGCTTTATAGGACCAGGTTCAGCTTTGTTCTCACTGATCCTCACCTGCTCCCTGGAGACGGATTGGAGACTTTGCCCTGAACGTTAGACATTGCATCCTGCTGTCAACTGCTCGGCTCTTCCAATTCTCTGGAAATGTAATCCTGCATTTCTTATAATCACAGGACATGCGCAAAAGTATTGCCTATTATTACATCTTTGGTGTTTTGATTTGGGAACCTCAGATCTAGTAAAGAGGTCTAGATCTGTTCTCTTCCTCACTTCATGGCAATTAACCAAATCCTTCCAAATCAAGGTTTTGAAGTAGAGAACTGTGACACATAAAGTTTTGTCATTTTGTGGTGAAAAATAAATGTGCTGGTGGTTCTGTAAGTTTGCATAAAGTAGAGATGAAAATTTTCTATTGTCTAGTGTTTGCCCTGTGTCTTCCCTATCTTTAGATATGTTTAGATACACACATACCATTGTGCCAAAATTGCCTAACGTACTCAGTATGGTAAAACACTGTACAGGCTTGTAGCTGAGGAGCATAATACCCTTAGCCCAGTAGTGTGACCATACTATATTTTCTATTTTTATGTTTGCAAACTCTGATGTTCACAAAATGATAAAGTCACCTAAAGATGCAGATCTCAGGATGTATAATATCATTAAGTGAACATTATTACCTTTAGAAATAATATGCACAGATCTTCTGAAACACTGGAATATGACGTAGACAAACATGGCATCTGTGTCAGTTTTGAGTGTACTCTTTGTAAGAGACCCTCAAAACTGGCATGTTCCAGAAATATTATAATTATCTTGGCCTTGCTTTCCTCATGGACTATTTGTAGCTTATTTTTCTGACATATTCTTTTTAAAATTTGTGTTAGTATAAAGAGAACATATCATGTATTTCATGGCTACAAGTCTAAGAAGATAACCAGACTTCCATACCATCTTCTTCAGTCTCCCTCCTTCTTTCCTTTCCTTTTTCATTAATTTTTTGAAAAAAAAAACAACTTAATTTCAATCCACTCTACAGTATCAGGCTTAATGCAGCACTAACAGTAATATTTAAAAAGTGAACAATGGAAAGACCACAGTTCCAAAGCATAAACAAGTACTAAAAACAACAACCAAAGCGCAAGGTGCTATTTCACTCCTATTCATTTTTTATATTAACTACCACATATCAGAGAAAACTCATGATTTCTGTCCTGTTGCAACTGACTAATTAAATCTACAACAAAGGATGTGTTTTTTCACCCTTCTCGGGGTCTACATCTGCATCTGAAATGTGTTTGCTACATTTTCGTCTATGGAAGTTATGAACCTAATGTGGAATCTTAATAGTAAAACTACTTTCATAGTTTCTCTAGTAAGATCAATACTTAGTTTTAATACTGTACTGTGAGAGGTTACCTTACATTTCAATGTAAATGGTTCAAACAAGGGAAACTAATTTTATTAAAAAATACGAATTATGTTCTTGTAAATCACATATTTATAAACTCTCATTGTTCAAGTTCTCAGTCAAGTGAATGACTACTTTCTGATGAGTTTTTGATACTCTACTATGTCCTGCAACTCAAACGATACTATATATATATATATATATATATACATATTTATATATATATATAGTAATCTGCAAAATTTCTAAAACTTCTTTTATTATGTAGTAACATTCAGATACAATTCACTTGCAAAACATTTTTTTTTTGGTTTTTGCTACTCAAGTAATTCGTTATCTAGTTTCAGTGAAAGAGAAAATAACAAAAATATTGAACAAAAGGCATACTTAAAGTAAGATCTGTATCTTGGATTTATCACTCTCTTTACTCAATAATGAGTGTCTATGCAGTGTTATTCTATATCTAGGAGTGGAGCAGTAAACAGAATAGAGAAGCCTAAAGCTTAGAGATAAATTAGATAATTTACAAGCAAATACGTAAACACATAACATCTTAGTCTATAATGAACATTCTATATCAACAAAATGAAACATGTTTATTTAGGTCAAGAACCACTCATCTTCAAGTCACCAGGGTTTAATACTAGCATTTAGCCTACGTAAAAAATACAAGAAAACATAACATCAATAACTAAGCACTTTTAAAGTATGTACCTTCAACAATTATTACGACAAAATAATAGATTGAAACTACTGCCTCAGTCATTCCTTTTTTGCTCTAGTAGAATCTGAGATTCAAAAAAATTCACTCATGTGCATTGTAAAATAACTCTCCATTCAACTATACAAACTTTGTGGAGAATAGCAAACATCTGAAAACACAATAATCACCAAAATCAATATCCATGCTAGTTAGAATATAAAAATAGGAAGGTATTTCAAAAGTTAATGAAGGTTGCAGTACTTGGCATCGCAGTTATGTCACTCCTTGGGATGCCCACATTACATATCAGAGTTCATGGGTCAATCCCTGCTCCATTTCTGATCCAGGTTTCTGCTAATATACAGATTTATACTACATAATATCATTTATCGTATAGATTATATTATGTGTATGTTGAAGTGTTATGGCCTGAGTGTAGGGAAAGCCTTCTAAATTCTGACATTGGCATTTAGCACCCAGGAAGATGATATTAAGAGAGAAAGGTTTTGAGAGGTGACCGGATCATCAAGACTCCATCCTCAGGAATAGTTTCCAAGTCACGGACTCGGAACCTACCAGGACACTGCAATTAGATTTCCCAGCCTCCAGGACTAGGAGAAGCAAGCTTCTGTTATTTACAGGTTGCACAGTTCCAGACATTTTCACTGGACTAAGCACAAGGTAAATGGATTACAGCAACCAGGACACAGTGCCTCAGTTAATTCCCTGTTCTCCTCTGCTATATGCTGTTAATAATTGCAGAACTGGTCTCTACTCTAGCAACCCCATGTCATCTCTGCCATGTAAATTATGTCTTTCCAAGTGTGTATTACTTCATATGAAGAGACATAGGCCGGCGCCGCGGCTCACTAGGCTAATCTTCCGCCTTGCGGTGCCGGCACACCGGGTTCTAGTCCCAGTCGGAGCACCGGATTCTGTCCCGGTTGCCCCTCTTCCAGGCCAGCTCTCTGCTGTGGCCCGGGAGTGCAGTGGAGGATGGCCCAAGTGCTTGGGCCCTGCACCCCATGGGAGACCAGGAGAAGCACCTGGCTCCTGGCTTCGGATCAATGAGGTGTGCCAGCCATAACAGCCATTTGGGGGGTGAACCAACGGAAAAGGAAGACCTTTCTTGTCTCTCTCTCTCACTGTCCACTCTGTGTCAAAAAAAATTAATCAATTTTTAAAAATGTTAAAAAAAATAAAAGACATATACGGCTATTTTTAAAAAAATCACATTTTTTTTCTTTTTTTTTAACTTTTATTTAATGAATATAAATTTCCAAAGTACAGCTTATGGATTACAATGGCTTCCCCCCCATAACGTCCCTCCCACCTGCAAACCTCCCCTTTCCCACTCCCTCTCCACTTCCATTCAAATCAAGATTCATTTTCGATTCTCTTTATGTACAGAAGATCAGTTTAGCGTACATTAAGTAAAGATTTCAATAGTTTGCTCCCACACAGAAACATAAAGTGAAAAGTACTGTTTGAGTCCTAGTTATAGCATTAGATCTCAATGTACAGCACACTAAGGACAAAGATCCTACATGAGGAGTAAGTGCACAGTGACTCCTGTTGTTGACTTAACAAATTGACACTCTTGTTTATGGCATCAGTAATCACCCTAGGCTCTTGTCATGAGCTGCCAAGGCTATGGAAACCCCCTGAGTTCACTGACTCTGATAATTTTTAGACAAGACCACGGTCAAAGTGGAAGTTCTTTCCTCCCATCTTTGATGACCCATTCTTTCCACTGGGATCTCACTCGCGGAGATCTTTCATTTAGGTTTGTTTTTTTTGTTTTTTGTTTTTTTCAGAGTGTCTTGGCTTTCCAAGCCTGAAATAGTCTCATGGGCTTTTCAGCCTGATCCACATGCCTTAAGGGCTGATTCTGAGGCCAGAGTGCTGTTTAGGACATCTGCCATTCTATGGGTCTGCTGTGTATCTCACTTCCCATGTTGGATCATTCTCTCCCTTTTTGATTCTATCAGCTAGTATTTGCAGACACTATTCTTGTTTATGTGATCCCTTTGGTTCTTAGTCCTATCATTACGATCAATTGTGAACAGAATTTTATCACTGGGACTAGTGAGATGGCATTGGTACATGCCACCTTGATGGGATTGAATTGGAATCCCCTGGTATGTTTCTAACTCTACTGTTTGAGGTAAGTCAGCTTGAGCATGTCCCGAATTGCACGTCTCTTCCCTCTCTTATTCCCACTCTTATATTTAACAGTGATCACTTTTCAGTTAAGTTTCAGCACTTAAGAAGAATTGTGTATTGATTACAGTATTCAACCAAAAGTATTAAGTAGAACAAACAAACAAAAAATACTAAGAGGTCTAACATATTAAGTTGTTCATCAACAGTCAGGGTGAGGGCTGATCAAGTCACCATTTCTCATAGTGTTCATTTCACTTCAACAGGTTTCCTTTTTGGTGCTCAGTTAGTTGTCACCTATCAAGGAGAACAAGTGGTATTTGTCCCTTTGGGATTGGCTTATTTCACTCAGCATAATGTTTTCCAAATTCCTAACAGGGATCACTTTTCACTTAAAATATAAACACCTAAGAATAATTGTGTGTTAATTACAGAGTTCAACCAACGGTACTAGAACAAAAAAAAAAAAAACACTAAAATGGATAAAGTATTGCATTGTACATCAACAGTCAGGACAAGAGCTGATCAAGTCACTGTTTCTCATAGTGTCCATTTCACTTCAACAAGTTTCCCCTAAATCACATTTTTTTTTACACGAATTTGAAACTTAAACTTCCCTGAAAGACATTCTGTTTTCATGTAACTTTAATTTTATGTTTAATCTTATCATTACATTTTATTTAACCCAAGAGCATGACTCATAGAAATCAGGTACAAAATAGGTACTCAGCAAACCCTTTTGGATGCATTCCCTGGTAAAGTCAGGAATCTTTGTAAAACAAATTGCTGTGTTATGCATAGCTGTATTTCATTTGCTGGGGCATTTTTTGAACTCTTGGGTGATAGCTGTTGGCAAGATATATCACATTTACACAAAATACAGAAAATTGACATTAAAATAACATATACAGTAAAAAGGAATCCCTAGTTGAATTTACAGAGAGATATGATAAGGCATGAATGACAGGAAAGCATGAGTAATTTTACAGCATAATTTTCTGAAGACAAGAATGTCAACGAACTGTGGTGGTGGTTCGCAGATACCTACAAATAGGAGGGTTCTTCAGAACGTTCATGGAAAGCACATATTACAAAAACACTGTGCATGGGTTTCAAAACTCTTTTGTACCAAAATCTTTTAATTCCACTTTCCATGAATTTTTTAAAAACAACCTCATTTGTGGATGGCGCTGTAGCACAGCAGATAAAGCTGCTGCCCGTGACTCTGGCGTCCACTGTGGGTGCCAGTTCAGGAGCCGGGCTGCTCTGCTTCCAATCCAGCTCCTGCTAGTGGCCTGGGAAAAGCAGTGGAGGATGGCCTGGGTGTTTGCGTCCCTGCTACCCACGTGGGAGACCCACATGAGGCTCTTGGCTCCTGGCTTTGGCCTCACCCAGGCTGTTGTGGCCATCTGGGGGAGTCAACCAGTGGATGGAAAATCTCTCTGTGCGTCTGTCCCTCTCTCTCTGTGATTCTGTCCTGCAAATGAATTAATAAATCTTAAACAAAAAGAAAGTCAAGGAAATAATTAGAAATCAACTGACAGGGCCGGCGCCATAGCTCACTAGGCTAATCTTCCGCCTTGCGGTGCCGGCACACCGGGTTCTAGTCCCAGTCGGAGCACCGGATTCTGTCCCGGTTGCCCCTCTTCCAGGCCAGCTCTCTGCTGTGGCCCGGGAGTGCAGTGGAGGATGGCCCAAGTGCTTGGGCCCTGCACCCCATGGGAGACCAGGAGAAGCACCTGGCTCCTGCCTTCAGATCAGCGCAGTGCACCGGCCAGAGCACCCTGGCCGCGGTGGCCATTGGAGGGTGAACCAACGGCAAAAGGAAGACCTTTCTCTCTGTCTCTCTCTCTCATTGTCCACTCTGCCTGTCAAATAAAAAAAAAAGAAAAAGAAAAAGAAAGAAATCAACTGATAGGATTTTTCCAAATGACAGCGAGTAGAAAAGTCAAAAAGCAAACAAGAATATTCTCTTTGGAACAGAGCAGAATTGTATTAAATGAAGAACAGAATGGTAAATACATAACTGGATAGACAAAGAAGTATCATAATCAGAAAATAATGCTATTCTATGTGGGTATAAATTCTGAAATTTTAAACACAAGGACCTGTAGAACTTTTAAAAATTAGTGGAAAGAATTAACCCTTACGGCTAGTTTTAATTGAATTTGTCTCTTTAAAATGTATAATGGAATGGTTCCATATCTAAATACGTATATACACAAAATTTTTCTTATTTGTTGAGGTTAAATTCACATAAATATGATTAATTACTGTACACTGTACAATTCTATTGCATTTAGTTCATGGAACCATTACCTTTCTCTATAGTCAAAGTTTTCTCATTGCAGAAGAACATCCTGTCTCATTTACACATTGCTCCCAATTGCAGCCAGACATACCCCAATATAACCACAAGTCTGCTTCCTTGTCTATGTGTTTGCTTATGCTGTATTATTACTTAAAACAAATCATACAACATGGGTTGTTTTGTGCCTGACTTCAGGTGAGGACAAATAGTTGTTTAAGCCAAAGCAAGCAGGAAATTTCAAATTCTGAGGAATCTGAAGTCATTGAAATCTGAAATGATTCTGAGAATCAAACAGTAGCAACGAGATAAATGGAGGTGAGTCACTGTCCAGTTGAATTAGCTACAAGATCACATCGCTGGCCGTAGGGCTAACATTGATAGCCCAGTGATTTGTAGAAGTTATGTCTGCCTGATGCCAGCAGGATGCAATGTAGGTGTAAAGAAATATTCTATGAGCCAGGCTTGTGGTATAGCAGATAAAGCTGCCGCCTGTGATGCCAGCATCCTGTAGCTGTTCTACTTACAATCCAGCTCCCTGCTAACAGCCTGGGAAATGCAGCAAAAATGTCCACACAATGCAACAGAAAGTTGCAAGTACTTGGGGCCCTGCAACCCACCTGGAAGAAGCTCCTGGCTCCTGGCTCCAGCCTGGCCCTGCCCTGACGATTGTAGCCACCTATAGAGTGAACCAGTGAATAGAAGATTCTCTCTTTCTCTCTCTCCCTCTCTCACTCTCATGCTACCTTTCAAATAAATAAATAATTTCAAAAAGAATTCCAGCTTATGCATAATTTCTTATATTTGATAGATCTGCTTTATGCCACTGAATCATGCTATGTAAATGACAAAATACTCTTCTTTCCCATGTTAACAATGGGATCTAGTGAGGATGCTTGGGGTGTTAGCAATGGTTTGTCCTTACTTTGGGTGTTGGCTATGAGTGTGATCAAAGCACAAAAAAATCTCATCTCACTTACCCGCACACTTATATGTATTTCTTGTCATGTGTCCTCTACTTCAATGAAATGTTTTAATTTTTTAAGTAAAATTGAAAAAAACTGGTATGAAGAAAATAGCAACTCTAAGGAGTATGTTTTTGGCCAGCTTTTGTAAAATTACACCGATGCATTTAAACGATAAAATAGTAGACTTAGACCAATGAATCATATAACATATTAACTCAAAGCATCAGTGCTGCGAGGCTCCCAGGGTAGCACTGAGGTGCACACAGCAACGGAAGCTGAACCACCAGCCAAGCTGAAAGCCAGATGCAGCCCCTGATTGTTCAAAGTTGTAGTTTCCAAGGTTAGAGAAGGTTTTTATGTGGAAGACAAGAATAGTACAGGAAATTTTTGGAATACTAAAGTTTGACATAAGAAAAATCTTCTCTTATGTAGGCCTCTATTTCTTATTTGTTCATTCACTCACTCACTCCCTTTCCTATATATGGAGAGAGAGAGAGAGAGATATATGAGAGAGGTGTCCTCCAATCATGGTATATTGGCTCACCCCATTTATTGAAAAGTAGAGGTGTGTTTTTCAGCCCATTGTATTTGAAGACAGTAAGAGACTTCAAATAGGGCTGTAGTTGTGCAGAGGGATCTCCATAGGATTTGCCTCCGTCTCCTCCCCTGGTTATCAGGCCAGTAAACTGAACACCTCGGCATCACTGGGCCTGGGAAGTGCCGGGAGTGCTGAAGGGAGTCTCTGGCAGTTTTCCCAAAGGACCCAGCTCCCACGTTCCAGGGAAATGTGCCTGGGGTAGATCCTGAAAGCTTAGGATTCATATGATTTTAAACAGCAAAACTGGGAAAGAAAAGTGGTTGTGAACAAGCATTTGGCGCAGCTTTAAGACGCCTCTTGGGACTTAGCGCCCTTATCAGAGCACCTGGGCTCCAGAGCTGGATCCTCATTTGGGGTTCAGCTTCTGGGAGGAAGAAGGCAATAGTTCAAATATTTGGATCCCTGCTACCCATGTGGGAGACACATAGAGTTACTTCTTCCTGGCTGTAGACTGGCCCAGCCCCAGATAGGAGTACAGGATGTGAAGCAGTGGATGGAAGCTCTCTCTCTCTGTCTTCCAAATAAAATGAAAATAAATACCTAATATTAAAAAAATAGTTGTTTTTTTCTTATGGCATGATTTTACTGTTTAAAAAAGTTCAGGAAGAAGGGTGCTTAAAAGCTTAACAAATTTGGCCGGCGCCACGGCTCACTAGGCTAATCCTCCTCCTGCGGCGTTGGTCCTCCGTGTTCTAGTCCTGGTTGGGGCGCCAGTTCTGTCCCGGTTACTCCTCTTCCAGGCCAGCTCTCTGCTGTGGCCCGGGAGTGCAGTGGAGGATGGTCCAAGTGCTTGGGCCCTGCACCCACATGGGAGACCAGGAGGAAAAACCTGGCTCCTGGCTTTGGATCGGCGCAGCAGCGGCCATTTGGGGGTGAACCAATGAAGGAAGACCTTTCTCTCTGTCTCTCTCACTGCCTAACTCTGCCTGTCCAAAAAAAAAAAAAAAAAAAGCTTAACAAATTTAAGAATCCACATTATATGGATACTGGCAAAAAGTTTGAATAACTAGGTTTGCTAATATCTAAATAATATTCACATTCAATTCACATATCAAAATGCAAATAAAATGGGAAGGCTTTAATAGATAAATTAACAGCTAAATAGAGGGAGATTTGTAAATATTCCTATTAAACTGTAGTACTTGTTCAACATAATTAACTTTCAATGGTTTCATTAGTTATGTACACTTGGAAATAGCATGATTCAACAAAATGCTCTTGAAGTGAGGAACACAGCTAACTAATAGAATGAAGTCCCCAGATAGCTGTCCTCCTGGATTGTTTGCAGTGTCCTCATAATGATCAATTTTTTACTACATTGGGAAGTGGAAGGCTTGCAACCTTTTCATTTAAAGCTTCATAGGACTATGCTGATCAAGTCACCATTTCTCATAGTGTCCATTTCACTTCAGGAGGTTTCCTTTTTGGTGTTCAGTCAGTTGTCACCGATCAGGGAGAACATATGATATTTGTCCCTTTGGGACTAGCCCTGACTGCTAATGGACAACTTAATACATTATCCCTCATAGTATTTTTTTTGTCTGTTCTACTTAATATGACTGGTTTAATTCTGTAATTATCACACAGTTATTCTTAAGTGTTGAAAATTAACTGAAATGTGATCCCTGTTAAACATAAAAGTGGGAATAAGAGAGGGAAGAGATGTATAATTTGGGGCATGCTCGGGCTGACTTGCCCCAATTGGTAGAGTTAGAAACATACCAGGGGATTCCAGTTCAATCCCATCAAGGTGGCATGTACCAATGCCATCTCACCAGTCCAAGTGATCAATTTCAGTTCACAATTGATCATAATGAAAGGACTAAGAGTCAAAGGGAGCACATAAACAAGTCTAGTATCTGCTAACACCAACCGATAGAATAAATAAAGGGGAGAGTGATCCAACATGGGAAGTGAGATACTCAGCAGACTCATAGAATGGCGGATGTCCTAAATAGCACTCTGGCCTCAGAATCAGCCCTAAAGGCACTCGGATCTGGCTGAAAAGCCCATGAGAGTATTTCAGGCATGGAAAGCCAAGTCACTCTGGCAAAAAGATCTCTGTGAGTGAGATCCCAGTGGAAAGAACAGGTCTTCAAAGAGGGAGGTGCCTTTCTCTGAAGGGAGGAGAGAACCTCCACTTTGACTATGACCTTGTCTAAACAAGATAAGAGTCGGAGAACTCAAGGGGCTTCCATAGCCTTGGAAACTCATGACTGGTGCATAGGGAGATTACTGATGCCATAAACAGGAGTGTCAATTTGTAAAGTCAACAACAGGAGTCACTGTGCACTTACTCCTCATGTAGGATCTCTGTCCTTAATGTGCTGTACACTGAGGCTTAATGCTATAACGAGTACTCAAACAGTATATTTCACTTTGTGTTTCTATGGGGGTGCAAACTGTTGAAATCTTTACTTAATGTACACTAAACTGATCTTCTGTTAAAAAAAAAAAAAAAAAAAAGAAACTATCAATTCCCAACTTGACTCTCACTGGGATTAAACATGACAATAGGTCTGATCTGATTTCATCATCATTTAAAAAAAAAATCATCTATTATTTTTCACTTTATGTTTCTGTGTGGGAACAAACTGTTGAAATCCTTACTTAAGGTATAATAAGCTGATCTTCTGTATACTAAGATAATCGAAAATGAATCTTGATGTGAATGGAAGGGGAGAGGGAGTGGGAAAGGGGAGGGTGGTGGGTGGGAGGGACGGTATGGGGGGGAAAGCCATTGTAACCCATGAGACGTACTTTGGAAATTTATATTCATTAAATAAAAGATAAAAAAAAAAAAAAAAAAAAAAAAAGCTTCATAGGAAACGCCATCTGTTTCTCCATCCACGGTCACCATTCAGCTCGTGCTGGGGATGGACCAGCCGCTCTGCCATGTGCTCATGTAGTGGGTATTCAGGAATCAGAGGTTGCAAGTGCTTCCTCTTGTTTGTTTTGTTTTCCTAATGGTTAATTTTGTGAATAATTCTGTGTGGCATTACAGGACTAGGATTAGGTTAACATACAATGAATGGGCAATAGGGTTAATTTCGTTTATTTAATAGACACATATGTATAGTATATATGTGTGTGTGTGTGTATCCACATATACATCAATAATGAAATCAACATTCAGCCATTTTCCTCTTAATTTCTATTGGGTAAATCAGAAAAAAGTATGTTTCAGTGAAATATGCTATTTCTCTTTCTCTCTCTGCACATATCAATTATATATACATATATTTATCAATTAACTCTAACATATATATCAACACATTTATATGTGTATATAATTATATACACAAATATATGGGTTAATTTTGCCAAACAATATAAATTGATTTTTAATAGATGCCATTACCTGAAAATAAATCTTAATAAAGCCTGGTGATGTTCACCATAAAGAGTACTCTGTAATCATCTAGCAAGTTTTTAAGCAGTTCAGAAACTATCTTTCTGTAGAAGTATATTACGGAAAAAGTTGTTTCATTTGCACCATCATGTTTTTCCATGCCTAAGAAGCTGATCTGTTGGAGTGAATATTCCACAGTGAATTTTTTTAGACCAATTTAAACAATCTTCTCTAAGGAAAATAATTCCAATTAAATAGTGTTTAAAAAATCTAACTTGTATAATATTGAAGAAATAAATGAATAATAGAAGAATAGTTGTGATGGTGAAGCATTCCTTGAAAGACCATTAGTAGTGCTTAGATAACACTAAGAATTTAAGAAGCACACCTTTCCGAAACACTTAATTCACCTGAAAATTACCAGGTCAATTGAAATATAGTGACAGCCTACTTAACTACATTAAATTGTTATCTTGACTGCATAAATGTTTTTCATGCCACCTAACTCACACAACAGGTTTAGTTTTTGCTTTTTTGTTTTATGTTTTGGGTTTAAACTCAATACTTTCCTTTTGTATCTATCTAGACGATGGACTGGCAAATTAACGTGTGGGGCAATCTAATCCCACTTGTTTTTATAAATAGTATTACTGGAACTCAGCCAATTGCACTCTCTGGGGCTGCTGCTTTCATGTCAAAAATGACAGAGACAAGTCAGTTCAACACAAACCACACGTAATATAAAATTCAAAATAGAAATCAAATTAAAAAAATCCCCTAACCCAATTTAGATGTCTAGTAACTACTGATGAAAGTGTATATATTGTTTAACTATTATAAAAGCTTCCAGGAAAAAAGGTAAACATCTTTTCAATGGCTTATTGATTTATTGTAAAGTGTTTGTTATTTTAAAGCTAAGGACATTGAAATTGCTTTTCTTTTCTCAGTTGGTATTTATACTTACTGTGGTGTTTTTATCATTTTATGCAAATTATAAAATTCATTCCATTTTGAAATCAACCACTAAAAAATTAAAGAGAAAGTAATATATTTCTTATATCATGACATATTTTAATTTGTATTACTTTACTACCTATTAAGTCCGTTTATTTATTTAGGTTATATATACTTAAGAATAATTTACTAAAAACTAAAAAAAAGAAATAGGGGCTGGCACTGTGGCACAGTGGCGCAGTGGATTAATGCCCTGGCCTGAGGCACCAGCATCCCATATGGGCAACGGTTCAAGACTTGGCTGTTCCACTTCAGATCCAGCTCCCTGCTATGGCCTGGGAAAGCAGTAGAAGGTGGCCCAAGTCTTTGGGCCTCTGTACCCACAAGGGAGACCCGGAAGAAGCTCCCAGCTCCTGGCTCCGGATTGGAGTAACTCTGGCTCTTGGGACCATCTGAGGAGTGAACCAGCAGATGGAAGACCTCTCTCTCTGTCTCTCTGCCTCTCCTTCTTTCTCTGTGTAACTCTGATTTTCAAATAAATAAATCAATCTTTAAAAAAAAAGGAAGAAAGGAGAGAAGAGAGAAAAAAAGGGGCAAGGAGGGAGCAAAGGATCATTACATTCTTAGAATTCTATCTATGAACTAAATAAAATCTATTCTTTTTAGATGAATAACTTATTTAAAAATAATATGCTCATGTATATCAGAAATGTCACTCAAAATCAATCAATTCAACTTCTCCATTGTTAAAAATTCCTCTTGATGAAAGATGAATTTTTCTTAGCCAAATTATTTATAATTATTATATATTCTGGAAAATAGATTTTTTAAGATTCATTTATTTATTTGAAAGGCAGAGTTAGAGAGAGAGAGGTCTTCCATCCAGCTGGTTCACTCCCCAGAGGGCTGCAACCCCCGGAGCTGAGCTGATCCAAAGCCAGGTGTCAGGAGCTTCTTCTGTGTTTCCCATAAGGGTGCTGGGGGTCCTCAGGCCATCTTCCACTGCCCTCATAGGCCACAGCAAAGAGCTGCGTCGTAAGTGAAGCAGCTGAGACTCAAACCGTGTCCACATGGGATGCCGACACTGCAGGCAGTGAATTTACCCCATATGCCACCGTGCTGTCCCCAATAAATAGATTCACTTTTGTAATATATTGTATTATAAATATCATACTCCAATATAAATTTTGGCGATGTTCATTTATGGATTGAAAGCATATGGCACCATAGTATGCAGAGAGAAATAGCTATCTCTTCTGTATGAGATACAGTGCAGAAGTCAGAGGCCAATGGGTGGGAATGATGACATACTGCTTTTTCCCCTTCAATTCATTTCGATGAACCAGTGTTCAGACAACCTACTAATGCCAGACATCGCATTAACTGTTAAAGATAGAGTGTTAATAAATCATAGCCATGACTATCACTGCATTTTAAATATGGGAAATTGGCTTACATTGCAGTATCTGCTGCACTGTAATAAGCCTATAAATAATACTATATTCTGGAATTTATGGTTCTATAGACTTGACAACTGCACAAAAATTACTGACCGCATTCTGTAAACATTAAGTATAACTTAATTCCTACAGTATGTCAGACAATGAGATAGTCATTAATGTTAAAATATTTAGCGAAGAAGCTGACGCTATGGCGTAGCAGGTTAAGCCTCTGCCTGAGGTGACAACATCCCATATGGGTGCCGATTTGAGTCACATGTGCTCCAATTCCAATCCAGCTCCCTGCTAATGGCCTGGGAAAGCAGTGCCTCTGCACCCATATGGGAGACCAGAAGAATGTCCTTGCTCCTGGCTTCAGTTTGCCAGCTCTGGCCATTGCAGCCATTTGGTGAGTGAACCAGCAGATGGAAGATCTCTCTCTATGTCTCTCCTGCTCTTTGTAACTCTGCCTCTCAAATATATATTTAAAAATGTTTAGCAAAACAAACCTAAAATCTTTATACATAGAAATTAGTGTTTATTAAGGAATCTATAATTAGTCCAGCATCTCATGCAACATCTATAAACTGTGAAAACTGTGGAATCTTGATTTTGTTTTCATCTTTTCCACCATTTGAAAACTAGAGAAATTTAACTCACCACGTTTCTTTGAATTCAGACCTACCAGAGATAGTGTTGTCTTTCTCTATCTGCACTCATGCTGTAGTAACACAAAGAGAAAAGTTTCCCCCTCCTCAGTTTACACAATAAACGTATCATTGTAGCCTCCATAGATGAGGGAGAATACGTGGAGTCTATCCTGTGTCTGCATTGATCACTTCACATGATATCCTCCAGTTCCACCCATTTTGCTGTAAATGACAAACTTCATTCTATTTTTATTCTGAGTAATATCCAATTGCTTGTGCATGTGTGTGTGTGTGTGTGTGCGTATACACATATACAGACCACATTTTCTTTACCCATTCTTCAGCTCAGGGACGGCTTAGTTGATTCCGTATCCTGCATATTGTGAATAGTTCTGCAAACATGGTAGACAAGGTATCCTAGTGCAGCCTGGTCCAGTCCTGGCTGTTAAAAGCTGTGAACCAATGACTGGAATATTGCTCTCTCTCACTCTCTGTCACTCTACCTTCAAAAAACAATTTATTTATTTTTTTTTTACCTACTATTATAACTTACTTTTATTGAAAGTATCTCACAGTCATAATGGACATCTTCTGGATTTTGCCACATATTTTAATATTAAAGGTTAATTTTGACATGCAAGTAGAGTCAACAGTGTCCCCCATATAGGGACAGTGATTATAAAAAGATGACATAATACATGAATTAAGTGTGTTTTTTAATTGAAAAGCTAACAAACTGTCTAGTTACATTTCTCCCCACCCCCAAAACCACAAACCAGGTAGTAACTGAGTCTTGTAGGCAATCTACTCAAAGTTGAGAGGATTAAAAATAAGAACAAGTCCTCAGATCCAAGTAAGGGAGCCCTGCTACACACAAGCTGACCAGTGCCAGTGGTACCGACTGACCGTGTGGCTGAAAGACATCTTAATGGGCCCACTCAGAACATTTGTTCAAGTGGCCTCTTTCCAGTTTCCGACTCATGAATAAAGATAATATTTTTTAATTCTATTTCAGAAAACTTTTTTGAAGTTGTTTTATTTACAATGCCAACTTTGAAAAGATCACTCAATTTAACTGGACAATAAACTAGGCAGCAACCACTCTGCGAGAAGAGAGGAAGCCCCCAATGCCACTTTCTATGGAGGACTCACAGTTCAGTTTGATTCAGCACAAAGTAAACAGGAACTTTCAATCATACTAGAAGAAACTCGGGTTTGGAATCTGTACTCAAACTACACATGCAGTGAGGACAATATTCTGCTAAAACAAATGATTTGCTCCTCCATTTGTCTACGTTTGCCTAATATTAACAATTATAAACAGAGCAGTGCAAATAGTATTTGGAACATTCCTTACAGTGTTACAGTGTCAGGTACAACGTTTCACTTCTGTTCACACCACTGGTTCTCTTTGGGTACCTGGGCTGCTGCTTCTTCAGTAAAGTCATTCTTAATGTTGAAGGTCTTGCGACTCTCCTCAGGAGTCTTCCCCTAGATCATATTGACAACAGTCTTGCTCGTAATGTCCAGCAAACCTTTGATTTTTAAGTAGCTTGCAGCCAGAATAAGCTCAAAAAGTGTTCCCTGGTCAACTTTCAGGAATTCCTGGTCCCAAACAGGGATATCATCCTTTCGCTTTTCTTTGTTCTCATCGTCTTCAGGTGGAGGAGGGTCATCCTTGTGGTGAGTGCACCACTGAATGACCTTTTTTAATATTGCTGCATTAACATTTGGTAGAGGAAC
The DNA here is from genome assembly GCF_051225735.1 of Oryctolagus cuniculus. Classification (NCBI taxonomy): domain Eukaryota; kingdom Metazoa; phylum Chordata; class Mammalia; order Lagomorpha; family Leporidae; genus Oryctolagus; species Oryctolagus cuniculus. The sequence goes on along the minus strand of NC_142874.1, from coordinate 7,717,133 downwards.
CGGGTCATCGTCTCCTGCATCATCCATCCCCTGATCTTCCAATATGGTCTTGATAGTCACAGACTGTTGGGCAATTTCTACATCAACTTCAAAAATCTCTCCATCAGAACTCTGCAACTTTATTGAAGGCTTGGTGTTCGGGTTTGAGGAGCCAGCAGGCTGGAGGCTGCCGAGAGAGGGGCAGCGTCAACACAAGAAGAGAAAGGCGGATGACAAGGCCACTACCTCAAAAAACAATTTAAATTAAACAAAAAAAAAAGATAAAGGAGGTTAATACCGCAACATAATAATGTCTATGTAACACAAACACATAGCAATCCTCACACTGGTGAAAAGCTGAAAACATTCTCTGTATGATTCAGAACTAGGTAAGTGTGTCTACTGACTCTTATATTTAACAGGGATCACTTTTCAGTTAAATTTCAACACCTAAAAATAAATGTGTGTTAATTACAGAGTTCAACCAATAGTATTAACTAGAACAAAAAAAAATACTAAAAGGGATAAAGTATTAAATTGTATATCAACAGTCAGGACAAGGGCTGATCATTAAGCTTGAATGACAAAAATTATTTTTATATTATTTTGTTTTCATAACCACAAGAGAAACTGCATGGATTTGAAAATTTACACTGATGTAAATAAAATTATTATAAAGGGAAAATCATTGTAACATTTAAAAACAAATAAAATACTGCAAATACTGTAAAATGCATGCAACCACTGAAGTATGTAAAATAACATACAATAAGGATTAAACACAAAAGATTATCAAATCTTAATGTTAAGCATGAATCAATGTTATTTCATATTTGCTGCAAATGAAACAGTCAGTAAAAGCTGATTTAAATATCCCATATTGCTAAGGTATTCATGGTGACAGTAAGACAACTTCATATCATTTTGTAAGATGAATTGAAGTGCGCATACACACACACACACACACACACACACACATCTGGTTGAAGGTCAATAGATCCCTTGCAAGTCTATTTAAAAGTGTAGAAAGGTTATTCCTAAAATGAACCTGTTACTGAATGAATTTCCAAGAAGCTCTATTACATTTAGTGAAATCCATTAGGAAGTTTCTCAAGCATTGCTTTAGAAATAGAAATAGTTGCCTGTCAAAAAAATAAAATAAAATAAAAAATAGAAATAGTTATTATTTTAAAAATTTGTTATTTTGTCGGGGGAGAAGTCTGAGTGACAGAGAGGGAAAGGCAAAGAGAGAGAGAGATCTTCCATCTGCTGGTTAACTCCCCAAATGGAGTTAGGTCAGGTGAAGCCAGGAGCCTGCAACTGCATCTGGTTCTCCCACATGGACGGCAGGAGCCCAAGGACTAGTGCTCCCACTGCCACAGCAGGTGCATGAGAGGGAGCTGGCTAAGAAGCAGAGCAGTGTGGACTCTAGAGGGCACTTTGATGTGGGAAGCCAGCATTGCAGGCAGCTGCTTAACCTGCTTCACCCTTCCTGATGCTGGCCCCTACCACAATTTAGTTTTCAAAGGATTAGCCAGTCACATTAAACTAAAATGCTGTATTTCATTTCAAGATCAGAACAATTTTAAAAGTTCCTCTTTTAATTCAGATCATCTTTAAAGATTTGTCTGTATAAAAACAAAAACAAAGTTGTATGCCATTTTCTGCTGATGTTACTAATTATGTTTCAGTCAGAGCCAATGCGATATTCCTATATTTCTGGAAATTAGACTTATTTATGTAACATATATACAACCAAGCTTATGTGTTCATAAGTTATTATTTCTCTAAGCTGTTTTATTGGTACCAATGTTCCATCTGAATTCTCATTAGTATGAGAATAACTCAGTTTTAGTGTGAAAATCTTATTTAATTTTGGACTCTACTAACATGTATGAGGGACCTTTAAAAAGTAAATGAAAATGTATATTGAATAAAAATGAAGATATGCCTGGATTTAATTTTTGCAGAAAATTATCTATTTTTCCACAAATATTATGCACTACCAAGTTATATTCTGTTCGCTGTTTTTATTTACATAGATTCTGTAGGTCATATTTATATACCCATTTACTAAAGTGATTCTTCATATTTTATAATTTTGGTAAATATCATGGATCACATGTATCAGAGTTAACTGTTAAATACATGAAAGCCAGAGATGTAATTTTCCTTTCCGAAAATATTTTATACTTCATGGCTACATTTTGCATTTCTCCTTTTTCTCATATAAATATGGAATATATGTACATTTATGTAAACATATATGTGTGTGTTTGTGTGTGCTTTTTTGCTTTCATATGGCATATTCTGAGGCCAGCAACCAAAACCCACTTGTTTTCCTGCAGGTCTTACCCTGGCATTTAGACACTTGTAATTGTCCTCTTTGGGAGCCCAAATATTATGTGGGTTCCTAGCTTTCTAGGGGAATGAAATCTGAACCACCTATAGGATCATTCATCTGTAAGATGTAGAGAAGGAACAAGTATGATTTGATGTACATGGCTTCCCTATATAAAATGTAGGTTTGATTTCTTTTTTGGGGGTTTAATAGCAATATTTATTAGAGTCAGAGACCTCAGCCAGAGTGGCATGGAGGGGGCTTTCCAAGAGAGGAAAAAAAAAAAAGGAAAAAAACCTGAGGGGGCCAATGTTACTGGGGTTTTTAAGCAGAATTCTGGGAAGAAAAAAAAAAAAGTTGACATTCAGTTACAAGTCAGGGACAAAACTTATCAAAAGAACTGATTTGCAATCTTTTACCCTGTCTGGCTTGCTCATGCTAAAACAAAGAGCCATCAGAAGGGTGGGATCCTAATTTACTTTAAATGAAGAGAACTTAAATAATGAAATGTGATTTATTTGTAGTTATGATGGTTCAATGATCTTCTGTCTCACACTGTTGGCTTGGGTAATCACACCTTTGTGCAAGAGAGCTGATTTGTATTGATCTACGTAAGAAGTTATATCTTTAGAAAACAAGGTAACTAAAATATTTGGCAACCATTCTAACTTGTATTGCACACAAGACCTCTAATACATATCATTTTTCAGCAGAATCAATATAAACTCTAGCTGTGAAACTGAAGATATGATTTAATTTTTCACAGGTGTGTTGCACTTAGAATTAGGAACATTTAAGCATATATTCTTTATTTAAACTTAACTGATTTTAAGTGCAGAATTAAGATCAGATACACAATTTAGCAAGTACATAATAAAAAAAGCTGTGTGGAAAATGAGTTAATTTTGAAAATTTAAGTATAAATAGTCATTTTTTTAAAAAAAAAGATAATAGGTGGGTTCAGCATTGTGGCACAGTGTGTCAAGTTGCTAACTATAAGAGCCAGCATTGCATATAAGTGCTAGTTGGAGTCCCAGATGCTACATGTCCCACCTATCTCCATGCTAGGTTCCTGGTAAGGCAACGGAAGATAGCATGATTGCTTCAGATTCTGCCACACACGTGGAAGACCTAGGCTCCTCGATCTTCCATCTGCTGGTTCATTCTCCGAGTGGCTGAGCCAAGCCAAAGCTGGGAGTCAGGAGCTTCATTCAAGTCTCCCATGTGGATGGCAGGGGCAGACACATGTGAACCACTCTCTGCTGCTTTTCCCAGGCCGTTAGAAAGGGGTTGGATCAGAATTGAAGCAGCCAGGATCTGAATGACCATATGGAAAGAATTCGCAGCCAGCTCCTTTACTCACTACATCACAACGCTGGCTCTACAAATCTTTGTTAAAGACTATCATTCCAAGAACAGCGGAAAAATCAGAAACTTCTCATAGAAATAATTGGTGAAAGAATGTCTCAAATGCAATGTATAATAATGCACTTTGTTAGTCAAAATACAAAGTCCACCATAAAATAGTATAAATAGCCAGTGGAAAATTATGAGAGGAAATTCAAGTACAACTTAAACACTAGACAACCAGAGCAAAGAATGGAGAATGGTCATCAGGAATGGAGCATTTGGAAGTTCTATTGTTCTAATTTTAGATATTTTTCTTTAAATTTATTTGAAAGGCAGAGTTACAGAGAAAATGAGAGAGAGAGAGAGAGAGAGAGAGAGAGGATTTTCCATCCATTGGTTCATTCCCCAAATGGCCAGGGCTGGGCCAGGCTGAAGCCAGGAGCTTCCTGCAGGTCTCCCACGTGGGTGCTGGGCCCAAGCATTTGTGCCAACTTCTGCTGCCTTCCCAGGAACATTAGGAAGGAGCTGGAATTAGAAACGGAATAGCTAGTACTCAAACAAACGCCCATATGGGATGCCACCACTGTAGACTAAGGCTTAGCCTCACATGCTGCAGCATCAGCCCCAATTTTAGATATTTCCAAGTTAAATCTACGTGTGGATAATTCTATACCTGTTTTTCCAGGTTTTTATCATGAATGAATGTTATATTGATCAAATGTTTTTCCTAATCTAATAAGATGGCTTTTATCTTTCATTCTCTTGATGTGATATATCAATTTTTTATTTACTTGTGTTGACACATCCCTGCATGTCTGGGATAAACCCCACTTGGTCAGGGTGAAGGATCTTTTTGATGTGTTGTTTGATTCAATTTTTTGACAATTTTTGCATCTATGCTCATTGGGGAAATTGGTCTTTAGTTTTGTTTTATTTTTGCCCACTCTATCTTTGTCTATTTTGTGAATTTAGGTAATGCTGGCTTTACAGAATGAGTTGAGAAGGGCTCCCTTAACATTGGGTTGGAATGGTTTAAGAAGATTTAGTCCTACTTCTTCCTTAAGAAGTGTGGTAAACTCCAGTAATGAAGACATCTGATCCTGGGCTTTCATTTGTCTAGAGACTTAATTACTGACTCAGTTTCAGCGTCTCTACTGGCCTGCTCAGATTTTCTTTGTCTGTGTGATTGCATTTTGCCAAGTTGTATTTCCAGAAATGCATCCATTACTTCTGTCAAACACGGAATGGATTTTAAATTGTGGTAAATGAGTGTGGTGAGATACAACAGCACTGATAAATTAAAAATAAAGATTATTTGAAATATCACTAGGCAAGCTCACAGAATGTCATATAGAGGAAACAATGGAGATCACTGTTTGATATTTCTACTGAACATGTTGTCCAATGGTTAAAGGTACTAAGTGTTTTTTTAGAGGAGAATAAGTTGCTGTTGGACACAGTACTGGAAATTTCCATATCGTAATCCAGGTGCTGATTACTTGTGTTTACTTATTTAGAAAATGCAGAAGTTGTACAGTATGACATGTAATTTTTATTATGTACCTTATATTTCAATGAAAATAACAATGCACAGTATTTACTTACACTTCTTTACTCCTTTTTTTTTTTTTTTTTTTTTTTTTTTTTTTGACAGGCAGAGTGGACAGTGAGAAAGGAAGACAGAGAGAAAGGTCTTCCTTCTGTTGGTTCACCTCCCAATGACCGCTGCGGTCGGTGCACCACGCTGATCCGAAGCCAGGAGCCAGGTGCTTCTCCTGGTCTCCCATGCGGGTGCAGGGCCCAAGCACTTGGGCCATCCTCCACTGCACTCCCGGGCCATTTTTGATAGCTTTACATGTTTATAAAAAGAATAAGTATTGTGGAACTATTCCTAGATCTTTTTATAATAATTATAAAATGAAATATTTTCAAAATGCATAGCAACCTTTTCTCACAAAATCAGTAATTTACATTAGTAGATAAATAGACTATTTACTTGATATAACACATGTTAACATAACCTTGTTATGAAATATTTTGGGTTGTTAAAATTGAAGACACAATTAATTGTAAGGTTTTTGTATCTCATTTTGGAGCTTGCCTGAAGTGTAATTTCAGAAAAGGAACTATCATTAGTGAATCTGATTCAAATTTCTAATAAAAAAAGAATGAAAAGTTTTATATGCAACATTTTCCTCACTTAGTAATTGCCACAAAAGTGGAATTGTCATGTTCAATTTTCTGTTATATTTCATGAGAAAGATGTAGGAGGAAACTTCGTTCCACACTATTAAAAAGTGTAATTGGACTGGATTGATCTTTGAGTTTGATTTGCTAATTGTCTCAGATTCCTTCTGATTGTAATAGATATTTTTTGAAATAGGTACAGGAGAGCAGTACTGAGTGAAAATTGCCTTTTACAGTCTATCAAATTTCAGTGCTGCAATCTGATGACAAGAGTTTTCCAGGAATACATAATTTTGTGGAGATATGTTGAAGATTGCAAAGCAGTGATATAGCCAGAGACTATAAACATAAAAAGTGAATATTATGCCTTTATATGTCCTCCCTTGTGAAGTTAAAATTCAGCAGCTGACCTCATTAAAGTGTTATGAGTGTTTTAAACTTTCATATGTAATTATCCACATATTTTATGTGTGCAGCTGTACCTCAGGTACATACATCATGAAACATGAATTGTTGTGAACTGAAATTTTGAAGTTATAGTGAGATTCAACCCTGGTGTATCCGCTGGTAATCATTCATTTCCATGTGATTAACATATACTTCCAGCATTTATATTTGACATTCATATAGGTGCTAATTATGAATGACTGGTGAAATGAACAGAAATTGCCTTAAAGGAAGCTTACTCCAGTTCCACAGATGCACAGCACTCAAGCAAACTTTACACCATCATATGTAACTTGACATGCATTATGTACTTCCCTCCTACTGCAGTGGATATGGCCTGAGAACCCCAGTAGATGACTGAAACCACATACAGTATCAAACCTCTATATTATATTTCTGTTACATGTCTATGACAAGGTTTAATGTATAAACGAGGCATAGTAAGAAATTTAGTAACTGTAGCTAAAATAGAACAATTATAACAACATGGTAGAACAAAAGTTGCATAAATGCTGCTTCTCTCAATACATTCTCGGGATGAGCAGAGGTGATATGAGGCCTACATGATGAGAGGAAGTGAAAGGAATGGTGTGGACATTCTGGCACAAGCTCTGGGAGACTGGTGCCATCAGTATGAAAACACCCGGTATCAGGTGGGCATCATGTCTAGCACGAGTATGCAGGACAAGGGGATCATCACACGTGAGCTGAGTGAGGGAGACGGCACGAGATTACATCATACAAGGAGGAACAGGATGCCGCTTCAAACACCAATTACTCGTAAGATTTTCCAGTTACAAGACCATTTATAGGTAAAACTGCTCTATGAATATCAACACAAAGCAACTGAAGATGTGTTCTACCTAGAATATAATATGCCAAAACTACCACTACAGAAGACATGTTCTACCTGTAATATTATATGCTGGAACTACTACTACTGACGATATGTTCTACCTGTAATATTATATGCTGGGGCTACTACTACTGAAGGTATGTTCTACTATACTACCTATAAGATAAGATGCTGGGACTACCCTTGTACAGAAGGTATACTCAACAACTGGCCTAAGACCTAGATGAGCGTCTGCAATGTTTACGAGGGAAACTCTTCTGGTTTTGGATCAAGTGATTTCCTGCCTTCCCAAGAGCATCATTAAAGGTGATTTTTAAAAATAGGGCTCACTAGGCTAATCCTCAGCCTTGCGGCGCCGGCACACCGGGTTCTAGTCCTAGTTGGGGCGCCGGACTCTGTCCCGGTTGCCCCTCTTCCAGGCCAGCTCTCTGCTGTGGCCAGGGAGTGCAGTGGAGGATGGCCCAAGTGCTTGGGCCCTGCACCCCACGGGAGACCAGGAGAAGCACCTGGCTCCTGCCATCGATCAGCGTGGTGCGCGGGCCATGGCGGCCATTGGAGGGTGAACCAACGGCAAAAGGAAGACCTTTATCTCTGTCTCTCTCTCACTGTCCACTCTGCCTGTCAAAAAATAAAAATAAAAATAAATAAAAAAATAAAAAAATAGGATGTATGTATAGGATATGAACACAAACACAGTAACCTTTCACTAAGAACTGAGGGATCATATTAATTCATAAGAAGTACATAATACAATCAGTACACAAATTCCGTATTTATCAACATGTATCTTTAATTTACCTTTTATTATATTAATTTCACCACTATAGGTAAAAATGGTTATCATGAAATTTCATTTAGTCACAATAATAGAATAAAAATTGGATATAGCTTTCCAACATAAATAGTTACCAAGTTGATCTGAAGATATGAAATGACTATAACAGATCAGAAAACAAAGTGCAGAACTGAACACACTAGAAAGAGCGATATATATATATATATATATATATATATATGAGATACAATCATTCTCCATTCTTTCCCATAGGCAATTTCCAGGCCAAAGATTCAGGGAACCAAAATCCAAACAGCATTTGGGGGAATTCACTGAGCTAAAGCGCTGGAGATTGAGAGTTTGGAGAGGCTGACAAGATGGCAGGTCTAGGTCACAGCTGAGAGAAGAAGGAAACTGAGTAAAAACAGCCTCAGAAATTAGCTTGAAAACAATTGCTTGAAAGCAAATTAAAAAACCAACAGCAATGCATGTTTTAGTTCATATCAAACCAATTTACATTTTACGTCAACAGTAGAAAGACATGCATGGAAACATTGCAGAAACAGTTATATATTGTAGGTGAAAGGATATAAAATTAGTGCCCGACTTATGGTAGTTCAAAGTGATTTTTCGGTTGTATTATAGTGTGAAAGTGCACACTGAGCAGAAACTTCACTTTGGATTTTTCTCTTTTCTTCCACTAGGGATATATGATAAACTAGCACTTCTGAATGGTGGGCCAACAATGCAGCCACAGCTCCTATAAGTCATGTGATCAGGAGGTGAAACAACCATCACTCCACACCGTAGACTCCTCTGCTTGCGATGGGATTGCATCTGAATAAACCAGTTATAAATTGAAAACTGTGTAAATAAAAATGCATTTCAGACAACTGATCTACCCAACATGGAAGATCAGCCATATAACACACTATGGAGTACCACTCAGTATCTCCCTCCTAGGATGGCATGCTGCCAGGGAGCCGAGGCTGTCCACCACTGCCGGCCTCCAAGGAAAGGATCATGCGCATATTGCTAGTTTGGGAAAAGATCATCCTTCAAAAGACTAAATACGCTTCCTACCAAATATGCATCACTTCACAACACTGCAATTGACAAATGGTAATTTGAAACACTGTTAAATCAAGGACTGAATGCACTGTATAGGTAAACTAAGATAGGTTAGGTGCGTAAAGGCATTTTTTACTTAAAATACTTTAATATACGGACTGAGGGGTAACTCAACCATAATTCAAGGAGTATTTGTTATGCTACTTGGAGGCAGATTCAGATAAGATAAAAATTACATGCCCTAGGGGCTTCTGTCATGGGATAAGCTACACTTGGATTGCTGGCATCCCAAATATGTTCTCCTTTGAGACCAGGCTGCTCCACTTTCAATAAGCTCCCTGCTAACACTCATGACAAAGCAGTGGAAGATGGTCCAAGTTCTTAGGCCTGTGCTACCCACACTGGAGACCAGGATGGAGTTCTGACCTCCTGGTTTTGGCCTGCCCCAAATATCAGATGGAAGGCATAACTCTCAAATAAATAAAACATTTCTTTTAAATTATATAGCCTAGAACAAGAGGTAAAAAGTATAATTAATAGCCTAATCAATAGTAGAGTTGAAACAATTATGAAATTAATGAAAATGAAGAATAAACCTTAAAAATATTTTGAACATCTAAAAAATGAAGCAAAAAGTCTTAAATCAAACTATTGATTTTTATGTTAGAAGAAATTGTTCAAATAATTCGATGTAAAAAATAATATGGCGGCCGGTGCCGCGGCTCACTAGGCTAATCCTCCGCCTTGCGGCACCGGCACACCGGGTTCTAGTCCCGGTCGGGGCACTGGATTCTGTCCCGGTTGCCCCCCTTCCAGGCCAGCTCTCTGCTGTGGCCAGGGAGTGCAGTGGAGGATGGCCCAAGTCCTTGGGCCCTGCACCCCATGGGAGACCAGGAGAAGCACCTGGCTCCTGGCTTCGGATCAGCACAGCGCGCTGGCCGCAACACGCAGGCCGTGGTGGCCACTTACGGGGTGAACCAACAGAAAAAGGAAGATCTTTCTCTCTGTCTCTCTCACTGTTTAATTCTGCCTGTCAAAAATAAAAAAAATAAAAAATAAAAAATAATTTGGCAAAATAGAAATAAAAGTTAGCAATTTAATGCTACTTATAATAAATATATCTAAAACATAAAAATAAATTCCTTAAGAGTCAACTAAATGGCTGGTGCCTTAGCTCACTTGGTTAGTCCTGTACATCTCCTCCCTCTCTTATTCCCACTCTTGTATTTAACAGGGATCACTTTTCAGTTAAATTTAAACACCTAAGAATAATTGTGTGTTCATTAAAGAGTTCAACCAATGCTATTAAGTAGAACAAAACAAAAATACTAAAAGGGGTAAAGTAGTAAGTTGTTCCTTGACAGTCAGGACAAGGGCTGATCAAGTCATTGTTTCTCATAGTGTCTATTTCACTTCTACAGGTTTCCTTTTAGGTAGAGCTCAGTAAATTATAAACACAGATTATTCTCTCTGATCATCCCACAATTAAACTACATGTCAAAATAAGTTATTCTGGAAAATTTACATATATTAGGTTATTAAATTTCCCTACTAGAAAAGAAGAATTAATAAAGTATACTAGAATGTATTTTGGAGAGGTTGAAAACATAAGCATAACATATAAAATTGTTGGATACAGCTACAAATGTGCTGAGAAAGAAATCTATAGTTTCAAGTCTTATTTTGGAAGACATATCTACATCAGTAATCATAGCATCAACCTGGAAGAGTAGCAAAGAAGATCAATTTACCTCCAAAGTTTTCTTGAGAACAAAAATTAAATATATCCTAATAATACAGAACATAGATATTTAAAGGAAGAAAAATATTAATAATCTCATTAATTGTTTTTTAAATAATAAAATTTAAACACTATTCACTAATCTGGTAAAATTAAAAAGAAGTAAGATGCAAATAAAATCAGTGAGAAGGAAATATTCTACACAGATCTATAGACTTCAAAGGTTCATATGAGAGTATTTTGAACAACTTTATGCGAACACACTTGACAACCCTGATCAAACAGAGAATTCCTAAAAGACACAGATAACCAAGAGTAGCTTAAGAAGAAAGAATTGAATTCTTAATTAAAGACCTTTCCACAAGGAATACTGCAAGCCAGATGGCCACATTGCTGACGAATATAAATAGAAATCACAAAAAGGAGGAAGAAATAATACCAACCACAAATTCTTCCAAAAAAAAAAAAAAACGAAGATGAAGTATTGTCTTGTTCATTTTAAAGTTTATACTGCATAAGACAACGAAGACATTTCAAGAAAGAAAAGCTATGAAAGTATGTGAAAATCATTCACAGAATGTCACCAAATGGAATCTAATAACATATAAAATGAATTATAAATCGTTTGTTAAAATAGTATTTGAATTGATCACACTGATAGGTCTAAGAATCAAAGGGATCACACAAACAAGACTACTGTCTGCTAATACTAACTGATAGAATCAAAAAGGGAGAGAACGATCCAACATGGGAAGCGGGATACACAGCAGACTCATAGAATGGCAGATGTCCTAAACAGCACTCTGGCCTCGGAATCAGCCCTTAAGGCACACAGATCTGGCTGAAGAACCCATGAGAGTATTTTAGGAATGGAAAGCCAAGACACTCTGGCAAAAAAACAAAACAAAACAAAACAAAACAAAACAACAAAACAACAACAACAAAAAAACAAACAAACAAAAAAAACCACCTAAATGAAAAATCTCTGTGAGTGAGATCCCAGTGGAAAGAACGGAGCCATCAAAGAAGGAGGTACCTTTCTCTGAAGGGAGGAGAGAACTTCCACTTTCACTATGACCCCGTCTGAATAAGATCAAAGTCGGTGAACTCAAAAGGCTTCCACAGCCTTGGCAACTCATGAGTAGAGCCTAGGGAGATTACTGACGCCATAAACAAGAGTGTCAAATTGTTAAGTCAACAACAGGAGTCGCTGTGTAGTTACTCCTCATGTAGGATCTGTCCTTAATGTGTTGTCCAATGTGAAGTAATGCTATAACTAGTACTGAAACAGTATTGCACTTTGTGTTTCTGTGTGGGTGTAAACTGATGAAATCTTTACTTAATATATACTAAATTGATCTTCTGTATATAAAGAAAATTGAAAATGAATCTTGATGTGAATGGAATGGGAGAGGGAGCGGGAGATGTGAGGGGTGCAAGTGGGAGGGAAATTATGCGGGGGAGGGAAGCCATTGTAATCCATAAACTGTACTTTGGAAATTTATACTTACTAAATAAAAATTAAAAAATATAAATAAAATAAAATAAAATTGTATTTGAAAATTTGTCAATACAATCAATAATGCTTACAGAATAAAGTATTGAACATTATATGATCATTTAAATAGATTCAGGAATTACAAATTAAAATCCGATGTAATTTTAATGGAAAATCATGTAAAGCACTTAGTAAATAAGAAAGAGGGAAACTTCTTCAAAAACATAAAGGTCATCAATAGAAACGACATAGCTAACATAACACAGAGAGTGAATAAAAAGTATTTTTTCTGGGAGATATATTTAAGTAATTTAAAAAATTATTTTAAATAAATGTCTTAAAAATAATAATTTATGATTAAAATAAATATTTTAAACAAATATTTTTTTCATTTAAACTAGCTTTATTTATTTTCTATATAATAGAAAATATATGTTTTCTATTTTATTCTACCTGCTGCCAAACCTTATATTCAGCATTATTTTAAAAATACAAGCTATTTCAATTAGGAAAAGATAAAGTCATACGGATTATAAGAAAGGAGAAAACTGTCTTTATTAATAAGTGATGTGATTGATAAGTAGCAAATCCTGAAGAAATACCAAAACCTCCACTAGTACTAAGTTTGCAGGATTTAGTGATGATACTAAAAAGTTAATACATGTTTTATATGCTAGCAACTGGCAAACTGAAATTGTAATTCAGACTAGCATTTTAACTAGTTTAAAAACATGAAATACCTGAGTACATTGACATAGTACAGAGGATAGCCTTACATTAAAATAAAAAAATGCTGAAATTAGAGAAATGCTGATTAGACAGATATTTTGCACAGACAATAAATTCCTTATTCAAACTAATCATAGTTATAGTAACGTTATTTCACTGATGCATATTTACCTATACAATATTATACCAAGCTGATTCCAAAACTGTATTAAAAACCCAACACACAATAACAATGTTTTGGTTGGTTATTTCAACAGAAAAATGCAAGTTTATTATTTAAATTATCTTGAAATAATTTTATGTGTCAAGAAGTGGGAATCCTCATATGGTAATTTTGATAAACAAAATAATATTCAACTAAATTAAGTGAGCACAATTCATAATTAAGATTAATACTTTTAGTAATATTAGGATAATAAATATTGGTTAGGAGTAAATCTAAAAGTCATTATTTACACAAAACTGACAGTAAACATTGTAAAACTAAATAAAAATAATTCTAAGAACATTTATAATATTTCTGAGTATATCATTTTGTTTGAATGTCAATCCAACTCTATACATTTAGAAATAAACTAATAGAGAATTCTACCATTTACATAAACACCAAAGAATATAAATATTTTGAAAGTAGTGAAGTTTGTTTCTATTTTGAGAGAAAATATTTTAAAATTAAGAAAAATTCCATGTCTATAGACAAAATACATATTGCAGAAACATTAATTTTTCACAAAATTTTTAATGCAACTGAAGTTAACCTGCCAACACAGTTTGTATAACACTTGATTAAGTATTTCAAAAATACATGCAAGGAGAAGTAATGCAATAATCCAAGACATTTCTGAGTGGTTAGTAATGAGTCTTTTTTTGTTGTTGTTTTTTTTTTTTTCTTTTTTTTTTACAGGCAGAGTGGACAGTGAGAGAAAGAGAAAGAGAGAAAGGTCTTCCTTTGCCATTGGTTCACCCTCCAATGGCCACCACGTCCCGCGCACCACACTGATCGATGGCAGGAGCCAGGTGCTCCTCCTGGTCTCCCATGGGGTGCAGGGCCCAAGGACCTAGGCCATCCTCCACTGCACTCCCTGGCCACAGCAGAGAGCTGGACTGGAAGAGGGGCAACCGGGAAAGAATCCGGTGCCCTGGGACTAGAACCCGGTGTGCCGGCGCCGCAAGGCGGAGGATTAGCCTAGTGAGCCACAGTGCCGGCCTAGTAATGAGTCTTGTACAACAGAATATCAAGACTTACAAAACAATAATATAGTATTTATTAGAATACAGTATATTACTAGAAGTTAGTTCAATAAATTTAATTATAGAGTAGGATACAGAAACAGAGCTAGTCTTTATGTAATATGATGGAGCTATTCATTGAAGATCAGTAAAGAAAACAGATATAAAAAATACATAGTGTAGCAAAATATTGTTGGCAAAATATAAATGTAACTGGATTTCATTCTTGTATCAGTAGCCAAAGTTAAATCAGTGTTGTAAGGTTGAACATCAAATCCAATATTTTAAAATATTTGGCAAAAACTACAATTGCTCAACTCCTGAGCATGGGCAAAATGAAGCATTTCTTAAATAAGAAAAAAAATTGTCTTTTATAAACCAAAAGATTGACAAATGAGATACAGTAAAATGCAGAAGATTCTACATCAAACATTCTTCCCAGAAATTGACAATACAGGTTGCAAATTAGAGGAAGCTATTTGAAACAAACATAACCAACCAAAAATAATTTCTACAGATCAGTATGAAACTGACATGAGAAAGCACCCTACATATGATGTTATACAATCAATGAAACTGATCAAATTTATTATCAAATAAAGGTAAACTGAAACCAGCATGAGATTCAATTTTACACACCTTTCAAAGCAATATCAAGAAATGTGACTGGGGACCTGCGCTATGGTGTTGTAGGCTAAGCCTCCACCTGTGGCGCTGGCATCCCATTTGGGCATCAGCTTTCTGATATGGCCTGGGAAAGCAGTAGCAGATGGCACAAGTGTTTGGGTCTCCGTAACTGCATGAAGACCCAGAAGAAGCCCCTGGCTCCAAGCTTCGAACTGGCCCAGCTCTGGCTATTGTGGCCATGTGGAGAGAACCAGCACATGCAAGACCTGTTTGCCCCTCTGTAACTCTGCCTCTTAAATAAATAAAATCTTAAAAAGAAAACTTTCATGTACTTCAAAGTGTACAGTTCATCACAATCTACCAACTTTTGTTGATAGAATGTACAGTCAGATTGTACAGCCTTTAAAAATAATTGTGCACTATTTTGGTCCTGAGTGTAGCATAGCAGATAGAGCTGCCTCCTGTGACACCAGCAGCCCATGTGGGGATCAGTTCATGGCCAGGCTGCTGCATTTCCCATACAGCTCCCTGCTAATGGCCTGAGAAATCATCAAAGACGACTCAAGCAACTAGCCCTTGCTGCCCATGTAGAGAGATCTGGAGGAAGCTCCGGGCTTCTTGCTTTGGTCTGACTCAGCCCTGGCCATTTCAGACATCTGGAGAGTGAAACAATGAATGGAAGATATCTCTCTTTCTCTCCTTCTCTCCCTCTGTAACTCTTTCACATAAATAAATAAGTCTATTAGATGTAGTTTTGCACCATCTTATTAATATTTACATTTAATTTGCTAATATTAAATTTTGCTTCTAAGAACATAAAATATAAATGTATTCTAGGATAAAATTCAATACCAACACCATTTAAAATAGAAATCACATACTCATCAAAAAGAGAATCTGTTAAAAAAGTGTGGGATATTAAAACAATGAAATGCTATAAAATGCTTGGAACTGATTAACTATAGCTATATATAATGATATAAGAAACCTGTGACTATGTTTGCTTAAAAAATCCCAAAGGAATGCATGCAATTTGATACTATGTTTATAAAGTCAAAATAGCTAATATTAAATTGTGCATGTAAGAGAATACTTGGAAATGGGTCAAACTAAATTTCTAATAAGCATAATACTGAAGAGTTAAAACCATGGGTATCTTGGGTGGTGGAAGGTAGGACAGTGGAGTAGGAATATGTCACTAAGAAGGAAAAGACCTATATCAGTATTTTATTCTTTATGTTTTAATTTATATATATGTATATTTACATATATGTACACACAATTTTTTAAGTAAATCATGAATTGAGCAATGATAAAACCATGTCATGAATTAATGATGAAAATTATAGTTTGGTGCATCAGATACATTTTCAATTAGGGGCCAACGTTAGGGCGCTGGAGAAGACGCAAGCTGCTGAGAGCAACGTGAGTGCAGACTGCAGCAGCCCGTCGCTGCTGACACTTCCTGAAGTAGAACCTAGCAGACCACACCGACGTTGAGCCACCCTGGAGCCCTAGTCAGGGCAGGGTGCCTAAATAACCCTGTGAAAGAAAAGCACGTTTCTTTCACCCCATCCCCTCAACAAGGATGCCCAATGACCAGCAGGGACAAAGTGCCATTGTAATGACAGTAGAGGCTACAGTGAATCTCCAACACATGACTAGGGGATTGCATCATAAGGATAGATCCATATTCCCCACTTACTTTGAGTCTGGCCTTGAGTGATGGCAGGGGGCTGGGCACCCACTGAGTACTGTGAGTACTCCCAAGCCTATCATCAGCCCCAGGATCTAGTTGGGTCTGGAAATGCCTTTGCTCTCTCCATGGACAGGGCAGGCTCTGACTCACAGGGAGTGACTGCATGATAAGACGTGGGTATAACTGGGTCTCTGGGCAGTGGCTGTGTCTGGCCTCAAGGCTCAGAGCTGCCTGAGTGCCTGGGGTGGCTCATTGCAGAGTGTTTCCTGCTCACACCGGGGACTGCACAGATCCTTTGTTTTGTTCATGCGTCTGCATGGGTGGGGGTTGCAGGCACTGTGGGTAAATCCCAGGCATTGATCCTCTTGGACAGAAGGATGTGAGGCTGTGATTGTGCAACCAGAAGTGACCATATTATCCTCCAGCTGAAGTACAGGAGATCTACACGCCAACTTGGGTGTCACCTGAACTCTCACCCTATCTTTTAGCACTGACCAGAGCTCTCTGGCCCCACACAGCACATTCCTCCTGATAACTGTTGAAGGAGTAGACATTCCACTAAGCCACAGAAGCACAGTACAAAGATAAAAGCCATCAGAGGAGAAAACCAAGTGCTTCCACTTAATTTTTGTCTGCCTAAATATAAACACAGAAATACAAGAAGCAAGAACAAGGAATATGACTCTGCAAAAGGAACACGACAGCACTTCAGTAAGTGTAGAGAATGGCCCAAGTGTTCGGGCTCCTGCACCTATGTGGGAAACCAGGAAGAAGCTCTTCCTCCTGGTTTTAGATCAGCCGGGCTCTGGTAATTCCAGCCACCTGGGTAGTGAACCAGCAGATGGAAAACCTCTCACTTCATCTTTTCCTCTTTTCTCTGTAACTCTGCCTCTCAAATATTTCTAAAAAGGAAATCTATACAGAATATGGATTTAAAACATTGCCAAAAGATAGAGATATGAAAGAAAAATCAATGTGAAATATTAGAAATAGGGAATTCAATATGTCAAATATAAAATATGGTGGGAAGTCTAAACAATAGACTTTGTAAGGTAAAACAAAGAATATTTTAGCTAGAAGACAAATCCTTGGAAATATCTCAGACAAATAAAAGAAATAAGAAAAATTAGAAAACCTGTAAATAATTTTTAAGATTTAATAATACTATAAAATGACCAAACATACATGTCTTAAGAGTTCTTGAAGGCATGGAAAAAGAGAATGGATTAGAAGGCCTTTCAGTGAAATAATCGCTTCCTTAAATTTGAGAAAGAAAGGGATATCCAAGTACACGAAATCCATAGAACTCCTAATAGGCATGATTAGAAAAGATCTTCACCATGATATATGTGGGGAGCAACTCGGACTAGACTAAGTTACTGGAATTAAGACTTATTCTATGCATCTGCTCTCCCACAATATGGCGCTGGGAGAAGAGTAAACAACTTTTACATAGCTGCCTCCAGTTCGACCAATAACCTGCAGGAGCTGATCCTGCTCCTGATTGGAGGAGAGCAGCATACTCGGCGTGTGGGTAGCAGAGTTGGGATTGGTAGAAGAGGACTATAAAGGAGGAGAGAGACAACATGCACCAGGAACATCTAAGGGGAACATCAGGATAACATCTGAGCAGCCCCCAAGAGAGCCGGCTGGCGGTGTGCCGCTCCCCCGCGGAAGTGGGGAAAGTGGCAGGGGGAACCGCCCTCC
This sequence comes from Oryctolagus cuniculus, assembly GCF_051225735.1. Taxonomy (NCBI): domain Eukaryota; kingdom Metazoa; phylum Chordata; class Mammalia; order Lagomorpha; family Leporidae; genus Oryctolagus; species Oryctolagus cuniculus. The sequence continues at coordinate 7,698,896 of NC_142874.1, read as the reverse complement.
CACGGAGGTGGAAGGGACAGTAGCCAACCCGGGAAGAACCAGCAGCAAACCCGGGAAGGGCTGAGCAGACAAAAGAACAGCGCAGGGTCCTGTGTCGTTCCTCCACGAAGAGGGGGAGCGACAATATATTATAAGCAAACTTTCAAGAGTAAAATAACCAGAAAAGATTCTAAAATGAACAGAAAAGAAACATCAGATTACTTTCAGAGGATTAACAGTTAGAATCACAGCTGATTTGTCATCAAAAACCTTACATGATAGGAGATAAAGTCCAAGAGATAAAGTCCAAGGCCAAGGAAAATGAAACTATCAACTTGGAATATTGTACCCAGAAAAGTTCTCATTTATAAGTGAAAGTGGGAAAAAGACCATCCAAAATAAACAAAAATTGAAAGATTTGAAAGATGTTGGTGTGTGTTCATCCTTCCAAATGATTCTTAAGGATGTGCTATTCATAGAAACAGACAACGATAGTCATCATTATGAAAAAACGTGAAGGCAAAGACTCTAGAAAAAGCACAAAGGAAATCCAAAACAAATTATAGGAATATTTATGAGAAAATGGTAGTACAAATCCTTACTTATAAATAATCACATTGAATGTAAATAGCCAAAATTCTATGGTTAAAAGATACAGACTGGCTGAATAGATTAAAAAATATTACCTATTTGCTGCCCACAAGAAACACATCTCACCAACAAAGATACAAAACAGACTCAAAGTGAAAGGATGGAAAATAGTATCCCATGCTTACAGGAAGCAAAAATAAGCAGGTGTAGCCATCTTAATATCAGACACAATAGAGTTTAACACAAAAACTATTAAGAAAGACAATAATTCTACAATGATTAAGGGATTATTCAACAGGAAGATGTGACTATCAAACAAGCATGCACCCAGTATCAGGGTACCTGGCTATTTAAAGCAAACGTTAATGGATCTCAAGAGAGACACAGACACCAATACAATAATAATGGGAGACTTCAAAACCCATACTCTTCATCAATGTACAAATTAACTGAACAAATAATCAACAAACAAAAGAGCTAATCTGTACAATAGACCAACTGACATACTTGATCTCTGCAGAAATTTAATCCCATAGTTGCTCAACACATGTTCTTCCCATCAGTGCATGGCCCTTTCTCTAAGACAGACCATTTGTTAGACCATAAAGCAAGTTTCAGCAAATTTAAAAAAAATTGAAATCATACCTATGTATCTTCTCTGACCGCAGTGGAATGAAGCTGAAAATTAACAATTTGAAAACTCTAGGAAATATGAAAACACATAGAGATTGAAAAAAATGTGGTATACATTAAAAGATGGCAGAATAGGGAGAGCGCTTTCTGATCTAGTCCAGGAGAAGACAGTTTAACAAAAGTGGAGACAGTATAGTCTCAGGGAAGAGTTAGGGAAAAAACGACAGAGGAAACTCTTCCGTAGTAAGAAGGGTGCAGTGAACCTAGGTGGAGGGTGCTCACACCCACAGCTCGGGAGCCCAGCTGCTGAGAGCCTCCACACCAGCGCTGGAAAATGAGATGGGACAAGACCTCAGTAGCCAGAGACACTGGTAGAAAAGCAGCAGGAAGAGCCTAGAGGGAATGTGGCTTGAAGCCCCATGGGGGAAAGTACACCAGCCTAACTAGAGGAGAGAAAAAATAAAAGGCATGGTACGCACAAAATTCTCTCTCTCCAATCACCTTACAAAGGCATACAAACTGAGAGAGTGGGAGCCATTTAGGACATACTTAACAGCTGCACCAGCTCATGTCTGCGTGCAGCAATCAGCCAAGTAGAGAAACTAGAGACTTTGAGTAGTCTCGGCTGGAGATGCCACAAGTTTGGGCAGCCCTGGATACCTGGTGAGAGACATTACAGGGGAATCTGAACTTATAGTGAAGACTGCCCAGATCCTTTGTGTGGTCCTTGGGACAGAGCAGATGAATATTATACCCACTGGGGCTAGGGCTCAGGCACTGGTCTCCATCGAGGAGAAGAGCTCAGCTGAGCGGAATTACTTCCTTTCTGATAAAAAAAAAAAAAAAAAGAGAGAGAGAGAAAGATTTACCATGCCAAACCTGGGTGTGTCACCTTAGACATGCCCTTAACCTGATAAGCTCTACAGAGCTCTCTGGCCACACCCACCACAAGCCTCTAGAGATTCACTGAAAGCAGACAGTCCACTTATCTACAGAGTCATAGTACAATGAAAAACGCTGCCACAGCAGTAAAGAACAAAAGAGAAGCAACCAACGAGCATCTCCACAAATGCTGAACAACAAACCCAACACTCCAAGTAACAAGAATAAGGAAGACAGCATGACGCTCCCAAAAGAAGAAGGCACTTCAATAAGATTATGAAGACAATGAGATAGAAGAAATGCAAGAAATGGAACTCAAAAAATTGATGATAACAATACTTAGAAGTTATCAAAATCAAACACACAAGCTACTGAAATCGATGCAGGACATGAAAGAAAATCTCTCATGAAAATGAAATCTTAAGGAGGAGTCAAAATGAAATGGAGAATTCAGTAGAACAAATAAAAAATGCAGTTAAGAGCCTTAAAAACAATCAGTGAAGCAGAAGAGAGAATATCAGACTTACAAGACAGAGCATAGGAAAGTATACAGTCAAACCAAAGAAAAGAAGAGGAAATTAGAAATCTAAAAAATATTGTTGGGAATCTACAGGATACTATTAAAAAACCCAACATTTGCGTTCTAGGAATTCCTGAAGGCATGGAGAGATAGAAAGAATTAGAAGGCCTTTTTAGTGAGATACTAGAGGAAATTTCCTGGGTTGGGAGAAGGAAAGAGACATCCAAGTACAGGAAGCAAACAGAACCCCCAATAGACATGATCAGAAAAGATCCTTGCCACGGCACGTTGTAATCAAACTCAACACAGTGACACATAAACAAAAGATTCTAAAATGTGTGAGAGAGAAACACCAGATTACCCTCCAAGGATCTCCAATGAGACTCACAGGAGACTTCTCATCAGAAACCCTACAGGCCAGGAGGCAATGGTGACATATAGCCAAAGTACTAAGAGAAAAAATAAACAGCCATCCCAGATTATTATATCTTGCAAAGCTCTCATCTGTGAATGAAGGTGAAATAAAGACCTTTCATAGCAAAGAGAAATTGAAAGAATTTGTCACCACTCTTCCAGCCCTGCAAAAGATGCTTAAAGATGTGTTGCTCATAGAAACACAGAAACACGGTCATCAATATGAAAGAAGGTAAAGGAAAAAAATCTCCCAGTAAAAGACCATAGGGAGTTTAAAGCATATATTAGAAATATCTTTGGGAAAATGGCAGGGAAAAGTCACTGCTTATCAATAGTCACATTGAATATAAATGAACTCAACTCTCCAGTTAAAAGACACAGACTAGCTGAATGGTTTAAAAAACAAAACCCATCTATTTCCTGCTGACAAGAAACACATCTTTCTGACAAAGGAGCATGCAGACTGAAAGTGAAAGGTTGGAAAAAGATATTCCATGTCAACAGAAACCCAAAAAGAGCTGGCATAGCCATCTTAATGTCAGAAAAAATAAATTTTAACACAAAAACTGCTAAGAGAGACAAAGCGGGTCACTATATAATGATTAAGGGATCAATTCAACAGGCAAATGTAATTACTATAAATGTATATGCACCTAATTACAGGGCACTGAGCTATTTAAAATATATGTTAAGGGATTTAAAGGAAGACTTAGACTCCAATACACTAGTAATGGGGGACTTCAGTACTCCACTTTCAGCAATAGACAGACCAACCAGACAGAAGATCAACAAGGAAACAGCAGATTTAATCAACACCAAAACCCAAATGAATCTAACAGATATCTACAGAACTTTTAATCCTACACTTGAAGAATATACATTCTTCAAAGCAGTGCCTGGAACTTTCTCTAGGATTGACCACATACTAGGCCATAAAGCAAGTCTCAGCAAATTTAAAAGAATTGAAATCCTACCTTGCATCTTCTCAGACCACAATGGAGTGAAGATGAAATTAGCAACTCAGGAATCCCTAGAGCATATTCTAACACATGGAGACTAAACAACATGTTCCTGAATGAATAGTGGGTCACGGAAGAAATCAAATACATTCTTAAAGAAGATGAAGATAACATCACAATATATGAAAATATCTGGGACTCAGCAAAAGCAGTATTTAGGGAAAAGTTTATAGCAATTGGTGCCTACATCAAGAAATTGAAAAGGCACCAAATAAATTAGCTATCAATGCATCTCAAGGATCTCGAAAAACTACAGCAAACCAAACCCAAAATTAGTAGAAGAGAAATAATTACAATTAGAGAAGAAATCAACAAAATTGAATCCAAAAACACTACAAAAGATCAGCAAAATGAAGAACTGGTTTTTTTTTGAAAAAAATAAACAAAATTGACACCCCATTGTCCCAACTAACTAATAAAAGGAGAGAGAAGAAACAAATCAATAAAATTAAAGATGAAAAAGGAAACGTAACAACAGGCACCACAGAAATAAAAAGAGTCATCAGAAATTACTACAAAGAGTTGTATGCCAACAAACTGGGAAGAAATGGATAGATTCCTGGACACATACAACCTACCAAAAGTGAACTATGAAGACATAGAAAACCTAAACTGACCCATAACCTAGTTCTGGAATTTTTAGCCAGAGCCATTAGGCAAGAAAAAGAAGTTAAAGGGATACAATTTGGAAAGGAAGAACTCAAACTATCCCTCTGTGCAGATGATATGACTCTTTATTTAGGGGAACAAAGAACTCCACTAAGAGAATAATGGAACTTCTAGAAGAGTGTGGCAAAGTAGCAGGATATAAAATCAATGCACAAAAATCAACAGCCTTTGTACACAAAGACAGTGCCATGGCTGAAAAAGAACTTCTAAAATCAATCCCATTCACAATAGCTACCAAAAAATCAAATACCTTGGAATAAACTGAACAAAGGATGTCAAAGATCTCTATGATGAGAATTACTAAATCTTAAAGAAAAAAATAGAAAAGAATACCAAAAATGGAAAAATCGTCCATGTTCATAGATGGGAAGAATTAATATCATCAAAATGTCCATTCTCCCAAAAGCAATTTATAGATTCAATGTGATACCAACCAAAATATGAGATACATTCTTCTCAGATCTGGAAAAAATGATGTTGACATTCATATGGAAACACAGGAGACCTCGAATAGCTAAAGCAATCTTGTACAATGAAAACAGAATAGAAGGTATAACAATACCAGATTTCAAGACATATTACAGGGCAGTTATAATGAAAAAAGCCTGTTTAGGAACAGAAACAGATGGATTGTCAAAATAACAGAATAGAAACACCAGAAATCAATCCAAACATCTACAACCAACTTATATTTGAACAAGGAGCTAAAAGCAATTCCTGGAGCAAGGGCAGTCTATTCAATAAGTGGTGCTTGGAAAATTGGATTTCCACGTGCAGAATCATGAAGCAAGACCCCTACCTTTCACCTTACACAAAAATCCACTCAACATGGATTAAAGACATAAATCTATGACTGACAACATCAAATTATTAGAGAGCATTGGAGAAACACTGCAAGATATAGGCACAGGCAAAGACTTCTTGAAAAAGACCTCAAAGGCACAGGCATTCAAAACCAAAATTAACAGTTGTGATTACATCAAATTGAGAAGTTTCTGTACTGCAAAAGAAACAATCAGAAAAGTGAAGAGGCAACCAACAGAATGGGAAAAAATATTTGCCAATTATGCAACTGAAAAAGGATTAATAACCAGAATCTACAAAGAAATCAAAAAACTCAATGACAACAAAGCAAACAACCAATTTAAGAGATGAGCCAAGGAACTCAATTGACATTATTCAAAAGAAGAAATCCAAATGGCCAACAGACACATGAAAATTGTTCAGGATCACTAGCCATCAGGGAAATGTAAATTAAAACCACAATGAGGTTTCACTTCACCCCAGTTAGAATGACTTAGATACAGAAATCTACCAATAACAGATGCTGGCAAGGATGTGGGGAAAAAGGGACACTAATCCACTGTTGGTGGGAATGCAAACTGGTCAAGCCACTATGGAAGTCAGTCTGGAGATTCCTCAGAAACATGAATATAACCCTACCATTCAACCCAGCCATCCAACTCCTTGGAATTTACCCAATGGAAATTAAATTGGAAAATAATAGAGCGGTCTGCACCTTCATGTTTATTGCAGCTCAATTCACAATAGCTAAGACCTGGAACCAACACAAATGCCCATCAACAGAAGACTGGATAAAGAAATTATTGGGTATATACTATATTGAATACTATACAGCAATAAAAAATGAAATAGCCATTTTCAACAAAATGGAGGAATCTGGAAAACATCATGCTGAGTGAAATAAGCCAGTCCCAAAGGGAAAAATATCATATGTTCTCCCTGATTGGTGACAACTAACTGAGCACCAAAAAGGAAACCTGTTAAAGTGAAATGGACACCATGAGAAACAGTGACTTGATCAGCCCTTGTCCTGACTGTCAAGGAACAGCTTACTCTTCAATTCTTTTCAGTATTTTCTTTTTCTACTGAATACCATAGATTGAACTTTTTAATTAACATATATTTATTCTTAGCTGTTTAAATTTAACTGAAAATTGAGCCTTGCTAAATATGAGAGTGGCAATAAGAGAGGGAGGAGATGTACAGTTCACACACGCTCACTCAACTTACCCCAATGGTAGAGCTAGAGACGTGCCATGGCAATGCAAATCCTTTAAGTTGGCATGTACAATGCCATATTACCAGTTAAAGTTATGTTTATGTCATCATTGATCATAAAGATAGGATTATGTGTCAATGGGATCACAAAAATATGACCAGTGTCCAAAAAGAGTGTCAATTTTTAAATCAACAACAGAGGCCGATGCCGCGGCTCACTAGGCTAATCCTCCGCCTTGCGGCACCAGCACACCGGGTTCTAGTCCCGGTCGGGTCGCTGGATTCTGTCCCGGTTGCCCCTCTTCCAGGCCTGCTCTCTGCTGTGGCCTGGGAAGGCAGTGGAGGATGGCCCAAGTCCTTGGACCCTGCACCCCATGGGAGACCAGGAGAAGCACCTGGCTCCTGGCTTCGGATCAGCGCGATGTGCCGGCCATGGCAGCCATTGGAAGGTGAACCAATGGCAAAAAGGAAGACCTTTCTCTCTGTCTCTCTCTCTCACTGTCCACTCTGCCTGTCAAAAAAAAAAAAAATCAACAACAGGAGTCACTCTGCACTTACTCCCCATGTAGGATCTCTGTCCTTAATATTTGTACTATGCAAATTAATGGTTAAACTAGTATTCAAACAGTACTACATACTTTGTGTTTCTGTGTGGTGCAAACTGTTGAAATCTTTACTTAATGTATACTAAACTGATCTTCTGTATATAAAGATAATTGAAAATGAATCTTGATGTGAATGGGATGGGAGAAGGATAGGGAGATGGGAGGGTCGTGGGTGGGAGGGAAGTTATGGGGATGGGGAAGCCAGTATAATCCAAAAAATGTACTTTGAAAATTTATATTTTTTAAATAAAAGTTAAAAAAATAAATCTTTATTTAGTATATATTAAGTTGATCTTCTGTATATAAAGATAATTAGAAATGAATCTTAATGAAGAATCAGATGGTAGAGGCAGTAGGAGATGCAATGGTTTGTGGGTGGGAGGGTGGTTGTGAGGGGAAAAACTGCTATAATCCAAAAATTGTAATTTGAAATTTATATTCATTAAATAAAAGTTTTCTAAAAAAAACTGAAAGAAATGCTCAAAATAAATAGTGGACCACAGAAAAAATCAAATCGAAATAAAAATGCTGAAAATGAATGAAATTGACAGCAGAACAAGATAAAACATTTGATAAAACACAACACCCTTTAATGATTAAAACTCTAAGAAAATTGGGTTTAGAAGGAACATTGCTCAACACAATCAAAGCAATTATGACAAATCTACAGCCAGCATCCTATTGAATGGGGAAAAGCTGGAAGTATTTCCATTAAGACCCAGAACTAATAAGGATACCAACTTTATCCACTCCTAATCAATAGAGCCCTGGAAATTTTGGCCAGAGCCACTAGTAAAGAAAAATCAAAAAGGCATACAAATTGAAAAGGAGGAAGTCAAATTATTCCTATTTATAGATTACATGATTCTACATATAGGGCAACTGAAAGAATCCACTAAGATCGTTGCAACTCATAAAAGTTTGGTAATGTTGCAGGATATAAAATTAACACACAAAAATCAATAATAGTTATAAACACAGAGAATGCCATGGTGAAAAAAGAAATTCTAAGATCAATCCCATTCACAAATGCTACAAAAAACTAAATACCTTGAAATAAATTTAACCATAGAGTTGAAAGATCTCTATGATGAAAATTATGAAATATTAGAGAAAGAAATAGAATACAAAAAAGAATGGAAAATACATTCATTTTTGTGGATTGGAGGAACTAATACCAAAATGTACGTACTTCCAAAAGCAACTGACATATTATATGTAATCTCAATCAAAATAACAATGGCATACTTCTTTGATGTAGAATAAAAACTATTCTTTTTTATTTTTTTTAACTTTTATTTAATGAATATAAATTTCCAAAGTACAGAATATTGATTACAATGGCTTCCCCCCCCATAACGTCCCTCCCACCCACAACCCTCCCCTTATCCACTCCCTCTCCCCTTCCATTCATGTCAATATTCATTTTCGATTCTTTTATATACAGAAGATCAGTTGAGCATACATTAAGTAAAGATTTCAACAGTTTGCTTCCACACAGAAACATAAAGTGAAAAATATTGTTTGAGTACTAGTTATAGCATTAAATCTCAATGTACAGCACACTAAGGACAAAGATCCTACATGAGGAGTAAGTGCACAGTGACTCCTGTTGTTGACTTAACAAATTGACATTCTTGTTTATGGCATCAGTAATCACCCGAGGCTCTTGTCATGAGCTGCCAAGGCTATGGAAGCCCCCTGAGTTCACTGACTCTGATGATTTTTAGACAAGGCCATGGTCAAAGTGGAAGTTCTCTCCTCCCTTCAGAGAAAGGTACCTCCTTCTTTGATGACCCATTCTTTCCACTGGGATCTCACTTGCGGAGATCTTTCATTTAGGTTTTTTTTTTTTTTTTTCCCCCCCAGAGTGTCTTGGCTTTTCATGCCTGAAATACTCTCATGGGCATTTCAGCCAGATTCACATGCCTTAAGGGCTGATTATGAGGCCAGAGTGCTGTTAGGACATTTGCCATTCTATGGGTCTGCTGTGTATCTCACTTCCCATGTTGGATCATTCTCTCCCTTTTTTATTCTATCAGCTAGTATTTGCAGACACTATTCTTGTTTCTGTGATCCCTTTGGTTCTTAGTCCTATCATTATGATCAATTGTGAACAGAAATTGATCACTGGGACTAGTGAGATGGCATTGGTACATGCCACCTCGATGGGATTGAATTGGAATCCCCTGGTATGTTTCTAACTCTACCGTTTGAGGTAAGTCAGCTTGAGCATGTCCCGAATTGCACATCTCTTCCCTCTCTTATTCCCACTCTTATATTTAACAGTGATCACTTTTCAGTTAAGTTTCAGCACTTAAGAAGAATTGTGTATTGATTACAGTATTCAACCAAAAGTATTAAGTAGAACAAACAAAAAAAATACTAAGAGGGATAACATATTAAGCTGCTCATCAACAGTCAGGGTGAGGGCTGATCAAGTCACTGTTTCTCATAGTGTTCATTAAAATTCATATGAAAACACAGGAGACCCAGAGGAGCTAAAGCAACCTTGAACAACAACAAAAGCTGGAGGCATCACAATGTTGTATTTACAGACATTCTATAGGGCAGTTAAAATCAAAACAGTGTCATACTAGCAAAATAAATCAAAATGTAGGTCAATGTAATAGAACAAAACCCCAAGAAATTAATCCACATATCTACAATCAAATAATCTTGAATGAAGGAACTAAAATCAATTCCTGGATAAAGGACAGTATCTTCAGTAAATGGTGCTGGCAAAATTTTTTCTCCATGTGCAGAATTATCAAACAAGAAACCCATTTTGTACCTTATACAAAAGTCAACACAAAATGCCAAGTCTATGACATAATACTACCAAGTTACTACAGGAGAACATTGGGGAAATTCTCCAAGGCATTGGCGTAAGTAAAGACTTCTTGGGAAAAAAAAAAAAAAAACACAGAAACACAGGCAATCAAAAAGCAAAATAGAGGGCTGGCACTGTGGTGTAGTGGGTAACGGCACCACCTGCAGTGCCTGCACCCCATCTGGGTGCTGGTTCAAGTCCTGTCTGCTGCACTTCAGATTCAGGTCTCTGCTATGGCCTGGGAGAGCAGTAGAAGATGGCAGTGAGAGAATTCTGGTTGTCTTCTTGGAACTGTACCTACAGAAAGCATAAAATCTGTCCTATTTATATTAATACAATTTTTAAAAAAGACATTTCTAGTTCTGAGTATTTCAAAATTTAATGAGTCTCATTATACAGAACCATCAGAATTATATTGTTACTGCTATTATTCAAAGCATATTTTGAACATTTCTCCCATTCCTTGGTGTTGACATTCTCTCTGTCTGTCTCTCTCTCTGCCCTTCTCCCCAGCCTTGTTCTCTTCCACAGCCACTCCATTCCTGAGACCTCTCCTAGTTTCATATACTAATCCAGGATTTTAACCTAGTTTATAGCAGGTCCTTTTGCCATCTTTCTCAATTCTTTCCATTAGTGACACTGGACAGAATCTGTTCCCAATTCCCATGTCCTTACCAATGCACTTCTGTCCTCTTATGTATGTCACTTTCCCTCACTGTGCTAAATTTCATTTCTATGTGGCACAAGAAAAACTAAATCCTTTAAAAATGTTTCTGTGGGATCAACATGTCATTTTAAAGAAAAATACTGCAGTGTGCTTATCACCTGAACTTTTCTAAAAGCAGAGCCTCAGATCTAACAAAGAAACAAGAATTTTATCTTCTCATAAATGAGCCATGTGGACAGAGATATGACATAAAGGCATTATTAGGTTCTGTGCTTTTTATCAAGGGATCTGCATTCTCTCTTTCTTATTCTCATGATAACTAGGAGGCAAAGGTAACTAGCTGATTTTCAATACCTATTCTGTCTTCAATCACAGTGACGGAATTTTCACATTTACCTTTACCAAATACAGGAATAACTCCTATCATACCAGTCTTCCTTGTAGGCATGAGGGTGGAAGGGGAAGTTCTGTCTAATGGTATAAACAGATAGACTGTCACAAAGATTCCTGGAGACAAAGATTGATAATACCTGCTCCATACTTCCTTCCGTCTATATTGCAGACTAATAATCAGAATTGAGAAAAGCAACTGTCTATGTAGACACGTGAGTAAATTTTTGGACCAACTATGTCAGATTGAGTTGAAAATTCCATAAAACTTTTTGTCTAAATAATTAAGTTTTTCCAAAGAATAAGGACATTCATTTATTGAAACACATCACTATGACTAACTACACCCAAGCATATCAATGTTTATTTTATTTATTTATTTTTTTGACAGGCAGAGTGGAGAGTGAGAGAGCGAGAGACAGAGAGAAAGGTATTCCTTTGCCGTTGGTTCACCCTCCAGTGGCCGCCGCAGCCAGTGCACCGCGCTGATCCGATGGCAGGAGCCAGGTGCTTCTCCTGGTCTCCCATGGGGTGCAGGGCCCAAGCACTTGGGCCATCCTCCACTGCACTCCCTGGCCACAGCAGAGAGCTGGCCTGGAAGAGGGGCAACTGGGACAAAATCCGGCGCCCGGACCGGGACTAGAACCCGGTGTGCCGGCGCCGCAAGGCGGAGGATTAGCCTAGTGAGCCGCGGCGCCAGCCTCAATGTTTATTTTTAACAGCACACAACAGAGTTCACCATTTTTCCTCATTTTTCTGCTGTATTTCCTCTTAAGAAAACAGTAAGTGTTCACAGAATGCATATAGACGTTATGCCTCTTTAATCTCTGAATATCCATAATATGATTATCCTTGTCCCAATTTCTCCTTTTTGTAATGCTACAAAATATTTAAGTAGGGAAAACTGATCTGGCTCCAAGAATGCTCTGCATATGGATTAGGCTTGCTATTCCTTGAGACTGGATTTGGGTTCAAGGTTTCTGACAAAGCAACATACACCTGACACTGAGTACTCCGTATCACAGCAATAGCCAGGAAATCCCATGCTGTTCTTCTACTGGTGACGCAAAGCTTGATTTTTGTGGAAGATATCTCCATGGAATAGTGCATTTTCCCTTTGTAATTACTAAGTAATATGAGTTGCCATTTTGAAATATCCTGTCTCCCAGCAATTTTTATAGAAAGCTTTTCTTTAATATAAATTTCCTGAGTTCAATTTTTGGATTATATCAGTTCTTCCCTGCATACCCGCCCTCCCACCCCCAAATTGTCCCATCTCTTAGTCCTTCTCTCATCCATTCTTCGTTAAGATTCATTTTTAATTATCTTTATATACAGAAGATAAAATCTTTACTTAGTATAGAGTTGAACAGTTTACACCCAAACGAAGTATGAAGTACTATTTGAAGACTGGTTTTACAGTTAATTCTCATAGTATAAACACATTAAGACAGAGGTCCTACATGGAGAGCAAGTGCACAGTGACTCTTGTTGTTGATTTAACAGTTTACACTCTTATTTACAGTGTCAGTGATCACCTGAGGCTCTTGTCATGAGCTACCAAGGCTATGAAAGTCTCTTGAGTTCACAAACTCCGACATTATTTAGAGCCATAATCAAAGTGGAAGTTCTCTCCTCCCTTCAGAGACAGGTACCTCCTTCTCTGATGGCCCGTTCTTTCCACTGGGATCTCACAGACATATTTTCTGTAGATCATTTTTTTGTCACAATGTCTTGGCTTTCCATGCCTGAAATGCTTTCATGGGCTTTTTAGCTGGATTCAAATGCCTTAAGGGCTGATTCTGAGGCCAGAGTGCTGTTTAGGGCATTTTTCATTCTATGAGTCTGCTGTGTGGCCTGCTTCCCAGCAATTTTTAAACCATGGTTTTAACATCTGTTATTGATCTTTTCTAAGTAAATGATTCCACTAATGGATTCTCATTTTATTATTTCATATATATTTATTAGTTTTCATTGTTCATTACTGAAGTTTCAACTTTTCTTTCCTTTTCTTCATGACTTTTAATTACTTTTTTAAAAAAATTAACAGATCCATAAAAATTGTACATGCATTTAGGGGTAATATGTGATGATTCATTTTCTGTATACATTGTTCAATATTTGATCAGGGTCAATATATTTATCCTTTTCATCATTCGACATTTCTTTACAGTGAAAACAAAAATTCTATCTTCTAGTTTTCAAATAGTAAAAAACGTTTTTTTTCTCGAGCTCAGATGACCATTAGCATTTCTTAGCAATAAAGTATTATTTAAAATATGTATTTTATTTTCCTACATAATGCCATTGTATACATAACAGACTACAGTGTAATAATATAAACATAACTTTCACATGCATCAAGAAGCCAAAATTTTTTTGACCCACTGTATCACAATATTTACTACATTGAAGTTGTCAGGGCTTAACCTGCCAATTCTTTGAAGTATTCCTGTAACATTTTTATCAAGGTAAAGTAACTTTGGAGTGTCTGTTGTTGCATAGTAGGTTAAGCTACTGCTTGGAATGCTCATATACTATATTACACTGCTTGGGTTTGAATCCACTTTTGCTTACTATCCATTTTCCTCCTAATATGAATCCTAGAAGCAAACAGATGATGGCTCAGCTACTGGAATCCCTGCCACCATGAGGGAGGTCAACACGAAGTTCCTGAGTTCTGGTTTGGCCATGCCCAGCCCCAGCTGTTTTAAGCATCTGAGGAGTGAAACAGCAAATGGAGGATCTTTCTCTATTATTCTAGCCTTCAAATACAACAATATAAATAAGCATTTAAAAATAAATGGAAAGGCACTTGCTTTAAATTGGACAATATTGTTAAATCCTTATTAGTATTCTGTAATTGTTGCATTATGGTTTATTTGCACATTTTAAGAAAATCAAATAGATTTTTCAAGATGTTAATTCTAATTCATTTTGACTACCTCAACTATATTTTACATAAATTTCTTCATTTATATTTCCATGAATCCATCTCCCTGGTTAGTCTCTCATTACCATTCTTTATCATGAAGATACTTTGCTTGGTCCTTTATTTTTCACCTCATTTGTTGGGTCATTTTTTTTAATTTTCCCCTATTGCTTGATGGAATTAGAATATGCATTTGAATTTTAAGTGTAGAAATAAAGCCTTTAGGAAATTCCAATCCAAATCTAAATTTGAATGTATTTTAGTGTTGTGTTTCTATATGTATATGTACTTACACATATACATAAACATGCATTTCGTGCGTGTAAGAACAATACTACAAATATAAGTATATAATATATAATGTACATAGTAATATACATTATTTTTGCTTAGTTTAATTTTAAGCTAACTATTTTAATTTTGAAAATGTAGTCTCACATGAGTCCTTTATGTTGCTCTTACCAACACCTGCTACAGTCAACAATGAAAGAAGCTATTTTGATGATGGTAAGAGGTACTGCAAATACTCTGAGCCTTTCAGACAGTATCCTGGCTTTTTGCTGAACCAACTTGATACCTGTGTGCAGTGTCATCATACACTTAATTCGTAGTTGACAATGAAATACCAATAGTCTCTCTCAAGGCCACAAATGGTGTATTGGAACAAAACATAATGATTTTCTTTATTTTCAAAATCACAGAATTGTCTAAAATGGATGTCTTTTATAGCAATAGGAAGCTTCACCCCATATATCCCTTCTGGAACATCAGTCTTAAAAATCTATATTGACTTGGGAAAGCAGCAGGTTGTAGATGGAAACATGAAAAAAAAAAAAAAAAAAACCACACACAGTTATTGTTCAGGGAGTAAAAAGAGCCACAGTCTGTTATTAGGAGTGTGGTTTGGGTTATAGTATTTACTTAATTTGATGGTTGTTCTACTTTTTCTGTATCCCCTACCTTTTTCCAATAGAGAGTTCTTTTCAGATTTGGAAACGTCACCCCCCAGGTTTACTCAGAAATAAGGCCTTTTTATAGTAGGCCTTTTTATATCAGTTGGAATATTCTTTTCAAGTTTCAAAACATATTTGAAAACCAATATAAACTTGAAGATACCGTTCCATCTCCAAAATAAGTATGCACATGAAACGTTTTAAGTCAAATAATGCCAATCTGTATCCTTTTAAATCGGGAACTCCTAAATAGATCCCTAACATGAATGCTGCCTCCTTGTTAAATATGTTCTTTTGATGTGTCAACTTGGCTAAACTACAATCTGCCATGATCTGTTAAATTCTAATCTATATGTTGCTCTTGAAGGCATTCTGTATCTGTGCTGAAAACACAGACATTACTTTGAGTAAGGAACATTATCCTGAAGCACATGAATGCATGTAATTTTGTCAATTGAAAGGCCTTAAAATCAGGGTCACGATTTTGCTAAGGAAGAAAAAGTCCCCCTCTTCCCAGCATATTAAGCCAACCCACAAGAATGGCAGCCTGTTCTTGATAACCTGGCCCATCATCTTCCCTATCAATTATGCCAGGTTGTAATAAATGTCTTTCAAATATATCTCCTACTGCTTCTTTTCAGGTTGTACCTTAACTAGTGTGGATGTGCCCTGACAATATTTTTAAACATTGTTAAGAATTGTTTCCAAATACTCTAAGCAATATTTCTTAAAGATAAATTTACTGAATAGAAAATTGTAGGGTTTTTTTAGATTTATTTTTATTATTGGAAAGGCAGAGTAACAGAGACAGGGAGAGACAGAGACAGAGATCAACCATTCACTGGTCTGTTCTCCCAGTGGCCTCAGTGGCAGAGGCTGTGAAGGCTGAAGCCAGGAGCCAGGAGCTTCTTCCAGTTTTCCCACCTAGGCGCAGGGGCTGCTTTCCCAGGCTCATTAGCAGGAGCTAGATCAGAAGTGGAGCAGCTGGGACTTGAACAAGTGCCCATGTTGGATGCTGGAGTGGCAGATGGCAGCTTTACCCATTACTGCAGAACACCAGCACTGAAAATTGTAGGCTGGGACAAACTCCTGTCTCCTGGCTTCAGATCAGCCCAACTCCAATCAGTCAACTAGCATTGCTATTCCTGAAATCATTTATTCTGATTTTTTTCAAATCTTAGGCATTATGCCAGTTATCACTTTGTGTACTCTCACCATACAATGTCAAACCCCTTGGACATCTTGTTTAGTTAGCTAAGAACTTACAGTATTGTGTTCTCCAATTTCTGCACCCAGTCCAGCCACTCTATAATTGGCTACAAATAGATCAACTGGTCCATTTGTTTTCCTCTATCCCCAAGGAAGCATTTCCCATCATTTAAATAAATAAATAAAAAAAAAACTTTGGACATATTTATTCAAAGCTGGCAATGTTCAGTATGTCTTTAATCATTTTCAATTTGTATCTAAGTATTTTTATAACGTATCATTTGCTTATTTAATCATTTCAAACACTTAAGGCACTTCCAAGTTTGTTTTATGACTTTCTCCCTGAGCTCTAAGTATCTCATGTATGTGTTTTCAAAACCAAAATCCTTAGGGACCAAGGTTGTTAAGTTGCTCTTTGCAACATGGGCATCCCGTAACAGAGTTGCTACTTCCAGCATCAGCTGCTCTGCTTCCAGTTCAGGTTCCTGTTAATGTGTCTGGGAAAGCAGTCAAAGATGACTCAAGTCATTGGGCCCCTATCACATATATGGAGGGCCAGGATGGAGTTCCTGGCTCCTGGTTTCATCCTAGCCCATACTTGCCTACTGAAACCAGTTTGGGGATGAAGCAGCAGATCGAAAATGTTTCTCTTTCCCCCTCTCTCTCTTTCCCTGTCTCTATATCCACCCCCTGCTTCTCTTTTTTTTTCTTGGTCTTTCAAATCAACAATTGAAAAAAAGTTCAAATGGTCTTCTGTGTAATGACCAATTATTTTCTTCATTGCATCTATTTCAGTCTATCAACGTTCAAAATGAATTTGATTTCCTTAGTAAAAGTATATAACTTAGTACATTAGTGAATCAGAAATTCTAATCACACAACCAATACAACTAAGGAATGTGATTTCTACTTGAGCCACTGTAGAAGTTACCCAGTTTAACAAGTACACATATGTCAAGATACTGGTGTTAGGGGCTGGTGTTGTAGCATAGCCGGGTAAAGCTACTACCTTCAACGCTGGCATCCCACATGTGTGCCAGTCCAATTCCAACTGTTGCACCTCTGATAGCGCTCCATATTAATGAGCTGAAAAAGCAAAAGATGGCTCAAGTGATTGGGCCCCTGCCAACTACATGCCCCATGGGAGACCTTGAAGCACCTGTCTTCTGGTTTTAGTCTGGACCAGCCCTGGCCCTTGCAGCCATTTGGGGAGGGAACCATCAGATGGAAGTTTAATCTCTCTCTCTCTCTTTCCATTCTGTGTGTGTGTGTGTGTGTGTGTGTGTGAGAGAGAGAGAGAGAGAGTGAGAGAGAGACTTTATCTAACTCTGCCTTTCAAATAAACAAAATCTTTAAAAAACAAGAACAAAAAAGATAGTTGTTAATGACTGAACTAAACTCAGAATGAAAATACTAGATTTTATTTCCCATTGGAACAGAATTCAGTCTCAACATAATTTAAATAAAATGACAAAGAAATTTATAAAATCAAATATATCAATTTATTATATAAAATGATGATGAACTGAAAGAGAAACATCCTATCTGCTATTGTAGAATGGGCCAGGCAACAATAAATTCCAATCTCACTGGTACGCAATATGCCTGAAGAAACACTGTTAGGAATATTTTGAACAAAGTATATTCTAAAGAAATAGTGGACTTGTTTGAAAAGTCTAGTACTATGGTAGAATGCGAAGATTCAAATTTGCCTGTTAGAAGCATGAATGGTTTGTTCTTTCTTGAAATTAATGGTATACTGGGGCTGGTGTGGCAAAGTGAAATAAACTGCCTGCTCCAACACTGGCATCCCATATCAGAGTGCTGGTTTTTGGCCTGGCTGTTCTGCTTTCAGTCCAGCTCTCTGCTGTTTTGTCTGGGGGAAAGCAGTAGAAAATGGCCCAGGTACTTGGGTCCCTGCCACCCATGTAGGAGATCCTAATGGATCTCTGAGCTCCTGGTGTGAGCCTGAGCCAGGCTGGCTGTTGTAGCTGTATTCATGAGGGTCTACTACTTTTTGATTTCTGAGCAGACACTTCCAAAGAAAGGCAAACAGGGACTGAGTTAGCAGACACAAAGTAAGAAAACAGGGCGACCTCAACTGATAGGAGATAAATTCCATGAAACATACAAAGTGACATTTCTATGGAAAAGCAAAATTCTATAAGTAACAAAAAACAATAAAAAGTCACCACAAATCCTGTTTGTTGTTTTTTTTTTTTTTTTCAGAAACCACGTACCACAGATATAGCCACTGTATAGACTGTCGTGTCCCTGTCTAGTCATTTTTGCTGATTTCTAAAAGGTGTTCTTGAAGGAGAAATTACAATCTTGGTAGATTTCAAGTGCAACAACAGATCAAAGGATCAGTTACTGGTACAGAGTTTATTTATAGTCATCCTTTTAGAAAAGAAATATCCACAGAGTTTAGGCAGTAGAGTACATCTCTCACGTTAGCACTCAAGATGGGAAACAGAATCCTACAAAGATAACACAGCGATAATACCACTAAGTTCCCACAGTCTGAATGAGGCATAAATTACATCTGAACTTTAGAATCAATCATTTGATTGTTACTGATCATGAAAAAGTAGAGATTCTATAAGACACAGAGGGAGTTACACTGAAGTCTGGTGAGGAAACTCACTTTGGAAGACCAACCCAAATTCAAACCTTTTCACAAACTATGGTTAACTGTATTCTTGTAATGTGCAGTCAAAAATGGAATGAACACAATGCAGAGGTATCACTGACAGTGTAAAAAACGATCAGGACAGTGCGAGGAGGAGGAGGGGTGTAGCTATGCTTCCCAGGCAAGAATGGAAGTTCAACTCTTAAATATGCAGTAACAGATGCCACCTACACAATCACACACCAGGGGCCAGATGGAGAGGCACCTTCTTGAAATGGGAAACTCAGCCATCACGCTGCTCCTTTTGAGTATCCTTTATTTTTAGCAAATTTTAAGAAAGAAAAATACATCCAGCAGCATCTACCTACACAAACAAGGAAGAAGCCTGAGGCTGACTCAGTATGGTCCTGAGTCACCCCATTCTTCTCTCCGGGTACCTTATCCTTCCTCACAGAATCCTGACAGAATCCGGGACAACTGGCGTCAGCAGAGTCTGCTCCAGGCGTACCCTCTCTGCTTCCTCAGATTAGGAAATACTCTTTCTACACCTTGCTAGAACTTTGAGAATCACATTAAAATTTTAAAACAAAAACCTATTGAATTCATTTGCTGATGGCTTTTTTCTGAACATATATTCTTCTCTAAAATATCAAGTGCTAAGGCAAAAGACAAATTTTTTAAGATGCTGTGTATTCCTTTCTTCTATCTCAAAAATCTGTCGAAATCCCTCTTTTAATATTTTTAAAAATATCTGAGTTTTTCTGAAAGGTAATAGAAGCTAAGCTACAATGAATGGTGTATTTTAGAATGCAGTTTAATTTTAACTAACATCTCTTTTTCTTTCATTTGCCTGAGTATCAAAGGCTAGAGCCCCTACTTCATTACTCCTGGTACTTTTCAATCCCCTCTACCTACAATCTCGGACTCTGTGGAAGTGTCACTGGTGATGTCTGGATATGTGAGTTTCTAAGTTCCATTTCTTCTAGGAATACCTTTAAAATTATCTTCTTCTGGCCAGTGCCGCGGCTCACTAGGCTAATCCTCTGCCTGCGGCACCGGCACACCGGGTTCTAGTCCCAGTCGGGGCGCCAGATTCTGTCCCGGTTGCCCCTCTTCCAGGCCAGCTCTCTGCTGTGTCCAGGGAGTGCAGTGGAGGATGGCCCAAGTGCTTGGGCCCTGCACCCCATGGGAGACCAGGAGAAGCACCTGGCTCCTGACTTCGGATCAGCGCGGCGCGCCGGCCGCGGCGGCCATTGGAGGGTGAACCAACGGCAAAGGAAGACCTTTCTCTCTGTCTCTCTCTCTCACTGTCCACTCTGCCTTTCAAAAAAAATTTATCTTCTTCTAAGCTTTGTATGGTTATGGCCTGATTTGTAATAATCACCGAGCACACAGGATGAGTAAATTATTCCAAATTCATGATCATTTTTCTCTTCTAGTTCCATGATTCAGCAAAAATTCAGACATCTACACATGTCATAATTTGGATATAATGATGGTATTAAGGCCAAAACCTAGACTGAACAGATTTATGACTGAATCCAAATTTTTCACCAGTGATATGCATCTATTAAACATGGTTTTATGCAAATAGAACAAACTTATCTAACAATTAAATTTGAGGTTGCCTCCAATGCACTATGTATCTTGCTGAGCTATTCCAATAACTTTGCACTTGCAATTTCCCAAACCATTTTTTATCTAGTCATACTTCAAAATATTGCTTTAGTCTGACTTTATTCCTCTGACGTGACACTTTGAAAGTGATGCCTTGTGTGTTATAGAAGATGGACTAAAATCAGATTCAATAAGCTGTCTAATTTATACCACACACACTGGGGACAGTGTGCAATAAGGCAACAGTGCTTCTGGCATTCCAGGGGACCTGCAGGATTTTTAAATTCCCAGGGACAACATTTGTTATTTGTTTGTACCTCACTTTCAAAAACTTACTGGATTTTAAGAGGCTCTAGTTCCCTACAATTTGCACTACATCAGAAACTTATCTTGGAAATATCTGCCGCCAAATTTTAGCTTGTTTTCTTTCCAGTGTTTCAGAGGTAGGGATTTAGTAAACGTACAATTTCTTCTTTTAATAGTAGTATGATCCTTATGAAATCTACTTTTTTTTTTCCAAGAAAAAAGCACACCTGCTTGATACTTGATAATCATACGTAGATATTCATGCAAGATTAGGAGGCAGTGAGGAGTCAAGGTCTGTTCAAAAGCAGAAAATAATAGTCATATATGTTTCTGTGAAATGATGCCTATGTAAAACTCGGAAAGAAACTATATGTACTTTGTTTTTCAATTGAAAAGAAATGTGGTATCTCAGTGTATTATTTAAATGTGTAATGTTCACAATACATTAACAATGCCTTTCTTAGCTACTCAGTAAACATTTACTATAAAAAGGGAAATTCCATTTCAATGTGCAAACTAATTTCAAAATCAATTTCAAAGTATTTGGAGCAATAATTCAATACTATCTTATGGTATTGTATCATTCAAGTAACTGAAGAAATTAATAAAACTAAATGATAATAATATTTCATTTGTGTGAAACCTTAAACAAGGATTGTTTATTAAAAAAAAAAGTAAGAAACCATTTTAGAAAATATCAAATGTTATAATCCTATGTGTTCGTTACCACAATCAGATGTCATACGTAAAATATAACTGCACCAGCCAGTGCCGCGGCTCACTTGGCTAATCCTCCACCTGCGGTGCCAGCACCCCAGGTTCTAGTCCCGGTTGGGGCACCGGTTCTGACCAGTTGCTCCTTTTCTAGTCTAGCTCTCTGCTGTGGCCTGGGAAGGCAGTGGAGGATGGCCCAAGTGCTTGGGCCCTGCACCCGCATGGGAGACCAGGAGAAGTACCTGGCTCCTGGCTTCAGTTCAGCACAGTGCGCTGCTGCAGCGTACAGGCCATGGCGGCCATTTGGGGGGGTGAACCAACGGAAGGAAGATCTTTCTCTCTGTCTCTCTCTCACTAATTGTGCCTGTCAAATACACACACACACACACACACACACACACATATATATATAAAACTGCACCAAATGACTTTAATCTTTTGTCATGTTTCTATTTATGTTTTAAAAGTGGTGTGTGTGTATATATATATATATATATATGAGGAATGCATTTTTGTTATCTCCAAATGATGGAGTATTTACATCAGATCATAAATCTGCCCTTCCTTTGGGGTGGGAAATGCTTTGTGATTCTCATATTCACCTTCTGACACCTAAGCTTTAACCACGAAATGGAATAGAACTATTGCCCTCAGGTAAATGTTATATGTGTGACCACATTTTCAGAATGTAGTTATGACACTACAGTCAAACAATACAAAACATATATATAGTTTAGTGGAGTGGGGTTTTTTGGTAATTGAGATAGCAACTCTATATAACAGACATTATTCTCATGTTCTATGCATTGTTCATTCAAAATATAAAAATGATTTCCTTATTTAAGGAGCAAAAATAATGCTATTACATTTAATATATTGTCAAAATGAAATTTACCTAAAAATCACTTTGCAAAAATGTGAATTTTGCTTTGCACTTATTCATTCTTGTTTTAAGATTAACAAGTATTTGATTTTTTTGAAAATGGATAGGTTAATAACCCAGTGCCTTTAACAGATGATAAAGTAATTTCTATTGTTTCTAAATGATTTGGATTTAGAAAAAAATTGATTTCTAAAACCATTCAAAGTTACTAGTTATAACAAATTAAAAACTATTTCAATGAGAAAATAAATTCAACAAGTTCTAAATGAACATTAGTGGCTTGACTTGGGAACAGAGTATTCACCCACCGTAATGCTATTGATTTCCCTGCGATTCTGGCAAGCCCAGAAGCTAGGAATAGCAAACTCGAGAACTCTGTTGCTTACTTGATCTAGGGTAGAAGACAATAGGAAGGTATTGGTTCCTCATAGTTACTGTTACTGTTTCCTAGGGTTCCACTCATCACTTTCAAGCAAAAATCACAAGTAGTGCAGTTTCTGTTCACCTGCTAAATCTTGCTCATCCTCAATTTTAGTGGATTATAACCCAGAACTACATAGCAAAAAGAACTCTGGGAAATGCTGTCCTGGTATAACCAACGTAAAATTGCACCTTGCACAAATACACGAAGATATTGACCTTTGTGGACACGTATGATTGTGAGTCACCATTCAGCAGTCCTTCCAGCTCCAGCACCCATGTGTGAGGATATTTTCTCTGTGAGGCTGAGAAGAACTCCCTACATGGGTCTGATCCAATGTAGAGCTGTGACTCACCCACCAGTACTTTGAATGGAATCCAGAGCTAATGACTGAATACCATCTTCCTAACACAATGTGTGTGGGTGGAGGTGCTTTGACAGCTACCTTAATTATCTGTATGCAGCAACAGTAACCATGAAAATATCAATCGTTTTTACTGTCAAGAGTTTACTATTTCTGCAACAGACATAAAATTTGTGGTGTCTGGATTTTTTGTACCAACATATCTTCATGTAAGTCCCCTCACTGAGAGGCTAGAGCCCATTCTGTGTATCTCATGCACCTGCCAAGTGCAGCATGGTATACTTTGTCCTGTGATTATTTGTAATTGTTTTGTTTTTTAAAAATATTTTTTTGTATCATGAACACCAATGTTCTCATTTTTAATTGAAGTGTGACATGTATATTGAGAAAATGGGCCTAAGTTCAACATTTTTCACAATTTACAACCAGTGCACAGATCCAGATAATTATCTGTACAACTCAAGCCCAAATTATGCTCCCCTTAACATCTTTTACAGAGCAATACATATGCTGCCTACCAGAAGTAAAGTTAATTTTACCATTTTTCTACTTTTTTATTGTACAAGATGAAGACACTTCATATATACAGATTTATGAGCGTAGTGATACTTCTTACCCTACCATTCCTCCTGCTCACACTACCACCCCCCCTCTTATTCTCTCCTTTAGTTTTCATCTTTTACACTAAAAAGTATTCATTTACTTGGGGAGGGGGGGGAGACAGAGAGAGAGAGAGAGCTTCCATCTGTTTTATTTACTTATTTATTTGACAGAGTTAGAGAGTGAGAGAGAGAGACAGAGAGAAAGGTCTTCCTTTTTCCGTCGGTTCACCCCCCAAGTGGCCACTATGGTCAGAACTACACCAATCATCCAGCTTCTTCCTGGTCTCCCATGCGGGTGCAGGGGACCGAGGACTTGGGCCATCCTCCACTGCCTTCCCAGGCCACAGCAGAGAGCTGGACAGGAAGAGGAGCAACCGGGACTAGAACCCGGCGCCCATATGGGTGCCAGCGCCGCAGGCGGACGATTAGCCTAGTGAGTCACGGTGCCGGCTGGCTTCCATCTGTTCATTCAACTTCCCAGATGGCTGCAATGACAGATGCTCAGCCAGGCTGCAACTGAGAGTTGGGAATTCAGTCTAGAACTTTTCCCTGGGTGGACGAAATCCAATTACTTGAGTCATCACTTCTGCCTCCAAATGTCTGCATTGGCAGGAAGCTGGAGTCAGAACCCAGAGCAGAAATCAATCCTAGACATTCTGACATAGGATGTGGGCATCCCAAGGAACATATCCTAAGGAGTAATTAGAGTGACTACACAAAAACATCCGCTCCCACACATGCTTTTTGATATAAGGAAAAGACTCCACGTGCACCTTGATTTGATACAGCTTTGAAATATGTGGGGGTTTTTTTTGGTTTTGTTTTTCAGTTTGTATTTGCATATCATCACCCCCCCCCCCATTTACTCTCAAGCTGTCTATGCAATTATATTTAAGGCACATTTTCTTTGGAACATGTTTTTCTGCACCCGATCTGACATTCTCACTCTAGTACTCGTATAAATTAGTTCAATCGCAATTCATAATTTTATATATATATATATATATATATATATATGTATAGGTGTGTGTTTCAGCTATAATATTACACTTGATTTCTATTTGTCTCATACTTTTTGCTCTTCTCTCCCCTTTTCCTGTATTTGAATTAATCTATAATTTGTCATTCTTCCATTTTTCAATCCTTAAATTTTAGTTAAAAGGATATGTTGAAAACAAAGCACTGGAATTCCAACAAGCATCCTTGACATATTGTAATCAATATAATGATTATTTTTAATTATTCTTAGAGGAAAATGAGTCTTTCTTCCTTTCCTTCTAGTATTTGTATTTCTAGTATTTCCTTCTAGTATTTGTTCATTGTGCCTTTAGTAGTCTGTCGTTTACGGTGATGTGGCTCGTCATGGTGTTTCCTACTTCTCTGCCAGGCATTTACCATGCTTGTTGAATCTTTATTTGTCCCTTTCTGAAAAACTTTCTGGCCATTACCATTTTAAGTATTCATTTTACACTTTTCACATACTCTTCTCCTATATGTAGTTCCTATTCCTTTTGCTCTTATCTCTCTCCCTCCCTCTCTGTTTAGAACACTCCATGTCCATCAATGCTTCACATTATACTTTCTACTGGCCTGACTCTGACCAAGAACATCTATTCTATTTTTCTACTGTATTTTTAAAGTATTTTAATAGGATATTAATTTTAGACATTATATTTTTAACTACTTTAATAATTTGACATTTCTAGTAATCATGTTACTTTATTTATTTTTCTCTATCCTTCTCCACACACTTTCAAGATGTTACAGTTTTTAAAATTCAAAAATAGCTAACATGCAGATTTGGTTCACCTATGAATTTCTTCATATTGCCAATTTTCTTGATCTCAAAAACCATATTTCATTGTCTTGTCATATATAGGAATTTAATTTCCTAAAATTCTTTATATACAAAATTACATAAAGGCTCAAAGAATGGACTCTATCTAGTGGAAAGAAGTCATTCTTCTACTTGTGTGATTTCTGCACATCATCTTTAAATCAGAGGTTTTCCTATGTCTAGGCTGAAATCTTTACCAGAATTCAGCAATGTCCTGAGATAAAAACTAGTCCAATCCTTGAGGTTCCCAAATTTTGTTACTGTAAAAACTCTGTTGGTTTCTCTCTTCATTGCCAACCTACAGTTTTCTCGTTTGGAGCCTCAGCCTCTTACCCACATCCACATAAGCAAATGCCTTCAGGGTGAAATTGCTGCAAAAATCAAATTACCTCCATGAGATTCTCCCTTCTCCAATTTCATAGCAAATAAAATCCACAGTCACCTAGACTCATGAATGACTTTCACACATTCTGCAATTTTCAATGTTTCTAACTATCGTTGTCTGGACTGTAGGGATGCTATAAAATATTTCATCTCACCTAGAAATTGAGTTAATCTCTGGGGAACATTTTGATATTGAATTTTATCTTACCTTGCCCCCTTAACTACCACTGACAATTTCGATGACTAGCTTAGAAAGACTTGAATTATTAAATTTTAAAATAATCTGTCATCATCGATAGGTTGGGATCGCACTCCAACTTCTGACTACCACTAGCATCTACCTAAACATTAAATTAGATATAAATACATTTACAAAATGATTGGCTGCAAACTGTGATATTAAAGTGGAATATTTTTCAAATCCTCATGCCTCATCTTGCCTCCCAGATCAAAGTAAGCAAAAGTTAAGGCTGAGCAGTCCAAAATTCAGCTAAAATCCTTGTTGTATAAAAGGCAATCTCATCCGGAAAATAAAGGTTAATGTCATTGTATTTTTTTTCGAGTGGAAGCAATATGATGTTTAGAGTGTTAACTTCTGTAAAAGCGTAAGAATTTTAATGAATCAACAATTTCACTGTTGCTATTGTACTTTATTATCTTTAATTTTTATTGTATTTACTGTATTTGCTTATATATTCCTAGTTAAGTAAACTTCTGTAATTTTATAATTTAATCCAAAATTATAAGTATATGTTGGTTATAATAATGACAACATCTAAAAGTTTCAGTGGGCTGGCGCCGTGGCTCACTAGGCTAATCCTCCACCTGTGGAGCAGGCACCCAGGGTTCTAGTCCAGGTTGGGACGCCGGATTCTGTCCCGGTTGCTCCTCTTCCAGTCCAGCTCTCTGCTGTGGCCCGGGAGAGCAGTGGAGGATGGCCCAAGTGCTTGGGCCCTGCACCCACATGGGAGATCAGGAGGAAGTACCTGGCTCCTGGCTTCGGATAGGCTCACTACACCTGCCGCAATGCGCTGTCCAGAGCAGCCACTTTGGGGTGAACCAATGGAAAAAGGAAGACCTTTCTCTCTGTCTCTCTCTCACTAATTCTGCCTGTCAAAAAAAAAGTTTCAGTGAACTATGTATACAGAATAACTGTTGATTTGTAGGCTTTCCATGTCTAGTTGCTTAAGCATTTCTGATCAGAAAACATCTCCTAATTCTGGACAATGTTCTACCAGTTAAAGACATGTTTAGTCTTTCTGTTTTCAGGTCCAGATAGGACATCCCTCAAAACATGTGTTCATTCTTATTTCCTGCCAACTGTATGGGATCAGAATGAACCCTTTAGTTATTTTCCAGAACAAATTTCTGAATGATTTCCCCACACTTGTCATGGATGCCAGAAATATTCTCTCTTGCTTTACCAGATGAGACTCCTGTCTCTCTCCCTTCATTTTATGATCTATTCATCATCTCTGATTTTTCACATAGCCTATGAAGCAGGCCTTCTTTTTTCTCCAAGATGTAAGTAGGGGAAAATAAAACATGCAGAGTTTCATTCAAGAATTGTCACTGATTTGATTGTCAGAGCTATGAAAGAGATCCAGGGAGGTCCCAAGATGCTGGAGTAGGGTGGGGCATTACTTCTCTATCCCTGGAGAAAGTAGTTTAATAAAGAGGAGATAGTATAGTCTCAGGGCACTGTTAGGGGAAAAAATGGCAAAGGAAACTCTACCGAAATTAGAGGGACACAATGGATCTACGTGGACGGCGTGAGCGCCACAACTTGGGACGTCACCAGCGAGAGCCTGTGCACCAGCGTTGGAAAGTAAGGTGAGACGAGAATGCAGCAGCATAGCCACTGGTGAAAAAGTCGCAGGAAGAGCCTAGAGGGAACGAGGCTTGAAGCTCTGTGGGGAAAGAGTACCCACCAAACTAGAGGGGAAAAAAAAGATAGGGTGGACACACCCCTGTGATCACTTTACAAAGGTGTACTGTAACAAGCCGGTAGAGTAGGCACCATTTTGAACATACATAACAGCTGTGCCCCAGCTCATGGCTGCACCCGGCAACCAGCCAGGCATAGACTCCTGACTCTGGTGGGGAGACCTAATGGTGGCTAGGAGCTTGCTACTGTGTGAAGCTTCTGAACCGGGACTGTGGGAGGACGCAGGGTATGGCTGGGACTTTGAGCAGTCTCAGTGGAAGACAACACAAGCTACAGTGGTTCTGGTTACCTGGTGACAGACATTGCTGGGGAATCTGAACTTACACTGAGGACTGCACAGATCCTTTGTGTGGTTCTTGGGACAGAGCAAATGAATATTGAACCCACTAGAGCTAGCATTCAGGCATTCGTCTAAATTGGGAAGAGTTCAGTTGAGCAGAATATACCTCCCTTCTGTTTAAAGAAAAAAAAAATCAGAAGATTCACCAGGACAAACCTGGGTGTGTCACCTTAGGCAAGTCTTTAACCTCTGGAGAGCTCAACAGAGCTCTGGCCACACGCACTACAAGACTCTAGAGATTTACTGAAAGCAGAGGGTCCACTTACCTACAGAGTCATAGTACAACGATAAAAGCTGCCATAGCAAAAAATAAAATTAAAAAAATAAAAATTAAAAATATAAAAAGAAACCAATGGGTATCTCCACAAATGCCGAACAATAAACACACCACTCCAAGAAACAAGAATAAGGAAGACAACATGATGCTTCTAAAAGAACACATCAATACTACACTGTGGAGCTGAGGAGACAGAAGAAATGCAAGAAATGGAACTCAAAACATTGATCATAAGCTTACACAGAAGTAATCAAAAGCAAACTCACGAACTACTGGAATCCATGCAGGGCGTGAAAGAAAATATCTCCCATGAAATTGAGATCTTAGAGAAGAATCAAAATGAAATGAAGAATTCAATAGAACATGAAATTGAGATCTTAAAGAGAAATCAAAATGAAGAATTACATAGAACAAACAAAAACTGCTGTGGAGAGCCATAAAATCAGAATCAGTAAAGCAGAAGAGAGAATATTGGACCCAGAAAACAAAGCACGGGAAAGTATACAAGTAAAACCCAAAGACAAGAGGAACTTAGAAAACTAAAAAACGCTGTTGGGAATCTACAGGATAAAAAAAAAAAAAAAAAACAAACAGACCAAGTGGGATTTATCCCTGGGATGCAATGATGGTTCAACATTTGCAAAATCAATCAATGTGATACATCACATTAAACTGCTGAACAAAAAAATATGATTATCTAACATTATAGATGCAGAGAGAGCATTTGATAAAATACAACACCCTTTCCTGATGAAAACTCTAAGCAAATTGGGTATAAAAGGAACATTCCTCAACACAATCAAGGCAAATTATGACAAACCCACTGCCAGCATCTTATCGATTGGGAGAAAGTTGGAAGCACTCTCACAGAGATCTGGTACCAGAGAGGGATTCCCACTCTCACCATTGCTATCCAATATAGTCTTAGAAGTTTTAGCCAGAGCCATTAGACAAGAAAAAGAAATCAAAGGGAAAAATTTGGAAGGAATAAGTCAAACTTTCCCTATTTGCTGATGATAATATTCTTTATATACGGGATCAAAAGAACTCCACTAAGAGATTAGAGTTCGGTAAAGTAGCAGGATACAAAATAAATACACAGAAATCAACAGCCTTTGTATACACAGATAATGTCATGGCTAAGAAATAACTTCTGAGATCAATCCCATTCACAATAGACTCAAAAACTATCAAGTACCTTGCATTACATTTAATCAAGGAGTCAAAGATCTCTACGATGAGAATTACAAAATATTAAATAAATAGAAGAAGATACTAACAAAATGGAAAAATCAGCCCCATTCATGGATTTGAAGAATCAATATCATCCAAATGTCCATTCTCCTGAAAGCAATTTACAGATTCAACACGATATCAATCAAAATACCAAAGACATTCTTCTCAGATCTAGAAATAATGACGCTGAAATTCATATGGAGGCACAGGAAACCTCAAATAGCTAAATCAATCTTATACAACAAAAACAGAGCCAGAAGCATCACAATACCAGATTTCAAGACATACCACATGCGACTTATAATAAAACAGCATGGAATTGGAACAAAAATGAAGACAGATCAATGGAACACAATAGAAACAATGGAAATCATTAAAACATATACAAACAACTTATATTTGTTCAAGGAGCTAAAATCAATTCCTGCAGCAACGACAATCTATTCAACAAATGGTGCTGGGAAAACTGGATTTCTACATGCAGAAGTAGTAAAAAAGACCTTTACCTTCCACCTTATACAAAAATCCACTCAACATGGATTTTTGACACCATAAAATTTTTAGCGAAGATTGGAGAAACCTTGCAAGATAATGGTACAGACAAAGACTTCTTGGAAAAGAGCCA
Source organism: Oryctolagus cuniculus (assembly GCF_051225735.1). NCBI lineage: Eukaryota > Metazoa > Chordata > Mammalia > Lagomorpha > Leporidae > Oryctolagus > Oryctolagus cuniculus. The sequence goes on along the minus strand of NC_142874.1, from coordinate 7,668,392 downwards.
AGAGGCATAGACAGCCAAATCCAAAACTAACAACTGAGATTACAGCAAATTGAGAAGTTTCTATATGGCAAAAGAAACAGGAAAGTGAAGAGCCAACTGACAGAATAGGAGAAATTATTTTCAGACTATAACTGATAAAGGATTAATAGCCAGAATCTACAATGAGATCAAGAAACTCCACAACAAAACAAACAAACCAGTTAAGTGATGGGCCAAGAACTAAAACAGACATTTTTCCAAAGAAGAAATCCAAATGGCCTACAGACACTTGAAAAAATGTTCAGAATCACTAGCAATCAGGGAAATGCAAATCAAAACCACAATGAGGTTTCACCTCACCATGATTAGAATGGCTTTCTTATAGAAATCAACAAACAACAAATGCTGGCGAGGATGTGGGGAAAAGGTACACTAATCCACTGTTGGACTGTTGGTGGGAATGCAAATTGGTCAAGCCACTATTTAAGACACTTTGGAGATACCTCAGAAATCTGAATATGGCCCTACCATATGAACTAGCCATCCCACTCCTCAGAATTTACCCAAAGGAAATTAAATCACCAAATACAAGAGTTATCTGCAACTTCATGTTTATTGCAACTCAATTTACAATAGCTAAGACATGCAATCAACCTAAATGTCCATCAACAGAAGTCTGGATAAATAAATTATGGGATATGTACTCTATGGAATAAGTAAATAAATAAAATATCAAGGACTTGTTGATATAAATAAAATATCAAGGACATGTTGAGTGGATTTTATCAAGGACTTGGGCCATCTGCTACTGCTTTCCCAGCCCATAGCAGAGAGCTGGATTTGCAGAAGAGCAGCTGGGACTAGAACGGGCACCCATATGGGATCCTGGCACTGCAGGCCAGGCTTTAAACCGATGCGCCACAGCGCCAGCCACCAATAAATAAATCTTTCCAAATGGAAATCTAGAAAGGAGGGAAATGAGAATCTCATCCCCTGCATAAGATCAAATGCATCTAAATTGGTAGAAAATTTTTTCGTATCTCTTCAGCATTGCCCCTCCCATAGCTCAGAATGACTTTGGCAAGAAAGCCTACCTCCTGGTTTCTGCTCCACAGAGTAGTAGAAAATAGTGTTGTGTGTGCCCATCATTTTTGATCATTTGAAAGGCAAAGGGAGATAGAGTTAGATAGACATGCACACACAACGGGAGAGAGAGAGAGAGAGAGAGAGAGAGAAGAGTCGAGTCAGAGAGGGAGAGATGACTGCATCCATTGGACCATTCTCCCAAACGTCTGCCATGGCTGGGGAACACAAAGCCATGGGCAGAGAACTCAGTCTAGGTCTGGAACCCTATTATCTGAGCCATCACACTTCTACCTCTTTGTCTTCATTAACAGGAAACTTGAACCATGAGCAGGTATAAAACCCAGTAGAGCTGGCACCATCTTTACTGATGGCCAAATTCCTATTCCCATTCCAGCTTCCAGAGGGCTACACAAGGACAATTTTTGTCTCATCTGTACAGGAGCACTGATGGGACCAGGAACACTCTAGGTATCTGGTGACAACGGAGAACTAAAAAGAACAAGGTAGTTTGCTGCTGCTCCTTAAGGCCTGCTATGCCACTAACGGCGGTTTTACAGACAGGCAGTTTCTCTTGGATGAAGAGATGTGTTTTGTGTCCATGCAAGATTGCTGTTCTTCAGGTGGATTCCTAGGGAATTAGTTTCTATCGCACTTGTCTTAGACTACTAATGGGACTTGGAAAACTCTAGAATCCTGGGACATTATGAGAACACTAAGAATTAAAATGCACACAGAAGATGTTTAGTATCTACAATACCATAGGCATGCAGTAGAAGAAGCAAGAAATATGAGAAACTGAAAAATGCAAAGCTAGCTTGTAAAGGTAAATATATACATAATTATACAATATTGTTAATACTGTGATGGTGTTCTGTCAGTCACTTCTAACTCTAATATAGAATTTAAAAGATGAAAACAAAAGTGATAGATCAATATAAATGCATACATAATTTATGTATTGTGACAGCAACAACAGAATGTGGTAGGAAGAGGTAAAAGTCCAGTTTTTACATGTGATTGACATTACTAGGTTAAAATAGATTGTTATAAATGTAGTAGGTTTTACTTAAGCCTCATGGCAACCACAAAAAAGTACTGATAGAAAGAACTCACAAAAAAATAAGAAAGGAATGAAAGGATGTCACCGCAAATAGCCAAAACACATGAAGACAACCGAAGGCTAAGGAGGCACAAAATGCTAGGGATCAAAAACAATTATGGAAATACCAACTATGAGTCCTCCTCTGTAAGTGATTATTTTTAAAGTAAGTGAATTTAACTCCCCATTCTAAATATATATGTTTAATGAATGGATTAAGAAAAATAAAATATAAAGACCAAGCATGTTGTCTGCAGATACTACACTGTCTTTGAGAAACTCACACTAACGTAGGGACAGAAATTGAAAGAACAGAAATTTACTTCCTGTAAAGAGTAAATAAATACTGTCATAGGTGATCAAGAAAGTAATTAAACAAGAAGGAGTCAGTCACCTGGAAGATATAACAATTATGAATACGTATATACCTAGCATCAGAGCACCAAAGCATCATGTTGTGAACCTGGGCATCTGTTTGGAGAAATAGTAAATATTAATGAGAGGGAATCTGTGGCGGAGTTCTGACATAGCTGGTAAAGTCGCCATCTGTGACACCAACATCCCTTATGAGTGCCAGTTTATGAACTGGCTGCTTCTCTTCTCGTCCAACTCCCTGCTAACGCACCTGAAAAGCAGCAAAAATGACCCAAGCACCTGGGCCCCTACACTCACATGGGAGAATTGAAAGAAGCTCTGGGCTGCTGGTTTCAGCCTGGCCCAGCCCTGGCCATTGCAGCCATTTAGGGAGTGAACCAGATGATGGAAGATCTCTCTGTCTCTGTCACTCCCTCTCTGTATGTAACTCTGCCTTGCAAACAAGTCAATCAGTCTTTAAAAAAAAATAATTTCAATATCCCTCTTTCAATAATGGATAGAATAACCAGCCAAAACATCAATAAGGAAACAGAGGACATAGACAACAGTCTAGACCAAATAGGTGCTACACACAGTACGTTCCACTCAACAGGAACAGAGTACTTATTTTTCTTATGAGCACTTCAACATTCTCCAGGATTGATCACATTAGATCTCAAAGCATCTCTTAAAAGATTAACAATATTGAAATTACTACAAGGTTATTTTCTGACCACGGTATAATAGAACTAAGCAATAGAAGAAAAAAATGGGAAATTTACAAGTATGTGGATTTTGAGTAATATACTACTGAGCAATAAATAGGTTAAAAAAAGAAATTAAAGGAGAAATTAGAACATATTGAGACAAAGGATAACTAAATTCAAATTCCAGAACTTATGGGCTACAACAAAATCAACACTAAATGGAAAGTTTGGAGGCATATAAAACATATTTGAAAAGAAGACAGAGATTAAATAAATGATATTTTACCAAAGGAGCAATAAATAAAAACAAAAAATACTGAAAACCTAAGTCCAAATTTATAAGAACAAAGTATCACAGATTAGTGAGAAATAAAAAAAAGACTAGAGAAACTCAATGAGATGGAAAGTTGGTCATTTGAAAATATAAAAGAAAATCTGATCTATTAATTAGACTGAAAGAGGGAAAGAGGAAGAAGATGGAAATAAAATAGAAATTGAAAAGACATAGTAACTGGGTACAAACAAATCAGTTTGTAAAACTGTTATGAATAGCCATAGATCAATAAAACTGGACAACATACAATTAATATAGAAATTTCTAGAAATCTCCTCTGCCTTGCGGCGCCGGCACACCGGGTTCTAGTCCCGGTCGGAGCACCGGATTCTGTCCCGGTTGCCCCTCTTCCAGGCCAGCCCTCTGCTGTGGCCAGGGAGTGCAGTGGAGGATGGCCCAGGTGCTTGGGCCCTGCACCCCATGGGAGACCAGGAGAAGCACCTGGCTCCTGCCATCGGATCAGCGCGGTGCACAGGCTGCAGCGCGCCGGCCGCGGCGGCCATTGGAGGGTGAACCAACAGCAAAGGAAGACCTTTCTCTCTGTCTCTCTCTCTCACTGTCCACTCTGCCGGTCAAAAAAAAAACTAAAAAATAAAAATAAGAACTTTCTAGAAATGTGGAACCTATGAACAGTTATATAAAGAAAAAATCCCGAAATATAAATATACACTTTCACACCGTTTCACAGATGAATTCTGCTGTCTTAATCTAGTTTCCCCTGTTATAAAAATACCTAAAACAGGATAATTTACCAAGAGTAAGTATATTTGACCCATGGTACTAAAGTCTGCTCAGCATCAAGTGAGGGGCTTCTTGCTGCATTGTACATGACAAAAGGCACCCCATCACTAGGTCGATGATTTATGACATCCTTGTGTCCTCATAAGATCTTAATCACCTCCCAAAGGCTCCACCTCAAAACACTGTGAACGTATCAATCTCGGTATTAAGTTTCAACATAAATTTTTGGGAACGATTTCAAACCAAAGCATCTATCAAACATTTAAGGAGTCGGGGACGTCATTCCTTCTCAAACTCTTCCTACTAATTCTAGAGAAAGAAAAAAAAAAAAAAAAAACTAATTCTAGAGAAAGAACAGCTTCAAACTCAATGAGGCCACTGTGACTGTAAGATCAAAGTCACGCAAAGAATTTTTGCAACCTTAGTGATTACAGATATGAAACTCCCCAACAAAACACCAGCAAACTGAATTCAGCAGCACATTAAAAAGATCATACATCATGACCATGTGAGATTTATTCTTGGGAAGTAAGGATGGTTCTACATAGGAGTATCAGTCACTGTGACACACCTAATTAACAGAACAAAGTCTAGACTTCACATGATCATTGTAATAGATTCAAAAAGCATTTGGTAAAATGCATCATCCTTTCATAATTATAATGCTCAGCAAACTAGGAATGGGCGGGAATTACCTTGACATAATAATCAATATTTTCAAAAAGTCCACACTTACCAGCATACTCAATGGGCAAGCTTTTCCATTAATCTCAGAAAACGAATGCCCACTTCCCCACTTCTATTCAACATAGTACTGAAAGTCTTATCTGCAGCAATTATTCATGTAGACATAACAGACAGCCAAAGTGAAAAGAGGAAGCAAATTATTTTTGTTCATATTATAGGATCTGATACATTGAAAGTCCAAAAAGCTCCAGAAAACACCTTTTAGTACTAAAAGAAACTCAAAAAACTTGTAGGATACAAAATCTGCATATACTAATTAGCAATTGGCAAACAAAATTTAGAAAACATTTCCATTTATACCACCATCAGAAAGAATAAAACCTTCAAGAATAAACTTAATTAAAGTAAGAATAAAAAAAACGCTTTTGGCTAAAAATTCAAAAATGTTGATCAAAGATTTAAAAAGACAAATATATTGAAATATATTTTGTTTTCATGAATTCTAAGATTTAACATTGTTAAATGTTTATAATGCACAAAGTGTTCTATAAAAAGTCAATGCAATCTCTATCAAAATCTCAGTGATATTTTTTGCAGAAATAGGAAAAGCTATCTTAAATTCACATAGAGCCACAAAAGATCTCCAGTTGCGAAAACAATCTTTAAAAAGAAAGCAAACCGGGGCTGGCGCTATGGCACTGTAGGTAATCCTCCACCTGCAGCACCAGCATCCCATATGGGCGCCAGGTTCTGTCCCAGTTGCTCCTCTTCCAGTCCAGTTCTCTGCTGTGGCCCATGAAGGTAGTGGAGGAAGGCCCAAGTGCTTGGGTCCCTGCACCTGCATTGGGAGACCAGGAGGAAGCACCTAGCTCTTGGCTTCAGATCAGCGCATCTCTAGCTGTTGTGGCCACTTGGGAGTGAACCAATGGAAGGAAGACGTTTCTCTCTGTCCCTCTCTCTCACTGTCTGTAGCTCTACCTGTCAAATAAAAAATATTAAAAAAAAAGCAAACCAAGAGCCAGTGCTGTGGCATAGATGGTAAAGCTGCCACCTGCAGTGCTGGCATCTCAAATGGGTGCCAGTTGGAGTCCCAGCTGCTCCACTTCAGATCCAGCTCTCTGCTATGGCCTGGGAAAGCAGTGGAGGATGACGTAAGACCTTGGGCCCCTGCACCCTTGTGGGAGACCTGGAAGAAGCTCCTGGTTCCTGGTTTCAAATCAGCACAGCTCTAACCATTGAGGGCAATTGCGGAGTGAACTATCAAATGGAAGACCTCTCTCTCTCTCTCTTCTCTCTCTCTCTCTCTTTCTCTCTCTCTTCCTCTGCCTCTGCCTCTCTCTAACTCTTTCAAATAAATAAATCTTAAAAAAAGAAAAAAGAAAGCCAATCTGCTGTCACTACATTTTTCTGATTTCAAAACATGTATCTTCCCCTCCCACTCCACTCCTGGACAACACAGATGTGTAAGCTTCAGATCAAAAGGGTGATGGACATGGGTTTCATATGTTCAGAAAGTATAACTAACTAGCCAGGCACAACGCTAATAAATCATACTGATCCCAATGCAAGACCATTTGAATTGCTTACATATTTTAGTTTTTTTTTTTTTTTTATTTGACAGAGTTATGCAGTGAGAGAGAGAGAAAGGTCTTCCTTCCATTGGTTCACTCCTCAGATGGCCACTACAGCTGGCGCTGAGCCGATCTGGAGCCAGGAGCCAGGAGCTTCTTCCTGGTCTCCCATGTAGGTGCAGGGGCCCAAACACTTGGGCCACAGCAGAGAGCTGGACTGGAAGAGAAGCAACCGGGACAGAACCCGGCGCCCATATGGGATGCTGACGCCGCAGGCAGAGGATGAGCTATGGCGCCAGCCCCAAATATACATATTTTAGTTATTATGGATAATGGCTTTATATAATATTATAAATTTATTTTAATAGCTTTGCATTTTTGATGGTAAAATTTTAATTCTGGTAGGTGGTGTCAAACAGATTTACAAAACTAATAATTCACGTGTTCATTAGATGATAATACATTATCAATGAATAATCCCACGTCTTGGCAAGATTTCTCCAAGACAGGTGCAATGAAAGAGAAGAAAGAAAACAACTCCTAATATGTGGCCCCATAATCCGAAGATCATCTTTGACAACTAAATGACGTCATTTTCAGAGATCGTCTTCCACATGTTACTGTAACATTCACGTGGCAGGGACAGGAACTCCCCATGGCATGTTCTCCTTCTGCTGGAAGGCATACAATGATGACTCTCAGTGCTTACTCTTGGAATAGGCACTTGTGCTAGTCCATCACCCATTCAATGCTGATCACATGATACAATCCCAATCAATGCGTGAAAGAAATACTCTCTTCCTCAAGGAGAGAACAGATGAGAGAAGGAAGAAAACTTGGGGCAAGTGTCCTGACTAGTGGAGAAATGATCTTGCCTTACTTCCACATAGCTGGCTTCACAGTCCAGCTCTGCATCCAAACCCAGTTTCCTGCCAGTGCAGATTCTAGGGGGCATCCAGTGACCAGGGTGTCACTTCAGAGTACTTGGGTTCCTGCCAACCACGTGGGCTCCTGGCACTGGCCTCAGTCCAGCCCATGACAAGCTAATGGAAGCTCGTTGTCCATTTCTGCCTGTCTTTATCTCTGTCTCTCTGCCATTCAAATAAAAAAAAAAGTTTCAAAAAGTTAACCTACCAGAGATATTCATAAGTTACATGAGTTTGACAGAGAAATCAAGGTGAATTGAATTGACCTTTCTACGGAAATGAGCAAAATAATATTAAAAAATCAAATTAATGAACTTAATGTGCTTTTACATGAGATTTGCTTAAAAAGCACAAATATAAATAAAAGTTTTTAAAGTAGCATATTAACTAAGCAGACCTAATATTTTTATAGCTGGAAGTATAATAAATTAAAGATTTTATAGACAACTAGTTATGGAAAAGAATGAGAAATGGAAACCACAGGAATTTCAATATTCAAAGTAATTGTGCTTAATTATCAAGGTAAAAAAGCCTTCCATTATATAGTACTAATGACATACCTTAAAACAACTACATATTCATTTTTCAAACCTCTTATCACATGTTAAATATCTAGTGAAATTAAATAGACATTCTAACTGGAGCAAGGCCATATATTACTGTGGTTTTGCGGTACATTTACCTGATGGTTAGAGATGAGTTTTTTTAAATATGTTTTTTGTTCCTCTGTAAATGTTCTTACAAGAAATGTATTCCAATGATGTGTTCGTTTTAGGTGTGCTATTCATTTCCTTTCGTAATTTAACAGGTAGGAGCTTTAATCTCTGGGTTCTCTACCCCAAAGCCCAAAATTGCTACAGTTGCACTAGGCTCAATGTCAGAGGCTCTGAACACAACCCAGGTCTTCAGTGTGAGACAGAAATCCAGCCATTTGAGCCATCACTGCTGCCTCCCATGTCTGCATTAGCAGGAAGCTATAATCAGAGCAGAAAAAAAAAAAGCATATGGACCTTAGTATTCTGATATGGGGCAACATCTTCAACACCAGCCCCAAAGCTCCCTGCCTGGGTGTGTTGTTGATGCTATCATAACAATATGCAAATGTATCAGAAGCCATGATTCTGATTGTTACCAGAAAGCTCGCCAATGACCTCTTACCTTACTACAACTCTTCTCTGCTACGTGGTTATCACAATTAGACTCCTCCAATACTGATCATTACCTCTTAGCCACCATCTCCTCTACCCTGCACCTGCCACCTTCTCACTATTCTGTTCTCACTACTGACTCCTTTATCTGGAGTGAGTGCTCTAGTAAATATTCACTTATTTAGATCATATTCTTCAACCATGTTACATCTTTGCTGTACACTTAACTTCTCCACAAGTCATTCCCTGTCTAGTTGACTAAGTTGAAAATAGTTCCCAACACTTCTTGTCTTCTTTCTTGGCATTACTTTTTTCCTTAGCGCCCACAACTTACATCATGCTTTTAAGAGTGTTTAGTGTGCGTCTGCCCTATTTAAGTAAATGCACACGCACCAGAAAGAGGAGAGCTGTACATGTTTCATTTCAGTGTTTATTACTTCCCCATTGCCTACCCCCAGTGCTACATCATGCTCAATGAAATTGCTTGAAGAAATAGAGTCAATATACACTATAACACTTGAAACTGCAGTTGTGTACACAAAATACCTTCTAAATATTACAGAAGCAATAAGTATTAGTATGATTTTCCTTAATTCACTGAACAAGCCATCAGTAAAAGCACAAAAATGTCTAAATAATACACAAGCAACACACATGCTAATTAACTCATATTCAACATAAATACAAAAGTATATATTCAAGAAAGCCTTGGTAGTAATTGCAGGTATAAAGAAATACTACATGTGACTATTATTCTGGCCATTTTAATTATATAAAATATGAGCAAAACGGCACTTTAAAGCACTAACACACGTTTGCACAAAGATAAGCTGTACGGCATGAAAGCTATGAATTCTCTGAATTGTTTAGAGGTTTTGCAGAGAAATTATAAAAGAGATACAAGAATGTCTCATACTATAATGCAAGTAAAGCAAAACTAATTCTCAAAAACATTGGATTCACCATTAAATCTCTTGAAATGGAAAGGAAAAGATTAGGATAAAGCTGGTAGAGGTCACATTTTCATGGCATTAACCGATTAACAATTAATCCGTTCTATCCTCTTGTCATTGCCCCTTCAGTCATCCAGGTCAATCTAGGTAACCCTATTTAACTGTTCCTTTAGATGTAGTTATTTTATCTTTTGCAGGTTATGCCTATAAACTCATCATTAATAAAAACTAAGAAGAGGATTATGGGTTCTTGTGATCTATTTATCACCACCCATACAGATAATGAATTTTATGGACAGAATAATCTCTTAAAATTATTGATCAAAAATGTCATTCTATTAATGTTGAATAATTACAAAGGTAAATGCAGGATAAAATAAGATTTCACTAAGAAATTATAAGATAATTATGAATGTACCTTTGAAATTTACTGATTTTGTTCTTTTTCTTCAGATGCCAAAATGCTGGTGAAAAGAAATCTTGCATATTTTAACATTTCAATTTTTAGTAAGGTTTTTTCTTCACTACTTGTGTAGCCCTTCTGTATTTCCTTATAACTTTGCTATTTAAGATCAAAATATGGGCTGGCGCTGCGGCTCACTTGGCTAATCCTCTGCCTGTGGCACCGGCACCCCGGGTTCTAGTCCCGGTTGGGGCGCCGGTTCTGTCCCGGTTGCCCCTCTTCCAGGCCAGCTCTCTGCTGTGGCCCAGGAAGGCAGTGGAGGATGGCCCAAGTGCTTGGGCCCTGCACCCATATGGGAGACCAGGAGGAAGCATCTGGCTCCTGGCTTTGGGCTGGCAGTAAACCAACAGAAGGAAAACCTTTCTAAACTCTGTCTCTCTCTCTAACTCTGCCTGTCAAAAAAAAAAAAAAAAATCAGAATACGGCATTCTTTTCTCTTAAGAGCAATGGGAGTATGTTTTACTTCATTGTTTTTATACTTTTTAAAATGGTTTATATTAGCGATTCTTGAAATAAATATAGTATACCTAAATACTATTCTTTTCCTAGATTTTCATTTGCAGGAGAGAATTATGTTTAATTATGGAGTAGAAGCATGTCTTTTTAATGTCTCCATTCATACTAAACCTTTAAAAATTACTGTATGCCTAATTGGAAAAAAATTCAGGCAATTGAACTAGCGGTGTTAAGAAAATGAATACAAATTTGATAAAAATATGAGCATTTTCATTAGTAAACTAAAAGTATGTATTTTGCGAAGTTTCTGTGGAAAATGGTAAACAATTAGAATGGGAGAAATGATGGCAATCTTCAGGCACCTGTAAGCATTTGATGAGAAGTGGCTGTTTTTAAATAGACAACGTTACAGGAATGCTGTGTGACCATTCTTTCAATCAGGTGGCAAGTGTTTCTGGGCTAATTATTTCCCCTGATATAAAATGAATTTGCCATGGTATTTAGCAAATTCCGATCAGATTGTCTTCTGAAATGTTGATGTGTATTTGATGTAAATTCAAAGTATTATCTCAACGTATCTTTCTGTTCATCCTAAGGGCTCAAAAGCTGCCATAGACATCAAATAGCCTTTGAAAAAAAAATCGGGTGATAATGAGGTGAGGATGTGCTCACCAAAGGCACAGGATATAATAGAGTTCACTCTGTGACCCGCGTCAAACAGAGAGCCTACAAAAAAAGAAAGAATGAATAGAAATTGCCAGACATTGGATCAAGCAACTTTGTTTCCTTACTAAATAAACAGTTTGGAACTTTCATCACATTTCAGTGCATATTCGTCTGTCATCTGCAGTAACAGTTCAAACCTTGTTGTGGGACTTCTGGCTAGATCCGTTTCACACATCATCTTCTTTCTTCTTTAAAGCACTTAGGCTATAGATAAATCTGTTGGGCATAAACCATGCTGCTGAGATTTTATCAGGCCTGCACGTCTCACATCCACGTCCCCAAAATGATGTCTTACAGAGTTACAGAACAAATCATTTCCCCAATTCCAGTGTAAAACCCTATGAATAAGTAAGCTCTCCTGTTATTCTTGAAGTTAGTGAGGCAACTTGCCTTTCAGGTTACGTTATTCATAGAAAACAAAGAGGAAAAGGGAGTTGTGGGGATTTCTGTTCTTTTATGCATTTTAGTCATCAATTTCTGCTTCATCTTTGCATCTTATCTGATTACCACCTGAGATTTGTTGTGATGTCTTCATTTTTAGCACCTGCTTGATTCTGGATTAGCAAATTGTAATTCTTTATGCCTCTCTCCCTTTTCAGTTTCAAACAATATCTATTCTAAGGACATTTTAATTAAAATAATTAAGAAAAATACATACCTGTTCAGCTTATTAGCATACTATATAGGCCTAACTATAGTTAATCTTTTAACATTATTCAAATCTAAATAACCCTTTAAGTTTCTAGGTCTTTCAGTCTTTCATAGTCACTTTATCCTCTTAAAGCCAATGAAATAGCTCCAGCTTATACCCTACTTCATTTTGACAATCTCCTATTACTATTGCAAATATTTCTGATGATAGCTGAGTAGTTTGTCATGTTTATCTATAATTTCTAGCCCCCGATATCTGCTTCTAGACCGTGTCTCAATTATCGCTTACAAAGCCATCATGTTTTTTTTTTTTCTTCTGCTCTGTACATTTGTGCATTTTTCCTTATTTTGAACTTCTCATAAAATAACCAGTGTAAGACTATGGTGATTAAACTTTTCCTAAATTTTTGAGAACAGAAAGAGTATGGTAGGAAAGTAGATATTAGAGGTCAAATCAGAGCAATGTACTAAGTACTAATTCTTGCAAGTTCTTTCACCATTCCTCCTTGCTAATTTGTATTTCTTACTGTTTATAATTTTCCCCAATCCCAAACTTCATACCATCTCCTGGGCCACCTCCAAATTCCCTACAATCAGTTTCCTACATATTATCAAAAATCTTCTGTATTCTAGATTCTATTAAATAAAGTGACTAACTCCTAAATTACTTTTTTAAAATTCTGTACAATTTTGATTCTTTTCCAAATGAATAAAAACATAAATTTATTAGCAGTGATTCTTTAAAAAGTCATCCCTTCTACAAATGGATCTACTAACCATACTTACAATTCATTAAATATTTAAAATGTGGATGCCTGGACATTATCCCAGACTTATTTATTTGGAATAGTTAATGCGGACATAAGATTTTCCTTTCAGTAAGTTTGCAAGGTGGTATTGAAAATCTCAAGGTTTGACAGGCACCTGAGGTCACGGTTAATTTTATGTGCCAATTTGACTGGGCCACGGGTGTCCAGATTCAAGATCGTTTGATGTGTCTGGGAAGGTGTTTCTGGATACCATTAACATTGGAGCCAATGAGCTGAGTCAGTGCACTGCCCTCCCTGGTGCGGTTGGCTGCTTCTGATCCACTGAATGCCTGGACAGAGCACTAGCAGGAGGACCCGGGAAGCATCACTACTTGCAAGACAGCATATGGTTTACCTTCTCCCGCCCTTTGATTCGGATTTACAATCATTCGCTCTTCTTGTTTCCAGGCATTTAACTCCAATGGAATTTTTTTTGACATCTTTATTTGCAAGTAGCAAAGACAGAATATGAATATAAATTTCCAAAGTACAGAATATGGATTACAATGGCTTCCCCCACATAACGTCCCTCCAACCCGCAACCCTCCCCTTTCCCACTCCCTCTCCCCTTCCATTCACATCAAGATTCATTTTCATTTCTCTTTATATACAGAAGATCAGTTTATCATACATTAAGTAAAGATTTCAACAGTTTGCTCCCACACAGAAACATAAAGTGAAAAATACTGTTTGAGTACTAGTTATAGCATTAAATCTCAATGTACAGCACACTAAAGACAAAGATCCTACATGAGGAGTAAGTGCACAGTGACTCCTGTTGTTGACTTAACAAATTCACACTCTTGTTTATGGCATCAGTAATCACCCGAGGCTCTTGTCATGAGCTGCCAAGGCTATGGAAGCCCCCTGAGTTCACTGACTCTGATCATATTTAGACAAGGCCATGGTCAAAGTGGAAGTTCTCTCCTCCCTTCAGGGAAAGGTACCTCCTTCTTTGATGACCCGTTCTTTCCACTGGGATCTCACTTGTGGAGATCTTTCATTTAGGTTTTTCTTTTCCCCCAGAGTGTCTTGGCTTTCCATGCCTGAAATACTCTCATGGGCATTTCAGCCAGATCCGCATGCCTTAAGGGCTGATTCTGAGGCCAGAGTGCTGTTAGGACATTTGCCATTCTATGGGTCTGCTGTGTATCTCACTTCCCATGTTGGATCATTCTCTCCCTTTTTGATTCTATCAGCTAGTATTTGCAGACACTATTCTTGTTTATGTGATCCCTTTGGTTCCTAGTCCCATCACTAAGATCAATTTTGAACAGAAATTGATCACTGGGACTAGTGAGATGGCACTGGTACATGCCACCTCGATGGGATTGAATTGGAATCCCCTGGTATGTTTCTAATTCTACCGTTTGAGGTAAGTCAGCTTGAGCATGTCCCGAATTGCACATCTCACGGACTTCCCTGTATCTCCACTTTACAGGGGACAGACTATAGGGCTTCTCAACCTCATAATGCTGTGACTCAAAGCTTAGAAGTAAATTTGCATTTGTAAGACAGACTTGCCATACATATCTATACACACATATCTCATTAGTTCTGTTTTTCTGGAAAACTTCGCTTCCTATACCCAGGCAAGCAGTTACATTTCTCTCTTCAGAGAACTGTAGTAGCCTCCTTCAAGCTCCTCCCACAAGAGCAGACTTAGATATTTTTAATCCTTTGCCATTTCCACTCTTGGAACATATCATTTTTTTTAAATCTTTAATTATTTCATGAGAAAATAATAACATTAAATGACAACCTGATTCGAAGTCAATTGTATAAATGAAATATAATGATATCTCATATATTATTTGTCATTAACTATTCCAAAACATTAAATCTATTTACCTTATTCAAAATCCTGTGCTAGATGTTGTCTGATATTTATTGGCTAAGGAATGGATACATAAAGGTTATCGAACAAATAAAATTTGGTAGCAACTATAGGAATAGGAGTAGCTTACAAGGTCAGTTTTGTAGAGAGAGAAGTCATTTTATCTGTAAACAATTTAATGCTGCATAATTGTTTTTTAAGCTGTCAGAAGTACTTGTACATTTGTAAATAGTAATAAAAGACAAATGATGAAGGCAGAACCTACTGTGTTTGTGAAACCACTGGCTAAGAACCAAGATTACCTTTTGAGCATGTATAACAAAGAGCTTAACAACCTAAGAGGTTTTAAACAGATACTATTTCTTAATTATAAGGTAAATATTCAATTCCATCATGGATAATTGGGGGATATATCTAAACAAACATTGCATATGGTTTGAATATAATGTTTTACATAATAAATACTTAAATTAATGAATAAATAAAATGTTCAATATATAAATAGAATGACAATTATTGATACTTCATGAAAACAGCTGTTGAATTCATAAAAGTTTAAGTATTAGAAAATCAATTTTTAAGTAGATTTTTAACTGTAAATTATAAATAAGATCCTAAAAACAATCTTCAAATTTTCTTGTGAAAAACAATGTCTCATAATGATAGGCAGACAGAATAATTATCTTTCAAAAACACTTTCATTCAACCTTTTTTTTAAAAAAAAGGAAAAGAGTTTTAATTAGATATACTTATTTTATCAAAATAGCTGCTGCCATCTATAATTCTAAATACGTTTTCAATTATTTATCATCTGTAACATGCTTTAATGAACTATAGAAACAATCTTTAATCCCTGAAGTGTTTGGCATGCAATTTATCACTGCATGATTTTTTGTATAAGGTTCAGTAATAACTATCCTCTACAGAGATGACAAATTGAGAATAAAACAGACATAAAGTGATTTCCAACACCTCAAATAGTCTCTAAAGAACATCAGTAAAATTGAGTGTTTTCTAAGCACTGTCATCAACAGTAGGGCTCAGGATGATGGAACTGACAGTCAATTAGAAACTCAAGGGCATTGTGATATGATACATCTGCTGATGACATGAGGGCTTAACACTAATGCAGCGGAAGTGGTTGATATCAAAATGTGATGGAATGACAACTGCTTAAGAAATAGCAAAGAAAAGAGTTTCTTTGCAAGAGAGGCTACAAGCTGAAAAAACCTGCAGTTCAGTCTTATTTGTACCAGTGCAGGCAGAAGAAATACAGGGGACATTTTTTAAGCATGGCTCCCTGCAGGACTTGTATTAAGACTATGATTGGACAGAGAACCTACAATAGTCAAAGGCAGACTTGCACAAAGAAAAATTAATGTGCAGTTTTTTTCTTCAAACACTTTAAAATCTTACAATTGAATTGCATATGGTAATTTTTAAAGTTAATTTATGGGGCCGATGTTGTGCTATAGTGGGTAAAGCCTCCACCTGCAATGCTGGCATCCCCTATTGGGACCAGATTGTGTCTTGGCTACTCAATTACTGATCCAGCTCCCAAATAATGGCCTAGAAAAAGCAGCAGAAAATCACACACTTTCTTGGAGCCCTGCCATCCACATGGGAGACGCAGATGAAGTTCTTTGTTCCTGGCTTTGAACTGGCCTAGCAGTGGACACTGAAGCCATTTCAGAGTGAACCAACAGTTTGAAGATATTCTCTCTCTCCTCTCTCTCTCTCCCCCTTTCCTTGTGATTCCTTCAAATTTTAAAAGATTTAAAAAAACTAAAATGAATTTAGAAAGTGAATTTACTAACATAACTTGGATACAGCAGAAGTTTCAGAAAGAACAAAAACAAACTTGGTAGCATTTTAACTAAAATAGAAGACATCATTGGATAAGTAACCTTAACTTTTTAAAAATTTACTGGCAGACATAATTGCCTCTCTGATTTGAGATGTGTGTGTGTTTGTCTCCCTCTCTCCCTGTAACTCTGCCTTTCAAATGAGTAAACCTCTATAAAAGAGTAACACAAGTTTGTGTATATGTGTATTTCTCCTCTGAAGTGCTATATTGGTTCTTACTGTCTAACATCCTCCGTCTAGTTACAGGTGATAGTACATGGCCTGAGTACTATTACAGACCATTTGGAGACCGCTGCATGGCCTGCATTCTGCTGCAGGCATGCTTGGCCAGGTTGCAAAGGTGATCAGTTGAGTTCTGTCAATGGCAAAGGTCACTTGACATGAAGCTGAGGCAGCTAAGGAAATGCTGAGGAGTCTGGGTAAACAGCAAGTGGGACGTTTGTCTTAGCTAATAATCAGGCTCCCTCAAGATCCTTCCGCAATTCTCTTAATCCCTGCTTCCAAGCAAACAAGGCCTTCCTGTAAACACTGAAACTCACCATTGTTCCCTGTTTCACTGTGTTTAAACTCTTTCATCATGAAATCTTGTTTTCACAAAACTGCACATTATTATGATTCATCAATCATATCACCATTGATAATAAATACGTGGGGTAAACAAATATCTGGGCCTCTGCTTCTGCCGCTACCTTTGGCAGTGGACAGTGTTCCCTGGTTTCCCCACATTAAAACCTTTGATCCGAGCCTGCTTCCTTAATCTGTTTGATGCTGTTCCTCCTTCAGGATAACCTAACACTCTGCCGTGCTGGACAAAGCAACATGGAGCTCCAAAAATTTCATGGAAGAATTTTAATATAATATGCACGTTCCATGAATTTTTATTCCCTTTGGTTTATGAGCTGTCATTTAAAGAAAAAGTAGAGCAAACATATAGTTTTATTAAATTTTGAAATTATTAAATTGAGAATTCTAGGTGGAAGAAAGATCATTAATCAAGTTGAAAAGATATGAAATAAATTTACATATTTCAAGAAATTTAGAACATAGGATGAGAGAATAGGGGGTAAATTGAGGTAGAAATGTTGGCTAATCATAGTGGCTTTAGACTCAGAATAGCCAAAGTGATCCTGAACAAGAAAAATCAAGCTGGAGTTATCAGAATACCTGACATGAGAGCTTACTACAAAGCTGTATTTATTAAAACAGTAAGATATTGGCATAAATACTGTTACATAGATCAATGAAACAGAATAGAGTGCCCAGAAATTACTGCACATACATACAGCCAACTGACTTGACCAAAGTGCTCAGATCATACTGTGGATTAAGGATAGTCTTTTCAAGAAATAGTGCTTGATGTATGTACATAGAATGAAATTAGATCCATACCTCCCACCACATAAAACCTCAACTCATGAGGGATCAGAGACTTAAATATCAGACCCAAGACTATGAAGTTGCTAGAAGAAAATGTAGACGAAACACTCTAATACATTGGTTTAGGGGATGCCTTCGTGGACAAGACCCCCAAAGAACTGACAACAAAGGCAAAATTAAGTGGGACTATATCAGACTCAGAGCTTTTGTACAGCAAAAAAAAAAAAAAGAAAAAAATTATCAGCATAGTAAAGAGACATCCAACAGAATGGGAAAAAGTATTTGCAAACCAACCATGTGACAAAGGATTAATATGTCCAATACATCAGCAACTTAGAAACCACTCAACCGAGAAAAAAATTCTAACCAAGAAATAGAAAAAGGACTTTAAGAGTAATCAAAAGAAATACAAATATATAAAAAAATGCTCTTCATCAATAGCCATCAGGGAAATGCAAATCAAAACTTCACTGAAATATCACCTCACCCCTGTCAGAATGGCTAACATCCAAAACACAGAGAGCAACAAATGCTGGCGAGGCCATAGATAAAGGGTAACACTTGTGTACTGTTGGGGGAATGTAAATTAGTGCAACCAACGTGGAAGGCAGTGTGGAGGCTTCTTAAAAACTAAAAATAGACTTGCCATAAAATCCATCAATCCCACTACTCACTATATACCCAAAGGATTTGATCATCATGCATCCAATAGATTCATGCATCACCATGTTTATAAAAACACTCTTCACAATATTCAAAATCTAGAATCAAGCATGATGTCCATCATCAGATGGATAAAAATATAGTATATATACACCATGGAATGTTATTCAATTATGAAAAAGAATCCAATTCTACCATTTGCAGCAAAATAGACACATATGGAGGACATTTGTTGAGTGAAATAAGCCTGACCAAAGACAAATATCGCATGTTCTCCCTTAAATGTGGGAGCTAAAATTAAAAAGAAAAATGTTTCTCTATCAACATTACTGCAAATATAGTTTTGTAAAACTGTTTTATACTTTTGTGCAAGAAATGGTTAAGAATGTTATAATACTATAATTTTAACCATCTGTAGTTACTTTAAAATGTACTGTGTATGGGTGAAATGGTTATTTATTTATTTATTTTTGACAGGCAGAGTTAGACAGTGAGAGAGAAAGACAGAGAGAAAGGTCTTCCTTCCGTTGGCTCACCCTCCAAATGGCCACTATGGATGGCGCGCTGCGCTGACCCGAAGCCAGGAGCAAGGTGCTTCCTCCTGGTCTCCCATGCGGGTGTAGGGACCAAGGACCTGCGCCATCCTCCACTGCACTCCCAAGCCACAGCAGAGAGCTGTACTGGAGCAACTGGGACAGAATCCAGCGCCCCAACCGGGACTAGAACCCGGGGTACCGGAGCCGCAGGCGGAGGATTAGCCAAGTGAGCCGCGGCGCCGGCCTGAAATAGTTATTTTCCTATTCAATTATTTTTTATAACCATTGTTCATATTCCTAGTAGAGTCATTTTGCATTTTCCTTATTAAACTTATTCAGTGAAGTATTGAACCCCTTAACTGTAATATTGTTTTAAAATATTATATTAAAAACTAAAAAAAAAGGAATGAAAGGAAGAATGAAGAATGGGAGGAAGCGTGGGGGAGTGAGTGATGAAGAGATTATTATGTTTTTGGAATTGAATATGTAAAGCACATTGAATTTGTTAAAAATGAATTAAAATTTTAAAAAGTCTGTAAAATGTAAATAATAAATATGACATTATTCAGATGGTAGCTGAAGACGCACTGGGTGAAGCCTGCAACTCCATAAGTAGAATAAAATAATGAATTGAGGAGAAATTTCAGATGAGTCAATTTTGAATTGATGATATATTAAGGTGAAAGGGAATCACATTTACCAAAATTATCAGTCGTATGATTTTGTGGTAACATGACAGTAATAGGATTGAAACAAATAAGTGTAAAACAGATGCTTGTAAAAGGACTAATAATTTTAAAATCACAAAGTTTTAAGTTATCGATTAAGTATCCCTTGGAGATAAGTAATAGGAATTTTACAAGAGAGCTTCAGAGAAAATAATTTTTGGAGTTATTTTTACTTTTGAGTATTCTGAAGCAGCTTGTGTTTGTTATGTTTTGGTGTGTAGAAAACCATTTTAAAATTTAGGACTTCAAAGAAACTGATTTTCAGGTGGCTGTTTAGATCTTGCTTTAAAGGTTGACCCAATTTGTGGATTGCAGTTTTTCCTTCCCGACAATCATATGGACCCTTCAGGCGCATTCCTCGAGCCTACTGGGAACGCCATGGCTGGACCGCTTATGAGCCTTCAGTGGAACCGCTTGGTTCCATCTTTTAGCTGCATCCCCACGGTGTTTAGAATCCCAGCAAAGGAAAAAGTTTACAGAGGCTTGCTTTTTTTCCAAGATTTATTTTATATTCGAAAGGCAAATTGACAAAGAGGTAGTGACACAGAAAAAGACTGAGAAAACTTCCACAGGTGCCCGCTCTTCAAGTGTCCACAACAGCCAGCATCTGCCTCCAGCTGCATCTCCCAGGTGACCATCAGGAATCGAAACACTTGAGCCGTCATCTGCTGCCTCCAAGGCACATTAGCAGAAAGCTGGATCAGAAGCGCAGAGCAGCAGGGACTAAAACGGCACGCTGATAGGAGTTGTAGGTGTCCCAGAGCTGTGGCTAAACCCACTGCTCCTCAACACCTGCTCCATACAAAGGCTTTTTCAGGACAAGGCACAGTTGTAGCACAGCACCAGATCATTCGTATTTTATTCAAAGAAAATCACAAGGTCACTCCAAATTCCCAAGAAGGTAAACGCACACCACTTTTAATGGTTGGCACTATTGCAAAGGGGCTTAGAATAAGGATGGGTAGAATGGAAGATCCTGCAGGATATATTCTCAAAGAAAAATACAGGTTAATGAATGTTTTAAAAGTTGCTCAAAATAAAACAAGACAGTTTTTTTTCTATGTTTTGTAGAATGCAGGAGTTGTGAAGGAAATGGATTAGAAATAGATAAGACCCCAGAGTACAAAGAATGTAACAGAGTTGTTTAAAGAATTGCAAATCAAATGTGGATCTAAGGGATATTGAAAATCTTATTTCATATACTGAATTCTCTTCAGTAATCTCTCAAGGCATGAATGATGAGAAATATAAAATTGAAGAGTAAATATAAATATGTGTAGTAAACATGTTCCATGTGCTGAAATTCAGCCTGTGCAAGACCAGTGCTGTGGCGTAGTGGGCTAAGCCTTCGCCTGCAGTGCCGGCATCCCATGCTGGTGCTAGTTCTAGTCCCAGCTGCTCCACTTCAGATCCAGTTCCCTGCTGATGGCCTGGGAAAGCAGTACAAGATGGCCCAAGTGCTTGGGCCCCTGCACCTGCATGGAAGACTTGGATGAAGCTTCTGGCTCCTGGTTTCAGATCACCTAGTTCCAGCCGCTGCAGATGTTTGGAGAGTGAACCGGTGGATTCAAGACCTCTCCCTATGTCTCTTACTCTATGTAACTCGACCTCCCAATAAATAATATCTTCTAAAAAAGTGAAATTCCTGTACAATTTCCTGTTCATTTGCACTGTCTCATTTCTATTCTCCATTAAATAATGTGGTATGACAATCAGTCTGATTCATTTCACTACTGGCAGTTGTCTGATGGAGTTGAGAATTAACTTACAATTCTGTAAAGTTATTAGTCCTATTTTATATCAAAATTAAAACATTAGTTCATTTTTCTATTTACAAAAAAAAACTTAACATGGCATTCTTTTTGCATGTCTAATTTCATGTCCAATTTCCATATTTTTAAAAATATTTATTAGGGGGAGAGAGAGAGAGAGAGAGGGAGTGAGTGCCTACCTGCTACTTCCCTCCCCAAAATTCTTACAGAAGCCCAGGGCCAGAGGTCAAAGCCAGAAGCCAGGAACTCAA
Organism: Oryctolagus cuniculus; assembly: GCF_051225735.1. Lineage (NCBI taxonomy): Eukaryota > Metazoa > Chordata > Mammalia > Lagomorpha > Leporidae > Oryctolagus > Oryctolagus cuniculus. The sequence continues at coordinate 7,646,672 of NC_142874.1, read as the reverse complement.
TCAAGTATGCTCTTTTGAGTGGCAGAATCAAATTATTTGAGCCACCCTCTTTGCCTTCCCAGTGTCTGAATTAACAAGAAGCTGGAGTCAGCAGTCATAGGTGTGTTGAACTCAAATATTCTAATGTGGGACAGAGGTGTCTTAATGGATGTCTTAACCACTAAGCCAAATACCAGCCATAAATGTCCCAGTTTTGTTAACGGCACATTCATGTTGGACTAGGGTCCAAACCAGTGACCTCATCTTAACTCATCACAGTTCCTGTGGTCAATTTAAACCATATTCTGTGGATTCGGGGGGTAGAATTTCCACATAGGAAGTCTTAGGGGCCACAATTCACATAGAATACATGGTTATGGGAATCCAGCTATTAAAGAATTGAGAACTTAGTGACAGATACTGAAAAGCAGGAGAGGATCAAGTTGTTCTACGGCATGGGTCAGAAGGGAAGTGTAGAGGAACTGTAGTCTAGATGTGGACTAAGGAGCAGAGCAAGTTGTCTCTGAGGAGTGCATATGTAGAAATGATGTAGGCTGAGAGGAAAATGGCAAAGAAATGAGGACTGCAGGCTCCGACACTGCAGCCCACATACAGTGCAGCCGTTTGCTTTTCTCCCAAAGTCCAGTGCCTGCCACACCAATACTTGAGAGCCAGTGGCAATTACAAATATCTAATATGGTGAAGGCTGGGTTCCTGCAATTGCCTTTAGGTCAAAGAATGTTATTCTAATAAAATAGCCATGGCGGACACACCCATTTCCATCATGCACTTGATGATATGACACCTGCAATATCTCTGTGCATGTGCTGCATCCCCACAGGCACCATTGGAAACTCAATCCTATTGTGCGCCTGAAACCAATACATTTCTGAGATTTTTTAAAAAGCACAGAAATGGGTCTATGAGTGGTATTCAATCCCCCTCCCCAAAGACTCAACATCCTTGAATATTCAATTAAGCCAGGCCCACACCCCACCATCTATGCTTCCTGTTACTATGGAAAGACAGCTCCATACTTTGCTAATGGCAACACACATTCTCTATTGAGATTGTCCACACTCCCTCCCTCCTAAGTGTGTTTTCTCCCTTTGCCTTTAAATAAATCTTGCTTTGCTGATCACCTTCTATATGATTTGTCCTTGAATTTTTGATTTTTTAAATTTATTTGAAAGAGAGAGGTAGAGAGAAAGAGGGCTTGCATCCGCTGGTTCACTCCCCAGATGGCCACAACAGCCGGAGCTGCACCAATCCAAAGCCAGGAACCAGGAGCTTCTTCCGGGCCTCCCACATGTGTACAGGGGCCCAAGGACTTGGACCATCTTCTACTGCTTTCTCAGGCCATAGCAGAGAGCTGTATTGGAAGAGGAGCAGCTGGGACTAGAACCGGCACCCATGCAGGATGCTGGCGCTTCAGGCCAGGGCTTTAACTCACTGCGCCACAGCGCCAGCCTCTCCTTGAATTCTTTTTCTCCTGGAGACAAAAATGTGGACAGAGTCCAGCCAGGGGCTACCTCTACAACAAATACCAAAGCCATGACAGTTTGAGGGAAAGTCCATTTGATATTACATGCACACATAAAATGCCAAAGAATTGGATATTGTGAATGAATGACACAGAGAAAAGGCTGAGTGGGACAGGAACAATGTGCTGTTGCAAACGCAGATGGAAGAGCCGTCCCTGGTAACCCATGCAGGTGCACGTGCTGTCTCTGAACTACATACTTCTTTGCTCATTGTCCCATCATATTTACTTAAACTGAAATTGCAATTTATGTCCTCTGATACTTAGGAGGAAAAGGTCAAACTCCTCTCCCTGAAGGATTCTGAAATAGCTGTTTCCTCATTTGAAACATGATATTTGCATGACTGGGGCATTAATATCATCCATCTCTGAGCTTAAATGCCAGCAGCTCAGAGAATCCTTACCTGCCAAGGAAATCCAGAATGACTATCTTGCCGACATTGATCACTTCAGACTTCATTGTGACTGCTTGCATAGGAAGCATAACTATTTAGCCAATATCTAATTTGTTTATGTTTTCTATTTCAACCAAGGTTGAAGTGAAAAACTTAAAAAAGAGCCTTAACTCTTGGAGTTACATCTTATTAAAAAAAATCACGAAAGCAGTGACTGCCCCAGGGAAACACTTCAGAGGCATTGAGTGGAATCCGATGTCACCTGGTTCACTGTGTGATCCTAATGCGGCACAGATCCTGTGATACCCTTGGCGCTCAATAAGTGCTTTTTTTTTTTTTTGACAGGCAGAGTGGACAGTGAGAGAGAGAGACAGAGAGAAAGGTCTTCCTTTGCCGTTGGTTCACCCTCCAATGGCCGCCGTGGCCGGCGCGCTGCGGCCGGCGCACCGCGCTGATCCGATGGCAGGAGCCAGGTACTTCTCCTGGTCTCCCATGGGGTGCAGGACCCAAGCACCTGGGCCATCCTCCACTGTACTCCCTGGCCACAGCAGAGAGCTGGCCTGGAAGAGGGGCAACCGGGACAGAATCCGGCGCCCCAACCAGGACTAGAACCCGGTGTGCCGGCGCCACAGGCAGAGGATTAGCCTAGTGAGCCGTAGCACCGGCCTCAATAAGTGCCTTTAATGAGCAAATAAACAGTCAAATGTAATAACCTTTTGGATAGTTGCCAAAGCTGATATAGATTGAGGGACATGACATTTTTCCAGCTCAAAGTTTTCAGAATTAGTTCCACCAAAATTATAGGTATTTTGATAGAGTAAAAAATAGCCCATGAACAGGTACTTAATTCAAATCCTTAAGACCTAAGAAGAGCTAATACTATGGAGTAAAAAATAAATAAAAATAAAGAAATAAAAAACTTTGAAAATGTGAACAAATTAAGGATCTCAAGATCTGTGCATTTTAGTGGATTATTTGGTGTCCTAATATAATACTTCTTGAGAAGCAGTGGAAGGAAAGTCGGAGTCAGGCGAAAGGCGTTTCGATTACAGAGTCAGAGGGCAGCAATCCCCACTGACACACGAAGAGGCTCCACTGAGGCTCTGAAGATGAAGGAAAGGCCACAGCCAAGGAATGGAAACTCCTGCAAAGCTAAAGTAGCAGATTCTCCCACAACAGGTGCACACGCCATGCTGCCCTGTGTAACTACGTCTACTTCATGGTCCTTACCCCCCAAATGACAGAATTAGTGTGTGCTTTTAAGGCTCCAAGAGTGTGAGGAGTGACTACAATAGCAATAACCAGTCTATAGTGGGTGAGGAGCTATCCAGCACGGCTGAACAGAGAAGCCCTGCACGCCACTGCCAAGGAGAAGAAGCAGATCCGCGAAAGCCGGAACCCAGTTCTAGGAGACTGACAAAGCTTCAGCAAAGAACAGATGCAAACGCCACAGGAAAGAGACTCAGCAAGCCAGCAGTGAGCAAAGAACACACACAGCTCAGGTGCCGGCTCCCGACCTGGGCAAGTCCATCTTCTTGGAGGAGAGCTAAGCGGAAAGGACCATGACCCCCACCCTCGCCACAGACCAGTAGCCATAAGTACAGGAGAATGCCAACAGTCCTCCTGGCCATAACTGCCGTCTGGAAAGATGATTAGGATCTGAACAATTGTTTTTCCCCACAAAAAAGGTACCCATATTGTATCCCCCTGTCCCCAAAGTCCCAGGCCTATGCTACTGTGGCACTTCTACTGCCAAACTCCATTCTGCCTTGGAAAAAATCCAGCAGCCTCACTGCCGACAGAAGCTACTTCCGGCTTACACCAACCCCAAGTTGGAAAGTTTCACATGGTAGCTGTCAGGCTTCTTTGCATCTTGCAACTGTAGGACTGCTGGACACATGACCAGCGCCACGGTCACTCACTCTGCCTGATCTAGGCCTGTTCTCCTTGGCTTCTCCAGGCTCAGCACTAGCAGAAGCCAATACACTGCCCAAACAACCAAACCTGACGAAGTTTTCTCCTGCAGCTCTAAGCACAAGGTGCTAAGCGGGCAGCACAGAGACCCCAGCATCATCCTTTTGTGCACTGTGTCCTGTAGCTGCGAGACTGTGCCAGCTGGTGCTACCATCCCCAGGGTAACTCAATACACACTGACAGCACTTGCGGGGTCCTGTCTGCACTCCTCTCTTTCAGGCTGGGGACCGCAAGTCCACAATCTACAGAACCAACTTCATTTACATTAGGAGCCTGGGCAAGGACCCTACTGCTCCTAGATCTGTTGGACTCTGTTGGTTCTGTAAGCCCCACGGACACCTGTGCCCACCCATAGAGAGTGGGTGGGAAAGGCCCTGTCTTCACTCCCGTGCAGCAGACCTGCACTTGCGAATGCCCAAGCTCCCGGGTAACCTGGACCATTGTGTGGGACCTGGTAAGGGACCCTCTAGACGTGCAACGCTGTGACTGTTGGAGCTATGTTCCACAGTTACCTGATTTCACATCAAAGGCTGTGGGTAGGCGTACCACTGTATCCCACAACTGTGGACCTCTAACAGCTCATTCTGTCAGTTACGGAGACACATGTACTTGTGCATGGTGCCTGGGGAAGGTACTGCACACATGCCACTCATTCCCGCTTGCATAGGCTAGAGCACAAGCCCCAGCGTATGTTGTGATCAACACCCTACAGCTCTGAGACTGGATATATTTCAGTTGTATTTCAGAGTCAGGCGAGTCACCCAGTGGAACTGGAGAAGACTCCTTCTGAATTCCACTGCTCCAGACACAGGCCTGACAGTGCACAATCCCCAGAGTAACTGTGAAACTTGAGATGTGACTGAGGTCTCTACCTCTTCCTGCAGCGGCACTTTGTTGTCCATGTAAGTCCTGGGAATACCAGCACTTTCCCTGTAGGACCACCCAAGGCTCTCTCTCCATTCCACTAGCTGCAAGTCCAGGGCTCCAGTGCACAGTCCACAGCACAGCCAACGCTTTTCTGGTGAGGCCTGGAGAACACACTGTCGTACAGGGCCTCGGAATCCTTACAGCCCATCCCTCAGGGCTTGGGGGAGATCCTGCCCAGATTCCCACTGCTTGCCATCCACACCTGCACTGCACAGTCCTCAGCATACCCGCATCACCCAGGGGGTCTGGGCACGGGATCCTTCACATTCCCAATGGGGGGCTGTCCCAGCATCACTCAGGTTTTACGAGCTGCAGAAGGCAACAGTGCCTATGTATCCCACACCACCAGAAACATGGTTATTTGCATCACAAACTCTAGTGTAATTGGACTCACTGGGACCTCAGGACACACACCTTTGACAGATCAACATCCACTTCAAAGCCGTATTACTACCTCTGTGATCTGCTATGCACAAGCCAACTGTGGCACTCAGATGCCTCTGCCACTGGGTGAAGATAAGGAAATCGCTCAGTGGTTATATTTCTGAGCTCATCTAAAATGAAAACCAAAACAGCAGCCCAACTGACCTGCATTACATGTAAATCAAAGCCTTTTCCAAAGCAAACTCCTCATAAAGAAGGAACTTTAACACCAAGTGTGCAGCTGCCATTGTAGAGACACAGGAAAAACACAGAAGCAAACAAGTACGCCATCTCCAAAATAACATAATACTTCTCAGGAAATGCATCCTGATTTTAAAGGAATTTATAAAATGACTGAAAAAGGAAGTAAAATACTGAATCCAAGGAAGTTTAATAGGGTACAAGAAAATACAGGAAGGCAACTCAAAGAAACTCAATGCATAACATTACTGAGAAATTGAAGAGAAGTCATTAAGCACCAGTAAGAAATTTCAGACCTGCAAACTTCAATCAATGAAATAAAAATTTAATTGATGTCTTCAAGAACAGACTAGAACAAGCAGAATAAAGTATTTCGAACATGAGGACAAGACTTTGAAGTAATTTAGTAGGACAATGAGGAGAAAATAATGAAAAAGAGTGAAAAAACCCACTAAGACGTATGTAATACCTTTAAGCAACGACTATGTGTATCTAGGGATACCTGGAGAAGAGAGTGAAAATATCCTTGAGAAGCTACTGAATGAAATCTTAGTTGAAAACTTCAGTTCTTGAATGAAATGTAGACATCCAAATACAAGAAGCTCAAATAAAGCCAATCAAGTTGAAATAAAAAGGTATATAACTGTTAAGTTATCCAAGTTGTCCAGAATTAGAGAGAATCCTGAAGACCGTGAAGAACATACGCAAAATTATATACATGGGCAAACCAATTAGATTAATGGCCTGCTTCTCAACAGAAACCCTACAGCCAGAAGAGAATGAGATGATCTAATCAATGTCCTGGGAGAGGTGGGGGGGGCACTTTCCAACCAAGAATACTACATCTAGCAAAGCTATCCTATTTATGAGAAGGAGAAATAAAATACTCCCTAGGCAAGAGTAAATGGAGAGAATTAATTACCAACATATCTGCCCTGTAAGAAATCCTGAAGGGAGTACTATATTAGAAGTAACAGAAGCATAGCAACCATCACAAAAACATAGAAAAAAAAACATAGCGAAAACACCTCAAAGTGATTTCTTGGATAAGACTTCAAAGATGCAGGCAACAAAACCAAAACTTGATACATGGGATTATATAACTCAGAAGCTTATTCACTGCAAAGGAAACTGGCAATACAGTGAAAAGTAATCTTACAAATGGTAGAAAAGTATTCCAAGTTACTTATCTAATAAAGGATTTGTATTCAAAATATCATGAACTCCAAAAAAAAAAAATCAGCCGCAAAAAATCCATCCAGTTAACAAATGGGCAAAGAAACTAAACAGTTACCAGAAAAATTCACAAAAATAGCCAACAAATATGGAAAATGCCCCTTATCACCATCCACGAGGAAATACAAATCCATCAAAATATCACCTCACCTCTGTCAAAATGGTTAACCCCCGAAAGACAGAAAGTAACAAAGCCTGATGAGGAAGAAGACGAAGGAGAATGCTTGCACACTATTCGTTGGAACCTCAATTAGTATAGCCAAGACTAGAAAAATTGTATGGAGATTTCGTTAAAAAATTAAGAATAGAACTATTTATATGATCCTGCAATCCAACTATAGGCATATATCCAAGAGGCACAAAAATCATTGTATCAAAGACATGCTTGTCCCACTATGTTTACCAAGGCACTGTTTAAATATCCAAGACACAGAATCAACCAAGGTGTCCATCATCAGATGAATGAATAATGAAGATGGGGTAAATACGCACAATGGGATATCTTCAGCATTAAAAGTGAATGAGATCCTGTCATTTGCTGCAAAATGAATGGAAGTGGAGGACACTGGGTTAAGTAAATAAGTCAGACACAAAGAAAAACACAGGCTGCCCTCATATGTGAAGGCTACGAGGAAAAAAATCCAAAAAACAAAAACAATAATATACTTACATTAAATGTCTTATATTTGAATGATGATATTCGGATATAAACAGTTCTTTATAAAATTACTTAAATAAAAGTGATGGAAAATGTCGATCAAAACAGCTTCCACCACTTGGTTGATTAAACCAACTGCTGGAACACAGGACACAAAACTTCAGAACATTGGCCGGCACTGTGACATAGAGGGTAAGGCCTCCACCTGCAGTGCCAGAATCCCACGTGGGTGCAGGTTCGAGTCCCGGCTGCTCCTCTTCCAAACCACTTCTCTGCTAATGGCCTGGGAAAGCAGCAGAGGATGGCCCAAGTTCTTGGGCCCCTGTTGGGGACCCAGGGGAAGCTCCTACTTCCTGGATTCAGATAGAACAGCTCTGAAAGTTGAAGCCATTTGGGGAGTTAACCAGGAGATGGAAGAGCTGTCTGTCTCTCCCTCACTCCGTTGGTGACTTTACCTCTCAAATAAATGAATAAATAAATCTTTAAAAAAGAAAAAAAAAAAACCTTCAGAACATAGCCAAAGAGAAAAATGTCTAACAATTTAAAAAGATTTTAAAAGATTAAGCAATATGCTTAGAAGAAGAAATCATTTTTAATCATAATTACCTTGTCTGTGCCTTTTTAATAGGTTTTTAAACTATACATCTTAGAAATTTTCTATAGGAGGAAATGATTTATTTATTTTAAGCGACCTAAAGTTAATCTTATTTATGGTATTATTATTCACTGGCCCTGGAAGTTTTTTTAAGCTTAAAAGAACAGCCATCATTTTTTACAGTTTATATTGGATATAATTTTTTACTCTAGTTCCTCTACTCATCCTTCAAATTTGTCACTTAAATATGCACTATACATAGTGTCACTTTGTCGTGGTCAAAATATCACAAATTTTCACAATACAAGACTGTACCTTTATTTTCTTTATTCTTTAAGGTATTACGAGAAAATGCATTTCATATAAATTGGTATTATGTACACCACATATTAAGTGTGCTTTCATTCCATAAAATAAACCCTAACCTAAAGGTTACTTAGGATAACTCAATGTTCTCTATTTTAGGAGAAATGGAAAAGAAACAATTTAAAAATCAACAGTTGTGTGAGAGTAGATATATACCTTAAGTAGTATTAATATAGATAGGAAATAGACTGCTGATCACTGATAGTCTTACATAAGAGTCAAATAATAGGTCAATACTGTTACATATAAGTCAGAAACCATATCATTTTTTTTAAATATCTGTTTATTTGGAAGGCAGACATATGGAGAGAGAAGGAGAGGCAGAGAAAGATCTTCCATCAGCTGCTTCATTCCCCAAGCGGCCAGAACAGCTGCAACTGTGCCGACCCAAAGCCAAGAGCCAGGAGATTCATCTGGGTCTCCCACGTGGGGGCAGGGCCCAAGCACTCGGGCCATTTCTACTGCTTTCCCAGGTGCAGAGTAGAAAGCTGAATCAGAAGGGGAGCAGGGGCTGGCGCCGCGGCTCACTAGGCTAATCCTCCGCCTAGCGGCACCGGCACACCGGGTTCTAGTCCCGGTCAGGGTGCCGGATTCTGTCCCAGTTGCCCCTCTTCCAGGCCAGCTCTCTGGTGTGGCCAGGGAGTGCAGTGGAGGATGGCCCAAGTGCTTGGGCCCTGCACCCCATGGGAGACCAGGAGAAGCACCTGGCTCCTGGCTCCTGCCATCGGATCAGCCCGGTGCGCCGGCCGCAGCGCACCGGCCGCGGTGGCCATTGGAGGGTGAACCAACGGCAAAGGAAGACCTTTCTCTCTCTCTCTCTCTCTCACTGTCCACTCTGCCTGTCAAAAAATTTTAAAAAAATAAATAAATAAAAAAGAAGGGGAGCAGGAGGGACTCAAACAGGGAACCCATATCAGATGCCGAAACGGGAGACAGAAGCTTAGCCATCTATGCAACAGTGCTGGTGCCAATACACGACTCTTTGAAGACCACCATAGTAAAGAAACTGAGACTTATATGAGGAGTAGTAATAAACCTGGCAAGTTCAAATGCAGTGTGATGCACACTTGGATACGTCAGAGAAGGAACCTCTGGCTCAATTCCTGATTTGCTACACAAATCTGCTGAGGTCATCAAACTTCCAGAAATTTTCCTTTCCTGCTAAAAGGTAGTTATATTCATTCACATTCCAAGCATAAAATTGAATGAATTGGTTAATATTTCAATAATTTTGCATAGAACCAAATACATACATCATCTGAAAATTAATCTGAGTACTGTCTTGATTTTTCAAATTATATGTGCATGAGAATAACAAGGTTATTAGTATCACGTGTGTATAAAATATGCATAGGTCTATATTTAATTCAGAGACACCACCACTGAAGTATCAAATTAATGAGTCAATACATTGCTGTACTGAGCATTTAAATTAAACATAGGCACTTCCCTGCCTTTCCAGGAACACCTGTTACATCTAAAATGCGATGTCACCTCTTGGAATCAATATTGGGAATCAAATGATAGGGATCACTCATGATACCATTTCTTTGCATGTGGAACAGAGTCTGCTGTGGACAAGACTTGGGTCCCGGGGATCAGCAAGAGGATTTCAACGTCAGCATCCTCTCTGCACTTTCGTCTTTGTATCTGCAGACATGGATCCCAGATGTAGAGTTAAGACGCTGTTTTTATATTTGTTTTGTTTTATCAAACACCAAATCAATACGGAGAACACTCGGGGAAGTAAGAGGCAGAGGTCTCCGGCGCTGCGGCTCACTAGGCTAATCCTCCGCCTGTGGCACCAGCACACCGGGTTCTAGTCCCGGTTGGGGCGCCGGATTCTGTCCCAGTTGCCCCTCTTCCAGGCCAGCTCTCTGCTGTGGCCCAGGAAGGCAGTGGAGGATGGCCCAAGTGCTTGGGCCCTGCACCCCATGGGAGACCAGGAGAAGCACCTGGCTCCTGGCTTCAGATCAGCGCAATGCACCGGCTGCGGCGGCCATTGGAGGGTGAACCAACGGCAAAAAGGAAGACCTTTCTCTCTGTCTCTCTCTCTGTCTATAACTCTGTCAAATAAAAAAAATAATAATAATAAAAAGAGGCAGAGGTCATCTCTCCCTGCCCTCACCTAAGCATCTGGGATTTAACCCCATGGAGCAAAAGTGATGCTACTGACAAAACACACCACAGATATAAGAAGAGGGTTGCCTATCACACAGACCCACATGCAGACAAACAGGTGCCCCGAGGGAGTTCACTGTAGCTCTACGTCCAGACTAGCAGGAGGAAACATCACAAACTTGTAGAGAAACCTCGTACGGGAGTCTTCTGCTTCCAGACATGCAGCAGGAACTTTTCTAAAGGGTCTGTTGGTACCTCCTTTAAATTCCCTCCATGCGCAGCCTCACAGGGAAATGTCAACAAGCCTGCACCTGCCTCCCTGTTAAATACCACCTCGATTGGTTTTATACTGAGGTGAAACAAATTATCACAACTAGGAAGCTTAAAACAGCTTATTTCAATCAGGGGTCAGGCCGGGCCTAGCTGGGTTTTCTGCTTCTGGGTCTCCCCAGGCTACACCTGGGTGAGAATTGAAGTTGTGGTTTCATCAAGGCGTGACTGGAGAAGAATGCACCTGCCAGACCCTGCAGCTGAAACTCACAGAAGTGAAAGCCGGGTTTCCTTCCCAGCTCCAACCCAAGGGATTCCCTTAAGTCTAACCTGCTTCTACTCTTCCACTATGTGACCCACACATAGTTATGTCAAATATGGCTGCTTGCTTCCACAAATGCAAGAGGACAATCACTCTGACCTCACAATGGCCCAACTCTTCATTGCTTTAACCTATTCAGTGTGAGCCCCGCACAGAATAGGCCTCACACTTAGAATTAACTGACTTTGAAGTCTTAATTACATTTTCAACAAGACTGTATTCTTTGCATATTTTATGGATAAAAGCAAATTGCAGATTGCACCTGTAGTCCAGAGGAGGGGATTATTCAAAAGTTTGAAGTGGGGCCGGGCGCGTGGCTCCCTTGGTTAATCCTCTGCCTGCAGCACTGGCATCCTATATGGGCACCGGGTTCTAGTCCTGGCTGCTCCTCTTCCAGGCCAACTCTCTGCTGTGGCCCAGGAAGGCAGTGGAGGATGGCCCAAGTGCTTGGGCGCCTGCACCCGCGTGGGAGACCAGGAGAAGCACCTGGCTCCTGGCTTTGGATTGACACAGCGCCAGCCGTGGCAGCCATTTGGGGGGTGAACCAACAGAAGGAAGACCTTTCTCTCTGTCTCTCTCTCTCACTGTCTGTAACTCTACCTGTCAAATAAATAAATAAAATCTTAAAAAAAAGAGTTCGAAGCATTGAGGGAGATCTAAGGATGTCACCACTACACCTTCCATAGATTTGAAAAATTCCTGAAAAGTGAGAATGTGGCATCGAGGAGGAGAAACATGACCTATCTGGGACTAGCACTGATGAGATCCATCACACACAACCATATGAAAAAGCCTCAAACACTATGTCAGTTACTCTGGAATTGTTATAATTTCAGGGAAAGACCACTTTATTTCACTCATACTGTATTAGTGTAAGAGGAAGGAATCAGCCTCCACTTTTCTCACAGCAGAACCATTGCATCTTGACAAATTTAAGGAGTTTTTATGCTGAGGACAGGAGCTTTGGTTGACTCCAGAGAAGCAAATGTCTTGCCAATAATTACAGATCTCACCCTTAAGGGTGATATTTTACTTTTTTTCCTTCACCTGGTGGCAAATACCAACAAGTTCTATAATTTGTGGACACCTGTAACCACTGTTTCTTGCAATTTTCTGGTATGCAGACTCCCAGCAAGGCATCTCATGAAAAAGATTTAGATTTCAAACATCTGAATTTCAATATTCACATAACTATAATTCAAATGCTGAGAAATTTTTGGATATAATGTAATAAACAATGGCTGATAGCTCAGTGGGATATCTGAGTACAGAAAGATGCCTAAATTATCATTATGAATACTCCATATGCTGTTACTATTCCGTTGCCTGTATTTCATTTTCTTTATTCATGACTATAACAAAGATACACAGCCAAAATTCAATTTCCAAATTAAAGGTTTAATATGATGTCTAAATAATCAAATTTATGATCTATCCCCATATTTAACCTAAATATGCTAAGAACTTAAGCATACTCAGATGTTTTAGATTCAGCTCTATATAAACAGTCTCTACTATGTTTTCTCTTTCCTATTTATTTATTTATTTATTTGACAGGCAGAGTTAGTGAGAGAGAGAGAGACAGAGAGAAAGGTGTTCCTTCCATTGGTTCACTCCCCAAATGGCCGCTACGGCCGGAGCAACGCGCTGATCCGAAGGCAGGAGCCAGGTGCTTCTCCTGGTCTCCCATGGGGTGCAGGGCCCAAGCACTTGGGCCATCCTCCACTGCCTTCCCAGGCCACAGCAGAGAGCTGGACTGGAAGAGGAGCAACCGGGACAGAATCCGGCACCCCAACTGGGACTAGAAGCCAGGGTGTGGGAGCTGCAGGGGGAGGATTAGCCTAGTGAGCCGCGGCACCGGCCTATCTCTTCTCTTTCAAAATAAATTATACTCCTCTAATGTCCACCTGCCTTAGGATGGTAGGCACACAGGGTTAGAAAACTGGCCTACTCTTCTCATTTCATGGATAAAGAAATATTATCAAGTATTTGATACATAGCACTGCAATTTATGAAACCAACTAAGGCCACACCTTGTGCTTGTAACCCCATGGTTGCTGAAAACGTGAACTAAATTGCTTTCCTACTTCAGGTGTGAAAACTAAGAGATAGAAGGACCAAATGATTCAACTTTGTTTAATATTTTATTGGAAGTTTGGACGAGCCTAGTGCAAATGTATGCTAACTTTTTCTACTCATTTTCTGTGGCTACTTTTGCAGTCACCATCTGTTACAACCCTGATCCCCCTGAAGGGCCAAATCATGGTCTACAGCATGAATATTTCAAATAACCTGAAACAACATCTCTCATTCTAGGTACTCAGTAGGTAAGTGATCATTGAAACGGTGAGTGAATGAGAGAAAAATCATTTAACTCATTAGTTAATGATGTATGTAACATAATCAATAATGAAAGGCACAAAAAGTCTAATTCAGATTATTAAGTTATTTGTACTAAAGCAAAGAAATCAAAATAATAAACAGAATTTTGAAATTTAAAAGTAAAGCAAGGGTTGCACAATAAAAAGGTGGCCTAAGCCCAGTGTATGGAATACACCTCCTCTAAAATACCTTATTCCTGAAGCTTTTGATTTCTGAAAATGTGTGCTTTTCAAAGGGAGCATAGCACAGCTTGCCTAAGACTTTGAAGTTGGATGACTAGCTTTAAACTCCAGTTTTTTTGGTGGTGAAATCCTTGGTTGAAGAGTTTGCAAGTCTGCAAAAATAAAAATAAAATAATAGTAATAAATTCCAGAGAGTATAACATATCTACATCACCAATCACTAGGCTAAAATGAACTTAGATTACAGAAATACAGTCAGGTTTGAATTCACATTTAAACTGAAAAATACTGCTGATATTTTCTTTTTATTATACGAGAATGTCTATTTTACTCTAATTCCTGGCTTAGTTTTTTTTTTTTTTTTGTAACTGTTCATGTCGATTTTTCTAATGCACATTTCACAATATCATAATTTTGTTACAATGTATTATATTTTCAAAATATTTTAGTAAAGAGAGATTATAAGGAAATAGGAAATATTTGAACATGTTTCATCAGGCTTTTGTGTAAAATCTTCAAAGAATTTGAGAGAAAAGAAAAGTATAATTATGTGATTATTTTATATGCAAGTATCTTAAAGGGAAAAATACATTCAATGACACCTACCTGGACATCATAAGTATAAACATTGTTTGTTGTTGTGTCTCAAATCTGATTCCCATTGATGAATGACTCAGACAAATATAATATACAAAGATAATTTAAGCAAATACTAGCTATGTAAAAAGCACAAAAGCCATATTTATTTATAAATGCATGAGGCCAGCTCTGTGGTGTAGTGGATGAAGCCACCACCTGTGGCGCCAGCATCCCTTATGGGCAAAGCTTCCAGTTCTGGTTGCTCCACTTGCCATTGAGCTCTCTACTAATGCATGTGGGAAAGCAGCAGAAGACGGCCCAGTCTGGCCCCAGCACCTACATGGGAGATCTAGAACAAGCTTCTGGTTCCTGGCTTCAGATCAGCCCAGCCCAAGGCTGTTGTGGCCATTTGGGGGTGAACCAGTAGATTGAAGATTCTCCCTCTCCCCTGTCGCTCCCCCTCTTCGTGGAGGAACGACACAGGACCCTGCGCTGTTCTTTCGTCTGCTCGGCCCTCCCCGGGTTTGCTGCTGGTTCTTCCCGGGTTGGCTACTATCCCTTCCACCTCCGTGGAAGGGCAGTTCCCCCTGGCCGCATTCCCCACTTCCGCAGGGGAGCGGCAGACCGCCGGCCGGCTTTCTCGGGGGCTGCACGGGTTCCCTTAGATGTTCCCCATAGATGTTCCCGGTGCATGCCGTCTCTCTCCTCCTTTATAGTCCTCCTCCGCCAATCCCAACTCGGCTGAGTACGCTGCTCTCCAATCAGGAGCAAGTCCTACAGTTAATTGGTTGAACTGGAGGCAGCTGTGCGGAAGCTGTTTACTTCTCTCCCAGCGCCATATTGTGGGAGAGCAGATGCATAGAATAAGTCCTAATTCGAGCAACTTAGTCTAGTCCGGATTGCTCCCCACAGATCCCCCTTTCTTTTCATTTTTTGGCGTTGATACGCGCCTGTCTTCGGTGTCCCGCAGCACACACTCTGCTGTACTTGCTAGAGTTGCCACAGGCTCTTACAAGTCCTATCAATCAGGAAAACCGAATCCGGGTCCTCTCTTCGCCATTGTGAGGAGGTTTTTAGGCGCTGATGCGTGCCTGTGTTCGGTGCCCTGCAGCGCATGCTCTGGTCGAGCCTGCAGGTGTTTACAAAACCTATCAGGCAAACCGAATCCAAGCCTTCTCATTGCCGTATTGTGGGGGAGACTTATTAGTGTTGGTTTGTGCCTATCTTCGGTGACCTGCAGCTCATACTCTGGTCGAGCTTTGCTGGCGCTTACCGCCTTAAATCAGGCAGACCGAATCCAAGCCTCCTAATTGTTGCATTGTGGGGAAGCTTTACTGATGTTAATTCGTGCCTGTCTTCGGTGACCTGCGGCTAGCCGCCCAGGTACTCATCGCCTCACTAGTTGGGCAGACCGAATCCAAGCCTTCTAATTGTTGCATTGTGGGGAAGCTTTACTGATGTTAATTCGTGCCTGTCTTCGGTGACCCGCGGCTAGCCGCCCAGGTGCTCACCGCCTCACCAATCGGGCAGACCGAATCCAAGCCTTCTAATTGGCATGTTGAGGGGAGGCCTTATTTCTCTCCATTTCTCTATCTCCGGGCATTCCTACCTCTCCCATTTCACTTCTATCTTCCAGCATTCCCATTTCTCTCACTTTACTTCTAAAACTTCTGTTTCTCTTATCCCCGAAGCTTCCCGGCACCTCGCCCCGCCGGCGGGTTCCCGGCTCTGCGCCGCTTCAGCCCGCGCGCCTCTCTCATCTGCGCAGCTTCCCGGCTTTGCGCGGCTCGGCTTCGCGCGGCTCGGCTTCGCGCGCTCCGCGGTCTCCACGCTTAACCCTTTCGCGTCTGAACCACGGCCTACGCCAGCGTTCCCTATCTATTCACGCCCCGTGCTCTCTCTGCACGCGGCGGCTTCCGCGAGTAACACAGCGTAGCTTGCGTCTCCGCCACTAGGATTCAATCTAAGTTCCCCGGGCTAGCCTGGCGAATTCAACCCAGCGTACGTCTCCGCCCCACGATTTGGCTTCCCGTCCTTTGCTCCCCGGGCTAATCAGACGGATCCCAATCTGGCTTACGTCTCAGCTTCTGGTTTCAACTTTTCGCCCCCTATTCCCGGGCTAACTTGAGAATCCCAAAGTGGCTTTCGTATCCGCCTCGGCCTGCACTCGCAGCTTCATTTTCCCTAACATTTTTCTCTACCCGGTATATTTCCCCCAGCTTTCCTCCAACAATATTCCTCCCTCATTTCTCCTGGCCTCTCCCCACAGTCTGCGTCCGAGTCTGTTTGTTCTAGCTTTCACTTTCGCTTTCGACCTTAGAGATTTCTCCCAGCTTCCCCCCGTAGTCCGTATCCGAGTCTATGCCTAGGCTTTCAATAGCTTCTCCCGGCACCTTTTTCGTCCGGCTTTTCCCTAGGCTGTTTGCTAGTCTCTCTCTCCGGTAATTTCCCAGTTCTTCCCGTTTCTTCCCTCCTAAGTTTCCTATCCGTCCTAGGTTTCCTATCCAAGTCAGGTTTCCTATCCGAGTTAGGTTTCCTATCCAAGTCAGGTTTCCTATCCGAGTCACAGCACCATTATGTCACTCCCCCTCTTCGTGGAGGAACGACACAGGACCCTGCGCTGTTCTTTCGTCTGCTCGGCCCTCCCCGGGTTTGCTGCTGGTTCTTCCCGGGTTGGCTACTATCCCTTCCACCTCCGTGGAAGGGCAGTTCCCCCTGGCCGCATTCCCCACTTCCGCAGGGGAGCGGCAGACCGCCGGCCGGCTTTCTCGGGGGCTGCACGGGTTCCCTTAGATGTTCCCCATAGATGTTCCCGGTGCATGCCGTCTCTCTCCTCCTTTATAGTCCTCCTCCGCCAATCCCAACTCGGCTGAGTACGCTGCTCTCCAATCAGGAGCAAGTCCTACAGTTAATTGGTTGAACTGGAGGCAGCTGTGCGGAAGCTGTTTACTTCTCTCCCAGCGCCATATTGTGGGAGAGCAGATGCATAGAATAAGTCCTAATTCGAGCAACTTAGTCTAGTCCGGATTGCTCCCCACATCCCCCTCCCCCTCCCCTTCCCCCTCATTCTCCCTCTCTTCCTCTCCTTCCCCGTTCACCTCCCCCTTCCCCTATCTCTCTCCCTCCCCTCCCCCTCCCGCATCCCTCTCCCCTCCCCTCACTCTTCTTGTAAATCTGTTTCAAATAAATAAATAAATCTTTGCTTAAAAAAAAACACAAGAATTTCCTTACTGCCTATTTAAACTGAAGCACCATAAATATGAGGATTATAGAACTACAATTTCCTGCTGTCTAGCACATTGATTTACTATTCTGGTTCCAATTCATTATTATTTATGGAACTATTAAAGATAGCTAAACTCACTTAAGGAAAATGCAATGGAGAATTTCAGGCAAACTGTAAGGAATAATAGTAACAATGTTGGTACGAACCAGTGGAAATACACCCTGAATAACAAATGGCCTGGCTAAAGTATACTGACCTCATTGTATTTTACTAAATGCTTATTTTATGAATCTGATCTTTTTTTTTTTTCATTTTGAATTCTGAGAATATGGTTAGAAAGCAGAACTTTTTAAATCATTTCTTCTTTCTTTTTTCTTTCTTTTTTGTTTCATTCATTCATTCATTCATTTATTTTGCCTACTAGTAGCCATTGTACAGATGAGGTTAGAGAGGTAACTGTAAAGCTAAGTAGTACACTGAACACTCTGGAGTCTTCATGAGCAGCACAAGATCTCTGAGAAGTTTTGAGGAACAAGGGCAGTATCGTATCTGTATTACAGAAGCTGCAGTCTCATTGAAGAGATAACATCTAGAGTCTCAATTATTTGTAAGTCGAAAGAGACCATGAGGACACCATTGACTGAAGTGAGTAATGAAGGTGGCCTTAACCCTATACAAGGAAATAGATCTGAGAAAAATTCTGACGGCTCATCAGATGGATGTAGTGAAATGTTAGACGTAAGATGTTTGGTAGATGGGAGACTACAGAATGGGAACATTCTCAAATCCCAGATTTATTGTGACATCCTCAGACTTTTCCCAATGTCTCAATCTATTATGTTTCTCTGAACACTCCATTAGAATGATAGGTTCATCTTTTATTGTGCATATCAAAATTTACAACTGTACATCATTTCTGTACCTATCAAATATACATTGACATATATACATTCCATAAGAACTAACTCCAATTCTTCTCAAACTATTCAGAACAATTGAAAAAGAGGGAATCCTCCCAAATTCTTTGTATGAAGCCAGCATCACCTTAATTCCTAAGCTGGAGAAAGATGCAGCATTGAAAGAGAATTGCAGACCAATATCCCTGATGAACATAGATGCAAAAATCCTCAATAAAATTCTCACCAATAGAATGCAACAACACATCAGAAAGATCATCCACCCAGACCAAGTGGGATTTATCCCTGGTATGCAGGGATGGTTCAATGTTCGCAAAACAATCAATGCGATACACCACATGAACAGACTGCAGAAGAAAAACCATAGGATTATCTCAATAGATGCCGAGAAAGCATTTGATAAAATACAACACCCTTTCATGATGAAAACTCTAAGCAAACTGGGTATGGAAGGAACATTCCTCAATACAATCAAAGCAATCTATGAAAAACCCACAGCCAACATCCTATTGAATGGGGAAACGTTGGAAGCATTTCCACTGAGATCTGGTACCAGACAAGGATGCCCACTCTCACCACTGCTATTCTATATAGTTCTGGAAGTTTTAGCCAGAGCTATCAGGCAAGAAAAAGAAATTAAAGGGATACAAATTGGGAAGGAAGAAGTCAAACTATCCCTCTTTGCAGACGATATGATTATTTATTTAGGGGACCCAAAGAACTCTACTAAGAGACTATTGGAACTCATAGAAGATTTTGGCAAAGTAGCAGGATATAAAATCAATGCACAAAAATCAACAGCCTTTGTATACACAGACAATGCCACGGCTGAGGAAGAACTTCTAAGATCAATCCCATTCACAATAGCTACAAAAACAATCAAATACCTTGGAATAAACTTAACCAAGACGTTAAAGATCTCTACGATGAAAATTACAAAACCTTAAAGAAAGAAATAGAAGAGGATACCAAGAAATGGAAAAATCTTCCATGCTCATGGATTGGAAGAATCAATATCATCAAAATGTCCATTCTCCCAAAATCAATTTATAGATTCAATGCAATACCAATCAAAATACCGAAGACCTTCTTCTCAGATCTGGAAAAAATGATGCTGAAATTCATATGGAGACACTTTGAACAATTTTTAACTACACTGATCCTAGTGTTTAACATAAATATTGTAGATTAGTAACTATGAATTAAGTAGGAATGAAAACATGAGCTCCAACTGTGTAAAAATATAGTTATATTCTGCTCTCAGGGCCTATTCCCAGCCAATTTGAAAAATTTTGCAGCCATTCAGATCTCTTTTCCTGCTGGGATGTTTTCCCATTCCTTCTGTGGCCATCCTCTTCCCTTTCTATTTGTATTTCCTCTTCCATTATATGCCAGTATCCCAATTATACTTACTACTAAATATCTTGTTTTTAACTCTTTTAATACATTAATGTGGAAAAGATAGAAACACTGAGTACATGGAGCCTAATTAGAATATCACCCAAAAGATGCAAAAACAAATAATGCAATGCAACTTTATCCCTGTAAAATTTAGGAAGAAGTCTAAAGCAGTTCCTGCAAAGAGCAGTGAGAAAGGTTAGATATTTATCCTATGTGAGAATAAACCTAAAAAACCAAGGGAATGACAATGACATGGTTATGTCTCCAACCATATGTTATACGTTTCTGTGGTTAAATAAAAATTTAATGCAGTGGCTTTCTCTTCCAGTCAGAACACAATGAGAGTAAACAAATGGCCCTAGTTATAGTCTAAGTCCTTCCTTTCAAAACAAATAAAAACTGTACAAAATATATACAACAGGCTGGCGCCGTGGCTCAATAGGTTAATCCTCCACCTAGCGGTGAGGGCACACCAGGTTCTAGTCCCGGTCGGGGCGCCGGATTCTGTCCCGGTTGCCCCTCTTCCAGGCCAGCTCTCTGCTGTGCCCAGGAAGG
Organism: Oryctolagus cuniculus; assembly: GCF_051225735.1. Lineage (NCBI taxonomy): Eukaryota > Metazoa > Chordata > Mammalia > Lagomorpha > Leporidae > Oryctolagus > Oryctolagus cuniculus. The sequence goes on along the minus strand of NC_142874.1, from coordinate 7,626,420 downwards.
CAGTGGAGGATGGCCCAAGTGCTTGGGCCCTGTACCCCATGGGAGACCAGGAGAAACACCTGGCTCCTGCCATGGGATCAGCGTGGTGCGCCGACCACAGCACACCAGCCGTGGCGGCCATTGGAGGGTGAACTAATGGCAAAAAAAAGGAAGACCTTGCTCTCTATCTCTCTCTCTCACTATCCACTCTGCCTGTTAAAAAATATATAGATATATACAACATTATTTTCAGACTCTAGAAATTACTCTGCCTAGGATTATTATCCATGATAGAAGGATAAGAACCAAAATGATCCTAACAATCCCAATTCACTGCTTAGAGATCTAGTCTCAACCAGGAGGCATACATCATAACGTTTCCTACAGTCTCAACACATTAGGAAGAAGAAGAAATGGAAGTGGGCAGGCAACCACGTGGCTAGTATGCAGAACAGAATACAGAAGAGGAGGGAATTGTGCCAGGGCTGTGTTGGATGCAATTCCAAAAGCACAACAGAAAAATAAAACAAAACAGAACACAGTAGAAAAACTTCCAGGGAAAGTAGCACTACTGGTGAACACTTTCACAAACTGACATGTGGTTGAGGAAGGTGAAGAGTTAGAAGCTTTAGAGTGGAGAAGCCTCATGCTATGCCCTTAACCTTCAGAGAAGAGAATGCAAGAGGTGCCATCCCTTCATACTACCACTGAATTAGCCCCAGAGTAGAGCAAATCTAGTCTCATCCCCACATGGTTTACAAACCAGTCTCAGGGGACTTTAAGCTCATTAGGAAGCAGCTCATCTATTGCATAAAAATACTTCCACATTCTAACAAAGAGCCCAAGAAAAATCTATAAAAGTCAGCGTTCATAATACCCAACAAATGTTAAGAATTATTAAACAAAAAGAACTGACAATTATGAACCCAATCAGAATGAAACAGTTAATAGCATCAAATCAAGAAATTATATAATTAGTAAATGAAGATCTAAATGTGTCTGTTTTATATATATAATATTATATATTATGATATATAATATATATTAAATATATATAAAGAATTAAGGTAAACATGTAGATGTAGAATGACATGGAAGTTATTTCAAAAAGAAACAAGTGGAAAATTTTAAAACTTGAATATAGTATTTAAAAAACACAAAAGCACAGTGCATTGACTTAAAACATTATGATTCCAGAAAAAAAAATACTAGTAAACTTGAGAACATATCAAAATAAATGGTCCAATTTGAAGTAGTAAAATAAAAGAAAGCAGAAAATGAGCACACTTCATCACCCTGTGACTAATATTTAATGGTCTAACATCTATGCACTCATGGAGAGCACAGGAAAAGGGCAGCACGATGTGGGAGAGCCAAGAGAGGTCCCCACAGATAGTCTTGCTCAGGAGCCATGGAGCAACATGGGCAGGCATGCAGCTCTGGTTAACAGGCCTGGCAGGTGCCAGGGATGGTGTTGGGGCAAATGAAAACCAAAGTCTGTGCATCTGGGCAGAAGTCACTGCTAAAGGCATTTGGTCACAAACTGGTCTATGTGCTAGGTAGTTTCTACTGTGAACTCTTGGGAATATATTTGTGGGGTATTAGAATAGATTAATAAGAAAGATGATGAAAGCATGAACAGTCTTCGGGGCCATCTACTACTGTTTCACAGTGGGAAACAATGAGGGTCTCAGTCCTGATTCTCCACGAGACGATGGGTTGAAAAATGTTATCAAGGGGGTAGGCGTCTGATGCAGCAGTTAAGATGCCGCTTGAGGCACTGACGTCCTGTATGAAAATTTCCAGGTCTACATCCCAGCTCCGCGATGCATTCCAGCTTCCAGAGAATGCACACCCTGGGAGGCAGCGGGTGATGGCTCTAGTACTGGGTCCCCACTACCCATGTGGGAAGTCAGACTGAGTTCCTGGAACCTGGCTTCAGCTTGGTCCAGCTCTGGCTACTGAGGGCATTTGGGGAATAAATCAGTGGATGCAAAATCTATCTCCATCTCTATCTCTCTCATGAATAACAAAAATTAAAACTTTATTGAGGTCACATAGAATCTTAGCCCCTCATAGAATGAGGAAGATGAACAACTCATGTTATATTTGGTGCTTTGAAACATCAGAGAAAGCAAACTTGTGAAAAATAAATATCTAATGTATACATGTGAGTAATTCAAAGCACTAACAAGTCCACATTTTGCTAAATTTTGTGAAGGGAACACAAATTTGGATTTGGGAGTTATTTTAAACATCTTTATTTGCTCCTCTTAATGCTGAAATGAGACTGTGTACTTAGTAAGTTCCCAAGAAAATGATTTTATGTAATTAATTAAAGTGGTTTGTGTAATCATGTTTTGAGCAAGTGATAATATTTCCCACTGTGAGTGATAAAGGAGAGCAAATCTTAGGTATCTAGAAAAACTTACAGACCAAAGCAATAATCAAACAAAAAAAATAGTAGTGGAATTCACTGCAAGATTGATTGTAACACAATTTTATAGCAGATACTTTGAATATTATCAAAAAATCAAAATGCTATAGGATTGTGAGTAGAAGCTTTACCTGAGAAGTTTGGATGTGTGAAATTGAACAAATCAAAACAGAACAAACTAGTTATATTTTTTTTATTAAAGAAAAGGTGAGATATTGGGTTTTCAACCAGGTACCAAAACAATGAGAATAAAGTTGGTCTGAGGTAATTTCCCACCATAACCTTAAAATGCAGATAATACGAATATTTCCAAGTGATAACTCTTTCAGTACATAATACAGTAATGCATAGCCTTAAACTAAGCAACTCCAGAGCAGTCTAATCATTTAATATTAAAAGCTCTGAATAGGAGGAGCTTAGTGATTGTGGCCGGGGTATGGAGCCCAGTGCCACTGTGATATTTCCAATATGCTGTCTCAACAGCTTTTCCATTGTGAAGTTTGTGTGTTGGGTATGGTCTGCGGCACTGCTACTCTGCTATCAAAGTTGATTCATCCAGATCAGTCTTGGGTATCTAGAGGTTATTAGTCTGTTTACAAAATGGTGCAACCAATGTCAGCAGTATTTCATATCAGTTGTATGAAGACAATTATCTTATTATAAGTACTGTGATTTCCTGCTTGTCAATTAATTTTATTTCAGTACTTGCAATTCATAAGCACTTAAAATGATTTGTTTATCACTCTAAAAGGCTCACAAAATTCTTATTGTGCTAGTGACAAGAAGCGCCTGTTCCACTCATTTTCCCTTACTTTTTAAAACAATTGTTTCCATTTTACACACACACACATGCTGTTTGTTTACATATATGTATGAAATTTATCTTATTTAATTTTCCTTTAATCTTTCATGCAAAGTAGCAACTAACCATTTTCTTTTTTTAAAGGTTTTTTTTTTTTTTTTTTTTTTTTTTTTTTTTTTTTTTTTTTTGACAGGCAGAGTGGACAGTGGGAGAGAGAGACAGAGAGAAAGGTCTTCCTTTGCCGTTGGTTCACCTCCAGTGGCCGCCGCGGCCGGTGCACTGCGCTGATCCGAAGGCAGGAGCCAAGTGCTTCTCCTGGTCTCCCATGGGGTGCAGGGCCCAAACACTTGGGCCATCCTCCACTACCCTCCGGGGCCACAGCAGAGAGCTGGCCTGGAAGAGGGGCAACCGGGACAGAATCCGGTGCCCCGACCGGGACTAGAACCCGGTGTGCCAGCGCTGCAAGGCAGAGGATTAGCCTACTGAGCCACGGCGCCAGCCAATGACTAACCATTTTCCAATCACTGATATTAACGGGGAGCGGTGTCCGGAGCTGGTGCTGTGGCACAGTGTGTTAAAGTCCCGGCCGGCAGCCCCAGCATCTCATATGGGCTCTGGTCTGAGTCCCAGCTGCTCCACTTCAGATTCAGCTCTCTGCTAATCACCTGGGGAGGCAGTGGAGGATGACCCAAATCCCTGGGCCACTGCACCCATGTGGGAGACCTAGAAGAAGATTCTGGGTCTTGCCTTCAGATTGGCTCAGCTACAGCTGTTATGGCCATCTGGGGAGTGACCAGCACATGGAAAGCTTCTGTGTATGTGTGTGTGCGTGCGTGTAACTCTTTCAAATAAACAAAATATATCTTTAAAAAATAAATGGGGAGAGATCTAGAGTTCTTGGGGTAATTAGAAAAATCAAAATATCTAGGGGTATTAATGTAGGAAATTTTTAACTTCAGCAAAATATTGAACTGATTTTAAAGCATAGTCCCAGTATATCCCATTGTTAAATAAAAATGTAACATTGAAAATATGTAAAAATTTAGGCCATGTAATCAAAAATTACCTAAAGGTTTATATCACTAAATATTTCATAACATATTTTACTCTTCAAGATTAGTTCTTCATCACAGTTGTAATGTCTACTATTTATCTTTGGCAATTGATTTATGATTGGTGATGTATGATTTATGATATATGATTTATGTCATTTTTAGCTTAGAACATCTTCTGTTTTCAGTTTTAAAAATTAAAGTAGTTGTGTATTATTTTGGTTTAGTTCTACCTTTTCTTCTATAAATGAAATAAAGGGAAGGAAGTCACGTAACTCAAACATACCCAAAAGTTAATTAGAATATTGTACTGGCATCGTAATAATGGAAACACTATTAACTGCCAGGATTTGGACAATGTTCCTCCTTTGTTTTAATTGCAGTGACATTTTCTAATACAGGAGATTTTCTTGGTGGGAATAAAACTATCAAGACTATAGGTCCCTCTGTGTGTCTCAGTTATGTTTTCATTTATCCATCTGTCCACACCAAGTTATCCTCATGACCCACATTTGTGACTCTCAATGCATGTACAAGAAACACTTCTGCCACTTCTACTTTGAAAAAATAAAGCACAAAAAATCAGTTATATGAATGACAAATTTAATGTATAAATATTTTTCTATTTAATATGTAAAGATGTTATATATTATAATCTATTATTGACAAAATAGATTTCATGTTTATTCAAACAAAGAATTATGAAAAGTCCATTATGTGAAGAAGCTTACCTCGAAAACAATTTTAAAAAGCAGGAGTGTTGCATTATTCTTCTTTAATATTTCTTGTAGCACAATGAAGAACACAAAGTCTATAAAACAGAAAACTCAAGTTATTGTACATGGGATTTATAAACAACTGCTTCAACATTTTCAAAAACAACAGTCTATATAGATAAATTAGCTTAAGAATGAAGCATTCTAACAAGGAGATAGGGTATGCTAAAGAAATGATTCCTAATGCACACTATGCAGATTTGTGTCTAATTTAGGTTCCAGCACAATTCTCACCTTCTATTTCCTGAAGCCAGACATGGTGTTTTCCTCTTTAGGACTCCATGAATGAGTATCAAACAACAGTGTCTCTATTTTACAAGGTCTATCTTCCAGTGAGTGTAGTTTGGACCCATTGTGTGTCTTTGCATATATCCATGCTTCCACTCTCAAGCCAATTTCTTACGATTCTACAGTGATGGAATCCTCATACCCTTAAAAATCCATACACCATGAAAACACACACACTTCATACACCATTAGAAAGTAAGCTTCCAATTCCACATACCATTCTATGTATCTGTATCTACTAATCTAACATACTTCTTCACACTCACTCAGCCTCCAAAAAGATAGTACAATGTATTTGTTTTTGTTATATTTTACATTTGTTTACATGTTTGTTTTCTTTAATTTTTAATATATTTTAACTTTGTGTTAATATAAAGAGGGCAGATGTATTTGCATTCCATATGTACAGTTTCAAGAAGACAAACACACATCCCTCACTTCTCTGGTCCTCCTAGCTCCCCTGTCGCTCCCCCTCTTCTTGGAGGAATGACACAGGACCCTGAGCTGTTCTTTTGTCTGCTCGGCCCTCCCCGGGTTTGCTGCTGGTTCTTCCCGGGTTGGCTACTATCCCTTCCACCTCCGTGGAAGGGCGGTTCCCCCTGCCACTTTCCCCACTTCCGCGGGGGAGCGGCACACCGACGGCCGGCTCTCTCGGGGGCTGCACAGGTGTTCCTTCAGATAGATGTTCCTGGTGCATGTTGTCTCTCTCCTCCTTTATAGTCCTCTTCCACCAATCCCAACTCTGCTACCCACACGCCGAGTACGCTGCTCTCCTCCAATCAGGAGCAGGTCCTGCTGTTTATTGGTTGAACTAGAGGCAGCTGTGTAGAAGCTGTTTCCTCCTCTCCCAGTGCCATATTGTGGGAGAGCAGATGCATAGAATAAGTCTTAATTCCAGTAACAGTCTAGTCCGAGTTGCTCCCCACACTCCCCAACCTCTCTCCTCTCTTGTCGTAAGTTTTTTCAAAGACATAATTTTAATCCACATGATATTCATAGTCTTAATTCACCACTAATCATAATATCCAATAATACAAAATTGGAAGACCACACTTCCACAGTAGTGTAAACAAGGGCTAAAAATGACAACCATATCCCAAAATGACCATTTCATTCCTATATTTTGGGGATATGTGATGTGATATATATCTTAATGTACATGTTTACTATGTGCATATATTGTGTGATGTTCAAGTAGAGTAAGTATATCTGTCCCCTCAAAGATTGAGCATTTATTTATGTTAGAAAAATCCAAAATCCTAGCTGCTTTATTGGATAAATTTACAGCAAATAAACATTACTTGCAGTTACCATGTAAGGTAGCAGAACCTCAGAACTTCGTTTACTTCCATTTACCTGGAACTTAGTACCAACAGTTTTCCTTTCCGCAGCCCTGCATCCCCACTTCCTTCCTCAGCCTCTGGCAGCCACTAGTGTACTTCTTTTTAAATTTTTATTTAAGGAATACATTTTTCATGCACTTAATATACACAGATTTAGGAACACAGTGATACTTCCCATTCTACCCTTCCTCTCGCCTATGCTCCTACCCTTCTTCCTCCTCCCTCTCCTATTCCCACACTTAAATTTTACAAAGATCTGTTTTCACTTTACTTGATACTCATACGATTAACCCTACACTAAATAAAGAGTTTAAGGAATAGTATGAAGGCAAAAACACTGTTCTTCAACAGAAGACAGGGCTGTAAACAATCATTGAATCTCAAAATGTCCCTTTTGCTCCAACATATTACATGTTAGGTAATCTATTATTTACCACATATCAGAGAGTCCATATGGTGTTTGTCTTTTTGTGACTGGCTCATTTCACTAAGTATAATTGTCTCCAGTTACATCCATTCTGTTAAAAAGACAGGATTTAATTTTTCATAGCTGAGTAGTAACTACAGTGTACATATAGCATAATTTCTTTATCCTGTCTTCATTTGATGGAACTCCATATCTTAGCTATTGTGAATTGTGCTGCAATGAACATGGGGGCATCGATCACTCTTTCATAAGCTGATTTCTTTTGGTTTGGGTAAATGCCCAGGAGTGAGATGGATGGATCATTTTGTAGGTCTATATTCATATTTCTGAGGTATCTCCATACCATATTCCACAGTGGCTACACCAGTTTACATTCCCACCAACAGGAGATTAGGGTACCACTTCCCCCAGATCTTTGCCAGCATTTGTCATTTGTTGATTTCTATTTGAAAGTCATTCTAACTGGGGTAAGGTGAAACCTCACTGTGGTTTTGAATTGCATTTTCCTGATGGCTAGTGATCTGAGCATTTTCTCAAGGGTCTGTTGGCCAGTTGAATTTCCTCTCTTGTAAAATGCCAATTCAAGACTTTTACCCATTTCTTAATTGGTTTGCTTTGTTATTGTTGAATTTCTTGATCTCTTTATAGAGTCTGAATATATTTCACTTAATATAATGATGTCCAATTCCATCCATGTTCTAGTGAATGACAAGATTTCATACCTTTTTATGGCTGATCAATATTCTATTGTTCTATTATATTCATGTACAAGTTTCTTTGTCTTTTCTTCAGTGGATGAACACTTCACTTGTTCCCATTTCTTGGCTATTGTGAAGAGTGTGACAATAAAATTGAGAATACCAAAAAGACAAAAAATAACAAGTATTAAGAATGATGTGGAGAAAATGGAAGCTTGCACAAAATCGCTGTGGGTGTGAATTATTTCATCCTTAGTGGAAAATAGAGAGCTTTTCCCGTTGAGTTCCACAGTATAAGTGTATTCATTTCAACTTCATCACGAATGAAGATATACCGAGTGCTGAATGCTGGTAACTTCGATGTTTATATCTGAAGTCTCCGAACCTCAGACTTCTTGCTTAGCGTGTTCATGTTGATTTCTTATAGTAACCACAAACTTACTGTCAAAAAACTAATTCATGCTCATGACACTTCTATCTTGGTTTCTTTTAATTTTTTTTAGCTTAGTAAAGACTATCCCTTCTAATCTGTATCTCAAGTAAAAAATTAGGGAATAATTTTGAAGTCTTATCCTGTCTTCAGCCTTCAATATCTAATACATCAGTTATTTCTTGTCATCTCTCTCTTGCAAAATGTTCTGTCTAATGTCTGTAGAACACACACATATACATACAAAGTCATGAGATCTGTATTTCATTAGCTCTTATCATCACCATGCAAATCACCATAACCACTTGTTGGATTATTTAAAATGTCTGCTGTATGGTCTGTTGTCTCCCATATTTAACCCCCACTATGACTATTATCCATCCAGTTGTATACAATTGTTTAAAGTGGGTTGGTTCATTGGTTAAAACAGCTATACGTCTTCCATCTTCTTCACAAGGTCTAGAAGATGAATAACCATCACCTTTCTTTCCTTGGATGCTACATTAAGCCACACTGCCCTTCTTCTGGTTTCTAAAAGACATTGTGGACAGGCCTACTAAAGCCTTTGCTTGGAATAGCATTCCAATTGGTCCTACCATGAAAACCTGGAATTTGGAGCTTATGTGTTTAGACATGCATTTTTTTTTTCTGACAGGCAGAGTGGACAGTGAGAGAGAGAGACAGAGAGAAAGGTCTTCCTTTTGCCATTGGTTCACCCTCCAATGGCCACCGCGGCCGGTGTGCTGTGGCCGGCGCACTGCGCTGATCCGACGGCAGGAATCAGGTGCTTTTCCTGGTCTCCCATGGGGTGCAGGGCCCAAGCACTTGGGCCATCCTTCACTGCCTTCCCGGGCCACAGCAGAGAGCTGGCCTGGAAGAGGGGCAACCAGGACAGAATCCGGTGCCCCGACCAGGACTAGAACCCGGTGTGCCAGCACCGCAAGGCGGAGGATTAGCCTAGTGAGCTGCGGCGCCGACCAGACATGCATTTTTAATCCCCTAACCTAATGCAGTCACAATGGCATTATACCTTATCACCCTGATTTATATTCTACATAGCACATAAGCATGGCTGTAATTTCTTGTGTAAGTCTTTTTGGAACGATTAAATTATGGGTTTTCTCTTCCAATGTTATGTAACTTCTGTGTTTAATACTGCATTCCCAATTCCAATAACATGGCTTTGACATACTGTATGGTAATAGTAAATATTTTTTAAAAGAACTATTTTGAGACATCAATTGATTTTAATATTTCCAAGATGGGATCAGCAACTTTTAGTCAGAATTATGAAGATCTCTTTGATTCTTACTTACTATGACAGGCAGAGGAATGTAAGTGAAAATCTTACTTGGGAATTTCGTAATTATTCATGCAAGATCTAAAAAGTACTTTGTCAGAACAGAATGAAGAGGGAAATTTAGATATATATTTAATATGTTTACATTAGTGAATAGGGATAACATCAACAATATTTTGAATATATTATTAATAACTCAGTATATTTTGTACCTTCTAAAATTGGTTGCCACCTACAAAAATAATAAACACCATGCATGATTCTAAATGGGAAATGAATTTTTGATAATTTAATTTGTAATTTTTCTTCTTTTTTCTATAGTTGGCTGATTGTCCTCCCTTAAATGCATTACACTGAAAAGACAAAGTAAAGTAAATGCTGGGGGCCAGCAACACGGCTCAAACGGCTAATCCTCCACCTTGCGGTGCCGGCACACTGGGTTCTAGTCCCGGTCAGGGCGTCGGATTCTGTCCAGGTTGCCCCTCTTCCAGGCCAGCTCTCTGCTGTGGCCCGGGAGTGCAGTGGAGGATGGCCCAAGTCCTTGGGCCCTGAACCCGCATGGGAGACCAGGAGAAGCACCTGGCTCCTGCCTTCGGATCAGCGCGGTGTGCCGCCACGGCGGCCATTGGAGGGTGAACCAACAGCAAAGGAAGACCTTTCTCTCTGTCTCTCTCTCTCTCACTATCCACTCTGCCTGTCAAAAAAAAAAAAAAAGTAAATGCTGGCAAAATATGCACCACCTTCACACTTCTTACATGAGATTATTTCATGAGATTACTCCTCTTATTCAGAACAATGTAGATTGGTAGAAGCAGAAAAGCAATGAATGAAAAAGTAACTAGAGAAGAATAAAATTTAGTTTTACTTCAAAATATTTATCAATTTTAACATACTTGAAAGACAGAGTAACGTATACACACGTACAGAGAGAGGAGAGAGAGAGAATCTTCTACCCGTTGGTTCACTCTCTAAACACCCACAACAGCCAGGACGGGGTTGAACTGAAGCAAATAACTCCATCTGTGACTCCCACAAGTGAGGAGGAGTGCAAGCATCCAAGACATGACATGCTGCACCCCAGGATGCATTAGCCAAAAGCTGGGTTAGGACTGGAGGATCCAGGACTCAGAACTGCACTCTAATGTGGATGCAGCTGTCCCAGCTGGAGACTGAACCCTGTTTTGTTACAACGCCTACCCCAGGCAGTTATGAAAATAATTCATCCCATATGTGATAATGTTGAATTTTATTAGGGGCCAATTATTCACCATTTGTGTATGGTTTTAGAATTGAACAATGTGTTGAGTTTTTCTTTATTTTTTTTGGTAAGGGATTAATGAAGGCTATAGTAGACCTGTTCCAGTTTATTATATTCTTTTCTTAGATATTTAGGGATATCACTTTTATAATGTCATGTAGATCACATAGGGACCTGAAATAGTACAGGAATTGAAAGTTTTTGCAAACACCTAAGAAGAGGACCAACTGGACAAGTGAAATAAGGGAATTTCACTAGATGGAAGAAGAAAAATGTCAGTTCCCTGATCAACTCATGATAGATTTAGTTGGAGGAATTTTTTGAAAATTGATGAAAACAATGGAATAAGGTGAGCTAAATATGTGGAAGAAGAGAAATAGAATTCCAAGCATTTCTGAAACATTTATACAACACGTACATATTGCAGGTGCTTTAATGGGCAGAGCATCAGATCCATCCATGTAGTCCATGGATAACCACAGAGCCACCTAGACTCCGCCTGGATTAACACCAAGTCATGATCCTATAAGTCATGGAATTCTGAGAGAACGAAGGATTTGCAAGTAATAAATATCACAGTTGTTACAGGAAGTTCTTCTTGATCTTTGAGACCTCTGCTACACGTTAATGAAAATTTACTACATGAGTACTCAAGAACGTAATGTGAAATGCGTGTTACAAAACCTGCATATAAAATTCAAAATGTTGCAGCAAAAATAAATTTGTCTTTCAATTTAACTCAGATTTCCACAAATTTGTTGATGTACCCTCCTTGGAAAGAGGAAACAAGAAGTAATCAAACTCTAGACAAAGTGGGTAAGAAAAGGAAAGGATTTTTCTACTAGCCTACCAGCTACATGGCATCTTTTCATCAGTGGTACTTCAACATCTTGAAATTGTATTCCTTGGGGGCTGGCATTTGGGGGCAGCAGGTTACACTGCTGCTTGCCAGGCCAGCACCCATATAAGCACCAATTCAAGGCTCAGCATGTTTGTTTCCTATCCAACTCCCTGCCATGCCCCTAGAACAGCAGTGGAAGATGAACCAAGTGCTTGGGCCTCAGCCCCGCAGTGGGGAGACCCAGGGTCCTGTCTTCTGCTGGACCTAATCCCATCCTGGCCAGTTGGGGAGGGAGCCAGCGGATGGCAGATCTCTCTCCCTCTCCCCCTCTCTCTCTGTAACTCTGCCTTTCAAAAACGATAAAAAAATAAACCTTTTAACAAATATGTACCTTAAGAAAAATGAGACAATGGAAATTTTACATATATAAATTACAGATATATACATTCTTCAAAAAATCTTAAAAAAAGGCAGTTAAATCCATCTGTTGTTTTTTTTTTTTTCCTGAAAGACTTACTGCGATTTTCTCTCCTATGCAATTTAAAATTGGTGATACCTTTAATGCACCCAGCGACAGCTTGTAAGAATCCATTATGCAGAACCGAGCACTCTCTATAGATATTCATTTCTGTTCCCCTTGCTGTATCTATTCCACATGCTGTTTTTTTCTGAGTATGCAATCTATGCTTTGAGTTTGCAATTCTTTTTGTCAACTATGTTTCATTTTATGCATGCTGATTCTAGCAGTAGAGATCTTTTGAAATTGGTGAAGCTACTCTAGGAGTGTAAACCGATGCTCTCACAAAAATTGTCAGTGTACCACATGGCGAGCTAAACTCAAAAGGACCAAGAAAGACCATTTTCTCAGTATACATCTAGATGTGAATATATTTATGGAATAATTTAGACTGTAGCTGATTTGAGACAAAACATATTCATTTTATCTCTCATTTCAGTATTACAAGAAATTGTAGACTTACTAAATCCAAGGCATATGAAATAAGCAGTATAAATCTAGATTATTTAAATAAAATCAAATGATTTCACCTAAGCATTTCCCCCAGTTGTGTTAATGCATGATTTTACTTGAACTTCATCAGTTAATAGTAGCAATAGCAAACTACCTATTTTACTTATAAAGGGATTTATTTTGATATTTTATAAATATCTCTTAGCCATCAGACAAAAGCCTTAGTAAGCCTCTTTTTAAAGATCTTATTTCTTTGAGATGTAGAGTTACAGACAGAAACAGGGAGAGACAGAGAGACACATCTTCCATCAGATGGTTCATTCCCCAAATGGCCACGATGGCTGGAGCTGGGCCAATCCATAGGTGCAAGGGGGCCAAGGACTTGGGCCATCAACTGTTGCTTTATCAGGTGCATTAGCAGAGAACTGGATAGGAAGAGGAGTAGCCAGGACTCAAACTGGGCACGCATATGGGATTGTGGTGCTGCAGGCGGGGGTAGCCTACTATGCCACAGCATCGGCTCCTAGAAAGCCACTTATAATAACTCGAAGGTTAAAAAGCAATCATTGCTGTTTCAAAATATAATTCACCTCACTTTAAAAAGGTTGTATAAGGACATTTAAATTTAATTCTAATGAAATAATTACCATGGTATAAAGTGCTAGAAATATATCAGCTAAGACAGGGATTATTAAAAAATTCTTGGTTTGGGATCTGCAGTCCATGAAAGACTTGAACATCAAGCCCTGCTTGCCCTAGATCAGCTGTGCATTTTCTCTGAAGCTCAGTCATGCCATTTGCAGACAAGAGAGTCCAACACCAATCTGAGGCAAAATGATAATGAGTCCTGCTAAACTGATCAGAAAGCAGTATGTGAAACAGCAGGAAATAGAACATATAGCACAGAAGTGGCTGGGCTATGTGTGATCCTGTGTTGACATCCAAACTTGGGTTATGGGACTAGAACTGCAGGAGAGTATCAACCCCAGACACTGACAGTCGGGAAGACACATCTCCCACCCCGAACTGTGCACACATGGGGACAGCGACAACAGTGCCATGCACCTTCTGGGCTGCTCGGTCCCCTTCTCAGAGGCTGGAACACTGCACGTTAGATGCACCTCAAGGAGAAGCAGTGAGGCACTCAGAACGCCTTGCACTTCCACCATCACACAGATTTCATTCCCTGAGTTTTTCTTTGCTTCCTACAAAAGGCAAGAAAAGTTTAAAACAGAAAACTGACCAACTTAAGAGTATGTCTTACGTGTTATACTTTCACTTAATACATGCATTTTCTTTCAAATATCAGACACACACACAAAGCAATCATGTCTTCTATCCTTTTCTCAATTTATGTTCTCTTGGTTTAGTTGCAAGTATAGTTTCCATGACTACACATTAAGATGAGGGGCGGGGGTTCACTCCCCTAATGCCACATCGGGGCCAGGGTGGGCCAGATCCAGGAAACTACCATGAAATCCAGGTCTCCCACATGTTAGCCTGGAACCCTACTAACTTGAGCCACCATCACTGCCTCCGAGGATCTCCACTGGCAGGAAGCTGGAGTCAGGTGTTGGAGCTGGGAATGGAACCCAGTTCTCATTACTAAAATGGTATGAAATATGGCTTGCAAGAAACCTAAGGCTCATTTAAATCCTTTCCAAGTTACCTAAACAACTCTCAGATTCTACTTTGAAACTTGCTGGGTCACCTCAGCTGTTATTTACTGCTATCTTCAAAACAATATGATGAGCAATAAATAGCACTGACCTTTGTGTCACACAGAAAAAACCTGTAGTGACACACTTGGAAGGCAGTCAGACCTATTCATATGCTAGTCAATGTGTTTTTTCTCACACTGGGAAAGTAGAAAGGAGAATACAAAAAGCCATAATTTTGTTTTTAAATGGTACACATTTCAGATTGTTCAAACATTAAATAGGCAGAAATATGACTCAAAACAATACAAGTAAATATAATCATAAGAAAAGTAACTTCCTTGGAATAGATTAAAATAATTGTCAGTTTTAAAATGAAGACAGCTACCCATATTTGAGTGACTCAACAATGGCAATCTATAGAATTTGCCATTAAAGAAAGGGATAAATGATATGTTCCTGGTTAACTGTCACATGACTAGGTATAATGTGAAATGAATTAAAGCAAAATCATTGAAATTTGAACTAGATTTCTTGAACCAGAATTCCAGAATCTGCATGTACATATATATACATATATAAATATGTGTATAAATAGATACATGCACATACATATTTGTGTAGGTAAGGTAATCATACAGAGTTATGAGTACACATCAATATCTACTTATTGAGAGTGAGAAAAAGAGAAAGAAACCCATATTCCGTTGTCAGGTAAATATTCTGATTTTCCAGCTTTTTGAGTTTTTTTTTTTTTTTTTTTTTTTTTTTTTTTTTTTTGACAGGCAGAGTGGACAGTGAGAGAGAGAGGCAGAGAGAAAGGTCTTCCTTTTTCCGATGGTTCACCCTCCAATGGCTGCCACGCTGCGGCCAGCGCACCGCGCTGATCCGATGGCAGAAGCCAGGTGCTTCTCCTGGTCTCCCATGGGGTGCAGGGCCCAAGCACTTGGGCCATCCTCCACTGCACTCCCTGGCCACAGCAGAGAGCTGGCCTGGAAGAGGGGCAACCGGGACAGAATCCGGCGCCCCGACCGGGACTAGAACCCGGCAAGCCGGCGCTACAAGGCAGTGGATTAGCCTAGTGAGCCGCGGCGCCGGCCCTAATTTCATTAATTTCACTTGACATCATGATTAACTATTCCAAAAATGAACTCTAAAATCTACAGAAATTATCTGTGTAATTTCAGGGAAATATCTATTCCACAGTAGTGGGCACTGATCAAATACTATATGCCTACATCATCCATTAAATCTATTTTAGTTTACATGGTTAATTTTATTAATGTACTATACTATAGTTAGGGTATTTTTTAAAGATTTATCTATTTATTTGAAAGTCAGAGTTACACAGAGAGAGAAGGAGAGCCAGAGAGAGAGAGAGAGAGAGAGAGAGAGGCAGAGACAGAGGCAGAGACACAGAGAGAGAGAAAAAGATATCGAGAATTTCCATCCACTGGTCCACTCCCCAAATGACTGCAACAACCAGAGCTGGACTGATCCTAAAGCCGGGAGCCAGGAGCTTCCTCTAGCTCTCCCATGCAGGTGCAGGGGCCCAAGGACCTGGGCATCTTCCACTGCTTTCCCAGGCCATAGCAGAGAGCTGGATTGAAGTGGAGCAACCAGGATTCGAACCGGTGCCCATCTGGGATGTCCGCACTGCAGGCGGCGCCTTTACCCACTATACCACAGTGCCAGCCCCATAGGTATTTTTAAGTTATGCATGCAGGTAGGTTACACTCTTAGTGGAAACCATTGCAAGATAATAGACTATTTGTTCCATATCTTATCAGGCTTATGATCATTACGTTATATTGATTTAGAAAATGTTGGCTTAATTGGTGATCCTCCGTGTGGATGCACTTCTCTACTGACTTTAAGAACTTGTAATCAAAGCTCTCGCCGTGCTCAACAGCTGTGCTTCTGGTGCAGCATGAATGCGCTGGGATCTGTGCTGCACGAAATGTAACAGCCCATGTCATTCATCGCTCTCTGGTATTGCCCTGGACTCTCTTGGAGTGTTCCTATTTCCCTCTCCATGACAAAGGAAATGAGGGTATTTTTCACGTTTTCTGTTAATCCTCTACTCTCTCCTGGATTGTGCTTTGTTAGACATGATAACATAATCAATGTGAAAAAGAGAAAGCAGTTGGCAGTGGAAGGACTAATAAAGTACGATTTGGGGTCAAAGAAGCTCAGAAAATGAGACCGGACTCTGGCCTCCAGGTGGTTTAGGTTGCTATTTACTCTTTGAAGAAAGGCATTTAACAGAGTTTTCTGGAAAAGCTCCTGGTTTGCAAAGGAACATGGGGGCTGTCAATCCATAGAGTCAAGCACAAAGAACAGACTTAGTCTGAAGTTGGGTTTTGTAGTCCAACCACATCGCTGCACAATGACTGGAAAATCCTCAACAATTTGGTTTGTGGTCTTCTGTTAATGAAGATTAAATGACTGGTAGTAATTTTTATATTTCTCTATTTATAGAGGTATTTTCATGGAGGTTGGGATAAATTCACTGGACAATTTCACAGTGCTTGCTCTGACTTGGGACTCACTTCTGCTATAAAAAGACCCAAAACTATTTTTTCCAGACACTGTATAATTGTGGGAATGTTTTCCATTTGTAATTTTTCTTCTCATATGAGCTGCTTCATCCTTATTCTACCTTCAGCCAGTTCTATCCCAGCACTAATCAATCCTCTGAGAACTGATTTACTACAGGGGAAGGCAGATTCCTGAATACCAACTTCATCTCACATCCCTCTCGTCTAATGAATATGAAGCAAATTCTGTCAAAGTTAGCATTTTCATCCATCTTTTTTACTTTTAAAATGTATTAATGGCTTATTTGTCACTTATTTGAAAGTCAGAATTACAGAGAGAGAGAGAGAGAGAGAGAGAAAGAGAGATCTCATTCATTCATTGATTCAGTCCCCCAAAAGCCACAACAGCCAGGGCTGGGCCACACTAAAGCCAGGAGCCAGGAGCCAGGAGCCTCATCTAGGTCTCTCACGTGGGTGGTGGGTGTAGGGGCTCAAGCCCTTGGGCCATCTCCTTTGCATTCCCAGGCCCATTATCTGGGAGCTGGATCAAAGTGGGGCAGCTTGGCTTGGTGCTGCAGAGAGCGGCCTAACCCGCTGTACAACAGTGCCATGATTTTTCCTTCTCTTAACAGCTGCTGAATTATCCACTCCTCTCCATCACATGTGCATTTCATGCACTTCAAATTTTGAAAAACGAACCAAGCTGAGTTCCTTCCAGCCTGCATGGAGTACCAAGCGTGTATTCTTATTTTCTTGCTTTCCTTACTTCTTCATTTTAATCAGTTTCTACACATCTCAGAATGTCTGATGTTAACCTTTATCAGCTGAACTCTACCTACTTCCTGGATTAGAATGTAAATTTGATGTTAGTTTACTTAAACAGTGATAATTATCATTCATTAAGTTATAAAATAATGTCATGTTTTCATATTAACATTAATATTTTATATTTCCAGATGACTTTGAAGGTTTATATGCCTTCATTGATCTTACAGTGAAATTCTGCCACATCATCCTGCCATAATTGAAATCCAAAATTATAAAGTAAAAGAAGTATTTTAGAGTAAAAGAAAGAAAATAAGTAAAATTGATGATGTTACAAACATTGAAGGAGTAACGTGAATTTAAATTATCTTAAAATATTTTAAATTATTATTATTTCCCCTATTTTTTTTTAGCATCTATGGGACTATTTACCATGAAATACTGTATACACTTCAAAATTCAGGAATAAATAGCATTCAATGTGTTTATTTTTCTAAAATAAAAATAAAAATAGTTTTATCTCAGTGACATACTGAATTTATACTTTACTTTAACTTTATTTGTTGATTGAACATAATTCAGGTCTTGGGGCCGGTGTTGTGGTACAGGGGGTGAAACTTCTGTTGGTGATGCCTTCACCCATATCAGAGTGTTGGTTCAGGTCCCTACTGCCCCATTTATAATGTGGCTCCCTGCTCACATGCGTGGGAATGCAATGGAAAATGGCCAAAGTACTTGGGCCCTGCTCCCCACGTGGTAGACCCAGATAGAGTTCCAGGCTCCTGGCTTTGGCCTGGTTTATCTCCAGACTCTGGACATTTGGTAAGTGAACAAATAAATGGAGTACCTCTCTCAGACTATCTCCTTCTCTCTGTCACTCTGCCTTTAAAATAAATAAATACATCTTTTAAAACTTGTCTTAAAATAATTTAAGTGTTTATTTTATTTTCACTTCATGACTAATTTAACTTTCCTTAAAAACTGAAGTTTTAAGAATTAACAAATAGTCTATATATTTTCTATTTTCTGCAACATAAGGAAAATACAAATATAAAAAGCAATGTACTTGTGATTATGTGTTGAAAATACTGAAACACTTACCCTCGAGCACTGAGGGAAAACAGACTTTCTTGTGGATGTCCATTCTCTGCCGCCAGTCCTCCTCAAGATGCCTTTGGATGGCCGTGCAATTTTTATTCATATTGTTGTTTCTTATTTCACTTATGTGACTTCAGCTCAATGCTCCGAAAGAGGACAAAAGAAGAAAGATACATTTGACCTATTTAGTGCAAACTGTCCAAATTATTGTTGAGTGCTGTGAACAGTGAATCATTAAAGGAAAAATTAAGCAAACCCCCCAAAAGATAGATAACCCATGAACCCTTGCTTGTAGACCCCACTGCTCTGGCTTGTCATAATGTTATCATATGAATGAACTTACAAACAGACTGGAGGACCTAGTGAGGCAATAGAACTTACACAAATTCAATACAGTGTCACCATATCAACTTTGGACACGGATACCGTCTAAATGCAATGGCACAGTGGATGCTCCTCTCAGTCTGTTCTATTTCCTTAAAATCCAAAAGGCCCAAACATTTACATGGTAGATTAGTAGAGGTGGTAATTTTTTATGCCACATGTTTGTTGGTCCATTTTTCCTAAACAGTTTCAAGATAAAACCCTACATCCTTAGATCACATAAGTGTCGCTCCCCGTCTTCGTGGAGGAACGACACAGGACCCTGCGCTGTTCTTTTGTCTGCTCAGCCCTCCCCGGGTTTGCTGCTGGTTCTTCCCGGGTTGGCTGCCATCCCTCCACCTCCGTGGAAGGGCGGTTCCCCCTGGCCACCTTCCCCACTTCCACAGGGGAGCGGCACACCGCCGGCCGGCTCTCTGGGGGTTGCACAGGTGTTCCCCTTAGATGTTCCCCTTAGATGTTCCTGGTGCATGCCGTCTCTCTCCTCCTTTATAGTCCTCCTCCGCCAATCCCAACTCGGCTGCCCACACGCCGAGTACGCTGCTCTCCTCCAATCAGGAGCAGGTCCTGCTGTTTATTGGTTGAACTGGAGGCAGCTGGGTAGAAGCTGTTTTCTCCTCTCCCAGCGCCATATTGTGGGAGAGCAGATGCATAGAATAAGTCTTAATTTGAGTAACTTAGTCTAGTCCGAATTGCTCCCCACAGATCCCCCTTTCTTTTTATTTTTTGGCGTTGATACGCGCCTGTCTTCGGTGTCCCGTGGCACACACTCTGCTCTACTTGCTAGAGTTGCCACAGGTTCTTACAAGTCCTATCAATCAGGAAAACCGAATCCGGGTCCTCTCTTCGCCATGTTGTGAGGAGGTTTTTAGGCGCTGATGCGTGCCTGTGTTCGGTGCCCTGCAGCGCATGCTCTGCTCTGCCTGCAGGTGCTTACAAGCCCTATCAGGCAAACCGAATCCAAGCCTTCTCATTGCCATATTGTGGGGAGGCTTATTGGTGTTGATTCGTGCCTATCTTCGGTGACCTGCAGCTCATACTCTGGTCGAGCTGCCTGCTGGTGCTTATCGCCCTAATCAGGCAGACCGAATCCAAGCTCTCTCATTACTGTGTTGTGGGGAGGCCTTATTGATGTTAATTCGTGCCTGTCTTCGGTGACCTGCGGCGCATAAGCTACTAGCCGCCCGCAGGTGCTCATCACCTCACTAATCAGGCAGACCGAATCCAAGCCTTCTCATTGCAGTATTGTGGGGAGGCCTTTATTTCTCTATTTCTCTATCTCCGGGCATTCCTATTTCTCCCATTTTACTTCTATCTTCCAGCATTCCTATTTCTCTCATTTTACTTCTAAACTTCTGTTTCTCTTATCCCTGCGGCTTCCCGGCGCTGCCTGCCCCGAGGCTGCTTCTCGGCACCTCGCCCCACGGCAGCTTCACGGCTCTGCGCGGCTTCCCGGCGCCTCGCCCCGCCAGCGGGCTCCCGGCTCTGCACGGCTCGGCTTCATTTACATGGTAGATTAGTAGAGGTGGTAATTTTTTATGCCACATGTTTGTTGGTCCATTTTTCCTAAACAGTTTCAAGATAAAACCCTACATCCTTAGATCACATAAGTGTCGCTCCCCGTCTTCGTGGAGGAACGACACAGGACCCTGCGCTGTTCTTTTGTCTGCTCAGCCCTCCCCGGGTTTGCTGCTGGTTCTTCCCGGGTTGGCTGCCATCCCTCTACCTCCGTGGAAGGGCGGTTCCCCCTGGCCACCTTCCCCACTTCCACAGGGGAGCGGCACACCGCCGGCCGGCTCTCTGGGGGTTGCACAGGTGTTCCCCTTAGATGTTCCCCTTAGATGTTCCTGGTGCATGCCGTCTCTCTCCTCCTTTATAGTCCTCCTCCGCCAATCCCAACTCGGCTGCCCACACGCCGAGTACGCTGCTCTCCTCCAATCAGGAGCAGGTCCTGCTGTTTATTGGTTGAACTGGAGGCAGCTGGGTAGAAGCTGTTTTCTCCTCTCCCAGTGCCATATTGTGGGAGAGCAGATGCATAGAATAAGTCTTAATTTGAGTAACTTAGTCTAGTCCGAATTGCTCCCCACAATAAGTATGTTCTAGAACCTTCACTTGCAATCTAGAAGAGACACCCATGCCAGTTGTGGAAACAGATAAATGGCAGAGTGGTTTGCAGGACCAGAGTGTTCCTATCAGTCTGAACTGGCTGGTAGAGTGTAACTGACTCTTTGATCCTTGGTGACAAACCCAGCTTCTTAATCTCCACATGTGAAACTAGCTACTACATTTATTATTTAATTCCTCAAATGTTAATCTTAGACCCACAGAATCCTTCTCAACTTTAATTTCGATTTTTCAGAAGACTAGGAATAAAAAACTATGATTAAGTCACCTTTTTAGGTGTATTTTTTTGTTGCACTGGCTAACCAAAGTAATTTTACTTATTATCATATGTACATGTGTATATCACCAGCAATTACCATTCATAATGCTAGTCTACTATGTCACAATTGCAGACCAGCAAAAATGCAGATGTAGGCAAGTCTGCCTAAAAATTGGACTTTCTACGTTGTAAATAGATGAGATCTCTGCAAAATCAGAGAACAGATTTCAAACTCAGAAATTATCTCTAGAGTTTGTTTTATGTATATTCTTGGCATCATTTTTTAAATCCTCTTATTGGTTAACTATTTTAAAAGACCATCCACAATGGACCAAAATACTTTCCTGATGGGGCTGAATATGCCATCCTAAATTAAACATTCAACTAACCATGTTATATGAGAGAAACAGTTGGGACATTCAGGCATTGCTGCCCAGGGCCATATGCATCACCTTTTTTCCTGCCAAAGTAATTATGGTCTTGTAACTTGGACCTCTGTTTGCACAAGATACTTATCTTTCTTTGCTTTCATCTGTCCTAATTACTCTGGTTTCTCCACCACCATCACTCAGAAAGCACCTAATTGCTTTCCTGGAGACGCCAGGCTCACTTGAAATCACCAATGTGCTTTCTCACCGAGGGGAGAGCCGAGCACCTGCTTCCGCGTCTTCACCTCTTCCCCTTAGGAAGAGCAACTGCATCTGTTTTCAGTCGGATTCCTCATTTCATGTTCAGGGTTAGAGACTCTGAGGTCTATTTTTCCGGAGAGTATCTCCTGGAGGAAGACAGGGTGTTGTTTTGTTTTTCTTTTGAAAATTGTGTCCATTTATTTTGAACGTCAGAGTTAGAGAGAGTGGGATAGCCAGAGAGAGAGAGAGAGAGAAAGAGAGAGAGAGAGAGAGAGAGAGTTCATTCTTCCATCCACTGGTGCATTCTCCAAATGGCACAAAACAGCCAGGGCTAGTCCAGATCAAGCCCAGGAGCCAGGAGCTTCCTCCAGATCTCCAACGTGGGTGGCAGGGGCCGAAGCATGGGCCATCTTCCACTGCTTTTCCCAGGTCATTGTCAGGAAGCTGGATCTGAAGAGGAGCAGCTGGGACAAACCATGCCTGTTTCACAGGCGGCGGCTCTGCCAACCATACCTAAACGGAGACCCACTAGGAGGCTGGGCTTTCAAGACAGTTTCCCAATATTCAAACCACGTTGCCCAGGATTTCTGTCCCAGAAACCTTATTCAAGCTTTCCATGAAGTGATAGGCAGTTGCTATTTCTCCACTAATTGGACTGTTCTATTTATGGTACACCATGCCATCTCTAAGCCACGCTATCACACAGGTGTAGAAGCCTTTCTCCTCAAGTGCTTTCATCTGTCTTTAGTGAGTTACAAACGAGAAGACTTTACCCTCATTTTAATTCCTTCTGTGCCTACCAAAGTTCTTCACTAAAGAGGCACGAAACTAGATAATAAATTATTGCATCAAAAGCAAAGAGAGTTCTTACAACCAAAATAACCTTAATCAACACCTTACAGGTGTAGAAAGCATGTGTATTCCTTTAGCAATATCACAATTAAACAACAAAGAAACAAAAGGAGGGAAAAAGTCCAAAGCACAAAGCCCAGGGGAGTTGCTTCCTTCCCAATGGCTCGTTCACCCATGAGGATCCACTGCTGTGGTGGCCTCTGCCCTCACCTGCAGTGCCAGTAACTTTGATATTCTTTTTATACGGTTTCTCACCATGAAAACAAAATTATCCCTGCAGTTGTTTGAAGTAGGTAAAAAGATTTAAAATATTTTGGACTCCATTGGCTTCATTAACGTTAACTGAGGAAACAGAAACACTACCTTGGTAGTAAGAAGAGATTAATATATTAATATCCTTGCCTTGAACTAAAGAATTAGCTCCTTCCCTCGCCTCACAGGGGACAGGTAGAAGTTTCAATATAAAAATCAGAGGATGGAGGAAATGCCATGTGTTCCCGATTGACAATAAATCTTTTTTTAACTTTTCCTTTGTAGAAACTTAATTCTACCTAACCATGATTCTATAAGAAGTTTCTTCAAAATGTTCATGGAAAAATGGAATCTAAGAATTGGTTTATTTTGATGCAATTTTTAAAAAAATTATATCTGTTGTTTCTTAATAATATATTTTTGTATGAAATTTGTGATGACTTCTTGTACCTTTGACATTGAATTCTAGTCCTAGGTGTCTACTACAGTTGATGTTTTTATTAAATTAATAGGGTTATCTTGTATTAGTTCTCAACCTTTGGTCATAAAACATTTAAACTATTAATACTTTCTGTGTCTGAAAGTCTTACTAACCTGCCTCTTTCTGGTCTTTCCTTTTTTTGTATTTAAGTATTTTTGAAGGCAGAGTGCACATTTTCTGTCCCAGTTTTAGTCCTCAGCTCACTGAAATCTAATTTCCCCTGAATCTGTTTGGCATGGAGGTACCCCTGACCTCTCGGTGACCTCTCTGTGTCTAAGTCACTATAACCTTATTCATCAAACACCACCATGTGGTTTCTGAACAAATACTATTGTAAGAGATTTCACACATATTGCCTAAGAAGAGAACAGAGACAAGAAATCATATACATAGGAAGATCTAATCACAACATTTTCAGTCTGGATCCATAATTCATCTTAAATGCCCCTCTCCTTCATTACCAAGAGGAAGCTCCGAACTTTTCGACTCGGCCTTACTACTCTTCCTTAGTCAATTTCTAGGGCTTTTTCAAATCTTGGTGCCTTATTTTTCCCCCCTGTTTTCTTTCCCTATTTTCCCCTGGTAATCCAAACACAATAAAGACTACTTGCATTTCAATTCTACTATTCTCTCCCTAGCTTCCATTTCACATTTTTCCTCACTTATCATATACCTCCATTGGATCATTTTAATTATTTCCTCACTTGGTTAAGTATGTATCCTAAAATGTAAATGATTTCTTTTACATATTGTAGAATTTTTACAAGATAGTTTTAAAAAGAGTATTATTTAAAAATAATATTAGAATAAATAATGCAGAATATTGAAAATGAGTTTAGTTTATTTATTTATTTTTTGACAGGCAGAGTTAGACAGTGAGAGAGAGAGAGACAGAGAGAAAGGTCTTCCTTCCATTGGTTCACCCCCCAAATGGTGGCTACGGCTAGCGCACTGCAGCTGGCGCACTGTGCTGATCTGAAGCCAGGAGCCAGGTGCTTCTCCTGGTCTCCCATGCGGGTGCAGGGCCCAAGCACTTGGGCCATCCTCCACTGCCTTCCCGGGCTACAGCAGAGAGCTGGCCTGGAAGAGGAGCAACCGGGACAGAATCCAGCACCCCAACTGGGACTAGCCCGGCGTGCCAGCGCCACAGGCAGAGGATTAGCAATGTGAGCTGCGTTGCCGGCCAGTTTATAATGTTTTTAAAGAAACATTTTACCTGCTTTCCAAGAGAGATGATATTGAGTGTAAATCATTGCTGTTCTGACTGATTTGAAATCAGGACAGTAAATATTTTCTCCAGAAATCAGCTTCTCAATCAGACATTAGACATGGATGTTTTCTTATAAGCCAATATATTTATTTTTAAGTTACGATAAAGAAGCAAACAGCAAGTCCTTGGAATATCCCCTCAAAGTATGTTGGATTTCCTGAATGATCAAACACGTGCATACACTAAGCTAGATTTTATGAAAGATGAACAAATATAGTGGTAAAAAGAGATGGAGAAATCATTCTTTTCAAAAATATATTTTATGATTATAGACATGGGATTTTATTTTTATAAAGTGTCACACTTCATATGAGCATAAGGGGAATATTAGAATTAGTATTTAAATGCAATCTTTTTCTGACTTTAAAACTTATATTTAAATTTGTAATCATTAACTTTAGCACATTATTTTTATTATTTTAATCCATTCAGAACCACACTACAAACCCAATTCTACAATATGCATTTATTATTATAAAAGCTCATGATAACTGCCTATGAATGGTCTTTATTACTTTTCATAGTTATATATTATTCCTCATGATGAGTATTTCACAATTTATTTAGTAATATGTCAATGGATACTTAACTTTTAGTTATATTTTATTCTATTACCAAGAATACCACAAAGAATATCTGTGTACACCTTTCTATGCTTCGTTTTATGCCCGTAACTTGTACCCTGAGGAACAAGCATTTCTTATCCTTTTTTTTTCCCCTGAGAAAGCTTTTATTTAAGGTATGCAAACTTCATGCATTGCACAAATATAACTTTAGGAACATAACAATTCTTCCCACCTTACCCGCCTTCCTACTCTCCTACCCTTCTTCCTCCTCCCTCTCCTATTCCCACTCTTATATGTACTAAAATCTATTTTCAGTTAACTTTATACACAGTATACTCTGTTAAATCGAAACCCATCTCAAGTTGATTTTCCCTCTCTACTTTCTATATATGCAAAGACCGGCTTTACATTCTAAATACATTGAATTTAACTCACTAGTGAAATTCTCCCACAATATCCTGCCAAGTTCAATGCTACCTATCTAAACTATTTCTAAATGTCTAAATTATCTCATAACAGAAACTCATGATGTTTACAAAAGAAGCTCCTATCAAAAGTCATTGTAGGGCCAGTGCCACAGCTCACTAGGCTAATCCTCTGCCTGAGGCACCGGCACACCGGGTTCTAGTCCCGGTCCGGGCACCGGATTCTGTCCCGGTTGCCCCTCTTCCAGGCCAGCTCTCTGCCGTGGCCCATGAGTGCAGTGGAGGATGGCCCAAGTGCTTGGGCCCTACACCGCATGGGAGACCAGGAGAAGCACCTGGCTCCTGTCTTAGGATAGGCGCAGTGCACAGGTCACAGCGCGCCAGCCACGGCGGCCATTGGAGGGTGAACCAACAGCAAAGGAAGACCTTTCTCTCTGTCTCTCTCTCTCTCACTCTCCACTCTGCCTGTCACAAAAAAAAAAAAAAAAAAAAAAAAGTCATTGTAGTGTATCTTGTGTTTACTACTCATCATCATTTATTTTGATTCCAGGAAATAGTCATATGTAAAATAGTGAGGCATTGATCCACTTCTTAGTAAACAATTAAAAAAAAACTTTTTCATATGAGTGTCATTTATTCCAATTTCTTCCTCTTTTAATGTGATCATCTAAAAGAACTTGTAAGAGATCATTACTGAATATATAGCTACAGTTTATGGGAAAATTCTGCATAGTTCAATGGCAGGTGATGTGTTCTTTTTTGCATCCATTTTAATCCTGGAGTCTTATGCTTTTGGGAACCAAGATGGTGCCAATGTCCAAAGGAGGGTTTGGGGCAGTACCCTATCCACCTGTGTCCTTCCTGACATTCTTGGTTTCCTTTAGGATTGCTTAAATGATAACTTGAAATATTCAGAGCAGTTAAGTTCATAGCCATATGCCAACCCAAAGAGCAGTGGGAAGAGAAGGTTCCAGGTCATACTGACCCAATTTCTCCTCGTGTCAGTTAAGGAACACATGGATTCCTCTTTTCCTATGCCACTATTTTATTTCCTCTTCATTGTATGCTTATGTTCATTCTTTTACACACACTGCTGCTGAATTCTGATGAGCTTGCAATGTCCAATCCAATCTGTTCAGCTTTCAGGTAATTGCTTTGTGTACTCAAACTCTCATTCCATTGAAATCAGACAAATAAGTGTCAGGATGCTCAGTGTTATTCGAGAAGCAAGCAGAGGTAATTGCCAGTCGTAACCTTTGCCAGCCCAGAGGATGTTGCTTGATATGTAGTCATCAAGGGCATTTCGCCAATGGCATTCCTTCTTGTTTGGGCATACTCTTTTTAAATAACTAATTCTGAATTATGCAGATGCCTAACTGGAAACCTCTGAACAACAAATAAGGTTAGATATATAATGAAATATTTTAGTCCAGATAGAAAATTACAAAAAGAGCCAAATGTTGTGTCGCTCCCCCTCTTCGTGGAGGAACGACACAGGACCCTGCGCTGTTCTTTCATCTGCTCGGCCCTCCCCGGGTTTGCTGCTGGTTCTTCCCGGGTTGGCTACTATCCCTTCCACCTCCGTGGAAGGGCAGTTCCCCCTGGCCACATTCCCCACTTCCACAGGGGAGCGGCACACCGCCGGCCGGTTCTCTCGGGGGCTGCACGGGTTCCCTTAGATGTTCCCCATAGATGTTCCCCATAGATGTTCCTGGTGCATGCCGTCTCTCTCCTCCTTTATAGTCCTCCTCCGCCAATCCTAACTCGGCTGCCCACACGCCGAGTACGCTGCTCTCCAATCAGGAGCAAGTCCTACAGTTTATTGGTTGAACTGGAGGCAGCTGTGTAGAAGCCTCTTTCTTCTCTCCCAGCGCCATATTGTGGGAGAGCAGATGCATAGAATAAGTCTTAATTCCAGTAACTCAGTCTAGTCCGGTTTGCTCCCCACAGATCCCCCTTTCTTTTTATTTTTTGGCGTTGATACGCGCCTGTCTTCGGTGTCCCACGGCACACACTCTGCTCTACTTGCTAGAGTTGCCACAGGCTCTTACAAGTCCTATCCATCAGGCAAACCGAATCCGGGTCCTCTCTTCGCCATGTTGTGAGGAGGTTTTTAGGCGCTGATGCGTGCCTGTGTTCGGTGCCCTGCAGCGCATGCTCTTCTCTGCCTGCAGGGGCTTACAAGCTCTATCAGGCAAACCGAATCCAAGCCTTCTCATTGCCTTTTTGTGGGGGAGACTTATTATTGTTGGTTTGTGCCTATCTTCGGTGACCTGCAGCTCATGCTTTGGTCGAGCTGCTTGCTGGTGCTTACCGCCTTAAATCAGGCAGACCGAATCCAAGCCTCCTAATTGTTGCATTGTGGGGAAGCCTTACTGATGTTAATTCGTGCCTGTCTTCGGTGACCTGCGGCGCATAAGCTGCTAGCCGCCCAGGTGCTCATCGCCTCACTTAATCAGGCAGACCGAATCCAAACTCTCACATTGCAGTGTTGTAGGGAGGCCTTTCTATTTCTCTATTTCTCTATCTCCGGGCATTCCTATTTCTCCCATTTTACTTCTGTCTGCCAACATTCCCATTTCTCTCATTTTACTTCTAAACTTTTGTTTCTCTTATCCTTGGGGCTTCCCGGCGCCCGCCCCGAGACTGCTTCTCGGCGGCTTCCCGGCTCTGAGCCGCTTCAGCCCGCGCTTCTCCGATCTGCGCGGCTTCCCGGCTTTGCGCGGCTTCCCGGCGCCTCGCCCCGCGGCAGCTTCACGGCTCTGCGCGGCTTCCCGGCGCCTCGCCCCGCCGGCGGGTTCCCGGCTCTGTGCGCACGCTCCGCAGTCTCCACGCACTTCGCGCCTGCACCACGGCCTCGCGCCAGCCCCGCGTTCCCTATTTATTCACACCCCGTGCTCTCTCTGCACGCGGCGGCTTCCGCGAATGTTTCCGCCACCACCGGCATTCAGTCCAAGTTCCCCGGACTAACCTGGAGAATCCTGGCGGCCCACGTCTCTGCCTCTGGTTCCAGATCTTCGCCTCTTGCTCCCCAGGGTGACTTGAAGAATTCCAAGATGGCTTGGCCTGCACTCGCGGCTTCATCCTCCCTAACATTTTTCTCTACCCGGTGTGTTTCCCCAAGTTTTCTTCCAACAATATTCCTCCCTCATTTCTCCTGGCCTCTCCCCACAGTCCGTATCCAAGTCTAAGTTTCTTATAGGTTTCACTTTCACCTTCAACCTGCAGTCCGTATCCGAGTCTAAGTTTCTTCTTGCTTTCACTTTAAATCCTAACTTCCTTCCCACAGTCCGTATCCGAGTCCAAGCCTCCTCCAGGTTTCACTTTCGCTTTCAATCTCCTAGCTTCCCCGCCATAGTCCGCATCCGAGTCTGTGAAAGCTTTCACTTTCGCTTTCAAATCCTAACTTCTTTCCCACAGTCCATATCCAAGTCTATGCCTAGGCTTTCAATAGCTTCTTCCGGCACCTTTCTCGTCCGGCTTTCCCCTAGGCTCTTCGCTAGTCTCTCTCTCCGGTAATTTCCTGCTTCTTCCCTCCTAAGTTTCCTATCCGTCCTAGGTTTCCTATCCGAGTCACGGCACCATTATGTCGCTCCCCGTCTTCATGGGGGAACGACACTAAACCCTGCCTAGGCTTCATATCCGAGTCACGGCACCATTATGTCGCTCCCCCTCTTCGTGGAGGAACGACACAGGACCCTGCGCTGTTCTTTCGTCTGCTCGGCCCTCCCCGGGTTTGCTGCTGGTTCTTCCCGGGTTGGCTACTATCCCTTCCACCTCCGTGGAAGGGCAGTTCCCCCTGGCCACATTCCCCACTTCCACAGGGGAGCGGCACACCGCCGGCCGGTTCTCTCGGGGGCTGCACGGGTTCCCTTAGATGTTCCCCATAGATGTTCCCCATAGATGTTCCTGGTGCATGCCGTCTCTCTCCTCCTTTATAGTCCTCCTCCGCCAATCCTAACTTGGCTGCCCACACGCCGAGTACGCTGCTCTCCAATCAGGAGCAAGTCCTACAGTTTATTGGTTGAACTGGAAGCAGCTGTGTAGAAGCCTCTTTCTTCTCTCCCAGCGCCATATTGTGGGAGAGCAGATGCATAGAATAAGTCTTAATTCCAGTAACTCAGTCTAGTCCGGTTTGCTCCCCACAATGTTGATTTCAAAGACCAACTTGGATGTATACATAAAGAAAATAGTTAAAATTAACAAGAAATTATGGCCCAGCATTGTGTCATAGCTGGTTAAACCACTGCCTGCCAAGCCAGCATCATATATTGGTGCCAGTTCCAGTCCCAGCTGCCCCACTTCCAATCCAACTCCCTACTAATGTGCCTGGGAAAGCTGTGGAAGATGGACCAAGTGCTGGGGTCCCTGCCTTCTATAAGAGACCCAGAAGAAGCTCCTGGCACCTAGCTTCAGCCTGGTGCAATTGCAGCCATTTGGGGAATGAACCAGAGGATGGAAGATTCTCTCTCTCTCTCTCTCTCTCTCTTCGTTCTCTGTAATTCTGCCTTTCAAACAAATAAAAATAAATCTCAAACAAATAAATCTTTACAATTTTAGTTAGAAATTAAGCATTAGGAAATGCTTGATCAGATGGAGAAAATGAGATTTCTGCAAGAATTTTTCATTTTTATTAACTTACAAACTCAGGAAGCACACACAGATCCTCACAAATACACACATAACCCCTGCTGCCATTAGCTGCTAGCTAGGGCAAGGTAGAAACTAGATTGTGGTCTAATACTTTCCTGGAAAGCAAAATGTGGAGATGATCCAGGCAAAATTAAAAAAAAATAAATAAATAAGTGTGCTACAACTTATTTCTGCAATTCCTTTTAAAATATGTAAATATGTATGTTTTATACTTATGCTCAACCTGTTTCTCCAATTCCACTGCAGAGTATGTTGACCAGATAAATGTGATTCTGTCTTCATAATTTACCAAATGATATATCACTTTATGGGTAAATGTCAACATGGCATCACCCCCCTCAGAATGCACTTCAAAATAAGATAATATGATACATATTTCTTATTCTAAATATAATAAAAGTGAAATAGAATATTAAAGTCACAGAATATTCCCAGAGAAGCTTTGACAGAGAAAATGAACAGCCTTCAGAGCCCGAAGACAAACATGGAAGAATAATCATTCTCAACGTTTCAGCCATGTGTTCTTCTCTGTCAACGACTTGTAACAACTGCATGATTAGAGCTACAGTTGCTGGAATGTAATCAGGACTATTGTAGTGCCCTTGGAAGCATGAACTCTGCAGTAACTGTATGCTTGCCCTCAGTCCTCTTTTCAGTTGGTTTAATTGGATGAAAGAGGATAGCAATGCCTAGTTACAAATCACCACTAGAAATTTAGGGAGCACAGATACTAAATGAAAGCATGGAAGTATGTGCACGAGTTTCTGGGTTTTTCTCTGTGGGTAGCTTCTCTGACTCCTACCAAGTCTAACCTCTTAGGAACAGATCATCAGCTGAGAGATGGCATTTTATTCTCACATAACCGTTTTTGATTATCAAATACATGTAAATATCAAAATTGTTAATAGTTTTCTAACTTAGGTTTGTCCTTGATGTTTAGAAAATTTGTCTTCGTAGAAAGACCTGTAAAGATGACTGTATGTTTGAGGTCATTGCATGGTCACTTACAGGCACCTCGCTCTGTTTATTCAACAGTTTTAATTATTTTTTAAAAAATCTTATTTATTCATTTTATACACACACACACACACACACATACAGAGAGAGAGAGAGAGAGAGAGAGAGAGAGAAAGAAAATGTCTTCCAGGGCGCCAGGAGCCCAGAAAACCATCCAAATCTCCCATGTGGTGGCAGAGGCCGAAGCACTTGGGTACCCACCTGCTCCTTTCCAAGACACATTATCTGGGTACTGGATTGGGTGCAGAGCAGCTAGCACTCCAACTCGGACTTCAGTAAGGGATGCTGCAATTGCAGATGGTGGCTTAACTTGCTGAGCCGTAATGCAACCTTCCAACAGTTTTAATTATAAAAACTATTAAGAAACAAGGCTGTGCTGTGGGGGCTGGTGCTGTGGCATAGTAGGTAAAAGCCACTGCCTGCAGTGTCTGTATCCCATATGGACACTGGTTTGAGTCCTGGCTGCTCCACTTCCAATCCAGCTCTCTGCTATGGCCTGAGAAAGCAGTGGAAGGTGGCCCAAGTCCTTGGGCCCCTGCACCCACGTGGGAGACCCGGAAGAAGCTCCTGGCTCCTGGCTTCAGATTGGCACAGCTGCAGCCATTGCGCCAGTTCAGGAGTGAACCAGCAGATGGAAGACTTCTCTCTGTCTCTCTCTTTCTCTACTTCTCCTTCTCTCTCTGTGTAACTCTGACTTTCAAATAAATAAATGAAGTCTTTAAAAAAAGACTGTACTGTAAGCAACTAGTGCATGCATGCACTGTTTTACTGTAGACTTTAATGCACAAAGATGCCATTCGTTAATTTCTAATATTTGAATTCCCTCACAGAAAAAATAAACAAAATCAACATTGGTATGTGATGACTCTTTCATGTCATTTTCTCCTCTCAATTTTAGATAAGTCCTCAGCCTTTTCAATTTTCATGGCCATCTTTTTTCACCTTTAAGGAAAATGTATCTATTCTTACATATTAAAAAATAACAGCATTAATGTGCATTTATTTTCTAGCCTTTCTTTGGGTTATTCAAAACATGAAAAATTGTTACATGTAAAATGAGCTTATAAAAATCAGATACATGTTTGATGGTTTTTCAGAATCAGTGCTTATATAATAGGAAACTATTAGCCAAAAATATCACTGTAAGAAAATCACAAGCAGGTATATTAAGTACACTATCTCATGCTACGTAAAATGCCATTGAAATTTTATTTCAAAGTTAGAGAAAATAAAGAGAAAAACACAAAACCAAAGTATGCATGAATGAAAGTAAATATACGATAATATATAATAATAATTATTATAATTATATATATTATTTAATATATAATATGTTATATAATATATAATATTATAATATATTATAATAATTATTATTATATATAATATATATATAAATGCAATTACCCTCAGATTACTCCAAGTGATGAAGAAGAGCAGAGGGATAAATAATTTTTAAAATATTTGAAAGTCAGGGTTACACACACACACACACACACACAGGGAGAGAGAGAGAGAGAGAGAAAGGGAGGGAGGGAGAGGGAGGGAGAGAGAGAGAGAGAGAGAATCTTCCATACACTGTTTCACTCTGCAGATGGCCACAATGTCCAGTGCTGGGCCAGGCTGAAGCCAGGAGCCAGAAGATTCTTCTGGGTCTCCCACATAGATTCAGGGGCCCAAGGACTTAGTCCACCTTCTGCTGGTTTTCTCAGGCCATTAGCAGAGACCTGGATCAGAAGTGGAGCAGCTGGGACTTGGAGGATTGCCACCATTGCAGGTGGCTGCTTTACCTGCTATGTCACAACATAGGAATGCAGAATATATTTTAAATAAATATCTATGAAACAAAATCCCCACTAATCGTTTTTATTTTGACCCTAAAACATAATTATACTTTTATCATATTAAATGAATATGTTTGTGACTTATATTAAGCTAAAATTACTTTGCTTCAAAGAAAAAACGTAAAAGTAAAATTCATTAATATTAAATCGTCTGTGATGCCTCAGCTTCGCACTGTGTGAATTTCAGAAACCAAAACAGCAGCAAGATGTCTTCCATCTGTAATGTCAGAGCACTCAATATTGAGAGATGAAATCAATGCTAGCTAGAAGTAATCCTTTCCAATCAATTATACACTAATGGGTTTCTGATCAAAACTAAATAGCCCAGTAAGTGTTCAAAATCCACCCTTTAATAAATATGAGTGGGCTGGCGCTGCAGCTCAATAGGCTAATCCTCTGCCTAGCAGTGCCGGCACACCGGGTTCTAGTCCCGGTCGAGGCGCCGGATTCTGTCCCGGTTGCCCCTCTTCCAGGCCAGCTCTCTGCTGTGGCCCTGGAGGGCAGTGGAGGATGGCCCAAGTGCTTGGGCCCTGCACCCGGATGGGAGACCAGGAGAAACACCTGGCTCCTGGCTTCGGATCAGCACGGTGCGCAGGCTGTGGTGGCCATTGGAGGGTGAACCAACGGCAAAGGAAGACCTTTCTCTGTCTCTCTCTCTCACTGTCCACTCTGCCTGTCAAAAAAATAAATAAACAAATATGAGTGATCGTGAAGCACACTAAACAAAGGAGCTCTGAATTCATGACCTTGTTTCCTGCAATGGCCAAGATCAAGGTTGATATTTTTGGTAGCTAGATTCTAAACACAACTGGCCATTATAATATGATGACAGCATTAAACTATCTGATTATCTGTTAAACTCCGTGTCCTGTAAATGACTCTCCAAGGACCAAATGTTTTCCATTTATGGAAGATAGTCTTCCTTCTCCATACTGAGAGACAAAAAAAAATCAATCTTGAGTCCAGAACATGCTGTTTCAACAACGTGTTACAACATTGCACCAGAATTAATTGTTCAGCCGGCCATGCACCTGCTGAACTCTCAGTGTCTGCAGGATGGCCTGTTCCATTGTACCCTCTGTATCTGCTCAGCATTACAGGGTTCTTCTATCCAAGGACAACTAGTAAGTGTTGACTGAACAATCCCGTGAATCATCTGTTTTTATTAAAAAATTAAACATCTCAATTTTGACATGCATAATAACATCCACATTCAATAGAATTCAAGTTCAAATTGTGATTTATATTCTCTTAGTATTATAACAGGGCACTTCAAACAGCTCCTGGAAGATGGAATTAAAAGAAGTTTATAAAGGTGAAACAATTTTTGAAGTTGATACTATTTTTTTTTCATAATAAACCTTCCCCAGGAACTATCTGAGAACTCTCATATATCTAAGACCTAAGATCTCTTTTTATAATACCTTTTACTTGACCCCACGTTTTTTCTAATTAAAAGTATATCACCATCTCCTCCAGAGAAAATGCTTAGTGAAACAGTTATTTAATGTTGAAGTCTGTATATTCTTAAAACTGGCACTTGGCAGGAGTACAGTGCGAGCAGATGTTTATTAGAGCTCCAGAATAGGACAGACACTTAAAGATATTGAGGGATTCAGTGCACTGGTTCTGCAAGCTGCTGTCAGAGAGCTGGAAGACTCCATGGCCTTTCTGTGTATTGCTGTTTTCAGCAATAACATTTGCATTTTAATCTGCAGGGATGTTCATATCTTCCTGCCAGCCAGTATTAGCATCCTGTCCAGAACCATCAAGCTAGAAGCATGATGGCTTGACAAATATTTTCATTTCACTTAGCAAATATTTCTTCCATCATCGAAAAGTTAACGCCTCCATAACCAGAACTTACATCACTTTGGAGGGGTCTAAAACTTCATTTAAACAAACAAAAGTGATTTCCTAAGGAATTATATAGCCATGACAAATCAACAGTTTGAATAAAGGAGTAGACACAGAAGCCTCCGTGGCATCTGCAGTGGATAGAATTCAAAGTGCTCAGAGGGGAAAACATCGCCCTTAGTTATGCTTGCTTACTTTAGTGGAAATTACACATGCATATCAGAGGAGAAGCTATTCCCGCTCAACTCACTGAACATTCTAATTAGAGAGAGCCACACAGTGCTCATCCAATTACACCTATGGACTTACTAAAAGCACTTATGTAAGCAGGAATATGAATTAGCACGGGTTACCCAAAAACATAGACAAAAATAAAGCACACTATTGAATTAGAAGAAAGACCAGCTATTAAATGATTAATGTTTTCTGTTTATGAAGCGTTTTTTAAAGGATATAGAATGGAGAAAATATGCTACCTGTTCCATTTTTAAGAAGTCATTAAATGAAACTTTTACCAATACTATCCCCCAAAGATGTTTGGCAACATATACTCAAATGAGATATTGTAAATTCCAAAAATTTCTTGAAGGTATCAATTTATTTTCTAATATTGAGAGGAAAAAATAAGGATTAACAGAACAAAACATAGACTTGAAACATCACAGTGCTTTATAGTGTATCATATTTTATGAACAAAATATTCTCTTTATGAGAATTGTTAGCTTAGGGGTTAAGGTAACTGCATCCCATATCAGAGTACCTGCATTGGATTCCTGACTCTAGTTTCCTGCTAAAGCAAATCCTGGGAGGCAGTGGTGATGGTGCAGTTAACTGATTTACTCAACCCACTTGGGAGAGCTTGTTGAGTTCCCAGGTCCTAGTTCAGTGCCAATCCCCTGCAATCAGCCATACGGCACCTAGACACAGGTACAGGAACCTGGGAATGAGTCATCAGGTATGACCAACATTCATTCTCTCTCTCTCTCTCTCTCTCTCTCTCTCTCTCTCTCTCCCATATCTCTATCTCCGTATCTCTCTCCCCCCTTTCAATTTGATTAATTAATTTTTAAAATATTCTATTGTGTTTCCACATCACAGTCCTGTCCCGTCTCCTTCACTGAAACTCTGGAATTACCCACTCACAACCTGCACTTCTTCATCTCTTTCCGTGATACACACATGTTCATAACACTGGACTATAGCAGAAAAATAATAACACTCTAAATCTGGAGTCAAACCAACTAAAGTGTTTGTATTGATGTCCCTATCACTATCTCTGTGATTGCAATCCAGAAAGCTAGTATTAGTGCATTGGTGGTAGTTGGCAAACAAAAAAATAATCTTTCCCATTCCTGCTTTGGCTGTCTTTTTCTCCTGCGTGGTTCCGCAGCATTGATTGAAGACAATAAAGCGCATAGGAGAAGACATTTCACTATTTCCTTTAATAACGTCTAGCCAGGAAGGAAATAAGGAGGCAAAGAGTATAATTTATATAAATGCTCCATTTTCTGTATACTTTGTTATGACCATATTGATCAAATATATTAATTTGCATGCTGGATGATCCTGAGTGTAGAAACATGCATTTATTCGTCTTTGTTTACCCCACAGAGCTTAGCTCGGAGCCAAATAGACAGGAAACACGGAAGAACTTTCACAGAGTTAAAGAAATATAATTAGTTACTTAAATTTCCTGTTTAATTATTTACTTCCGACTGGAAATATGTATACCAAACTTCTTGCATTCTTTTCTTTTCAAGATATTATGTGCTTAGACATTTCCAAAGTTGGGAATCAAGATAGGAAAATCATTTTGGTATACTTCTAAAGGAAAATCATATTAAACTACATCATCTTAATTGTCAACTTGTTGCCAAGGAGACAATACACTGCATTAAGCGAGTGTTTGGACTTGGACTAAGCAGTCCCTCATCACTCAGGATATTAGTACTATAAGCTA
This sequence comes from Oryctolagus cuniculus, assembly GCF_051225735.1. NCBI lineage: Eukaryota > Metazoa > Chordata > Mammalia > Lagomorpha > Leporidae > Oryctolagus > Oryctolagus cuniculus. The sequence continues at coordinate 7,589,188 of NC_142874.1, read as the reverse complement.
TGCTCTGTATACTTTGGGGCAGAGTCTTCTATCTACTGCATTTGTGATGGCTTCTATTTCTATTGTACACTGACCAATAATTCATTCTGAAATGACTTGTATCTTATTTTTCATGAATCAGTGAGGTCTCATGTTTTCCTATGACTCATCGTTTCTTTGATCCTTGCTTAAAGTATGAGTGCTTTAATGGGGACACGTGCTGTCGTAGGTTGAACTGCTGCTTGGGACGCCTGCATCCTATATCAGAGTATCTGGTTCAAGTGCCAGCTTCTCTGTGCTTTCAATCCAGCTCCGTGCTGATGCAGCCGGAAGGTAGCAGATGGTGGCCCATGCGCTCATGTTTCTGTTACCCATGTAGAAGACCCATTTGTAGCTCCAGGCTCCCAGGTTTGGTCTGGCCCAGCTCCAGATACTATAGGCCTTTGGAATGTGAATCAAAAGATGGAAAAAATCTGTCTCTTACTCTCTCTCACTCTCTCGCTACCCCCGGTCTTTTCTCCACTCTCTTATTTTCTGTCACTCTGTGTTTCCAATAAATGAGTGAATATCTATTTTTAAGTCTTCTTTATTGATTAGTCCACCAGGTTGTGACTTTCAGCACCAGGTTTTACCATCCAGCTATAATTTGGCTTTAACAGTGATAAAAAATTTCATTTGTTTTGATTCTTTTCCTATTTCTACTGTGGACATATTATTACATATTTTACTGTCAACGTTCAACAGCTAGACAATCCTCCCATAACAATAAGGACAAATGTCTGTCATTATAGGATTAAAGTAGGATTCCCCTAATTTAGCAAGAGCTACATCACCCAAGTCAATATCCTAAACCCAGATGATGCTGTTGAACTTGGAATATTTCCAAAAGAACTGAGATACAGTAAGTGAAATGAGCTATGAATTTAGATAGTTAAGCACAAAATACTGTAAAATCTCTATCATTTTACATAAATTACACTTCAAAAGAAACTTGTTTAGATACGCTGGTTTAAATAAGATGCATTGTTAATATATACGCCATCTGATTTTGTTTAGCTTTTGTTATTGCGGCTACTAGAAAGTTTTAAATTACATACGTTCACATTACATTGGATTTGGACAGTATGAAATGTAGAATACTACTGAAGCAAAGTCTAACTACATTGCCTTGGTTAGTAGTCCACATTTATTTCCATTAGTAGTAGTTTTCTAATAATCCAATATATGAGGAAGACTGAAAAGACTTCACAGTTTCCATTTCTCATTTCACATACTGGCATTTATTTCCCAAATACCATTTTTTAAAAATTTTATAGTATAAATAATGACAAAGTTTAATTATTCAATAACTTTCAGGATAAAATTATTGTCACAATAGCTCCTTTTATATTTGATAAAGCCAAATATAAAGTGTTGTGTTTTCTTCCATTCACACATATGTTACAGCATAACCATTTATTTAATTTTAAATGGAATTGTTATTACAAAATGTTTGACATACTGAATTCTCCAGGTACAATTATTTCTGACAATCTACTTTGATGGGTATTTTGGCTTATTTGGACACTTACCATAAATGTCTGCAATGTTTCTCATGTTCTGCCACAAAGTACCCATTTATAGATTTTATCTATATGATAGAACAAATGCACTGTGTTGGAAAATTTATATAGCAAAATATAAATATGATAAAATTTTCCTTATGATGCATGTTATAATAATAAAATTGTTTTGTGGGAAATAAATAAGCAAATTGAATATGATTCCTGAGGATAAGTTAAATACCTGGATGTGAAGCAGACAGTGGCTGGAGAATCGTTTTATTCAATATTCGTTTTCAGTGCATTAAGAGCTAATTCTTATGGAAATGCCTATGACTGGTGAGGTTGCCTTACCTGCAGGACAATCAGTAAACAAGTTTGTGAGATGACTTTTTGGATGATGAGTTGCATAATGTGGAAAATATCAATGAGAAGCCTGAGCATTAAAAATCTACGGTCATATATAAAACAAATGGTCACTGTCATAAGTATTATTAAATGTTTATTTTCCCATAAATCCTATCTCTATTGCTGTCCCTCAAGATGGGTTTATATTTTTGGCTGCAATGGGCTCTTTTATTCTGTTTCCACTGGTTTATAAAATAAAACCTAAAAATTATCTCTCTGGGGCTTGTTATTGATATCCAACATCAATGAACAAGGTTAATTTTGTTAAATAATTCATTATTAACAGAAGTTGGGGACATATCCACACTTATACTAAAACTATGACAAGTATACAAACACAGAAACTCATTGTAAAATAATTATTAGGATACATAGGATATGGAATGTCTTTAGTGGTATATATAATTATAAGAAGCAAACAGAAATACAAGAAAATGAAGATTCTTTTAAATAAATGCCCATATTTTTTCTCAAAGTATCTTTTTAAATTTTCTGTTGTCTGTCTACGATTTCTCTCTGGGTATCATAATGTTTTGAACAGTTTTAACAGCATTATGGACAGATGGTAAGTGTAAAGAAAATGTAAGTCAGGTTTAAGAAATATTATCAAAACCCACATGAGCTTTAGGTTATTGCTTCCAAACTAATAATTAAATTTTCAGAGAATCAGTAGCAATGGAAAGTATATAGTTCAAACTGGTAAGCATATATAAAATTCATATAAAATTCCAAACAATTTTTCATTAATATGACATCAAGGTATAGGATATAATTTTTAACATGTTAAATGTCTAAGAAGCACTACAGAGTTTTGAAAGTACTTTCCAATAATTAACATTGGTTTTTAGTCATATAAATATTATTTATTTTCATACATTTTATCCTTCTTACTAACATACAGATAACATTTCCAAATACACATTTTATAGAAACTATCTACCAGATATTAATACATATATTTTATAAATTTATCCTGTTGCAAAATATGTTTTATTTTTCTAAGCCTTAACAAATATTTTCTAAATGATCTCAACTTGCCTATAGATATCAATTAGAAATTAAATGACTTATATGAGGACAATGCTTACATTTGATTACATGGAACACAAGAGGATTAAGTATAATATTAGTTCAATGTGTTATTAGACAACTGAACATTGATACTCATTAAAATTTTACCACTTGTGATACTGAATTTCATGTAGAAATTGAATGTGTTGTGTGGTACTTTGCATGAAGATGATGGACACTGTTCAGTCACCCATGAAAACTGGATTGTACAAGGCGTGAGAAAATTAGGAGCCAGTGCTGTGGCATAGAAGGTTAAGCCTCCATCTGTGATACCTGCATCCCATATGGACAGCAGCTCAAGTCCTGGTTGCTCCACTTCCCATCCAGCTCCCTGCTAATGTTCCTCGGAAAGCAGTGGACATGGCCCAAATGCTTGGACCTTGCACCCACATAGGAAACCCAGAGGAAGCTTCTGGCTTCAGACCAGCCCAGCTCTGGCCTGTGTGGCCTTTTGGGGAATGAACCAGTTAGTTGATTTATTATGTTTCAAAAATATAAAGGCTGAATTTTCCTCTTAAAAGAGACAAGCGGTCAGACTCAGAGTAAAAAATAATGCTAGGTATGATATTTCCAAGAAACATCTAACTTTAGAAATAGAGGCAGGCTGAATATAATGAATATAGGAACTAAATATTGCGTCTTTTGCTCACTCCTAATCACATGTAGTCTTGTCTTTCCTCCTGCAGCAGGGACTGAAATGGTAGAAACACAACTCCTGACTGGCAAGCAAATCAAGACTGTGTTATTTGTGGTGACTGGGCTCCATTTCCATGATCTGATGCCTGCATCATGCATGTGAAGGAGGAGTGATGGGAACTCACTCAGCGGCAGCTTCCCTCCATGCCAGAATACCGCAAGGGTCCTGGGATCTTGGCATGAGAGGGGCGGGGATTCCCATACTTCCCCTCACCCAGACTTTCCATTCATATTTCATCACCTAACTCGCCTTGAAATACCTCAGTGGTTTTCTGCATTGAACTGTTAGAGATACACATGGGGAGAGTCCAGGAAAATGCAATTGAAAAGAAAGCAAGGAAGAAAAGGACTAAAAAGAATAAAGGGTGACGTTACCTGACTTACATGACGCACACGTGCCAGATGACACTTGCCTCCCTTCCAAGCCCACACCATCACGTCTTATTACAGAAGTCATTGCTAGCTCCCAGAGAAGAGGGCAATGGAGTTTTATCTTTGATTGTTGAGTAACAGACATCGGTGATCACCTCCACACAGAGACACCAATGCTACCTGTCATACACACACGAAGTCGCCTCTACAGGAGGCATCGGAGCCAAGTGGGAGACTGCAGTGACTCACATTGAAGACAGCAAGAAGGAAACAGTTGCTTGCATCATCCCTCCCTTGTTCCCAGGAGCACCACAAGGAGAGATGCCTTCTGCTTGAGAGAGAGAGAGAGAGAGAGAGAACGAGCAAACTGAATCTTAGCGCCAAGCCCACGTCCCCCCAGTTCCATACCTATGGAGTGAAAATCGGGAGCTTCTTCCACAGCCTGGTGGCCTCTGCCACCCTTCCTCCAAGATGATTGCAAAGCCAACCTACAGCACGAGGGCAAGAGAAGGAACTTAGGACACTGTCTCAAAGCACAGAGCCGCGTCTACTCTGCCAAGACTCAGCAGCTGAGAAAGACGTGAGGTTTCTAGTCCCCGTCCAGTGCTCCTAGAGCGTTTAGACTTGCCTGGAGTGAGGTAGAGATCCTCACTTTAGGAGGCTGGACTGATTTTGTTGGCATTGGTGGACACGCTCAGGAGTTTGAAGGGACCCTTGACTGTCTTTAAGCGTGACCAGCCTGTGGCCAGAATGTACTATAACCCTGACTAGAAAGCAGGGAGCCATGGACTGCATCTTTAGACTCAGTGTTGGGCTGGTAAACCCCAAGCCTGGGCAGATTTTAATGGTTCCTATTACCTAGGTAAGTGCCTGTGGACAATCTCGACTGCCCAAGCATAAGGCAGACACCTCATCCCTGGTGAGATACACGTATTTTGGCATGCATGATAATCAGTCTCTCATAGTCCTGGCATATTTCCCTAGATCGAACAGTATTTGGGGACTATAAGACCCTCTTTTTTTTTTTTTTTTTTTTTTTTTTGACAGGCAGAGTGGACAGTGAGGGAGAGAGAGAGAGAAAGGTCTTCCTTTGCCGTTGGTTCACCCTCCAATGGCTGCCACGGCCGGCACGCTGTGGCTGGCACATCACGCTGATCCGATGGCAGGAGCCAGGTGCTTCTCCTGGTCTCCCATGGGGTGCAGGGCCCAAGGACCTGGGCCATCCTCGACTGCACTCCCTGGCCACAGCAGAGAGCTGGCCTGGAACAGGGGCAACCGGGACAGAATACGGCGCCCTGACTGGGACTAGAACACGGAGTACCGGTGCCGCAGGCAGAGGATTAACCTATTGAGCTGCGGTGCCAGCCCTAGAAGGCCCTCTTAGAACCTGCCTAAGTAGCTGAAAGATTGCCTTTATCACACGTCTTACAGCCTCAAGCAGACAGCAAACTATAAAACAGTTTTGGGACTAAGTGCCAAGCCAATAGAACTCAACATTGACCAGATCCTAATGATCGTGGTTCACAGGCCATTGCCCAAAGTGGACCTCTGGACCTGTCTCAATGCTCAACAGAGTTAAATGGCCCTGATTAAGCCATAGTTAATATCTCCAGTGGCATCACATCAGCATGGAGCACTGAGACCACTTTACCAGCTGAGAGACCATACAAGGTGAGTTTCAGTTTTACCCCAAACCAGGGCTGATCTTGGTGAGCTGAGGGCTCTGGATGTGACCTGGCATGGTATTGTGAGCACAGGACTTGATCATTTTCATTTCATTTCATTATGTGATATTAATATCCTATTTTCAATAAAATAGTATGTATATACATGCATAAAGTATCTACAGATAATATATGAAGAAATGTTAAAATTTTATAAACCTAAAATTAAATCAGTAAATATAATTTTTTTAACTTTTATTTAATGAATATAAATTTCCAAAGTACGGCTTATGGATTACAATGGCTTCCCCCCCATAACGTCCCTCCCACCCACAACCCTCCCCTTTCCCACTCCCTCTCCCCTTTCATTCACATGAGGCTTCATTTTAGATTCTCTTTATATACAGAAGATCAGTTTAGCATATATTAAGTAAAGATTTCAACAGATTGCTCCCACACAAAAACATAAAGTGAAAAATAATAGATGATTTTTTAAATGATGAAGAAATCAGATCAGACCTATTGTCATGTTTAATCCCAGTGAGAGTCAAGTTGGGAATTGATAATTTCTTCTTCTTTTTTTTTTTTTTTTTTTTTTTTTTTTTTTTTTTTTTACAGAAGATCAGTTTAGTATACATTAAGTAAAGATTTCAACAGTTTGCACCCCCATAGAAACACAAAGTGAAATATACTGTTTGAGTACTCGTTATAGCATTAAGTCTCAATGTACAGCACATTAAGGACAGAGATCCTACATGAGGAGTAAGTGCACAGTGACTCCTGTTGTTGACTTTACAAATTGACACTCCTTTTATGGCATCAGTAATCTCCCTATGCACCAGTCATGAGTTTCCAAGTCTATGGAAGCCCTCTGAGTTCTCCGACTCTTATCTTGTTTAGACAAGGTCATAGTCAAAGTGGAAGTTCTCTCCTCCCTTCAGAGAAAGGTACCTTCTTTCCACTGGGATCTCACTCACAGAGATCTTTCATTTAGGTGGTGTTTGTGTGTTTTTTTTTTTTTTTTTTTTTTTTTTTTTTTTTTTTTTTTTGCTAGAGTGTCATGTTTTTCCATGCCTGAAATACTTTCATGGGCTTTTCAGCCAGATTGGAATGCCTTTAGGGCTGATTCTGAGGCCAGAGTGCTATTTAGGACATCCGCCATTCTATGAGTCTGCTGAGTATCTCGCTTCCCATGTTGGATCACTCTCCCCTTTATTTATTCTATCAGTTAGTATTAGCAGGTACTAGACTTGTTTATGTGCTCCCTTTGACTCTTAGTCCTTTCATTATGATCAATTGTGAACTGAAATTGATCACTTGGAATAGTGAGATGGCGTTGGTACATGCCACCTTGATGGGAATGAATTGGAATCCCCTGGTATGTTTCTAACTCTCCCATTTGGGGCAAGTCAGCTTGAGCATGTCCCAAATTGTACATCTCTTCCCTCTCTTATTCCCACTCTTATGTGTAACAGGGATCACATTTCAGTTATAACCCGATAATGAATCATCTGAAAAAGAAATAAAAAATTGCATTTCCGATTGCTACAAATGAATAACTAAATAACTTAATAAAGTACCTGGGGGTAAATTTAACCAGAAAAGTGAAAACTACAATGGAAACTGTAAGTCACTGATGAAAGAAATTAAAGAGAACACAAAGAAATAAAAAGACAACCCATGTTCATGGATTGCAATAATCAATATCACTAAAATGTGTACTACAAAACACTTGGCAGACTCAGTGCAATCATATCTCAAAAACACGTTTCACAGAAGTAGAAAAACATGATGATTAAGTTTGCATGGAATCAGGCCGGCGCCGCGGCTCACTAGGCTAATCCTCTGCCTAGCTGCGCCGGCACACCAGGTTCTACTCCCGGTCGGGGCGCTGGATTCTGTCCCGGTTGCCCCTCTTCCGCGCCAGCTCTCTGCTGTGGCCAGGGAGTGCAGTGGAGGACGGCCCAAGTGCTTGGGCCCTGCACCCCATGGGCCCTGCACTCCATCTCCATGGGAGACCAGGAAAAGCACCTGGCGCCTGGCTCCTGCCATCGGATCAGCGCGGTGCGCCGGCAGCAGTGTGCCGGCTGCGGCGGCCATTGGAGGGTGAACCAACGGCAAAGGAAGACCTTTCTCTTTGTCTCTCTCTCTCCCTGTCCACCCTGCCTGTCAAAAAAAAAAAAAGTTTGTATGGAATCACAAAAGACCTTAAAAATAAAGTGATTTAGTGCACGCGCTTGCACACAAACACACACACACAGAGCAAAGCAAAAGGCATTACACTACCTGACTTTAAAGTATATTACAAAGATGTTTGGACAGCATGGTACAGGCATAAACACATATCCATGGACCAACAGAAAATAACAGAAACCCCAGAAATATACACATTCATGCATAGCCAACTGATCTTTGACAAAAATGCTAAGAACATGCAATGCAGAAAGGATAGTCTTTTTAATAAATAGTGTTGGCAAAAGTGGAAATTGACATGTTAATGAATCAAAATAGAATTTTATCATGTTAAAATAAACTGAAAACTTAATAAAGACTTAAATATGAGACCTAAAACTTTGAGGCTATTAGACAACAGCTTCAGGAATACAAGTAAAGATATTTGAAGTAACAAGGATTTTCCATATCAGATCCTGAAGGCACAGGAAATAATTGAGTGACCATTTGTACACATGAGTCACGGCATAGATGACTGAAAAGGTGCAGCTATGCTCTGCCGATTGCTACCTACGACTAATATCTCTAACAATTATAAAATTTGGGCCCTGAATTCTCACACCTGTTGAGTCCCAGAAAAGGAAATGAAAAACCACTCTACGGAGACAAGTTCTCCATCCAGGGCTAAATATATTTATTCATTGATTTCCCAGTTAAAATTGCTGATTTTGTAATATTGAAAATCATCTGAATAAAAATCAACATAATCAACTAAAAGAATATTTAAAGTAGTGTGTTCCAAATATACTGTTATGTGATGCTACTTTAGAAATTTATGAGAAAGTGGAATTAAAATTAAAGATAAGTTTATTTTGGTCCAAAAATGTTTGAAATCCATGCATACTAGTGTACTTCAAACAGTTCATGGAAATGCATCTAGTAAAACTAATGCACGAGTTTGTATAAAAGTTGTACCAAAAATCAACACCTTTAAACTCTTAAGAGTACTCTCATATTTGATAATTGATTTGATCTTTTTTTAAATTTTTTTTTTAATTTTTTGACAGGCAGAGTGGACAGTAAGAGAGAGAGAGACAGAGAGAAAGGTCTTCCTTTGCCATTGGTTCACCCTCCAATGGCCGCCGCGGCCAGCACACCACGCTGATCTGATGGCAGGACGACCGGGACTAGAACCTGGTGTGCCGGCGCCGCTAGGTGGAGGATTAGCCTAGTGAGCCGCAGCGCCGGCCTGATAATTGATTTGAACATTACCTTTACCTTTCTAAGGGTCCAGAGAGGAATTCAAGTAATTTTTGTAACTTGGAATTCAGTAAAAGAAATCATTTTATTAGAGTGAAGTTTGTTCATGTTTAATTTGGAACTCAAAGGAATTAACTCCAACATCAAAATGTGCACGCTTTTTTTCTGGAGTGAAGCCCCAGGCTTTGAAGCTCAGCATCAGTCCTCATTCTCTGCAGGTCTTGTCCCCCTGGGTGTCAGCCACACATGACCTGCTAGGGAAATGCAGTCGCATCAATGCCTACAGTCTGGCTGCTTTTTCTCTGCCATGGATGTGGTTTCTTCAAGACAATCTAGAATTATGTCACAGTAAGTTTTCCATGTTTTCTTCTTCAAGAAAGTCCAAAATGTTAAAACAGCTATAAGTGGGGCCAGCGCTGTGGCGCAGAGGATTAAAGCCCTGGCCTGAAGAGCCAGCATCCCATATGGGCATTGGTTCTAGTCCCGCTGCTCCTCTCCTGATCCAGCTCTCTGCTATGGTCTGGGAAAGCAGTAGAAGATGGCCCAACTCCTTGGGCCCTGCACCTGTGTGGGAGACCAAGAAGAAGCTCCTGGCTCCTGCCTTCACATTGGCACAGCTCTGGCTGTTGTGGCCATCTGGGGAGTGAACCAGTGGATGGAAGACCTCTCTCTCTGTCTCTACCTCTCTCTGTAACTCTGTCTTTCAAATAAATAAAATAAATCTTAAAAAAAGAGCTGTAAGCATGTAACAAACCTAGTCCCACACCCATAATATTGAGAAGGAAACAAAACCACAGCTTTTAGAGAAGTTATCCTAGGCCAGATTTTGTTTACCCAGTTTGGCCTCATATTTAACGTTACCGGATAATAAGACCAAAATAAACTTCTGTATTAAGTGCTTCTTCTTGGAAGGAGTGTAGTTGGAGAAAAGCCAGATTTCAGGAGTGACAGTGTCCACCTTCTGCTATTCCTCTCGTCTCCATCCTGCCATCCTCCCTGCTCTACTGATTCTGAACCAAGTTACACGGTGCCGTCTGCCTTCTCCTACTTCTGAACAGTCAAAGGCTTCTGCAGAAACCTGCAAAACCATAGCTGCTGCTCTGTTTCATGGTCTCCAACCTGGAGGGATGCATTACAACTGCATCTGCCAAACGTTTATGCACTCCCCACACTCCCCTTGCATATCCTGCACAACATGAACCCACATGTTTTGACTACGTCCAGCTGAAAATCTCATTCTTTCACATTTTGTAAATTGTATTTTATGTAAATCATATAAGAAAAATAAACAAAATGAAATACCTATGAATTAATCCAAATATTTGCATTTTATTCAGGTAAAAGTCTTCAAGTGATGTGGACTTTCTCTAGGGCCAGTTGCTTCATACTAAAAATTTAGAAATAATGAATAATGTAAGTTTATATTGTGATTTAAATATTCAAAATGTGAACTGTGCCCATTCAACACTATTTCTTTTGAACAAAGTAACAGATATAATGTTACTTTTACCAATATTGCATGTTATTCCTATCATGTAATCTTATCAATGATAGGATCCAAATACTACTACTTTAGTTAAATTGTTTTCATTGAAATTCTCTCAAATGAGCCATTTTCATCCACTTCCTTGAAGGACTCCCTTACTCTGAATCCCTGCTTCGGAACACACATGCACCCACACTGTACACACATCTGTTTCTTTATAATATCTATTCGATAAAGGATACAACAGTAATAGGAAAGCTGGACCTACTATAGGACACAGTTAAATACTTGTGCTGAAAATCTGCTGTTACTAGTTGGTCCAGACCTTGTGAATCTATGCCAAAACCCAGAGTTTGAAACTACCAGGATCAATACCCACAGCACTCGTGTGGTATCAAGTGTATCCAAATGGAAAGCAAGCTTGCAAAAGATCAGCAACAACTTCCAGATAAAAAAACTGTCCATTCAACAACCTCCTCCGGGAGGCAAAGCTAGTGACTCCATCATTCTACCTATAATTACTTGGGTTTCTACAGTAAATGGAAGCTGCTAGAAGGAATTGGAATGTGTGCTGAGTGAGCCCATTTCTTAATGTCTGCTACTGAGATAGAATTAAAATCACCCAGGATCAGCACTGCAGAGCAGAGATCGAGCCACCACCTGGAGCACTGGCACCACATATAGGCAACGGTTCAGGTCCATGGTGCTCCACTTCTGATCCAGCTCCCTGCTAATGGCCCGGGGAAGCAGCCAATGTTGGCCCAAGTTCCTGGGTCCCTGCCACCCATGTGAGAAACCTGGAAGAAGCCCCTGGCTCCTAGCTTTGCCCTGGCCCATCTCTGGCTATTGCAGCCAGTTGGGGAGTGAACCAATGGGATAGAAGATTCTCTGAGCCGGCGCCGTGGCTCAATAGGCTAATCCTCCACCTTGCGGCGCCGGCACACCGGGTTCTAGTCCCGGTTGGGGCGCCGGATTCTGTCCCGGTTGCCCCTCTTCCAGGCCAGCTCTCTGCTATGGCCAGGGAGTGCAGTGGAGGATGGCCCAGGTGCTTGGGCCCTGCACCCCATGGGAGACCAGGAAAAGCACCTGGCTCCTGGCTCCTGCCAGGATCAGCGCGGTGCGCCGGCTGCAGCGGCGGCCATTGGAGGGTGAACCAACGGCAAAGGAAGACCTTTCTCTCTCTGTCTCTCTCTCTCACTGTCCACTCTGCCTGTCAAAAAAAAAAAAAAAAAAAAAAAAGAAGATTCTCTGTCTCTCCTTCCCTCCCTATAACTGCCTGCAAATAAATAAATGAATCTTTAAAAAAGTCAGATTTACCGATAGGCTACCTCCTGCTAGCTTACATGTTCTTCTTGTCCAGAAACTCATGTAACTCTGTTCTGTTTTCTCCTGGGATCTCTCCACCTGAACACAACCTCGACGACCGCCTAAGGCATACGTTTTTGCTGCTGAGGAGGAGAGGAGAGAAGCCATGACATATCTGTGGCCCTCTTGACAGAGGACTAGTTTACTTTCTCCAGATTTTTTCCAAGATCTCATGGTTCTACCTCTTTCATAATTAGAGTCCAGATACATTTCTATTATAGATCCACACAGTCTTTTTTATTTTTTATATACAATTTTTATTACTTCTATTTTTTATACATTTATATATTTATTTATTTTTAACTTGTATTTAGTAAATATAAATTTCCACAGTAAAGTTTATGGATGACAATGGCTCCCCCCCATAATTTCCCTCCCAATCGCACCCCTCCCATCTCCTGCTCCCTCTCCCATTCCATTCACATCAAGATTCATTTTCAATTATCTTTATATATAGAAGATCAATTCAGTATATATTAAGTAAAAATTTCATCAGTTTGCACCCACACAGAAAGACAAAGTGTAAAATACTGTTTCAGTATTAGTTATAGCATTATTTCACATTGGACAACACATTAAGGATAGAGATCCCACATGAGGAGTAAGGACACAGTGACTCCTGTTGTTGAGTTAACAATTTGACACTCTTGTTTAAGGAGTCAGTAATCACCCTAGTCTTTTGGCATGAGTTGCCAAGGCTATGGAAGCCTTTTGAGTTCGTCGACTTCGAACTTATTCAGACAGGGTCATAGTGAAAGTGGAAGATCTCTCTTCCCTTCAGAGAAAGGTACCTCCTTCTTTGATGGCCCCGTTCTTTCCACTGGGATCTCACTCGTAGAGATCTTCCATTTAGGTGTTTTTTTGTTTGTTTATTTGTTTTTTGCCAGAGTGTCTTGGCTTTCCATGCCTAAAATATTCTCATGGGCTCTTCAGCCAGATCCGAATGCCTGAAGGGCTGATTCTGAGGCCAGAGTGCTATTTAGGACATTTGCCATTCTATGAGACTGCTGTGTATCCCGCTTCCCATGATGGATAGTTCTCTCCCTTTTTAATTCTATCAGTTAGTATTAGCAGACACTAGTCTTGTTTGTGTGATCCCTTTGACTCTTAGACCTATCATTGTGATCAATTGTGAAGTGAAATTGATCACTTGGACTAGTGAGATGGCATTGGTACATGCCATCTTAATGGGATTGTATTGGAATCCCCTGTCACGTTTCTAACTCCACCATTTGGGGCAAGTCCATTGAGCGACATGCTCAAATTGTACATCTCTCCCTCACTTATTCCCACTCTTATATTTAACAGGGATCACTTTTCAGTTAAAATATAAACACCTAAATATAATTGTGTGTTCATTACAGAGTTCAACCAATAGTACTAGAATATAGAAAAACTAAAAGGGATAAAGTATTAAATTGTTCATCAACAGTCAGAACAAGGGCTGATCATGTCACTGTTTGTCATAGTGTCCATTTCACTTCAAAAGGTTTCGCTTTTGGTGCTCAGTTAGTTGTCACCAATCAGGGAGAACATATGATATTTGCCCCTTTGGGACTGGCTTAATTCACTCAGCATAATCTTTTGCAGATTCCTCCATCTTGTTGCAAATGACCGGATTTCATTGTTTTTGACTGCTGCATAGTATTCTATAGAGTGCATATCCCATAATTTCTTTATCCAGTCTACTGTTGATGGGCATTTGGGTTGGTTCCAGGTCTTGGCTATTGTGAATTGAGCTGCAATAAACATTAATGTGCAATCAGCTTGTTTGTTTGCCAATTTAATTTCGTTTGGGAAAATTTCAAGGAGTGGTATGGCTGGGTTGAATGGTAGGGTTATATTCAGGTTTCTGAGGAATCTCCGGACTGACTTGCATAGTGGCTTAACCAATTTGCATTCCCACCAACAGTGGGTTAGTGTCCCTTTTTTTCCACATCCTCGCCAGCATCTGTTGTTGGTAGATTTCTGCATGTGAGCCATTCTAACTGGGGTGAAGTGAAACCTCATTGTGGTTTTGATTTGCATTTCCCTGATTGCTAGTGATCTTGAACATTTTTTCATGTGTCTGTTGGCCCTTTGGATTTCCTCTTTTGAAAAATGTCTATTGAGGTCCTTGGCCCATCTCTTAAGTGGGTTGTTTGTTTTGATGTTGTGGAGTTTCTTGATTTCTTTGTAGATTCTGGTTATCAACCCTTTATCTGTTGCATAGCTTGCAAATATTTTTTTCCCATTCTGTTGGTTGCCTCTTCACTTTCCTGACTGTTTCTTTTAAAGTACAGAAACTTCTCAATTTGATGCAATCCCAAATGTTAATTTTGGCTTTGAATGCCTGTGCTTCTGGGGCGTTTTCCAAGAAGTCTTTGCCGGGTTTCTCCAAAGCTCTCTAATAATTTGATAATGTCAGGTCATAAATTTAAGTCTTTAATCCATGTTGAGTGGTTTTTTGTGTAAGGTGAAAGGTAGGGGTCTTTCTTCATGATTCTGCACGTGGAAATCCAATTTTCCCAGCACCATTTATTGAATAGACTGTCCTTACTCCAAGGATTGGTTTGGATTATTGATCAAATAAAAGTTGCCTGTAGACATTTGGATTGGTTTCTGGTGTTTCTACTCTGTTGCATTGGTCTATCCCTCTGTTTCTGTACCAGTACCATGCTGTTTTGATTACAACTGCCCTGTAGTATGTCCTGAAATCTGGTATTGTGATGCCTCCAGCTTTGTTTTTGTTGTACAAGATTGTTTTAGCTATTCGAAGTTTCCTGTGTCTCCATATGAATTTCAGCATCATTTTTTCCAGATCTGAGAAGAAGGTCTTCGGTATCTTGATTGGTATTGCATTGAATGTATAAATTGCTTTTGGGAGAATGGACATTTTGATGATATTGATTCTGCTAATCCATAAGCATGGAAGATTTTTCCATTTTTTGGTATTGTCTTCATTTCTTTCTTTAAGGTTTTGTAATTTTCATCATAGAGATCTTTAACGTCCTTGGTTAAGTTTATTCCAAGGTATTTGATTGTTTTTGTAGCTATTGTGAATGGGATTGATCTTAGAAGTTCTTCCTCAGCCATGGCATTGTCTGTGTATACAAAGGCTGCTGATTTTTGTGCATTGATTTGCTACTTGGCCAAACTCTTCTATGAGTTCCAAGAGTCTCTTAGTAGGGTTCTTTAGATCCCCTAAATAAAGAAACATATCATCTGCAAAGAGGGATAGTTTGAGTTCTTCCTTCCCAATTTGTATCCCTTTAATTTCTTTTTCTTGCCTGATAGCTCTGGCTAGAACTTCCAGAACTATAGTGAATAGCAGTGGTGAGAGCGGGCATCCCTGCCTGGTACCAGATCTCAGTGGAAATGCTTCCAATTTTTCCCCATTCAATAGGATGCTAGCCGTGGGTTTTTCATAGATTGCTTTGATTGTATTGAGGTATGTTCCTTCCATACCCAGTTTGCTTAGAGTTTTCATCATGAAAGGGTGTTGTATTTTATCAAATGCTTTATCTGTGTCTGTTGAGATAATCAAATGATTTTTCTTCTGCATTCTGTTAATGTGGTGTATCACATTGATTGTTTTGCGCACATTAAACCATCCCTGCATACCAGGGATAAATCCCACTTGGTCTGGGTGGATGATCTTTCTGATGTGTTGTTGCATTCTATTGGCCAGAATTTTATTGAGGATTTTTGCGTCCATGTTCATCAGGGATATTGGTCTGTAATTCTCTTTTAGTGCTGCATCTTTTTTCAGGTTAGGAATTAAGGTAATTTGGGAGGATTCCCTCTTTTTTGATTGTTCTGAATAGTTTGAGAAGAATTGGAGTTAGTTCTATAAATGTCTGGTAGAATTCAGCAGTGAATCCATCTGGTCCTGGGCTTTTCTTTGTTGGGAGGGCCTTTATTACGGTTTCAATTTCTGTCTCAATTATGGGACTGTTTAGGTTTTCGATGTCTTCCTGGTTCAATTTAGGTAGGTTGCATGTGTCCAGGAATCTATCCATTTCTGATAGGTTTTCCTGTTTGCTGGCATACAAGTCCTTGTAGTAATTTCTGCTGATTCTTTTTAGTTCTGTGGTGTCTGTTGTTACATTTCCTTTTTCATCTCTGATTTTATTGATTTGGGTCTTTTCTCTTCTTTTTTTAGTTAGTTGGGCCAATGGGGTGTCAAAAAACCAGCTCCTCATTTGGCTGATTTTTTGTAATTTTTTTCTTGATTCAATCATGTTGATTTCTTCTCTGATTTTAATTATTTCTCTTCTCCTACTAGATTTGGGTCTAGTTTGCTGCAAATTTTCTACATCCTTGAGATGAATTGAAAGCTCATTTATTTGCTGCCTTTTCAATTTGATGATGTAGGCACTTACTGATATAAACTTTCCTCTTAACACTGCTTTTGCTGTATCCCATAAGTTTTATATGTTGTGCTGTTATCCTCATTTACTTCCAGAAAGTTTTTGATTTCTCTTTTGATTTCTTCTATGACCTATTGTTCATTCAGCAGCATGTTTTTCAATCTCCATGTGTTTGCATATGCTCTAGAGATTCCTGAGTTGCTGATTTCCAACTTCATTCCTTTATGGTCTGAGAAGCTGCATGGTATGATTCTAATTCTTTTGAATTTGCTGAGACTTGCTTTATGGCCTAGTATGTGGTCAATCCTAGAGAAGGTTCCATGTACTGCTGAGAAGAATGTAAAGGCTTTCTGTGTAGGATGAAAAGTTCTGTAGATATCTGTTAGATCCATTTGGGCTATAGTGTCATTTAAATCTACTGTCTCCTTGTTGATCTTCTGTCCTGTTGATCTATTTCTGAGAGTGGAGTATTGAAGTCTCCCAGTACTATTGTATTGGAGTCTAAGTCTCCCTTTAAGGCCCTTAACATAGCTTTTAAATAAACCGGTGCCCTGTAATTAGGTGCATATACATTGATAATCGTTACATACTCCTGTTGAATTGATCCCTTAATCATTATATAGTGCCCCTCTTTGTCTCTCTTAACATTTTTTGTGTTGAAGTTTATGTTGTCTGATATTAAGATGGCTACACCCCCTCTTTTTTCATTTCTGTTGGCATGGTATATCTTTTTCCAGCCTTTCACTTTCAGTCTGTATGCATCTTTGTTGGAAAGATATGTTTCTTGTAAGTAGCAAATAGATGGGTTTTGTTCCTTAACCCAATCATCCAATCTGTATCTTTTAACTGGACAGTTCAGGCCATTCACGTTCAATGTGACTAATGATAAGTGGTAACTTTGCCCTGCCATTTGACAAAGATATGCTCTGAACTTCCTGTGTGAACTTTTGCTGTGAGGTTTCCTTCCTTTACCTTCTTTCATATTGATGACCATCTTTCTGTGTTTCTGTGTGTAACACATCTTTAAGCATCTTTTACAGGGCTGGACAAGTGGTGACAAATTCTTTCAATTTCTGTTTGCTATGAAAGGTCTTTATTTTTCCTTCATTCACAAATGAGAGCTTTGCAGGATATCATATTCTGGGCTGGCAGTTTTTCTCTCTTAGTACCTGGGCTATGTCTCACCATTCCCTTCTAGCTTGTAGGGTTTCTGATGAGAAGTCAGCTGTGAGTCTAATTGGAGATCCTCTGAGAGTAATCTGACATTTCTCTCTTGCACATTTTAGAATCTTTTCTTTATGTTTCACTGTGGCGAGTTTGATTGCAACATGTCGTGGTGAGGATCTCTTTTGATCGTGTTTACTAGGGGTTCTATGAGCTTCCTGTACTAGGATGTCTCTGTCCTTCTCCAAACCCAGGAAGTTCTCTGCAAGTATCTCTCTAAAAAGGCCTTCTAATCCTTTCTCTTTCTCCATGCCTTCAGGAACTCCTAGAACCCGAATGTTGGGTTTTTTAATAGTGTCCTGTAGATTCCACGCAATATTTTTTAGATTTCTAATTTCCTCTTCTTTTCTTTGGTGTGACTGTATACTTCCCTGTGTTCTGTCTTCTAATTCCGATATTCTCTCTTCTGTTTCACTGACTCTGTTTTTAAGGCTTTCTAATGTGTTTGTCATTTGATCTATTGAGTTCTTCATTTCATTTTGATTTCTCTTCACTATCACACTTTCCTATTCTACTAGTTTCTGCGTTTCATTTTGATTCCTCCTTAAGATTTCATTTTCTCGAAGGAGATTTTCTATCCTGTCCAGTAGGGATTTCCACAGCTCAACCATTTGTTTTTGAAACCTGCTAATTGTTCTTATAATTTTTTTTAAATCAGTATCTTGCATTTCTTCCATCTCATCATCTTCATAATCTTGGCTTGGGGTGTCTTATTCATTTGGGGGTGTCATAATGTCTTCCTTGTTTTTGTTTCCTTGGTTTCTGCGTTTGTTGCCTGGCATTGTGGAGATACTCTTTGGATTCTTCTTCCCTCGCTGTGGTGTTTTTTCTTGTTATACTATGACTGTATTAAGTGGACTGTCTGCTTTTGATGTGTAGGAGGCTTGAGATGGGTATGGCCTGAGAGCTCTGTTTGGTTCTTCAGGGTTAAGGGTGTGCCAAAGGTGACACTCCCAGGTTAGGTGTGGTAAATCTCTCTCTCTTTCTTTTCTTGATTCAGAAGGGAAGTAATTCTGCACAGCTGAGCAGAATTGAAGGTAGTTTGCAGGCTAATGATATACCCACAGGAGTCAGAAATTGGAAGCTCTTTCCCAAGGACTACACAGGGAATCTGTTCTGCCCTCAGTGCGGGCTCAAATTCTCCTGCAGTCTCCCACTGGGTTGCCAAGATTACCAAATTGTAGCATCTCTGGAGAGTACTCATGTGAATTCCGTTGAGTTCTCTCCCCACCGTCTCTTTTTCACAGTCTCAATTCATCAGCACCACACATTCAGTAGGTCCTAATCTCCTGTTATTTCACTCCCCCCAGAGTCAGGTTTTTCTGCTTGGCTGAGGGCCGGTGCAGACCTGAAGTCACCCCGCTTATGACGTATGTCCAAAATGGCGCCAGCTCTTTGTCTTGCTCACCTTTGAGAGGTAAGCAGAGAGAGAGAAACTTGCGGCCGTATGGGTCACTTTTTTTTTCTCCTCTCTCGTCTAGTTAGCCTGGTGAACTTTTCGCCACGGGTTTCAGGTCTCGTTCCCTCTAGTCTCCTCTTTCCACTTGCCTGCCAGTGTCTCAGGCTATTGACGTTCAGCTCACCTCGCATTCCAGCGCTGCTGTGTTGATTCTGCCGCTGGTGTCCCGAACCGTGGGCTCCCATGCTCTGCATGCAGGTCCACTGTGAATCACTAGTTCTGGAAGAGTTTCCTCTGCTGTTTCTTCCCCTACTCTTACTTGAACCTGCAGTATCTCCACTTTTATTAAACTGTCTCTCCCTGGACTATCAGTGTGCTCCCTACCTATTCTACCATCTTGCTGCTCTCCGATCCATACAGTCTTTACTTCTTAGAAGAATAATATCCAAGGGGTTTTCTTGAATAGAGTAAGATACAACCCTAAAATGATTATACATATGGATGATATTTATCATTGATGGATATATTAGATAAAATTTTCAATTATTTTGAGTTCAACAAAGAGCCTGTCTGTGTATTTGAAATATCTTGAATCTACCCAATACCTATTCACATTATTGACTTGATTTTCTTAATTAACTATTTCATAAAAATAATTCATGAAACTAATTCCCCCAAATCCTTTTCATTATGAATATTTGATGTTTGATATTTCTCCATTTCATTTTTATATAGGAACAGTGATTTTCACTCATGTAGTACTATTCAGTATAGCAATATTTATAAGTATATTCCAAATGATATGAAATACACATACTTTTTGTATTGTATTTATATATTAATTACCATAATTAAAAGAAGACATGGTATTTGTCTTTTGTGTTTGGCATACTTCATTTTGAATAATGATCTATAGCTACATCATATTTTTGCAAACATCAGAATTTCATTCTTTTTTATGCATAGCTAATACTCCATCATGTATATAGTCCACATTTTCTTTATCCAATCATCAAATGATAGACTTCAAGGTTGTAAATCAATTAATGAAATATTTATTTGGCATCTAATCACATTATTATTTAATGTTTTCTTAAGCTACTCATAAAAACCGTTGTCAGGTAAGCATGAAGGACTGAGTTGTAGTCTAAACGATATTTTCAAGGACTCACGTGGCTATAAGCTCTTGATTTTAGCATAAATTTTAGCCAAAGCCTGTATTTAAAGATAATCTGCCTCCTCATTTTGTCTTTTTTTTATATATAAAATGTCAGTGTCTCCTGTTCCTGGCAGATGAGTTAATCATGTACATTTTGGCTTGCCCCCAAAATTGTTACTTGTCTTCTTATTTGAGTATCCTGTTGTTATCTTCACATGGAGATTACTGTCCCAGACAGTTTTATTTTTATTTTTTTTAGTTATTACTATCCTGATGATGTTGTTTTGTATTGGTGAGCTTTCCTTCCCCTAATGTGGAACAATGGGAGATCTGTCCTCTGAGAGTCTGGAAAAGATTGTCCAATTCTGGTTTTCCCCCACTAGCTCTGTTGCTTGAATGTTACTTCATTTTGTTTATAGAATGAGGATTTGAATACTGGCTAAGTACTATCAAAGTCCATTCATCAGTTTGTATCACAGTGTAGTAGAACTAGATTAAACAAAAAGACTTTCTACATACAACTTTGATTTAACTGGACTTTTAATACTCTGTGCAATGAGGTTAACTTATGCTTCCCAATATCCAAGGACAATTTGGGAGTTTTGATCTGTGTGTGTGTGTGTGTGTGTGTGTGTGTATATATATATATATATATATATATATAATGTTCCACAGGATACTGTGGGTACTGTGCTGAACATCTAAAAAGATTCCTTGATTTTATATATATATATATATATATATATATATATAAAATCTGACTTTTCTTTTGATTTCCATGGAGAAGACTAACTCACAATTTAAGGGTTATTTAGTGTTATATAGTTTCTATAAAACATTTGGGTTTTATGGTTTAACATTGAGATCTATCTTAAAAGACCCAATCATTAATGTGAGTTTTTTGAATGTCTTCATGATATTTCACAGTATTTTGTTATACTCTGTCTTAAAAAAATCAAGATGTATTCATTTATTTAAAAAGAAGTGTTAGAGAGAGAGAGAGAGGAAGCGAGTGAGAGAGAGACAGAGAGAGGAAGTGAGAGAGAGGAGAGAAATCATCCATCTGCTGGTTTACACCCCAGATGGCCAAAAACCCAGTACTGAGCCAGGCCAAAGTCAGGAGCTTCATTTGGGTCTGCCATGTGGTCAGCAGGGGCCAGAACACTCGGTCTGTGTCCTGCTGCTTTTCTCAGGCCATTCAGAGCCAGCCGGATCAGAAGTGGAGTGGCTCAGACAGGAACAGGCACCCTGTTCCATTCTATTTAAAGGCTTACTAAGGTGTGTGTGTGTATTTAACATTAAGTGGTAGTTATCTAATACTGTGTTGCAATAATCTGTATGTTTATGCAATATAAAAACATCTGAGGCTGGCATTGTGGCAAAACATGTTAAGGCACTGCTTGTGATGCTGACATCCCACATCAGTGTCGGTTCAAATTCCTGAATACTTTGCTTGTAATCCAGCTTCCTGCTAATGCCCCTGAGAAGGTGGTGGAAAATGGCCCAGGTACTCAGGTCCATGTCACTCAGGTGGGAGACCTGGATGGAGTGTCTGAAAACAAAACATGAGGGACTAAGCTGACTGAATTTTGGAAGCAATTATTGAAAGCATTGCAAACTTCAATGATAATGTCTGAAAAGCTGATAAAATAGTTATTCATAAAAATGACTGATGAAATATCATACTATATCCCTATGTAGAGAAGAAAAAATTTTAACCTCAGTAATTAACTGGGCATTGTGGCAAAATTCAGAATTCATGACGAATATTAAACACCAAACTGAAAACCTTGGGAATACAACAAAGTACTTGTGATTTATTTGGTTGAAATTCAAACAAATTAATTTATCTTTACACAAATGTGTTGAATAAAAACCAAAACTATGTAGATTTCTGCATTGAGGTGTTGTTTCCACTAGAATATGTGGAGATCAATAAAGTTTGTTTTGTGTCTTTTGTATTTGTTAAATGTTAACATATAAATAAATGCACATCTGAGCAAAGAGAGCAAGATTCAGAAATTATAGAGAAAGAAATAGGTAACAGTAAGAGAAAAAGAGAGAAATTAAAACACATGAATTTGAATGTTCAAGGATTAAGTGTTAAAATGATCATATAAATAAGCATAAGTGTTTAGAAATAATAATAATAGGTAGAATTAAAAAGAAGAGAATGCTTCAACATAGGAAGCAGTCTATACTGCAGACTCATAGAATGACAATCACTTTAAGTAGCACTCTGACCTCAGAATCAGCACTTTAGGCCTTCTAGTCTGGCTGAAAAGCTCATGAGAGCATATCAGGCATGGAAAGCCAAGACACTATGGCAAAAAATGTCCTATATTACAGACCTAGGGGTGAAAACCCAGTGGAAATAAGTGGCCATCAAAGAAGGAAGTACTTTTCTCTGAAGGGAGGAGAGAACGTCCACTTTGCTGATGGCCTTGTCTAAATACTGATGGAATTTGTGGATTCAAAAGGCTTCTATAGCCTAGGTAGCTCATGTCAAGAGCCCCAGGTGATCATTCAGGTCATACATAAGAGTGTTAATTGTTAAATTAACAGCAAGAGTCAATGTGCACCAACCTCCCATGCAGGACCTCTGCCCTCAAATAGCTGTATTAGGAGAGTTAGCAAAAAAATGTGTTCTCAAAGATTTATCCCATTTTAGTGTATTAACTGGAGGATATACTCATGTCTCATAAATTTTAGTTAGGCCAACATGTCCAATTCCATTATTTGTTTTCTTAGGCACTTTTATTAATGACAAAACTTGTTCCCAAAGACTTACTTTCTCTTAATGTCTTAAGTAATAAGCTACAGTTATATCTAAGTGCTCACAAAACTGTATTACTCTTGGGTGCTTCTCTAAAGTTAAGTAAGTTTCTCAACAACAAAAAGAAGTGAAATTAACTTTGAGATCCAAAGACTTTGAACATCCCTTATCTCAACTACTGCAAAATAGTTTCTTTCTACTTTTATTTTTATTTCACTTTTTTCTTTTATTATGCAAAGTGATCAACTCTTTACTTACTATAGACTTAGTCTTCTGTGCTTAAAGTTAATTGAAAAGAGATCTTTAAATAAAATAAGACTGGGAATTGGAGAGTGAGGAAAAGAGGGGTAGGAGTGGGAGTGGGAGTGGGAGGGCAGGAATATAGAATTCCTATATTCCTAAAGTTGTACTTAAAAGTGCATGAAGTTTGTATTCATTAAATAAAAGGTTTTTTTTTTAAATGTGGTATATATACACTATGGAATACTACTCAGCCATAAAAAAGAATGAAATGTTGTCTTTTGCAACTGAAAAGCATTATAGTGGTGAAATAACCCAGTCCCAAAAAGACAAATTCCATATGTTTTCCCAATCTGTAGTAACTAACAGGATATAAAAAATGCAATACATATGAGCAAAATTGACATTTTGAGAATTGATTACTGTTTACAGCCCTGGTCTCTACTGTTGAGGAATAGTGGTGTTTTTTTTTTTTTTCTTCCTACTGTTTGCTGAATTCTTTACTTATTGGAGCATTAATCACATTATAAAATAAACTGAAAGTATGCCATTGTAAAATCAAAAGAATAAGGAAGGAGGAGGAAAAGAGGGAGGATAGGGTGGGATGTATCACTCTGCTCCTAAATCTATACACATGAAATACATAAAATTGTTCAATTTATATAAATTTCAAAAATTATTTTAAAAGAAAAAAATAAAAATTTTTCAATAGCATATACTTGGTTAAATATATTTGTAAAATAAGGTAAGTTTTTTTAGACCATGGAAATACAGGTAAGGAATAAGATGTGGTTAAAATATAGTTAAGATTTTTAATAGGTAGTTATTATTTTCAGGTTTCTAGAAAGATGTATGATAAAGACAATACCAGTAATATAAAACTAAATGGAAAACGAATCATAGCAATTCACAGTTATCACATTTTACAACTTACAGAATCAAAACTATTGAACAACTAGCTGTGGGGTGCTTCAGAAGTAATTTCATACCCCAGTATTTCTAATACAAATTCTGTTCATCAGATCTCATTCATATTAATGACACAAAAGAACATGTCAATCTATGGGCTTTACATTCATTATCAATTCCATTCCATGAGGGTAATTAAATATTTCCAGAAACACAATTCATGGTCATTTTACTCTTCATGTATTTTCAGTGTCACCTGGCTGTAGATCTTGCGCGTATGTGGCTACAAGGTTACTCCCCTCTTGGGTTATGTCCACAGGGCTCAACGGTACTCAGGTATGCTGTACTATATGAACCATGATTGCCCTCAGACGCTTCATTATTCTACATGGGGCACAGCTAACAGGTTCAAAATTTCTGCTGATACGATATTTTCAACACAGAGAGGCAGATACCAAAAACAAAATATGTATATCTGTATTCATTTAATGGAAGCAAACAAATGCTTTTTATAATATTATCTATAAAATGACCCTTTCAGTGCTATGTGGGTCATATCATCAACTAATCCTAACCATGTTGAAGTTATTTTTGTAATAATATTGCTAAATTTTTATAGAAAAAAAATTCATGCTAACTAACTTCACTTATTTTTTAAAATAGAAGAACGCATAGTGGGTGCTCAGTTTAGTAGTTACATTACTGCTTAGGATACTCACGTCCTATGTGAGTGCCTAGTTTAAGTTTCACCTCCTCTGCTTCCAATGAAGTTTACAACCAGTATGCATCCAGAAAGGAGGTGGATGATTGTTCAAGTACTTGGGTCTCTGACCCATGGGTGACACAGATTGACCTCTGGTTTCCTGGCTTTAGACCTGGCCCAGCCTTGGCCTTTCTGCTTGTCTGAAGACTGAACCAGTTGAAGGAAGATATGTCTATTTATCTCTCTCCTTTCTCTCTCTCTCTCTCTCTCTCTCTCTATGTATGTGTGTGTTTGTGTTTGTGTGTATAAACTCTGATTTTAAAATAAATAAATCTTAAAAAGAATATTTTCACTAAAGCAGAGCGAGATAAGGAAGAAAAACCGAAAAATATACTCTCAAGCTATGAATTCCCCTGAATCATGAAAAACGAAATAGGAACAGCAAATCAACTTTCACCAAGTGCTTCCATTATTCATTTATTCATTTAATTCTCAGGACAATTATGTGAAGTAGCTGCTAACTCCTGTACAAAGATGGAGAAAAAAGAATGAGCTGCAGACAAAACAAGTAACACAGCTCTTAAGTGACAGACACAGAACATACAACTGGAATATCACCTGACCAAGAAGTCCTAGATGTTTTAATATGCACATAAGCTTAGTTAATGGTATTGCATGGGAAATAAAAAAGAAAGAAAAAAAGCAACAACGATGTGAGAATTATTATGATCTAGTATTTTAAGAAAAAAAAAACATACTGCTTAGTAAGTTCTTGTGTTCTTCTGCCTTGGTTGGTATAATGGAGATATCACATTGGTGATTTCTAACAGTGGGCATACAGTGCTCATGGTTCAGGAGGCTGTGAAGACCAATGTGAAGACAACAGAGGGCGGATGTCCGCTGAGGTCCTCTCTTCGCAGTCTGTGCCATGTGCTGCATGCTCACGTGGCAGGAGGAAAGACAGATCCCTCAGGGCTCCAGTGTACGGCACTCACTAAGCCCATTCAGGAGGTGCTCCGTCCTCATGAACTGATCACACCCAGGTCCCTACCTTTTAGTGCCATGACCTTGGAAGCTAGGATTTCAGCACCCACATGCTGGAGTCAACAAACACCAAACGACAGAGCCAATTATCAGTGAGTATACAGATATACAGACATTTACCCCAAGTTAAAAAAAAAGGCAAATAAACATATGTTATTTTAAAGTAAAATGTCGTGACACTTACGGAATTAAACTGTACCAGTTTCACTGTATTTAGAAATATAAAGAGTACAACAGTACTTAATTTGTTATATCATGGAGTTACAGAGATACGAGATCTCATACATTTGGAGAGGTAAAAATTTAAGCAGTTGGTTAGCTTCTCTAATTCTCAATAAAGACTGATTCGTAATTTTCAGACAGAGTCAATGATTTAATACATAAAAATATTTAATATGTTTGTTATTCATATTATTAGCTATTATTAGCAGAAAAAAATAAAACAGTCTAAAAATACAGCCTATTAATTAATTGATATACAAAATTACAATAATTTCGATTTAAAGAAAAATTAGCTTAAAATTGTTAGCTGATTTATTTTAAAGAATGGAGTATACAGAAACAATTTTTTTTAAAAGAATATATTTGAAAACTCAAATAAGAGCTGGCAATGTGGCACAGTGGGTTAAGCTGCTTCCTACAGTGGAGGCATCCCATATGGGCACCTGCTCCACTTCTAATCCAGTCCCCCAGTAATGTTCCTGTGAAACTAGCAGAAGATAGCACAAATGCTTGGATGCTTGGGTCCCTGCACCCACGGGGGGATCTGGTAGAAATCCCTGGCTCCTGGCTTTGGCCTGGCCCATCCCTGGTTGTTGTGGCCATTTGGAGAGTGAAGCAGCAGATGGAAGACACTCTCTCTCTCTTTCTCTCTCTCTCTCTCTCTCTCTGGGACTCTGACTTTGAAATAAAATAAAATCTTAAAAAAACACAAATGTGTGCATTCAAAGGAGCATACATGCTCATCCAGCTTTTTTGGAATTTCATTTCAATAAACAAGTAATAAAAAACTTCAGGCTGGGAAAGTTACAAAGAAAAGAGTTTAATTTATTTCCTAATTCTAGAGGCAAGGAAGTTCAAGTTCAAAAGGTACTCTCTGTTTCTGAAGACTTCATGATTCACGGAGTCACATCAGAAAGGCAGAAGGGAAGCTGGCAGGTAGAGCTGAGCACATGCGAGAGGGACGGTAGGGGGCTGACTCACTTTATAACATCCACTCTGGTGGCAAACAGTCCAGTTCTGTGACACCCAGCTCACTCTGGCAACACTTAATTCACTGTCATGAGAAGCAATCCAGTCTCAAAAGAACCAACTTAGTTTCTTGAGAAAGACATTAATTTACTAAAGGAAGTGGTTAGTTCATGACCTCATAATCACCTCTGAATACCACCTAAGTGGGGACCAGGTTTCCAGCACACAAACAACTGGGGAACAAAAAAAAGTTAATTTAGAAAGTAAAAGAAAACCAAATACAATATACTTTTATATAATAATCATATATGATAATTATTATATTAGAAAATTAGCCTGTTAGTGACTGAAAGAGATTTAATAATCTTTGGTGAGATGCCAGACAAATATAAAACTCAACCATAGACCTTGAAAGTCATTCTAGGGGGGGTCAGCACTGTCGTGTAGCAGGTTAAGCCACCGCCTGCAGTGGCAGCATCCCATATGGGCGCCGGTTCAAGTCCCAGCTGCTCCACTTCTGATCTAGCTCTCTGCTGTGGCCTGGAAAAACAGTAGAAGATGGACCAAGTCACTGGGCTCCTGCATCTCCGTGGGAGACCTGGCAGAAGCTGCTGGCTCCGGGATTCGGATTGGTGCAGCTCCGGCCATTGCGGCCAACTGGGGAGTGAAGCAGCAGATGGAAGGATTCTCTCTCTGCGTCTCCTTCTCTCTCTGGGTAACTCTGACCTTCAAATAAATAAATAAATCTTTAAAAAAGTCATTTTGGGTATCTAAAAGACTCAAGTGTAAGCACAGACAATGTTAGAGTAAACAGAACAAATGAAATAACTGAACTTGTAACAATAGAGCAAAGCAAAAAGTCTAGCAAGTGTGCCTCAGAGTAATTTCCAGAGAAACAATGTAGGTTCTCACATATCTCACATATCTTGATTGTATCTTTAGAGCCATAAATGAAGGCCTAATAATAAAAAACACTAGAAAATTAGCATGAAAAGATTCAATATCTTGGGTATGCTTGAAAGACAGATAATCAGTATAAAACACTTAACCGTTACTGATTAAATTATACTTGGATTATTTTAACCACCATGTACACTACGTCAGGTATAATAGAGATGACTTGTGGGTTCCCTGAGCCTGTGCCCACCCAGTGGATGTAGTGACGGTACTGATTTTCTCATTTGGAAGGGTGTGGCCTTTGTTCAGAGTAAGAAAGCATGGGTTACAACCATCTTTGAGAATATATAAATCTAAACACAATTATCAAAATTTGCAATTTAGTTATTTTGAAGTTACTTAACAAGAAAGATAAATCTAATGCTTCAGAATGTTCCGTGTTTGTTTTACAAAACTGAAAACAGCACTTATGAATCTTGCGATTTTTATCAAGAGTATCCAAACCAAATAGCGTAAACCACACAAACCTAGAAATTCATTAGGTTTATTTAATTTTTTCTGGTCATTAAACTAATACACAAACTATGATCAAAGAAGTACAGTAAGAAATATGATTTTTATTATATTTTATGAGTAATTAATTTCTGTTTTAACATAAAATATGCAATGCAAATTGCTATGTCTATAACTTGCTTAAATATATTATAGCTCAATATCTTATATGCACAGTAACATTATTTTTATGTGATTTATAATAGTTTGAGTAAATTACTAACCATGAGAAAATGTTCGCCTATAGTATAAAGCAGATTTCAGAACTGTGTTTTACTATGCCCAATAATTTTAATAAATAGGGTGTTTTCTAGCAAATAAAATAACCTTCTAAATCAGTATCACATACCAACTTCACATGAATTCTAAAAAGCTATCTTTTGTTTTCCAAACAACTGCTACATTTTTATTTCAACAATTCCCATAGGATCATCAGACATTAATTCATTCAATACATATTTAACTGTCACCCCAATTATCATACATTTTAGAAAGTAAAATAAAGAAGTAGTGATTATCATGAGTCCAACTTTTGAGAAGGAAAATCTTTATAGTAAATTTAGAATTTTGTTGAAATCATAATAAGAGTAACTTTTAAGAAAATAAAGTATGTAAAATAGAAACAGTCAAATCAATTTTAGAAAATGAGAATAATTTGCTCCAAGCTGTTCAAAAATATTTATAAATACCTTAATATAAACCTTGTTTAAATATTTTTGGGTTTGAAATCATAATGCATTAAAATTATGAGTGTAGTGAGTTGATGATGCGGACATTTTAATTGAAAATCTACCTTTTGTTCAATTACTATAGATTGCTGAAGCACATAAGGGATGCTATGGCCATGGGAAATGAAAAGACCAGAAACTGCATAATCAGATTGAAGAATCTCATTGAAAAATGCAATATTCTCTTGTTAAAATAACAATAATTGGATTTTCTAGTGTGCTGTATGTTAATAAAAATAGGCTTAAATAAAATCCTATAAACATGAAAAGGTTAAGGGATAAAACAAGCAAACAGAAAGTAAGAAGCAGCTGAAACAAAATAAATGAACTCTACATATGGGTAACTGTAATCTTCGGAGGAAAGAAGAGAGAAATTTGAGAATACTAAAATTTAGTGTAAGGTATACATTTAAAAATTTAAGAATTTCAGAAATTTTAGAATGAATATTGGAATATGAAAACAAACTACCAAGCAAGCAAAAGAGATTCAATTTAGCAAACTGACGCAGACCACAGATGATGAGATTTTGTGAAAGATGCCAGAGAATAATTACATTCCACCTGCAGAAGAAAATTACTTTTAATGATAATTTTAGTTTTCATCAGAAACAGCAGAAGACAGAAGATAGTTATTCATCAATGACTTGAATGCTAGTAAAAGAGAAGAAGGAGGACAGGAGGAAGAGAAGTCTATGCCAGTGCAAAATCCTGTATCCAGTGAAAAATACTTCCAAAATGTAGACAAGGTAAGGAGGTTTCCTGATTAAATACAAGGGAAAATCAATTTTCAGCATATTTCTACTACAAGAACTTAATATGATGCAAAAGAATTATGGTGTGGTATAGAAGATGAAGGTAAAGTCATCCTTATTGCTGAAAATTTATTATTTCTGTATGAGGTGATATTAATAGTGGCTCTAACTACACTGTGAAAAACACTTTATGGTAATTATTATAAAAAGTATTTTTTTTTTAAATCACAGTGTAAAGAAGTACATCTAAATATCCAATAGGTAAGGCTGCCACCTAAGTCGTAGGCATCTCATACAGGTGCCAGTTCGTGTCCTGGCTGCTCTACTTCTGATCCAGCTCCTTGCTAATAATCTGGGAAAGCAGTGGAAGATGGTCCAAGTGTTTGGGCCCCTGCACTCAACTGGGAGACCTAGATGAGGTTCCTGGCTCCTGTTTCAGCCTGGCTCAGCCCAGGCTGTTGTAGCCATCGGGAGAGTGAATCACTGGATGGAAAATCTCTTTCTCTCCCTCTATCTCGGTAATTCTATCAGATAAGTAAATCTTTAAAAAATTAAAAATAAAACGCCAATGGAATGAATAAACACACACACACACACACTCTACATGGACTTATTCAGTCAAACACAAGAATGAAATTCATGCATTACAACAACATGATTGGAACCACACTTGCTAGACTTTTTCCTTTGCTCTATAGTTACAAGTCCAGTAATTCAATTACCCTAAATCATTTTCCATGCTTACGCTTGACTCATTTAGGCCCCTAGAATGATTTTTTTTTTAATTTTTTTTTATTTTTTATTTTTTTTTATTTATTTATTTTTTTTAGACAGGCAGAGTGGACAGTGAGAGAGAGAGACAGAGAGAAAGGTCTTCCTTTTGCCGTTGGTTCACCCTCCAATGGCCGCCGCTGCAGCCGGCGCACCGCGCTGATCCGACGGCAGGAGCCAGGATCCAGGTGCTTTTCCTGGTCTCCCATGGGGTGCAGGGCCCAAGCACCTGGGCCATCCTCCACTGCACTCCCTGGCCATAGCAGAGAGCTGGCCTGGAAGAGGGGCAACCGGGACAGAATCCGGCGCCCCGACCGGGACTAGAACCCGGTGTGCCGGCGCCGCAAGGTGGAGGATTAGCCTATTGAGCCACGGCGCCGGCCCCTAGAATGATTTTTAAGATCTACACTTAAGATTAATATTTCTCTGGCATTTCACCCATATCCCTGATTAACTAAGATAAAAAAATGAAAATTTTACCATTTTAGAGACTCAAAATTACTGACTATGTTCTCTACAACAGGAAATGCTAAAGATTAACATATTCTAGCAGAAAAAATAATAACGGATTCATAGAAAGGAGCAGAAATGATAGAGTTAGAGTAAATCTAGAAGGCACCTCAACACCAGACTTCAGGACGCACGACAGGGCAATTATACTCACAATGCCCTGATGCTGACGCAAAAGCAGACTTGTTGGAAAACGGAACAGAATAGAAACCCCAGAAATCAATCCGCATATCTACAACCAACTGATCTTTGACAAACAAGCTAGAATTGTTCTGTGGAGAACAAATAGTCTCTTCAACAAATGATGTTAGGAAAGTTGGGCCTCCACGTGCCGAAGTACAAAACAACCTTACACTGTGAAAAAAAAAAAAAATTAACTCATAATGGGTCAAGGATCTAAATCCAAGACCTAAAAGCAACAAAGTACAGTGGAAATTGAGAAACAGTGTAGGACATTGGCCTTGGCAAAGATTTATTGGGTAAGTCCCAGAAGAACAGGATATAGAAGCAAAAACCAAAAATGCACATTGTGGAATTACATAAAGCTACGAAGCTTCAGCATAGCATAGAAAACACTCAATAAGGTGACCAACATGGGACAAAATGGGAGAAAACACTAGCAAAGTATACATCTGATAAATGATTAATATCCAAAATATGTAAAGAACTCAAGAACTCAACAACAACAACAAACAATCCAAAAACGTGCAAAGAACATCAACAGTCATTTTTCAAAAGATGCCATATAAATGGCCAACAAAAACATGAAAAATTGCTCAGGATCACTAGTGATCAGGGAAATGCAAATAGAAACCGCAATGAGTTGTCACCTCACAACAGTTACAATGGCAGTCATCCAAAAAACAAAAAACAACAAATATTGGAGATGATGTGGAGATAAAAGGTATCCTAATACACTTTTGCTGGCATGTAAACATCTGCAGTCATTATGGAAGTCAGGATAAAGAATCTTAAAAAAAGAATCTGAAAATAAGTCTACCATATGTCCCAGTCACTACACTCCTGGGAAACTTCCCAAAGTAAATGTAATAAGTATATGAAACAGTTATCTTAACTCCATGTTTATAGCAGCTCAATTCACAAGAGTTTAGACACAGAATCAACCTATATGTCCATCAGTCCATGACTGAATAAAAAAAATGTTGTGCATACCCATTATAGAATACTACTCACCTGTAAAAAGGAAGTCTTGTCATTGGCTACAAAATGGATGCAACCAGAGACCTCTATGCTTAGTGAAATAAGTGAGACAAAAAAAGATTTATATCATGTTTTCTCTGATTTGTGATAGTTAAAATAAAATTCAAAAATTATTACATATGAGTGAAATTGTCATCTTGAGATTTGATTGTGTTTAGCTCTTATCTCTCCATAGGACAGTGGTCTTACTACTTCTAATTGCTAAATTCTTTATTTAGTGTAGGCTGGATATATATTACTGAAAAAATTAAAAGAGGAAAAAATGTTGGAGGGAGGGAGAGATGGTGAAAAGTATCATTATGTGCTTAAAACTGGATATATGAAATACATCAAATCTGTTCTCTTTACATAAGTATATAAAAAATAAAAGAAACCTAAAATATCCTCAAAGTACAAAAAAGACTTCTTTTGAAAAGATTTTATTTATTTATTTGAGATGTATAGTTACAGAGAGAGAGATACAGAAAGAAAGATCTTCCATCCATTATTTCACTCCCCAAATGCTGCAAAGGCTGGATCTGAGCTGAACGAAGCCAGGAGCCAGGAGTTTTTCCAGGTCTCCCAGGCTGGTTCAGGAGACCAAGCACGTGGCGCATCTTCCATTGCTTTCTCAGGCCACAGTAGAGAGCCGGATCAGGAGAGGAGCAGCCGGGACACAAACTGGCATCCATATGGGATGCTGGTGCCACAGGCAGAGGCTTGGCCCACCATGCCACAGCTCTAGCCCCAAAGGCTTTATATAATATGGTATTCTCATTTTGTTAAGTTTTATTTATTTATTGGAACATGAGAGTTACAGAGAAACAGGCAGACAGATTTTCCATTTGCTTGTTGACTCCCCAGGTGGCCACAATGGCCAGGGCTGGGCCCGGCAGAAGCCAGGAGCTTCTTCCAGGTCTCCCACATTGATTCCAGGTGGCTAAGTACTTGGAACATCCGCTGCTGCTTTTCCCAGGCCACTAGCATTCAGCGGGATCAGAAGTGTGGCATCTGGGACAAGGAGCAGCGTCCATATGGGATGCCAGCCTTTGGCAGGCAGTGGCTTTGCCCAGGATGCCACAATACCAGCCCCTAATGTGGTAATTTTAAAATGAAAATTACCATCTAGAGCATACACAATAATCTATTAGTCCATAAAATATTAAAATACACGACTAAAGCAAAAAGGTTGTGAATAAATAGATAAATAGCATTCTGCTGTTCATTAACTAAAAGTAATGTTTTTATACTTAAAATATGAAAAGCTAAAATTCTTTCTGGCAAATCGCATCATAAAAGCTGAAAAAACATATCTATATATTCAATGCAAAAAACAAATTGGAATGAAACAAATCAACCTAAGAGGAAAAAAGTAGGATGAGACATGTAAGTAGAAAGCACAGAAAATAGTTTGACTCCAATCTAATCAAAAAGTCTTTCAAGACTGCTATCCCAGAATCTATACTATTGAAGAGTTCAAGTTTATTAAACATGGAAAATTTCATAAGTCAAAATTATTACAGTATAGCTAATGTAATCTCTTATTTGACTTGGAATGCTGTTAGTTGACCAAGATCAGTTCCTGAATTTTGATTCTATTACAGACGAGACTTTGTAATAATTAAGCAAATTCTCAATTCTGTTGCTGCAATTCTCAATAAAGAAAAACAAATCTATAAACTTCAGAATTACTATTATACTTCTGAACTAACCACTATTAAAATTATTTTAAGAAAAAATTCAAATCATGTAATTCAAAATAAATAATGTAATCCATTGAGCTTTAACATTCTTTCTCAGAATTCTGACACTCATAATTTTTTAAACATGTATTTTTTATTTTAGATTGACACAGAGAGAAAGACAGTAGGAGAGTGAAAGAGAGATCGTCTCCTCCTGCTGTTTCACTCCACCAATTACGTGCTACAGCTGGGGTTCTGCCAGGCTGAAGCCAGAATTTCATTAAGTTTACTCACATGGGTGGCAGGGACCCAGCTATGGTGTTATCACTCACTTCTTGCCATGGATGCTGAGATCAGAAGCAAGGCCTGGCCATGAATTGAACCAGGTATTTCAAAATGAGATACCGCTGTCTCATGTGGTGGCTCAAGCCACTGTGCCACAGTGCTTACCCCTCATGAATTTTTAATGAATTTTTATGGATCCTGAGAATTGCTGCATAATTAGAAATTAGTGAGACCTCTTAAATCTTCTCTGATAAGTAGTCAAGGTAAAATGACCCGAGTCTAGGGTTGCCAGACATAGTAAATAAAACACAGTACATTCATTACATTAAAGAAAAAAACTGTTAAAACTATGTAATCTAATGAAAAAATTTGTATATGAGTCATTTAGGGTCTTCAAAAAGTCATTACAGGGTACCAGATAAAACCGAGGCATGTTCTGTCTATGCAGAATGCCCAACAACCATGCCTACTGCTCATTCTGATTTATGCCTGCTATAACTTTCCAGACCCAAAATTAATGATTAGACTTAATTTTAAAACTACATGATTAGGCCGGCGCCGCAGCTCACTAGGCTAATCCTCCACCTTGCGGCGTTGGCACACCGGGTTCTAGTCCTGGTCGGGGCGCCAGTTTCTATCCCGGTTGCCCCTCTTCAAGGTCAGCTCTCTGCTGTGGCCCGGGAGTGCAGTGGAGTATGGTCCAAGTGCTTGGGCCCTGCACCTCATGGGAGACCAGGAGAAGCACCTGGCTCCTGCCATCAGATCAGCGCGGTGCACAGGCTGCAGCGGGCCGGCCACGGTGGCCATTGGAGGGTGAACCAACGGCAAAAGGAAGACCTTTCTCTCTGTCTCTCTCTCTCACTGTCCACTCTGCCTGTCAAAAAATAAAAACATAAATAAAAATAAAAAAATATAACTACATGAATAAGACAGGAATAGGGAGGGAGCTTAGTGCTCTAGTCTAGGAAAGCTAGTCTTAAAAAAGTGGAGAGACTGCAGCCTCAGGGAAAAGTTAGGAAGAAAATGACAGAAGAAACTCCGTGCAAATTAGAGGGACACTGTGACCTACATGGAGGGTGTGGATGTGCACAATTCAGGACCCCAGCGGCTGACAGCCTCCACACCAGCTTTGGAGGCTGAGGGGAGACCAGTCTGAAGCAGCCCAAGCCACTGGTGCTACAGCTGCAGGAAAAGCCTGGAGAGAATCAGACTTGGAACCCTGTGGGGGGATGGTGTACCTGCCAAACTAGATGAGAAAAAGAAGAGTGGCACATTTCTCTCCCCAGTAACCCTGCAACGGCATCCTGTAACAAGCCAATGGAGGGCGTGTGCCATTTTGGACATATGTAACAGCTACACCAGGTCCCACCCACGCACATCAACCAGCTAAGCAGAGACTCCTGAGTCTGGCAGGTAGAAGTGAAAGGGGGCTGGGTGCTCATGGCTGTGGGAGGGCTGGGTGCTCATGACTGTGGGAGGCTTGTGAGTTAGAACTGCGAAAATACTGTGGCTGTGTGGGAGGGCGCAAGGTTTGCTGGGACATTGGGCAATCACTGGGGAGACTCCACATGCTCAGGGCTCCAAGACTGCCTGGTGAAGGAATTTGTGTAATCTCTACTTATACCAAGGACTGCAAAGATCCTTTGTAAGGTTCTTGTGGCAGCACAGATAAATATTAAACCCCCTGGGGCTAGCGCCCAGGCACTGGTCTCCTTTGAAGAGAGATGCTGAGCTGAGTCTATGCCAAGAGAACACAACAAACCTCCCCTCTGATAAAAAAAAAAAGAAGAGATTTACCATGTACAACCTGGGTATCACCTTGGACAATCCCCTCACCCTGGCGCACTAAACAGAGTTCCCTGGCACACCCACCACATGCCTTTAGGGATTCACTGAAAAAGTAGATGCTCCCCTAATCCACAGAGACAAAGATTATAGATAAAAGACCACAGTGAAAAAAAATTAAAAAATCAATGAATATCTCCACAAATGCAAAATAATAAATGCACCAATTCAAGAAATAAGAATAAAGAGGACAACACGATGCCTCCAAAACAACACAACACTTCAATACTAGGTTGTGAAGATGAAAAGACTGAAGAAATGCCAGAAATGAAATTCAAAAATTCATTATAGGATTACTTAGAAGTAATCAATAGCAAAAGCATGAACTAATAAAATCTGTACATAAAATGAAAGAAAAATTTTCCCACTAAACTGAGATCTTAAAGGGAAATCAAAATGAAATATTGGAAATGAAGAATTCAACAGAACAAATAAAAAATGCAGTACAAAGCCTTAACAGCAAAATCGCTGAAGCAGAAGAAAGAATATCTGACTTAGAAGACAAATCACGGGAAATTATACACTAAGATAAAAAAAAAAAAAAAAAAAAAAAAAAAAAAAAAAAACCAAGGAATTAAAAAACTAAAAAAAACTGTTGGGAATCCACAGGATACTATAAAATGACCCAACATATGGGTTTTAGCCATTCCCGAAGGCATCCAAAGAGAGAAAGGATTAGAAGTCCCTTTAAGGCCTGCGCTGCTGCGGCTCACTAGATTAATCCTCCACCTTGTGGCACCAGCACACCGGGTTCTTGTCCTGGTCAGGGCACCGGATTCTGTCCCGATTGCCCCTCTTCCAGGCCAGCTCTCTGCTGTGGCCCGGGAGTGCAGTGGAGGATGGCCCAAGTGCTTGGGCCCTGCACCCCATGGGAGACCAGGAGAAGTACCTGGCTCCTGCCATCGGATCAGCGCGGTGTGCTGGCCGCAGCACACCAGCCACAGCGGCCATTGGAGGGTGAACCAATGGCAAAGGAAGACCTTTCTCTCTGTCTCTCTCTCACTGTTCACTCTGCCTGTCAAAAAAAAAAAAAATAGAGGGAAGGCCCTTTAAGTGAAATGATAACAGAAAACTTCTCTAATTAGGAGAAAGGGACATCCAAGTACAAGAAGCACAAAGAACCCCAATGGACATGACCAGAAAAGATCTTCACCAAAACACATTTTAATCAAATTCTTCACAGTAAAACATAAGAAAGATTCTAAAATGTGCAAGGGACAAATGCCAGATTATTTTCAGAGGATCACCAAACAGACTCACCTCACAGTGGACTTCCCATCAGAAGCTCACAGGATAGCAGACAATGGTGAGATACATTCCAAATCTTAAGAGAAAAAAATTGTCAACTCAGAATGCGGTACCCTGCAAAGCTCTCATTTAGGAATCAAGGAAAAATAAAGACCCTCCATAATAAACAGAAATTGAAAGAATTTGTCACGAACCGTCCAGCCCTGAAAAGATGCTTAAGCAGCAAATAGATGGGTTTTGTTCGTTAACACAATCAGCCAATCGGTGTCTTTTAACTGGACAGTTCGGGCCATTAACGTTCAATGTGACTATTGATAAGTGGTAACTTTGCCCTGCCATTTGTCAAAGATATTTTCTAATATATGCTTTGAACTTCCTGTGATCTTCTGCTGTGAGGTTTCCTTCCTTTACCTTCTCTCAAACCAAAATGACATGGCCTCGCCATCCTAGAATCAGAGGAAACAGAACTGAACACAAAAAATGTTAAAAAACATAAAGGAGGGAACTATGTAACAAATAAGAGATCAATTCGACTGGAAGTTATAACTATTATAAATGTATATGAACCTAATTACAGGGTAGCTGGCTACTTAAATGAAATGTGAAGGGATCTAATTGGAGACACAGACCCAAATACAGTAGTAATGGGGGGCTTAAATACCCCACTTTCAGCAAAGGACAGATCAACCAGATAGAAAATCAGCAAGGAAACATTGTTAATTGACACTATAAACCAAATGGACCTGACAGATACCTACAGAACTTTTCACCTTACAATTACAGAATACACATTCTTCTCACTAGTGCACAGAACTTCCTCTAGGATTGACCACATGCTAGGCCATAAAGCAAGTCTCAGCAAATTCAAACAAACAGAAATCAAACCATGCATCTTCTTGGACCGCAATGGAATGAAGCTGGAAATCAGCAACTAAGGATTCTCTAGAAGATGTGGAAATACATGGAAATGGAATAACATGCTTCTGAATGAACAGTGGGTCACTGAAGAAATCAAAAGAGAAATAAAAATTGTGAAAACAAGTTCAAACTACAATACAACATATCAAAACCTATGGGTTACAGCCAAAGCAGTGTTGAGAGGAAAGTTATAGCAATTGGTGCCTACATCAAGAAACTGGAAAGGCACCAAATAAATGGAGAAAAGTTGGAACCATTCCCATTCCCAATGAGATACGGAACCAGACAAGGATGCCCACTCTCACCACTGCTATTCAATATAGTCCTAGAAATTTCAGCCAGAGCCATTATGCAAGAAAAGGAAATCAAAGGAATACAAATTGGGAAGGAAGAAGTCAAACTACCCCTATGTACAGATGTCATGATTCTATACATAGGAGATCCACCCTCATGTTTATTGCAGCTCAATTCACATTATCAAATCAAATGCCCATCAACCGTAGACTGGATAAAGAAATTATCAGCTAGATACACCATGGAAAAAAATGAAATCTGGTCATTTGTGACAAAATAAATGAATCTGGAAAACATCATAGTCAGTGTAATAAGCCGGCCCCAAAGGGGCAGATACCATATGTTCTCCCTAATCTGTGGTAACTAATAGAGCACCTTAAAGGCAGTCTGTGGAAGGGAAATTCACATTTTAAGATGCAGTGACTTTGAACAGCCCTTGTGTCTACTATTGAGAAACAGGTTTTTTTTTTTTTTTTCCTTACTATTTGTTCAACTCTTTACTTAGTATAGAGTTAACCTTCTGTGTAGAAAGTCAATTAGTAAAAATAAGGCCAGGAATAGGAAAGGGAGGAAGAAGAGGGTTGGTAGTGTGGGAGGGAGGGCGGTATGGTGGAAGAATCACTGTATTCCTAAATTTGTACTTGTGAAAGGCATGAAGCTTGTATTCCTTAAATAAAAGGTTTCTTTGCCAAAAAATTAAAACTAAAAAGTAAATGCCAGCAGCAATTATAACCTCCAACAGGACAGGAGTGTAGTTTTTTTAAATCCTTTTTTAAATACAATACCTACATGAATGTGACATGGTAGTAAACAGGAGAACATTTTTCAAAAAATGTTGCTAATCCCCACAGAGTCATGAACTATTCTATAACCAAGTATGTCAGAATTTTTAATTATCTTTTAGTTTCTAACAGAAGAAATGGAGAAATATGGCCAAACAGCAAGGAAAATAATTAGAAAAAGGACAAGGAGCATTGACACAGTCAAGCAATTCTGATTATATGAATTATAAAAGCAAAAATATACTTTAAAAAAATCTTACCTATTAGAAAGTGAAGCAACATGACAAATAGCTCTGACATTACCTGTTTTCTCAGCCATCTTGCATGTCAGAATTCCTGAGGTAAAATCATAAAAGCTGAAGTGGACGTGGAACTGCAGAAAAAAATAAAAGTGTGCCTTTAGCATTTGCAGTAACTACAAAGCAGACATTCTGCCTACCCTTGGATCCACACTTCAGAAATAAGACTGAGATCATATATGCTAGAGATCTAAGATATCATATATCTTATATATGATATAAGAGCACTCCTAATAAAGGGTCCTATTTATAATTACTCAACACATCTGGGGTTGCCAGGTGGCTTAAAGATCAAGCTAACTTTGGCCAGAAAGGTTAAGAATCCAACATTGCTGGAGGTGAGAGGAACAGAAGAAAAATAAAAACGTTTCTCACTTGGCAAAGTGATAAATTGAAACAACACACACACACACACACACACATTGTAGGGCAAAGTTAAAATGTATTTGAGAACATTAGAAAGTCTCCATTCATTTTACATGTTATTCACTTTAAGTAAAGGCAGTTGAAATATTGTGGAAGGCACATTATTTCCATCATTTCATTGTATTTACAAGTAATGGCACAATTACTTGTAAATATATGTTTCTGAAATAATACATGTTCACAGCTGAAGCTTGAAAATAAAAGGAAGTGTAGGAACAGAAATGAATGTCACCTTCAAATCAGCTGTCAGTGGCTGAACAGTATTTTATTATTCAACTCCTAAATTTTTTAGAGATTGCATTACTATAACTTGTACTGTAATAAGTGTAATTTGATGAAGTAGTAACACTTTAAATGCTTATTTTGTGGCATTAGCATTACCCACATGAGGAAATGCTGTTATCAGCATCTCCATTTTACAGAGGAAAAAAAAATTGAGGCTTGGGGTTTAGATTTAAAGCCATAATGTCTGATCTATTCATCTGTATGTGTGATACTTAGTATTCACAGTGGTTTTTGACAATTAATTTAGGGTGATTTCTAGTTAATGGAATTATTCTCTCACATATATGAGGAATTGTAAGACTCTTGGGAAATTTTTCCTAGTGAACCTCCAAAGATGCTGAACAAACTCAGTCCCTCACTTAGTTTATAACGGATACTCATTTTTCTACTAATAATAGATGATAAAATTCAGGTTAAAAATTAAGAAAAAAGTGAATTTTGCCAAAGATTAGATGCTAAATAGCTTATTAATGAGTAAATAGTTTACCTCTCTGATTAACTTGGTGAGTAATTTTCCTGATTTGCTATGTCTGTGTTTGTATATTTTTATATAGTGTGTGTATATATGAAGGCACTTCAAAAATGTATGGACAATGGAATTAAAAGATGAGTTTATTTTTCTACAAAGCTGTTTTTTGAAATCCATGCATGAGTACATAATGGAAAAGATCAACCTCCACAAATCAGCAAACTAATAGCGAAAGAATCAGAGCTCCTTGGAGGAACAGCTCCTTCTTTGGCTGAACTGATTAGATATCCAAGACAGACAAAGCCTTGACAATTTTTGGAGATACTCTCCTCTCAGCGAGGTGGACTACTTCTGAAGTGCCGGTGCTCCAGGTGACTTCCTTTTCAAGAATAACAAGGAAAGTAGTGTGTCTGTGTGTGTCTGTGTGTGTGAGTGTGTGTCTGTGTGTGAGAGTGTGTGTGTGTGTGTGTTTGGCAGCGGGAAGTGAATTAATTTTTCAGTGACAAAAAAATGAGAAACACCACCGTAATTTTACATTGTTAGTGACAAAGTATGATCTTAATATGTGTCATCGGTGTGGTGAGCGTGCCATACACATTAAAAAAATCCAGCACAGTCTAACCAGTAGAAAAATATCAACCAGAATCAAATGGAAAGGCAGCCTACAGAAGTTTCCCAAGCCTCATGACACTTAAGGCCATCAAAAAGAAGGTAAGTCTGAGGAATGGTCACAAGCTAGAAAGGCCTAGGATAATTAAATGTGTATATTGCATGCATGGGATTCCTAAAAGGAACAAGGATATTATATAAAAATTAAGGAATATAAATATGTGTGAAAATCAGTCCATAATAATATACCAATGTAGTCATCATTTAAAACATAGGTTTTATATTGCTGTTAATAGAGAGGAAAATGGATGAGGGTATATGAGTCTCTCTAGACTCACACTAAAACATTCTCTAGCCTCAGATTAAATTTACATGAATATAAGTTACTTTAAAATAAACATTAATTATACAAAAACTGTTATGGTTTATTACCATATT
Organism: Oryctolagus cuniculus; assembly: GCF_051225735.1. Lineage (NCBI taxonomy): Eukaryota > Metazoa > Chordata > Mammalia > Lagomorpha > Leporidae > Oryctolagus > Oryctolagus cuniculus. The sequence goes on along the minus strand of NC_142874.1, from coordinate 7,547,187 downwards.
AAAAGCTTCGGCCTTGGGGCTGGCATCGTGGCACAGAGGGTTAAGCTGCTGCCAACAATGCAGGCAATCCCATATGAGTACTGCTTCTAGTCCCAGCTCTTCCACTTCTGATCCACCTCCCTGCTAAAGGACCTGGGAAACAGCTGAAGATGGACCAAAAGCTTGGGCCCCTGCACCTGTGTGGGAGACCCAAAGACAGTTCCTGGCTCCTTTCTCTGGCCTGGCCAGACGCCAGCCACTGCAGTCAATTGGGGGAATGAACTAGTGGAAAAAAGTTCTCTTCTCTTCTCTCTCCTCTCTCCTCTCTCCTCTCTCCTCTCTCCTCTCTCCTCTCTCCTCTCTCCTCTCCCCTCTCCCCTCTCCCCTCTCCCCTCTCCCCTCTCCCCTCTCCCCTCTCCCCTCTCCCCTCTCCCCTCTCCCCTCTCCTCTCTCCCCTCTCCTCTCTTCTTTCTTTTTCTCTACCTATCTATCTTTGTCTCTCCCTCTCCCTGTAACCCGGCCTTTCAAATTAGGTAATTATTTCTTAAAAGCTTTAGCCTTAATATAGCACCTATGTTTAAATGGAGCCACTTCATTCTTTATTTTAAAAAATTAAACTTTTCCATGCACAGCTTCTAAATAATTCATTTTTAGAAAAGCAAACAAGGATACAGTAAGCAATTCCAAAACCATGGTCAAGGAATTAAAATCCCTCTGAGAAACACAGCACATGATAGACCAACTCACTGAGAAGCTTAGTTGTCTGTATTGAGAGTTGCACACCCATGCATTCAACCAAACTCAGACTGAAAATACATCTTTTTAAAATTCGCATCTTGGTCCCAGCACTGAGGCACAGCTGGTTAGCTGCCACTGGTAATGTCAGCATCCTATATAGGAGTGTTGGTTCAATTCCCTGCTCTTCCAATTAAATTGCATGCTTACACAGTGGATGATGGCTTGTGTACCTGGGCCCCTGCCATCCATTTGGGAGAACTGGATGGAGTTCATGGCTCCTGGCTTCAGCCTGACCCAGGCTTTTCTGTTGCAGCCATTCGGGGAGTGAACCAGTGAATGGAAAATCTCTCCCTGTGTGTCTGCCTTTCCTTCTCTGTTGCTCTGCCTTTCAATTAAATCAATTAATAAGGCTGGTACCGCGGCTCACTTGGCTAATCCTCCGCCTGTGGCACCGGCACCCCAGATTCTAGTCCTGGCCGGGGCACCAGATTCTCTCCCGGTTGCCCCTCTTCCAGTCCAGCTCTCTGCTGTGTCCTGGGAAGGCAGTGGAGGATGGCCCAAGTCCTTGGGCTCTGCACCTGCATGGGAGACCAGGAGAAGCACCTGGCTCCTGGCTTTGGATTGGCACCACACGCCGTCCATAGCAGCCATCTGGGGGGTGAACCAATGGGAGGAAGACCTTTCTCTCTGTCTCTCTCCCTCTTACTAACTCTGCCTGTCAAAAAAATTAATTAATAAATCATTTTTATTCATTTATTTATAAAAGAAACAGATTTCATGAGTTTCATATATACATTTTTAAATATTTTTACTTATATAAGCTGAAGACAAATTTCATGTATTTCATATATACAGATTTAGGAGAAGAGTGACACTTCCCACCCTCCCACCTGTCTGTGCTCTACCCTCCCTCCTCCTTCCTTTCTTTTAATTTTTGTTATGACACACTTCCAGTTTATTTTATAATCATGAGCTTAATCTTCCACTAAGTAAAGAATTCAACAAAGTAAGAATAAAAAGATGCTGTTTCTCAACAGTAGAGACAAGGGCTATAAACAATAATCAAATCTCAAAATGTCAACTTCGCTCATATACATTACATTTTTTTTTTTTGACAGGCAGAGTGGACAGTGAGAGAGAGGGACAGAGAGAAAGGTCTTCCTTTTGCCATTGGTTCACTCTCCAATGGCCACCACGGCCAGTGCACCGCGCTGATCCGATGGCAGGAGCCAGGTGCTTCTCCTGGTCTCCCATGGGGTGCAGGGCCCAAGCACCTGGGCCATCCTCCACTGCACTCCCTGGCCACAGCAGAGAGCTGGCCTGGAAGAGGGGCAACCGGGACAGAATCCGGCGCCCTGACCGGGACTAGAACCCGGTATGCTGGCGCTGCAAGCTGTAGGATTAGCCTAGTGAGCCACGGTGCCGGCCCATACATTCATTTTTATACTCTATTAGTTACCACAGATCAGAGAGAACATATGATATTTGTCTTTTTTTAAAGTTTTTTTTTTTTTTTTTTATTTGAAAGAGTTACACAGAGAAAGAAGGAGAGCCAGAGAGAGAGAGAGAGAGAGAGAGGTCTTCCACCTGATGGTTCACTCCGCAACTAGCCACAATGGCCAGAGTTGTGCCAATCTGAAGCCAGGAGCTTCTTCCGGGTCCCCCACGCGGGTGCAGGGGCCCAAGGACATGAGCCATCTTCTACTGCTTTCCCGGGCCATAGCGGAGAGCTAGATCTTAAGTGGAGCAGCCAGGTTTCGAACTGGCACCCACATGGGATGCCAGCGCTTCAGGCCAGGGCATTAACCCACAGCGCCACAGCAATGATCTCAGTATTTGTCTTTTTGAGACTGGCTTATTTCTCTAAGTATAATGGTTTCCACTTGCAATAACGTAATGATACTTCCCGCAATCCCTTCTCCTTTCTTTCTTATTTTTCTATGAATTTTTATGATGCCATAATTTCAATTTACTTGAGAATCACAAGTGTAATCCTCCAATAAATAAATAATTCAACAAACAGTAACGAGAAAGAACACTGTTTCTTAAGCGTATAGACAAGTGCTATAAACAATAATCGCATCCCATGATTTGAATTTCATTCATATTTTCACTCATTGCAATTTGTTGTACTCTGTATACTAGTTACCACAACTCAAAGAAAACATATGATATTTGTATTTAGGGGACTGGCTGCTTTCACTAAGCACAGTGTTCTCTAGTTGAATGATTTGTTTTTAAAAGACAGGATTTAATTCTTCTTTATGGCTGAAAAGTACTCCACCGTGTATATACCACATTTTCTCTATCCAGTCATCAGTTGATGGACATCTGAGTCAATTCCATATTTTATCTATTCTTCAGTAAGCTGATATAAATATGGGGTTAAAATAAGTCTTTTTTGGTGCAGATTTCATTTCCTTTGGATAAATTCCCAAGAGTGGGATGGCTGGGACATATAGATCTATTTGTAGATTTCTGAAGAATCTCCAAATTAGTATCCATAATATTTGTACTGGTTTACATTCCCACCAACATTTTACTAAGGTATGATTTTTTCACACCTTCACCATCATTTGTTAGTTTTGATTTTTAGATGACAGCTGTTGGGATGAGTCAAAACCGTCAAAACCTCCTGGTTTTCATTTGCATTTCCCTATTGGCTAGTGATCCTGGGTTTATTTTCATGTATCTATCGGCCATTTGCATTTCAGCCTCTGAAATATGTATGCTAATGTCCTTTTGCATATTTCTGACTGAAATGCTTGTTTTGTTATTATTCAGTGTCTTGAATTCCTTCCTTACTCTGGAGATCTATCCTTTATCATATGTATACTCTGCAAATGTTTTCTCTCACTCCCTTGGTTACCTCTTTATTTTCTTTGATGTTTCCTTTGCTGTGAGAAGCTTCCTAGCTTTAAGTAATTCACCTGTCTACTTCTGCTTTCATTGCCTGTCCTTCTGTTCATCTCTCCAAGAAGTCTTTACCTGGGCCAACATCTTGCAGAGTTTCCCTATGCTTCCCTCTAGTAACTTGATTGTATCAGGTCATAGATTTAGAACCTTGATCCATTTGAGCAAGACATAATGTAGGAATCTTGCTTCATACTTCCACATGTGGACACACAATTCACGTCACAGCATTTATCGAAGAGCAGTGTTTTCCCCAGGAAATGTTTTAGCTTGTTCTTTTCCCCAGGAAATGTTTTAGCTTGTTCATCGAAGGGTAGTGTGTGGATTGATTCCTGGGATTTCTATTCGGTTCCATTGGTCCACATGTCTGTTTTTGTGCCAATACCAGGCTATTTTGCTTGCAGTTATTCCTGCAGTATATATATTGATATTTCATATTATGATACCTTCGGCTCTGTTTTTATTGTTTATGATGCTTTAGCCACTCTGAGTCTCTTGGGTTTCCATAGGAATTAATCTTAACAATAAAACAGAAAAAGACTAAATGAGACTCTTGTAACTAGCTTTTCAAAACAGGAAATTTAGTTAACAAAGTCTATCCATCTAATCCATCTAAAAGATATCAAGAATAGTCTATAATCAAATTAAATATATATATACCAGATAAAATACCACATTTATCCAAGAAATATCTAAGTGACATTTAATGAGATGGGAATTGCAAATATTGCATAACCCGGAAGTACAAAATTCAGTGATTTATTCTATGTCCAGATATTACTCAGAATGGATCTAGGTATCCTTGCTGTTAGATGAGGAACCCTCAATTACTGGAAGGAGGAAAATGGACCTAACTATGTCATGACCATTGCACTCTGAGCTTACAAAAGGAGAGAAATGACTATCAGTTTCAGTCCCATTGCTTCTCTAAAAACTGCAAGGTGCAATCAGTCAACAGAAGCAGGATATTAATAATTGAATTAATAGTGCTCAGCAAAAATGGAGCTCAACAAGATCGGCAGCTTGAAAGAGTTTAAATTAGACTTGAGTCACTTCTCACAGAGTAGAAAAGGGCATATTTGTGACATAACGATATTAAATATCATTATCATGTAATAGCTAAAAAGAGTTCAGGAAGGGAGTTTTTGTAACACATTATCACACTATGCTAAGATAATTGGGCCTTCTACTTTCCTTCTTACTGTGTAGTGTACTGACTAGAATACTGACACAATGGATTATGATTTAAGAAATGTTATACTCTAATACACAGAGTACATATAACAAATTTTTGGTTATTTCATATATTCAGTCTCTAGACAGTTTGATGATTAATAAACATCATTTAATATAATGATTAATGAATCTTTGTATTACTATAATTTTTAAAAGCATTAGTAATACATTCATTCATTTCTGTCAATTAAATTGCTAGTTAACATGTTTGTGGATAATATTACAGGATTATCTCGTAAAAGATCTTTGTTTACTGAAGAAGATTATAGGTGGCACTGTTGCTTCTAACTATGAAAGTCTCAAACACTGATGTAGTCTTCTTTCTTTAGAAAAACACCTCAGAAATAATCTTCAGAAGTAATGTTCCCCAAAGTAGGTAACACTCAGAATTGTATAACATCAAGATACCATGACAAGAGTTTTCCAGTCTGTTTCAAGGTTCAATAAAATAGTAAAGGCAAAAATTAAACCCAAGGCTAATTATAAAAACAAATCTCTATTTACTAAATGAATGAGACAGGTCCAATCAGATTTAATATCTGTGTTTATGTTTAAATAAATGGATTTAGTAAGGCTGAAATTTAGAGACTGAGAAGTGCTGAGTGCTGCATTTGACCACCAAGCCATAGAGACCCAAAGATGTGATAACCCCTAAGCCCCTAAGTCATAGATACTATCTCTGGATGCAAATTGTCAGATTCTTTTATCATTCTATTCTTAAGAAATAGGAGTTGTGCCACAACATATGAATTGAATCACCTATCCTGCCAACAACAAAATGATAATACCAATGAGCAGAATTTCAGAATACAGATTGTTTTTGGACAACAGCACACACTGATCTAATTTCACGATGTGAGCACTGAGGCTTACAAAAGTCAGAATCATGTCACAAATGCTCTTCTTCTCATGCATCTGTGCTTTATAACTTGCTATAAACATTATCTCCATATGCCCATGATTGACAGCTACTTGGGCAAGGTAACCAACTGTGGCTGAAACAAGCAGTATGAACCTGTGTCCACGCTGGAGTACCAGTAAATGGACAAGCTTTCCCTATGCATAAAATCACACATATGTCACAATCATAATGACACTCCTGGATATTTCCCTATAAGTTATTTAATTAATTTTAATAGAGGGAATTTTCTGCATCAGTTGATGAAACATCTGCCCTTTCAAATTATCTCAGTTCCATTACCCTTACCCTTTAAATTAATTTCTTTTATTCCACTTATATATAATCCCAAAACAATTCTGATAAAACACTGAATTTCTAATCATGGAAAATAACATAAAACATTAGAAATATATTTTGATATCCAAAATCACATTTAATAACTTCTAAAATTTTGTATCCATTCTTTCCGAAATAGCATGATTTTCTTCCATCACCAGAACTCACAATAAACAAATAATAAACAAAAAAATACTTGATATGCTTGAATACATGATATATGATATACTTTTTTTGCTAAAAATATTTATGCTTGGTGAAGTAAATTGGTAAAAAGCATATGTAGAAGATATATAATCAGTTAATTTAGTGAATATAGGCATGAGGAACTAGGTCAAATAAGCTTTGAATATGTGTTTTGCTTTTTAAACCATGCAGCCAGTCTGTATCTTTTAATTAGAAAGCATAGCCCATTTATACTTGTTTATTAATGATATAAAATAATTGTTCTTGACACTTTTCTATAAATAATCTTATTTTTTCATATCTCCTTTGTACTGTACTACTAGGAAGTTTCTTATCTTCACATGTTTTCATGATGCTGGTCATCTTTCTGCTTCTGTGGGCAGTACATCTTATTTCAATAATGGCCAGGTGGTGAAAATTTTTCGATTTTTGTTTACTTTGGAAGGCCTTTATATCACCTTCATTTGTAAATGAGAGCTTCTGTGTATATTTTTATTAACATGTAATAATTGTACATATTTATGTGAGGCACTGTCATTTTAAGATTTATTTTATTTATTTATTTGAAAGGTAGAGCTACAGAGAGGTAGAGGCAGAAAGAAAGAGAGAGAGAGATGTCTCCTATCAGCTGGTTCACTGCCCAAATGGCCACAATAGCCAGAGCTGAGCCAATCAGAAGCCAAGAGACAGGAGCTTCCATTAAAGGGCACTATGAAAGAGACACAACATTTCTGAACCTTTAGAATTCGCCAGGAAATAAATATCACATGTTGGCAAATGTCTTCAATATATTGCAAAAGCAATCTTAATGTTTTTAAAGATTTATTTATTTATTTGCAAGTCAGATTTACACAGAGAGAGAAGGAGAGGCAGAGTGAGATAGAGAGGTTTTTCATCCATGGGTTCACTCCCCAGTCGGATGCAACGGCTGGAAATGTGCTGATCTGAAGCCAGGAGCCAGGGACTTCTTCCGGGTCTCCCACATGAGTACAGGGACCCAAGCTCTTGCGCCATCTTCTACTGCTTTCCCAGGCCATAGCAGAGAGTGGTATTGGAAGTGGAATAGCCAGGATCCATATGGGATGCTGGCACTGCAGGTGGTGGCTTTACCCGCTACACCACAACACTGGCCCCCAGCAAAAACAATCTTTAAAGCTACACATTTTTAATGGTCTGGGGTGAAGAATTCTCAGCCAAAACAAGCTATGGAGCTTGCTCTACCATTTGAACCATATCATCCAGCAGATCCAGATTCTATTTCCCTATTATTTTATGTAAATGTCTGTTTATACAAATTGTACAGTTTAGGCTTTAGCTTAGAAAATCAGGATAGGATGAATTAAAAGCAGAGTAAATACTATCATCACAAGTTTTATATAGTGACGGTTGTGGAAAAATAAACATAAACACATACACAACTCACAGCATAGAGTTCTGTGAAACAGAGCCAATTACGGAATGCCTCATGTGGAAGGAGGTATTCCCAAGGCAGGCAATCCACCAAACTATCATTATTCCTCAGGAGGCGCTCAGCTGTGTAGAAGAGGATTCTAGTGATGGAGACAACACATTTGTTCCACTTACCTATAGGAACAAAAAGGAGAGTAAATCTAATTGGGTGTTTTCAATAAAGTTCTCAAAACTAGATTAGAACCAAAGATTTACATGAAAATAGTGGAAGAGACAGCACAAAGTGGTAATTGGTAAGAAAGATGATGAAGTATGTGTTTCATGAGCAGTCTTCAGCTGTGGATATTGATTGATCCATCAGCTCCTATTTGCTACTGGTTGGGAGACCCCTAATATCAGCAACTCTTCGGCACTTGTAGCCTCCCCCATGAGCCCAACATCATGAGCTTTTTTTTTGTCAATGCTGTCCTAGCTACTGCTGGTGCTCAAGTCAAAAGCAGAGACCAACCTGCTCCAAAAGTCACAGACATCTTTCCAGTGAGAGCAGTCAGATGCTTGCAGTAGGAAACACTTGCGTTGGCTTGAAAATGGTAATACAAATGGAGGAACCAACAGTTTTTTGTGCTCTAGTCCACTCCTTCCACAATTTTGATACACTCATTAAGTTATGTTACTAACTCAGTACTGGAATGGGGGCCAAAACTTCCAGAATAGTTGTAACAGTAATGTTAGTAGTTAAATGTTACAGGTGATAACTGATAGTTATCATCCCATCTTTGAAATTGACAAGATTCTATGGCACAAATTCTTTTACCTTTCATGGTGAGAGGGGGCAAGTCTGATTATTGTACTTGTCATAGAGTAGAAGTTAATTTTCTTAAAGATAATAACATTATGTTTTTTTTTTATTAAGAGTTGGGTTTTTTTAAGATTTATTTATTTATTTGAAAGACAGAGTTATAGAGAGAGGTAGAGACAGAGAGAGAGAAGCCTTCCATCTGCTGATTCACTCCCCGGATGACTGCAACAGCCGGATTGCACTGATCCAAAGCCAGGAGCCAGTAGCTTCTTCCAGGTCTCCGGTGCAGGGGTAGGGGCCCAAGGACTTGGGCCATCTCCTACTGCTCTTCCAGGCCACAGCAGAGAGCTGCATAGGAAGAGGAGCAGCCGGGATTAGAACCGGCACCCATATGTTTTGCCAGCACTTCAGGCCATGGCTTTAACCCACTACACCACAGCGCCGGCCCGTGGTGTTCTTAAGATTGGTCTCTGCTGGTGATTCTAGCACTAGCAGTAACCAGGCCAGTATTGGCAGAAGGAATCTCCATGCTGTCCAGTGCATGTAGACCCCTCATAGATGACACAATTACAACTCTGTTCAGGGGAATATTATGCAAGCCCAGTGCTGATGAAGGCTGGATGGTACCACCTAACATCCATGAATGAGTCCTTCTCTCTAATTATGTATCTAGTATTGATCTATCTTCTATCTACTTTTCCATCTATACACACCATATATAGTTGGTCAGGATCTCTTCTGCAAAAAATGCTTTCAGGCTATGAGACGTAAACATTCTCACATTTGTGCTAGTTCCCATAATAGCACAAGACTTTGTCCTAGACTTTCTGGACAGGAATGTTCCAGTCTTGCTCCTGTAAGGACCAGACCACATCAGCATCCACATCAGCCCAGGAGTCTGTGTACAACATTACCTCTAATCACTTCTTCTTCCACACAAAATTGATGACCAGATTTACAACGTGAAAATCTATATACCATTTCTCTGTCCCTTTTCTCTTTGTGTGAATTAATTTTTCATTGGGACAGCCCATTTGTGGTTTGTAGTAGCATACTGATCTGACCAAATCTTGAACCTGGCCTGATATTTTTCCGACTCAGAAAGAAACCTTAATGAGGCCGTAGGTGTGAGCTGAGAGAGAGATGCTGGTGGAACAGTGGCAGTTGACATGAGAATTTGGGGCACAAGTTTTAATTACTAACACTACCTGAACCTACTTTCAACTTTCAAAAATATATGTTTTGTCTCAGCATGTCACTAACACTTCATTAGTGCAACTTCATTACTATCTTCAGAGCTTCTGCCTTTTTCTAACTACATTTTTCTCAAAGAATTAGTAAAAAGCAATTTTTAAGGATATATAAATGATATACATCAGTTCTTTGGTCTAGAGGTTAAGACGCCCATGTCCTATATCAGAGTGTCTGGGTTCAAGTTCCTGTGCCTCCAATTCCAGCTTCAAGCTATCATATGTCAGGAAGCCATCAGGTGATAGTCCAAGTGCTCTGATCTCTGCCTCTCAGATGATATATACAAAAAAAAAAAAAAAGTTTTATCTAAATCTCAACACATTTTATTTCCATAACATTGAATCCTAACTCAAGAGGACCTACAGAACGCTATCTCATCTACCTGCTGACCTAAGACTCATTTTTTAAATCCCTTCGTGTTAAAAATTTCTTCCAAACGTACCATTTTATTTGTTATTTTAGACAAGTAGCTCTTGAGATCTGGGGGTATTGGAGGGGAGAAATGTATATTTATTTGTTTATTACATCAATAATTTGCATTAAAGTTCAGCACCAACTTGCCTAGAATAACCCTGTATTTTGTATAAGCTGTGTCATATCTAATTAAACAAAGACACTTTTGAAAGTATAGCATGATAATTTTAAAAAGATAGAACTAGGAATGAGGAACAATTTTAGTTTGTACACAAGCATACTATTGTATAGATTTAGCTTGTGCTGATGTTAACATTTATAACTATCTTTGATGCTTGAATACCTCAGAGCTTTAACATACATATGTAATTAGGGAAGTAATTTTATCCCTCAAATACTTTCAATATCTCAGTATAGTACTTCATGATTTTATGCCACCTAATATTCCACATAATAATTAAAATACTGTGTCATGCATGATCGATAAATATTGAGTAGTAAACCCTTAAGAACTTAGGAAATTCCCAAATCAGGGCTCTTCCAGCAATGCTAACTCAATCATCTACTATTTGCTCAATTTTCTGTATTCAAGAATGGATAAATACTATAATTGCTGCGCCATTTAGCAAATAATTTTTTGAAGTGGAGCTGGCATTGTGGTGAAGCAGGTACAGCTGCCATCCACGATGCTGGCAGCCATATGGTTGCTGGTTGGTGTCCTGGTTGTTCTAATTCCAATCCAGCTCCCTGCTAAAGGCCTGGGGAAAATAACAGAAGGGCACAACCTTCGTGCCCTTGCCACCCACATAGGAAGCCTGGATGACGTTCCTGGCTCCTGGCTGTTGCCTTACTAAGCCTTGGCACTTGTGGCCACCAGGGGAGTGAGCCAACAGATGGCAGAATCTCTCTCCCTCTCTCTCTCCTTCTTTCACTGTAACTCTTTCAAATAAATATTTTTTTTTTAAATTTTAGAAGCAATCTAAAAATGTGTGATATAAACAGTTGTTTTCATACTTTAACTGAAATTATTTTAAAGCAACATTTGGAGACAAAGATTTATGGAATTCTGTGTCTTTGGAAAAATAAATAAGAGACAAAAAATGTGTTTGCCGAACTAGAAAAGGAAGTAATCTGTATTTTCTGGTATTTTGAAAAGCATGACACAGTTGGAATAGTTAAGGAAGACTGTCAAAAATTTCAATAAATTATTTTTAACTAATATAATTGTGACACTATTTTGGTGATTAATTACATAATAATAGAAAATTATAGTAAAATCTAAGGAAGATACTGTCTTGCAAGATAAGAAATGCCTCCGTTTAACAGAGAGTCCAGATGTCTTATGGAAATATCTTGCACTTCTATGAGAAGAGGTGGTGGGTAAAAGATGTTTCAACAAATAAATTAGTGAAGAATTCTCTTAGGCGATATCACAACAGATGTGGATTTGAGCTTTGATGGTGGCTACCAGCTGTGTACTCCTGAATCCATCAGAAATCATACACATGTATCTTCTAGGTACAAAATTAAATGAAAGGAATTGGCAAAAGGCTCTCCTTGGTATTATTAGGAAAACCGCCTCTTTCCTTTTCTTGAAAGATTTCAGTCCCCTTCCCAATGTGTGGGTATTTTAGATAAATAACTAAAGTAGTAATTTGGGGGTCTACCATGTAAATTCAAAGTTTAACACTCTCACTAAGATCAGTGTTCTTACTGGTTATTTTTTCCCTGTTACACATCATTGTATAAGGCAAATAATTTTGAAGATATTTGGGAGGTTGTTTTTGAGATTATCTAAAACTTATTATGTGACTTTGTTTTTTAGATTCTTCAGTGTCTCTCTCTAAAAAAAATAGGCAATCCAGGTTTCTCATTATACATACACCTTATTAGATTGATGGGAAAACCAACCATATGTAGAGTTCTGATAGAGGTCCCTTTTCACAGTTGTCCCTATTTTTATTCTTATCTATTTATTATTTTTATTTACTTGAAAGACATATTGACAGAGAGAGAAAAAGAGAAGGTGTGTGTGTGTGTGTGTGTGTGTGTGTGTGTGTGTTTGGGGGGAGAGAGAGAGAGAGACAGAGAGAGAGAGATTTTCAGTCTTCCATCTGTTGTTTAACTCCCCAGATGCCCCATCAGGACTGGGTCAGGCTAAAGCCAAGAGCCAGGAATTCTACCCAGGACTCCTATGTGAGTCACAGGGACACAAGTCCTTGGGCCATCCTGCATTCTTTCCTGCCTCTCAAATGCATTAGCAAGAAGCTAGATCGGAAGCAGAGTAGCCAGTATGTGACACAGACACTCCCATATGGGATGCCAGCATCATAAATAGCTTCCCCACGACATCTGACTCAGTTTTCCTTATTTTGACATCTTACATGAGAGTGGTACAACTGTTTCAGTTCATACCCACTTGGTGCATTATGGTTCACCATTGATCGTATATGATCCTGTGTGTTTTGAAAAATAAATGTTATCAGACATCCATTGCAACAGTATCTTACAGATGAGGTATACCACCCTAGAAATCACTTGCGCTTCACCTTTTAACCGATGCACTTGCAGACCCACTATACACCACTGTCTCACTGACTTTTTACTGTGTAAAGTTTTCTTTTTCTTTTTCCAATGTATCATATGAGAATCATACATTTTTCCTGGAGATTCTTTTTCCAAAACCATTTATTGAAATGATAGTTTGAACATTTTTGCTCAATTATCTAAGATTTGCTGACTATATTTGTGTGGGTCTTCTTTGTATATCTCTATTAACTTCTATTAATCCATTTATATGTTCTTTCACCACTCCTTTGGTGTACCAATTACTGTAGCTTTGCAGTAATTTATGAAGAGTAGTGTCAGTATTAGAACTGTGTTTTTCTTTTTCTGTCTTTTGTTAGCTATTCTCTCTCTCTTTCTCTCTCTCTCTCTCTCTCTCTCTCTCTATATATATATATATATATATATAAAAAACCCAATGTAAGACCACCCAGATGAAAACAGCAAACACTATCAGACCTAAAGGGAGAGATAGCTTCCAATATTATTAGTGGAGGGCTTCAATGTCACACTGTCATCAACAGACTGATCATATAGACAGAAATCAACAAAGATACATTGTAGTTACAAAAACACAGAAATTAAACAATATGCTACTAAATTACCTTGAAGATATTAAAAAGGAAACCAAAAACTTTGCTGATGAAATGAAAATGAAAATGCAACATACCAAAATCTGTGGGATAAAGTAAAAACAGTGTTAAGAGTGAAGTTTATGACATTAAGAGGTTAAATTGAAAAAGAGAAATGTCTCAAATAATCTAATGATGCATCTCACAGATTCAGAAAAGTAAGAACAAACCAAATCCCAAATTAGCAGGTGGTATAAAACAGCAAGGATCAAAACAGAAGAAAATGAAATTGAAAATAAAAATAAATCCAAAGCAAAAGCTGTGTTTTTATTTAGATAAACAAAATGGACCAATGCTGTGACTCACTAGGCTAATCCTCTGCCTGCGGCGCCGGCACACCAGGTTCTAGTCCTGGTTGGGGCGCCGGTTCTGTCCCAGTTGCTCCTCTTCCAGGCCAGCTCTCTGCTGTGGCCCGGGAGTGCAGTGGAGGATGGCCCAAGTGCTTGGGCCCTGCACCCCATGGGAGACCAGGAGGAAATACCTGGCTCCTGGGTTCAGATCTGCGCAGCACACTGGCCGTGGCGGCCATCTGGGTTGTGAACCAACAGAAGGAAGACCTTTCTCTCTGTCTCTCTCACTGTCTAACTTTGCCTGTCGAAATAAAAAAAAAAAGATAAACAAAATGGAGAAACCTTTAGCTAGACTAACAGAAATAAAGCACTGAAATAAAATTAGAGATGAAAAAGGAGACGCTACAGTTGACATCACTATAATATAGTGCATCAGAAGAAACTATTGTGAACATCTATGTGCAAACAAATCCGAGAACTTCAAAGGAATGGGTAAATTCCTGAATGCATATAAAATACAAAGATTAAATCAAGAAAACACAAAGAATCTAAATAGAAACGTATCAAGCAAGAAGACTGAAGCATTATTTGAAGTCTTTCATCAAGGAAAAGCCTAGGACTGAATTCTATTAAACATTTAAAGAGGAACTAACTCAAATACTCAAACTATTCCAACATAGTGAACAGGATGGAACTCTGCCAGATTATTTTTATGAGACTAGCAAAACTCTGATACCGAAGCTTAACAAAGACACAACACAACAGGAAGGTTACAGACATATGCACTTGATACACACAGAGGCAAACGTTTTCACAGTCAGCGTTCCTGCGATACAAGGAATAAATCACAAACAGTAAAAGGCTTTAGAGATTCTAATGTCTCAGTTAGCTGAGATTGTTTTACCCCCATGTATGGCTCCTGATTCCAGTTTTCCGGTAACTCAGACTCGGAAGCTGCGGTGATAACTCAAGTTACTGGGATCTTGCCATCCAACTGAAAGACCTGAATTGAATTCCCAACTCGCAAACTTTGCTCCTTGCCATTGTGAGCATTTAAGGAGTGAACCAGCAGATGAGACAGGAGCTCCCTGTCTCTCAAGTAAAGGATGAATTTAATTGTTTAAAGGGAGGGGTCATTGGTAATCATAAAACCAACTTAAACTGGATTTTCTTTGTCAACAACAGGTGGTGTACGGCTCTCCCGGCAAATGAAGACCAGACTGGACTGAAACCTCAGAGATCTCTGTGCACGGAGTAAGATGGCACACTGGGCTATGGGAAAGATCTGAGAGTCTGAAGTGTGCTCTCGGTGGCTGGGGGATTCCCAGGCTGAGTCAGCATGAAATCTTAAAAGCTGCATAGGTCAGGGCAAACCATTTCTGTCTGGTTCTAACTGGACATATAGAGCATCACAGATTAGGCGTAACCACTGAGGACTGGAACACTTAGCTGGTAAGATCAAATGCCTGAGGTATGATTAATTTCGGGGAAAATTTTTAACACAGCTGATTCACCTCTTGTCTACAAACACTAGAAGTCAACTCTGAATACCTGGAAGTCAATGGGAGTGTGCAGAGGAGGGAGACTGCGATCTTAAATAACACCATCACAAATCTTTTCTCTGCATGGAAACGAGACCAGAGCGCAGCCAGGACACCACCTGCCAGAACTCTTTCCCAAGTGAAGTCCACTGACCAGGAAGATTTAGTGCAACACCCCAGTCAGAACTTTCATCCATGACTTGTACACCCTAACCCATAACCTACTTCAGACCCCATGCTGCAGAGACGCAATTGAACCGGGTCTCCTGTCTCCTTGCCTGTCACCCTCATAATAAAACCTTTCTTTTCTCATAAGCCAACGCCACGGTATTAGCTTCTGTGTGTGTCAGCCAACATGTGCTTGCGCAATAGCAGTCTTTGCTAAGCTTATTGATTGTAGGTATTTTTACAAATATATGCATTAAATTCTATAAATTTCCCATAGGCATCTGTGTCAATTCATTCCATAAATTCTGTCAATTGCATTTTTAATTCCATTTTTCTCAAAATGCATTTTTTTCTTGAAATACGTTTTTGACTCATTTCATCTTTTTTTAAATTAATTAATTAATTTATTTTTTTTGACAGGCAGAGTGGACAGTGAGAGAGAGAGACAGAGAGAAAGGTCTTCCTTTGCCATTGGTTCACCCTCCAATGGCCGCTGCGGCTAGCGCGCTGCGGCCGGCGCACCGTGCTGATCCGATGGCAGAAGCCAGGTGCTTCTCCTGGTCTCCCATGGGGTGCAGGGCCCAAGCACTTGGGCCATCCTCCACTGCACTCCCTGGCCACAGCAGAGGGCTGGCCTGGAAGAGGGGCAACCGGGACAGAATCCGGCGCCCCAACAGGGACTAGAACCCTGGTGTGCCGGCGCCGCTAGGCGGAGGATTAGCCTATTGAGCCGCGGCGCCGGCCCGTTTTTGATTCATTTCAAAAGTGTGTGGTTTCATCGCTAGCTATCTGATTGATGTCCATCCTGCTATTGATGTCTGTTGTGGACTGAGAGCAATGTTTTATGATGTTGATACACTTAAACTCATTATGGTGTATTTTGTGGCTTGGGATGTAATCACGATGCCATGATTGCTTCATATCAACTGGAGAAGAGTGCAATGTGGAGTTTGATAATGTTCACAAGATCAATTGTATCCTTCCCAATGCTTTGTCTTGTGGGTCTGCTAATTACTGAAAATGGGTTTTGAAATCCTTAACTATAATTGTGTAAATTATGTTGTACGAATTTAAGTGTTGAATTCTCTACTACCCCAAAAATGTTCTAAAGGCTTCATTTTACATCATTTAATGCTATGTGCTTTGGTGCATACATATTAGTTTTCTTATGTTTCTTTTCAGCATTGACCTCTTCAACATTATCTAATTTTCCTTTTTTACATTTTATCATTACTTATTCTGAAGTGTTTTCTTTTCCTGAAACTAATATAACTACTCCAACAATCCCTTGATTCTATGGAATATAATGTGGAATATCTTTTTTCAGGCCTTTAAATCTATGTGTGTCTATTTTTATAGTAACTTTCTTACAAAAACAGTTATTGTGTCTTTCTTTAAACTTTTATTTAATAAATATAGATTTCCAAAGTACAGCTTTTGGGTTACAGTGGCTTTTCCCCCTCCATAACTTCCCTCCCACCTGCAACCCTCCCATCTCCCGCTCCCTCTCCCATTCCATTCACATCAAGATTCATTTTCAATTCTCTTTATATACAGAAGATCAATTTAGTATATATTAAGTAAAGATTTCAACAGTTTGCACCCACACAGAAACACAAAGTGTAAAGTATTGTTTCAGTACTAGTTATAGCATTACTTCACATTGAACAACACATTAAGGACAGAGATCCTACATGAGGAGCAAGTGCACAGTGATTCCTGTTGTTGACTTAACAAATTGACACTCTTGTTTATGGCATCAGTAATCACCCTAGGCTCTTGTCATGAGCTGCCAAGGCTATGGAAGCCCCCTGAGTTCACTGACTCTGATCATATTTAGACAAGGCCATGGTCAAAGTGGAAGTTCTTTCCTCCCTTCAGAGAAAGGTATCTCCTTCTTTGATGGCCCGTTCTTTCCACTGGGATCTCACTCTCAGAGATCTTTCATTTAGGTCATTTTTTTGTTTTTGTTTTTTCGTTTGTTTTTTGTTTTGCCAGAGTGTCTTGGCTTTCCATGCCTAAAATACTCTCATGGGCTCTTCAGCCAGATCCGACTGCCTTAAGGGCTGATTCTGAGGCCAGAGTGCTGTTTAGGACATTTGCCATTCTATGAGTCTGCTGTGTATCCTGCTTCTCATGTTGGATCGTTCTCTCCTTTTTGATTCTATCCATTAGTATTAGCATACACTAGTCTTGTTGACTCAATCCTATCATTATGATCAATTGTGAACTGAAACTGACTCACTTTGACTAGCGAGATGTGTGTCTATTTTTATAGTACCTTTCTTACAAAACAGTCACTGTGTCTTTGTTATTGTAAGGCACATGTTGGTGTCTGTCTTTAACTGATGTTCCTAAACAGCTTCCATTTACAGTGATGTTGTTACAATTGGAGTTACATTGATCCTGTCTATTTTTGCTTTCCGTTCATTGCCTTTGCCTCCTCTTTCCTATCCCCATTTGCTTCCACCTTTTTTTATTTACCCTGACTTATCTTGTTTTAATTATTCCATGTGTATCAGTTTTCTCTCTTCATACCATATCAACAAAAAATCTTCATTTTAAACTTGTTTTAGCAATTGATCCACATTTTTAAGTATTTACTTACAATTACTCCCAGCTCATTTCCAAATAGCCATGCACTGCTTTTCAGGTATTTCAGGCAGCTTATAATTAAATATTCCCAGTTCCTCCCTCTCATTTCTTACCAAGAGTTTACCATTCAAAATCCATATGCTATATCATAACCAAACTATTGCTGTTATTTGTGAGTAAAGAATTATCTATAAAATAAGAAAAATAAGAATTTATTTGCCTTCATTTATTCTTTCTGTGATGTTCTCCTTTCTTTATGTAGTTATCAATGTTTACTCTAATATTTTAATTGTGCCTAGAACACTTCAATATTTTGACAGAATCGCACTGCTTACACATTTCTTCAGTGTTACTCTGAGGAAGTCAATATTTAGAATTCACTTTGAAGGACAATTTCAATACAGCAGAATTTTTATTTGGTAAGATTTACCTTTGACTTTTAAAAGCATCATTCATTATGTCTTGCTTGCATGGTTTCTGAAGGAAAGTCATGGTCTTATGTTTGCTCCTCATTAAATAAATAGACCAGACATTTTCAAGATTTTTCTTTGTCTTCCTGTTATTTGGTTATGAGAGTATTAGTACAAAGAGTGTTGTTTTTCCATCTTGCCTGTTTTCCCTGAGCTTGCCAAAACCTGCTGTTTGATGTCTGCCATTAATTTTGGAAAATCCTTTAGCCATTTTAAAATATTTATTCTCCTTAATATCTGTTTCTTCCCAAGTATTTTGATTATCCATGTGCTATACTTTTTATACCTGTGCAAGTGTTTTGGATATTCTGGTAGATTATTTTTCTATTCTTTCATGTTATTTCTGGAAATTTCCAGTGACATATCTTCACTGACACTACATATTTCCTCTAGTGTCCAGTATGCTGCTGAGCCTGTCAAAGACATTTCTGTGGTACGTTTTCCTATATCCTTCTGATTCTTTTTTTTTTTTTTTTTTTTGACAGGCAGAGTGGACAGTGAGAGAGAGAGACAGAGAGAAAGGTCTTCCTTTTGCCGTTGGTTCACCCTCCAATGGCCGCCGCTGCAGCCGGCGCACCGCGCTGATCCTGGCAGGAGCCAGGAGCCAGGTGCTTTTCCTGGTCTCCCATGGGGTGCAGGGCCCAAGCACCTGGGCCATCCTCCACTGCACTCCCTGGCCACAGCAGAGGGCTGGCCTGGAAGAGGGGCAACCGGGACAGAATCCGGCGCCCCGACCGGGACTAGAACCCGGTGTGCCGGCGCCGCTAGGCGGAGGATTAGCCTAGTGAGCCGCGGCGCCGGCCTTATCCTTCTGATTCTGGCATAGATTATCTATATATCTCTGATTATTTAACACTCATTTCTTGCATTATTCAGTTTTTCCATGAGAGTCTCTAGCATATTAATCATAATTGAAATTCCTGGGATAATAGTACCAAAAATCTCTGCGTATCTGATACTATTTTGTCTCACTGAGCTTTGGTTTTGTTTTCTTATCTCAGCCTTCCTTATAAATTCTTTGTTTTCATGACAAGCCTGATGTACTGAATGAAAGGACATGAAGTGAACTGTGGCGTGAGGGTTCATGCTTGTCTAGTTAATGATCACGTCGTACTCAATGCTTCCTGTAGCTCTTCAGTGTCATGAGCTTCATGACACCGTCCTTTAGTGTCACTGGTATTTTCTCCTGCCTTATTTCAGGTTTCCCTATGGACTCTTTATACGCAGCCTGCTTTCTTCAGCCCTTTAGTTGTAAATCACTGATATAATCCCAGAGTTTGCTGTGGTGATGATAGAATATTGGTTTAGGGAAGAAGTCCATGGCCTTTTGATAAGATCTCTGTTTTTGTTTGTTTTTTAAAGGGACAGCATTCCTGTGCTATGAGTTTTAGAATAGCTTCTTGACCTTATTTTTTTTTCTTTCTCTACTTATGTGAGACAAGAAGTCTACAGGCATCCACAGATGTCTACACTTCTGGTCAAATAAAGCTTTGGTAAATTTAGTTTCCATTGAACATTACTTTTTGTAACGAAGGATATAGAATTGAGTTATAGAATTCTCTGGATGCATTCTAAAATGGTTAATTTTGTCATCTATTCTCTAAGAATAATAAGATTAGTAGTAGTTGTAGCAGCAGCAGTAATAGTAATATGCACAATTGTGAACCTGGTGGGTCCCTTGGAAGCAAAACTCAAGTGAATATGAAACAAGAAGGGCTGACTGAGACAGTGTCCCTGTTTTTCTGCACTCTTCTCTCTCTGCACTTTGGGAAATGAGAGTTTCCTCTGTAAACTCAATGGATATAAGAAGAGTTGTCGATTTTTCATTCCCAGACATTTATGAGTCAGAAAGGAAAATGGAAGTTACTTTATGACTTGGGGCTTTTTAAAAGCAATTAAAATATATAATTTCTATATTTATTTGAAGCATTTGATACTTCATACATAATTTGAAAACAAATCATTTAGTTTTTTATTTAAAGCTTCCTTTATCTCACAAAGAGCCACAGGCACTTTACAATGAAAAAAATTATACATTATTGAATAAATCATGAAATCCTCTAAAACACAAAACTATAAAAGATAAATAACATAGCCATATGATTAAAAAAGAGACTATCTTTTTCCATCAGCATTTAGTAGAATCATTTTAAGGCATCAAGTGAAATTATAAGTTTTTTATATATCCTAGATGCTTATTTAGTTCAATACTCAAAATTGCAAAAATTTATTTCATGCAGTATATTTTTCATATTTTTTAAAAATAAGTATTATTTCAGCTGTAGATATAAGTCTTCACATTGCTGAATTCTCCATTTTTGTTAACTACTTTTAAAGATTTATTCTTGAACTTTCCAATTATACATTAGTTGTTCTGATAATCTCATTTGAAAATGACATATAACATATAACATTTCATTTCATAATATGAAACCCTCTGTGCTTTTACACTACATATTGATACAACACACACATGGTAATTTTGACCAAATGCATTGGCTAGTATGATGAAAATGTTATAGGAACATATCCAGAGTGAGAGCCATTGCCTGGTATAACTTTTAAAGAGCACATTTAGTTTTTCACTACTACAGACTATTTGGTTCTGTCTTGCAATCTTCTCACTTGCTTCAAACCTCCCGCTCTACCTGTCATATATGGCCAGAGAACTTTCATGAAATAAAGAATTTACTTTTTTTTTTGGCCCCTGCTTGTTTTCTTTCTGGATTATGGTCTTTTCACTCTTAATTTGTTTATTTATTTATTTATCAGAGGCATTCAGCCTTTGGCTGTAGTGTAAATTTAAAGTATGTTATCTCAAAAAATAAAATATTAAGTTGCAGAAAATAATAAAAATTTAAAAATAATCTTGCATTTTCATATGAATAGAATGGAAGAATTTGTCAAATACTTTAAGATTGTATAGAAACAAAACACTACTGATTTTTTTTTTTTTTTTTTTGAGGAGAGGGCCAAGATGGCAGTTTAGCAGCAAGACTTCACAAGTCACACAAAGCAAAAATATAAATAATAAGGAAAGAAGATACAAGCTGGTGACAGAGCAGTGAGAATTTCACACAGAGAAGCCAAGAGTTCAACAGAGACCCGTCAGGTCCACACAGAGGGAGCAAAAAAGGCATAGCGGAGGTATGATGGGGAAGCCAATTGGAGAGACTGACGCCACCCCTGCCCCAGCAGAGCAGTGAGACACAAGGTTGCAAGTCCATGGAACTGCAGGTACAAGTAGGTGGGGGAGCCAGGCAAACTGCATTTGAGGTTACAACAGGGGAACAGACAGACAGGTAGGGCATACCCCTGTCCATCTTTGTCGCCTCCCTTCCCCTAACTGGATCTTCGGCCAGCTGGGAGAAATCATATTATATGTCTACATCTTTGAGCATAAGCAGAGGCTACAATTTTTGCCTCCTGTGCACACGCCCATCAATTGTGGGGTCCCCATCACAACACCTCCCACCTGGGAACGAAGATCACAACATTCCAGAGTAATTTCCCCCTACCACGCAAGCTGTACAACAAGGAGAAGTCCTAAATATTGACATCTCAAGCTTGTCTCATGCACCATTGAGAAGAGAGACAGGCCCCTCAGTAGGCGGGGCTTAGTGCACAGAGTTCTGATACCTGTCCCCATCACAAGCAAGAAGTGAGCTGGCTCCTGGAGGCATGACTGTGTGCTTCCACTTGTAAGGCACAGACACATAGCAGCTCATAGCAAAGGGAAATCTCACACTAAGACATATATTAAAGGTAAAAGTAACCAGAAATATCAAAAACAAAAGAAAAAACCTTAATAAGAATAAGGAAGATACCATGAGCCCCACAAAGGAACACTACAGTTCTTCAATAATAGAAGCTAAGGAAGAAGAAATCTAGGATATGCCAGAAATGGAATTCAGAAAATTAATCATCAGATTACTTAGAAGCAAGCAGAAACAAATTCATGATCTAAATGAAGAGCATTCCCAAGAAAATGAGATATTAAAGAGAAGTCAGAATGAAATATTAGAAATGAAGAATTCAGTAGATCAAAGAAAAAATGCAGTGAAAAGACTTAACGAGAGAATAAATGAGACAGAAGAAAGAATATCAGAAGTATAAGATAAAGTTCTGGAAATAATACAGTCAGTCCAAACACAAGTGGAAGAAATTTAAAAAATTAGAAAACACAGTTGGAGATCTACAGTACTTTATCAAATGACCCAACACACAGATCCCAGGAATTCCGGAAGGTATGGAAAGAGAGAAGGGATTGGAAGGCCTTGTTAATGACATAATAACAGTGAACTTCTTCATTCTGGAGAAAGAGACATCCAAGTGCAGGAAGTACACAAAACTCCCAGTAATCACACCCAAAAAGATCTTCACCTCAACACATTGTCACAAAGTTCTCCTCAGTAACAGGTAAAGAAAACATCTGAAGACACACACATGAGAAACCACAAATCACATTCAGAGGGAACCCAATGAGACTCACTCTGGATGTCTCATCACAAATCTTACAGGCAAGGAGAGAATGGAGAGACAAACTCCAAGTTCTAAGAGAAAAAAAGCAACTGTCAACCCAAATTACTGCACCCTGCAAAACTCTCATTTATGAAGGAAGGAGAAATAAGGATCTTCCACAACAAACAGAAATTGAAAGAATGTTTAACTATTCACCCAACCCTGCTAAAGATGCTCAAGGATGTCCTACACAGAAACACAGAAACAGAAATATCACTACAAAAGTAGATGAATGCAGAAAATGACCAGCTAAAGTACAGATGGACTCCAAAATAGATAAACAGAACTATTTACAGACACATGGCAAGGCAAAGTCGGTACTTAACAATAGTCACACTGAATGTAAATGGTCTCAACTCCCCAGTTAAAGGACACAGATTGGCAGAATGAATTAAAAAAGAAAAGCCATCTATTTGCTGCCTTCAAGAAATGCATCTTACCAACAAAGATGCAAAAAGACTGAAAGTGAAACAATGGAAAAAGATAATGCACACTAACAGAAACCAAAACAGTGCTAATATCACGCAAAATATACTTAAACACAAAAACAGTTATAAGATACAAAGAAAGACACTATGTAATGATCAAAAGATTAATTCAACAGGAAGATCTGACTATTGGAAATGCATACACACTTAATTACAGGGAACTTGGCTATTAAGGGACTTAAAGGGAGATATAGACTCAAATATAATAGTAACGGGGGAGTTACATACCTGACTTTCAGCAATGGATAGATCAACCAGGCGGAAAATCAACAAGGAAACAAGAGTTATTTGCCACCACAGACCAAACAGACCTAGCAGATATCTACACAGCCTTCCACACTCCCACCACAGAACACATATTTTTCTCTCTGTTAAATGGAACATTCTCTAGGATTGACTACATACTAGGCCATAATGCGAGTCTCAGCAAATTCAAAAAAATTGAAATCATGCCATGCATCTTCTTGGACCACAATTCAATGAAGCTGGAAATCAACAACTCAAGAATCCCTACATCATGCAAACATATGGAGAATGGACAACATGCTCATAATTGAACAGTGGGTCAAAGAAGAAACCAAAAAGGAAATAAAAAAATTTCTGTGAATATATGAAGATGACAATACAACATATCAAAATGTGAGGGATTCAGCAAAAGCAATGTTAAGAGGAAAGTTTATAGCAATTGGTGCCTATATCAAGATATTGGAAAGGCACCAAATAAATGACCTATCTTAGCACCTCAAGAATCTAGAAAAAACAACAGCACCAAAAAACAGCACCAAACCCAAAACCAGTGGAAGAGAGAAAATAATTAAAATTAGAAAATAAATCAACAAAATTGAAGAGCTGATTTTTTTAATAAATAAACAAAATTGACATACCATTTGCCCAACTAACAAAAAACAGAAGAGGTAAGACCCAATTCAAGAAAATTAAAGATGAAAAAGGAAATGTAACAACATACACCACAGAAATGAAAAGAATCATCAGAAATTACCACAAAGAGCTGTATGCCAACAAACTGGGAAACCTAGAAGAAATGCATAGATTCCCAGACACATACAACCTATACAAAATGAGCCATGAAGACATAAGAAACCTAAACAGACATATAACCAAGATGGAAACTGAATGAGTAATAAAGACCCTTACAACAACAACAACAAAAAGCCCAGGACTGGATAGCTTTACTGCTGAATTCTACCACAGATTTAAAGAAGAACTGACTCCAATTCTTCTCAAGTTATTCAAAACAGTTGAAAGGGAGGGAATCCTCCCAAATTCTTTCTAGGAAGCCATCATCATCTTAATTCCTAAATCCAGAAAAGATGCAACAGAGAACGAGAACTACAACAGCTTTTCATGACAGAAACTCTAACCAAAATGTGTTTACAAGGAACATACCTCAACACAAGCAAGGCTATTTATTAGAAAGACGTGGCCAGCTTCCTATTGAATGGGGAAAAGTTGGAAGCATTCCCAATGAGTTCCAGAATCAGATAAGGATGCGCACTCTCAACCATTGCTATTCATTATAATTCTGGATGTTTTAGGCAGAGCCATTAGGCAAGAAAAATAAATCAAAGGGATTCAAATCGGTAAAGATGAAGTCAAAATATCCCTGTTTGCAAATGACATAATTCTAAATATAGGGGACCCAGAAGACTCCAATAAGAGATAACTGGAACTCATAGAAGAGTTTGGTAAAATAGCAACACACTAAAATCAACAGCCTTTGTATACAAACACAACGGCACAGTTGAGAAAGTACTTCTAAGATCAATCGCATTCACAATAGCTACAGAAAAAAAATATATCTTGGAATAAATTCTACCAAGACTGGCAAAGACCTCTACTATGAGACTTAAAAACTTTAAAGAAAGAAATAGAAGTTACAAAAAAATGGAAAATATTTGCATATTCATGAATTGGAAGAATGAATATCATCAAAATGTCCATTATTCTGAAAATAACTTGCAGATTCAATGCAATGCCAATCAAAATACCAAAGAAATTCTTCTCAGATCTACAAAAAATGATGCTGAAATTCATTTGGAAACAAAGAAGACCTCAAATAACTAAAGCAATCTTATGTAACAAAAACAAAGCCGGAGACATAGCAATGCCAGATTTGAAGACATACAACAAGGCAGTTGTAATCAACACAGCCTGGTACTGATACAAAAACAGATGGATAGACCAGTGGAATAAAATAAAAACTCTATAAATCAATCCAAGTAATCTAACGAAACTTATATTCTACCAAGGAGCTAAAACCAATGCCTGGAGCAAGGACATTCTCTTCAACAAACGGTGCTGGGAAAACTGGGTTTCCAAATGCAGAAGTATGAAGGAAGATCCTTATCTTACACCTTATACAAAAATCCATTCAAAATAGATCAAAGACCTAATTCTATAACCCGATACCATCAAATTACTCGAGAGTACTGGGGAAACCCTGCAAGACATTGGCACAAAAAAAGAGTTTCTGGAGAAGACACTGAAGGCACAGGCAATCAAATTCAAATTAACAAATGGAATTACATTGAGAAGCTTCTCTACAGCAAAAGAAAGAGTCAGGAAAGTAAAGAGGCAAACAACAGATTGGGATGAATTGTTTGCAAACCATGCAACTGCTAAACAATTAATAACCTGAATATATAAAGAGATTAAGAAACTCAACAACACCAAACAAACAACCCAGTCAAAAAATGGGTGGCCGGCACTGCAGCTCAATAGGCTAATCCTCTGCCTGTGGCACCCGCAAACCGGGTTCTAGTCCCGGTTGGGGCGCCGGATTCTGTCCCGGTTGTCCCTCTTCCAGGCCAGCTCTCTGCTGTGGCCCGGGAGTGCAGTGGAGGATGGCCTAAGTGCTTGGGCCCTGCACCCCATGGGAGACCAGGAGAAGCACCTGGCTCCTGCCTTGGGATCAGTGCGGTGCACCAGCCGCTGCACTCCAGCCACGGCGGCCATTGGAGGATGAACCAATGACAAAAGGAAGACGTTTCTCTCTGTCTCTCTCTCTCACTGTCCACTCTGCCTGTCAAAAAAAAAAAAAAATGGGCAAAAGGCTTAAACAGACATTTTGCAAAAGAATAAATCCAAATGGCCACAAACAAATGAAAAAATGCTCAGGATCACTAGCTGTGGGGGAAATGCAAATTAAAGCTACAATGAGGTTTTACATCACCCCAGTTAAAATGGCTTTCATAAAAGGTACCCTAATCCACTGTTGGTGGGAATACAAACTCGTAAAGCCATTATGGAAGACAGTTTGGACATACCTCAGAAACCTGAATATACATCTACCATATGATCCAGCCATCCCACTCCTTGGAATTTACCCAAGGGAAATGAAATTAGCAAATAAAAGAGTTATCTGCACCTCTGTGTTTATTGCAGCTTAATTCACAATAACTAAGACAGGGAATCAACCTAAATGCCCATCAACAGAAGACTGGATAAAGAAATTATGGGATATGTAATCTATGGAATACTACACAGCAGTAAAAAATGAAATCCAGTCATTTGCCATAAAGTTGGTGAATCTGGAAAATATTAGATTAGTGAAATAAGGCAGAACCAAAGGGACAAATACCATATGTTCTCCCTGATCTGTGATAACAGAGCATCTAAAAGGAAACCTTTTGAAGTGAAATAGACACTATGAGAAGCAATGACTTGAATTGCCCTTTGTCTTGACTTTGAGGAAGTTTATTATTTTTTTAAATTTTTTTTCTACTCAATACCATTGGTTGAACTCTTTATTTAACATAGAATTAATCATGGGTGTATAAAGTTAATTGAAAATAGATCCTAGTAAAAAATAAGAGTGGAAAAAATAGAGAGAGGAGCAGTACATTTAAGCACAAATTCCTATGGACTTACTCCTAAGAGTAAAGCTAAAAACTTGTCATGGGACTCCAAATTCCATTCAGCTGGGTGGTACTAATACCATCTTATGTGCTAAAGTGATCATATTAAATGTGTGATTGATCATATAGATAGGATTAAGTGTCAAAGGGATCACATAAATAAGACCAAGTCTCTGCTAATAACAATAGTAGAATTAAAAAGGAGAGAATGATCCAACATGGGAAGCAGTCTACACAGTAAGCTCATAGAATGACAAATGCCCTACACAGCACTCTGACCTCAGAATCAGCCCTTAAGGCATGCAGATCTGGCTGAAAAGCCCATGAGAGCATTTCAGACATGGAAAGTCAAGACATCATGGCAAAAATTGTTCTACATGAAGGATCTATGTGAGTGAAATCCCAGGGGGAAAGAAGGGACCATCAAAAAAGGATGTACTTTTGTCTGAAGGGAGTTGAGAATTTAAACTTTGCTAATAGCCCTGCTAAATACTGTTAGAGTTTGTGGACTCAAAATGCTTCCATAGACTTGGTAGCTCATGCCAAGAGCCTAGGGTGATCACTGACATCATACGTAAGAGTGTCAATTGTTAAATCAACTCCCTATCTAGGACTTCTGTCCTTAATGAGTTGTATTATGAGAATTGTGGGGAGCAACTCGGACTAGACTAAGTTACTGGAATTAAGACTTATTCTATGCATCTGCTCTCCCACAATATGGCGCTGGGAGAGGAGGAAACAGCTTCTACGCAGCTGCCTCTTGCCAACTTGAGTGATGACCTCCAGGAGCTGATCCTGCTCCTGATTGGAGGAGAGCAGCGTACTCAGCGTGTGGGCAGCCGAGTTGGGATTGGCGGAAGAGGACTATAAAGGAGGAGAGAGACAACATGCACCAGGAACATCTAAGGGGAACACCTGTGCAGCCCCCGAGAGAGCCGGCCGGCGGTGTGCCGCTCCCCTGCGGAAGTGGGGAATGTGGCAGGGGGAACCACCCTTCCACGGAGGTGGATGGACCGGCAGCCAACCCGGGAAGGACCAGCAGCAAACCCAGGAAGGGCCGAGCAGATGAAAGAACAGCGCAGGGTCCTGTGTCGTTCCTCCACGAAGACGGGGAGCGACAAGAATTGACTGTAAAACTTGTTCTCAAAAAGTACTTTATGCTTTCTGTGTGTGTGGATGCAAACTGTTGAAATATTTACTTAGTACAGAATTGTCTTCTGTATATAAAGTTAATTAAAATGAATCTTAATGAAGAATGGGATGGGAGAGGGAGTAGAAGGTGGGATGGGAGTGGAGTCGGAGGGCGGGTGTGGAGGGAAGAATCACTATATTCCTAAATCTGTACCTATGAAATTTGAATTAATTCAATAAAAGCTTTCTAAAAAAACTATATTATCTCCTACTTCCAACAAAAAAAAAATGTGAAACCAGCAATATAACCTCTAATCAAATAAAATAATAATTAAATTTAGGATAGTTCTGTTTCACTTTTATATAAAATGTATTATTCATGCTGTTCTATATAAATTATTTCCTTTAGCTTTTCAGAAAAGTTATGATCAGAGTACTGACTGACCATGGAATAAAAAGTTAGAGGTTGCCTAATGAGCTTGAGACAAACAATTAACTTTAAAATTGACTGTGGTCAATTATAAGTGACAGGGTTACTGAACTGTATTTCTTCACATTCAATATAAGACAAAAGAAAGATGCTTTTCCAAATTAGTTCATTACTCAACCTCTCCTTTAGTCACCTGAAAAATAAACTTTACTATTTAGATTTATATTACCTCCCCAAATTTATATCGTATTGTTTGAGCAAGTTTCCAAGTTCTATCTTTGGGTATGGGGATATACAGGAAAAATATTAGGAGATTTGCCTACCATTGCTTATTTGATGTATACATAAAATTATTTCTCTAGTTTTACTTTCCTTTTTTCTGTTCAAAACCAAAACTAAAATAATCCTCCAACATGTTCTACCTTCATCAAAAGCCGAAAAACAAAGCAATAAAGTTGCCGTTGACAGTTTCTGAACCTAAAAAAAACGAGCTTGGTTTTTATTTTATACTGTAAAGACAAGAATGACTCAGAGTTCAAGGTCTGGGCCAATTAAAGTTTCAATCTACTCATTATTTCTATATTACCTCACACAATTTCATGGCTCTGGGTCCAGTGCTGCAGTGTAGTGGGTAAGGCCATGATCTGTAGCACTTGGGTCCCATATGGGCACTGGTTGGATGCCAGGATACTCCACTTCAGATCCAGCACCCTGTTAATGGCCTGGAAAAGGAGTGGAAGATGGCCCAAGTGCTTGGGAACCTGAGCCTATGTGGGAAACCCAGAGCAAGCTCCTGGCTCCTGGCTTTCGACTGGCCCAGCTCCAGTCATTGCAGTCATTTGGGGAGTGAAGCAGCAGATGGAAGATTCTCTCTCTCTCTCTCTCTTTCTCTCTCTCTCTCTCTCTCTCTCTCTCTCTTTCTCTTTCTCTCTTTCTATTGCTCTTGATGTTTATAGCTTTGCCATTCAAATAAATAAAATAAATCCAAAAATAATAATTATTATTCCATATCTTGGCATATCATTGTACACTGATGGTTCTAAAATCTGGTCACATTCTCTCTCTGGCAGCTCAGACTTACACATTATATTTATTGGGCATTTTAACATGGATACTTAATGACAATATTGAATTTATTTTTATTAAAACCAGATACTAAATACACTGTTACTAGCTCACATATGTACAGGTTTTATCAGTATTATTCCATCCTTCAACCAGTTTTTTAGTTTGGAAATTCCAGAATCTTTCTTATTCCTAGTCTGTATTTATTGGGTACTAAGGATGTGACCTTGGACCATCATCACCTCACATCTCCAACTGAAACCTACAGACTCAGAATCCATATTTTACATAATTTCCAGAAGACTCATCTAAATACTAGATTTTGAAAAATACTGTTTCAGATCATCTCCTTTTTCCAGTCTGTCAATCATTATTATGATATCTATATTCAAAACCATTGCAGAAAATAATAATTTACATCTCCAATGCTACCACCCCTCATCACTTCTCAGCTGATCTATTTCCATTTCCACTTTGTTTCCTCTGTGGTCCATTCTCCCACAGCAGCCTGAGTGGTCCTTTAGAAAAGATAAGATTGAGCACCAATAGCATTTGTTATTACTGTATTTGAAACTCTTAGCCTGTTCTGCAGTGTTCTATATGACCTATATATGTACATTTCTGCCTCTATTACCTAACACCCCAGCTCTTTTTTTATTTGCCTTCAGCTATAATAACCCATTCGGCAAAGTAGCAGGGTATAAAATCAATGCACAAAAATCAACAGCCTTTGTATACACAGACAATGCCATGGCTGAGGAAGAAATTCTAAGATCAATCCCATTCACAATAGCTACAAAAACAATCAAATACCTTGGAATAAACTTAACCAAGGACGTTAAAGATCTCTACGATGAAAATTACAAAACCTTAAAGAAAGAAATAGAAGAGGATACCAAGAAATGGAAAAATCTTCCATGCTCATGGATTGGAAGAATCAATATCATCAAAATGTCCATTCTCCCAAAAGCAATTTATAGATTCAATGCAATACCAATCAAGATACCGAAGACCTTCTTCTCAGATCTGGAAAAATTGGTGCTGAAATTTATATGGAGGCACAAGAGACCTCGAATAGCTAAAGCAATCTTGTACAACAAAAACAAAGCCGGAGGCATCACAATACCAGATTTCAGGACATACTACAGGGCAGTTGTAATCAAAACAGCATGGTACTGGTACAGAAACAGAAGGATAGACCAATGGAACAGAATTGAAATACCAGAAATCAACCCAAACATCTACAGCCAACTTATATTTGATCAAGGATGTTAACCTGCACTCTGAGAGGGAAGGCTGGCACCACAAGCAATGGCTTACCCACTTCTCCACAACACAGGCCTCTATTGCTAAGCACTTGAAAATTACTCACTATGTTTTCTCCTTTGATTTATGACCTTTCTTTTAAGATGTGATTATAGAATTCAGGATGTTTGAGTGTTCTGTTCAATAATCTACTGGTTTCATTATGTGTTTCTTTGTGGCAGAGGAACACCATGTACATGCTATCACTTACAAAAACCAGGTCTTGTTATTTTGTCAACATTTGAATACTTCACATATGCTTCACATATGCTTTGTGGTAGAAAGATGGTAATTCTCTAAAAATCAAGTTTTAAATTATATTTTTCAAATTAATTATACATTTATAAATTTTTCTTCTAGATGACACATCTATAATTGCAAGCAGTATTTGAAATGTCTTAATTTGGGGATTTTTTTCAGAATCTTTTTTTGCATGATACATAAAATGCAGAATTTTTATAATTTCTTGATGAACTAAATTTTTTTTTATTGCTGCAAAATGACCTTCCTACCTTATTCAGTATGTTTATCTTATGGCACATTTTATCTGATAAAAGTTGTATGAAGTTTTTATTTTTTGAAACGATTTATTTTATTTATTTGAAGCAGAGTTACAGAGAAGGAGAGGGATGGAGGGAGAGAGATTAGTGTGCACACTTGTGAGAGAGAGAAGGCTCTGTCCAGTGATTCTCTCCCCATATGGCTGCAGTGGCCAGGCTGAAGGCAAGAATTCCACTGGGGTCTCCCATGTGGGTGGCGGGCTCACAAACACTCACCATTTTCAATGTCTTTCCTGGGCACTTGAGCTGAGAGCTGGACTGGAAGCAGAGCAGTAGCCTAGTCCGGAACTGGTATTCATGAGATACCAGCATCATAAATGGTAGTTTAACCTGCCTGTCCATTTTAAACTGTGCACCTCTAGACTTTGTCTATAATCTACACAGGAAAATAAAACAATTATTATGCCTTAGACTCATTTCTGCCAACCGTTTCATTCACTCGAGGCTATTTGATTAGATGCATTTTATACTTCCTCATTTTCTCCTGCACAGTCCTAAGTTCTGTTGCATATTCTCAAGTCTCTTATCTGTGTAGTAATTATCTGGAGCCACTTTAGCCCCTTTCAAAAGTTTCTGTTAGAATTTAAAAGTCTTTTTATCTGCACTTTGCTGCTGGCCAAACACATGTCTCCTAACCGTTTCACTGAACTTGTGGATGGTCCTTAGGGTAATCCTACATATTACAGAAGCTTTGCTCTATCAGTTTTTCCTCCCCATCTTTTGTTTTTAGAAGACTCTTACAAATATCTGTGCTGTCACAGACTCTTGCCAGTCCTTTTGTGGTTAACATGTCAATTTTGGATTAGTTTAATTTTTAATCAGATGTATGGAGATACAATGTGTCACTATAATATCCAGCCCCTTTAAATATTCATGTCAATGAATTTGGGCAAATGTAGATACTTGTGTTAACAACACAATAATCCAAATATTCTTTTCCATCACAACAAAAATTAGCCGGCACTCTTTTATTTTCCAGTGCTGCCTCTCCCCTCACTAGCCTGTGGCAACCAACAATTGCTTGTTGTTACTCTAGTTTTCAGATGTCTCTTCTGTGAAACTGAATGTCATTCCCCTAGAAGATCTAATTTTACCTGAGATTGCACTCTGACCCACTTTCTAAAACGATTATTTTTATTGTCTCTTTGTTTTCGGCACTGCTGAAGACAATTACCTCTCCATATATCCATTAAACCTCTTTTTAGTTGGGAGTCACAAATGGATGAAGTCCAGGATTTATCTCCTGCCTTGGGTGGGATACAAAAGTGATAAGGAAAGAATATATGCTTCTTCTCCAAATCTATTAACTTCACTCTTGATGTGTCTCTGCAGGGGTGTGTGTGTGTGTGCGCGTGTGTGCACGCTACAATCAAGGTGTTGTTTTTTTTTTTTTGCAGAATTTTATTTACATACTTTTTTTATTTTATTTTATTTTATTTTTATTTTTTGACAGGCAGAGTGGACAGTGAGAGAGAGACAGAGAGAAAGGTCTTCCTTTGCCGTTGGTTCACCCTCCAATGGCCGCCATGGCCAGGGCACTGCGGCCGGCACACCACGCTGATCCGATGGCAGGAGCCAGGTGCTTTTCCTGGTCTCCCATGGGGTGCAGGGCCCAAGCACCTGGGCCATCCTCCACTGCACTCCCGGGCCACAGCAGAGGGCTGGCCTGGAAGAGGGGCAACCGGGCGCCCTGACTGGGACTAGAACCTGGTGTGCTGGCGCCGCTAGGCGGAGGATTAGCCTAGTGAGCCGCAGCGCTGGCCCTTACATACATTTAATCTTCATGCTCCTTTCTCATTAAGCAAAGATAGCAGTTCTGGCATTCTCATGGAACAAACTAAATAAAATTTTAAAAAATTAAAAGTCCCTCCTTTTACTAAATATTGCTTTTAATCAGAATAGGAGACTTGGCACTTTTTGTCTAATGCTATTGTGTTTTCTTGACTTCTTTGCTTACATTTTATTCTGGTAAACAATTATGTGAGGAGGAAATTCACAAATCTACTCTAAATACATTGAGTTGCCTGATTTTTGAAACCACACATTCTGAAGGAAAAGGAATATAATCATGTCCAGGAAATGATGTTTTTAAACAATTACAATGGAGGTGTTTTTAAATTATCCGTGAATCAGAAACTGTTTTCTTAATATGTCAAGTCATTACTAAAACATGTCCCTGCCTCAAAAGAAATGCAGAGAGATTTATTTCTCTTCACATCATTCTCTGAGTACTCTGTAGATTTTATACATTTTGTCCCAAATTTTCTTAAAGCATTAATATTTTGCATCCCCAGGTCCTAGTAAAGTGCACCGTACATAGTGTGTGTTTAATAAAAGCATTCTATTGAATGAATGGAATGTTGTAATTTAAAAGGATGTTATATCTCCGATATTTAACATACTCTAGAAGCACCGTCATGCCATGAAGAAGGAATGTGATTTCTGTGAAAGACTAAGATTTCAACCACACAGCATGAATTTCAATACCTTGCAATTTGTGTATCAACGCTGACAAGGCAATTGCAGGTTTAATTTACACTAAGAAAGCTGACTATACAAGGAAATATCATACAGGATCCAAAAACTGAACCACAGATCACACCAAATTAAGAAAAAGACAGAGACAGCAATAGCACAGCCATCATAGAGCCATTTGAGTAAGCATTTCCTGAGTGCCCTTCTTAGGACGACTAGACATTCATAATAGAGCCTTGCTATTGTCACACCTATGCAATATTTGTTGATGTTTTAAATATAGTTAATATGTACTAACCCATAAGGATTGTACTATCTGCAAATGACACTTTTGGAAGGATTATACAGGCCTGCATATCAGCTATGCCTTAAAAATAGACATAAAAGGATACATCTGGTTGATAACAAAAGTGATTTTTCTTTTTTTCCTAAACCTTGAACTTGACTCCATATGAGTATGTATCAAAAGTGCCACTGTCACTTCTGAGCCTTGGAAACGCCCACTGTCAGCAGCTCTTTCCACTTCTGCAGATGTTGAATACACTGGGTTCCCAGGCCCTCGCACAGAACTACACCTGCCCAGGCTCTTCCCGAAGAGCGTGAGCCCCCGAGGACGTGTGCTGTTTTTGAGCCATCATGTATTTGAGGCTTGAGGCTTGCTCATTACCCAAGTCTGTCTTAACTAACACTATTCTTCATCTTGGTCATATCAACCAAACTGTGTGTGCACCATGTTTTATTAAAAAAAAAAAAAAAAAAAAAAAGCTATGGCAGGAATTGGGTGCAGCGGTTAGGGTGCTGCCTGGTACGTCCGTACCCCATGTTGGAGTACCCTCAAGCTTGCCCTTGAGTCCTGGGATGCTCTACAGGGACAGTTTACTGCTAATGCACATGCAGGGGCGGGGAGGGAGGCAGCAGAGGATGCCTCGAGTAGGTAGGTCCCTGCCACACTGAGTTCCTGGCTCCTGGCTTTGGCCTCGCCCCTCCCCAGCTACTGGGGAAGTAAATTAGTAGATGAGAAATCTCTGTCTTCCTCTGTTTCTCTGTGTCTCTGCTGTCAAAGCATTTTAAAAAGGGCAAAAATCTGAACTGTACCTATTTTTGTACAGACATATTAATCCATGCCATGAAACCATCATCCCAATCTCCCTTTTTATTCTTATAATATCGATGAATAACAAACTAGTAATTATATACTCATATCTGCTACACAGCATCATTTCAATACATAGCAATGCATCAATGCTTCAAAAACAGAGAAAAAGCAACAGAAATGAAGAAACATGTTCTGTCCTTTTTGCCTTAAACTCTAGCACAAATTAGAAAATGTATTTTTTCTAGTTTGTTATAGAGTTAAGACCGAGAGAACAGAGAAAAGAGAAAGGGAGAGAGAGAGAGAGAGAGAGAGAGAGAGAGAGAGAATCTTCCATCAGCTGGTTTACTCCCCAAGGGGCATCAATGGCCAAAGTAAGACAGGAGCCAGGAGTGCCATCCAGGTCTCCCAAGTCGGGGCCAGGACCCAAGCACTTGGGCCATCCTCTGCTACTTTCCCAAGCACATTAGCAGGAAGCTGGATGAGAAGCAGAGCAGTCGGGATTCCAATGAGCACCCATATGGGATGCTGGTGCTGCCGACAGTGGCTTAACCCGCTTCTCCACAGCACTGGCCCCAAAATGTTAGTTATACCAAATTAATTATAACAGTTAATTATGACAAGACTGTTAACTCAACAAATGCATTATATGTAGGTTTCATATTTTTACAAAAAGACAAACACTGAAGCTGTGGTCTTTTAAACACTTTGGACAAAGTATGTTGCTGTCAATATTAAAACGTATCACAGGGTTTTAAGAAATTGTTGAGGTGGTTGAATTCTTAAGTAAACTATCTTTGCTCCAGCTGAGAGACAAAATAGTTTCTTTATAGCACTTTCCAAATGCTTCTAGAATAAAAATATGCCCAAAAGACAAACACTCATAAAGCAGAAAATTGAGACTCAAACAATAGGTATTGTCACCAAACAGCTTTGGTACATCGGTGTATTTGTGTTCCTTGTGGATGACAACACGACACTCAGCAGGAAATATCTCATAATTAAGGTGTTACAGGCATGGTCATAAAAGGCAGCAAAAGGCTGGTTTGTTGTTGTTGTTGGGGGGGGGGCGTGGAGGCAGTGCTAACCCCGATGCAGTTTCCATTGTGCTTTGTAAAGGGTGACATGGAAAATGACACGTGCACACTTTGACAACCTGCCCAGGGGCGTCATTACAAACATCTATCATGAAAAATACTGATGATAGTCTTTTGTTGGAAAGAGCACCTGGAAGTTGTCGAATTCTAGTCTTTTGCAGTACGTAATGAGCTGCCGCAGTTGCTCCATCGCCCTCACAAAGGCTGGGTTTTCAACGATTCTTTAGAGCCAGACACCGAGGTTTGTCGGATGTCTATGGAATTTGTAAATTTTGTGCTGAATGTTGGCAGTATCTTTCACTGACATCCTGCGACTAACAAGGAATGGACAGCACAACAGAAGCAAAGATGCTCTTCCAAAAACACTTGACTCTCGGCTGTGGATCTCACTCCAGACACCGAATTGCTCCATATGTCCCTGCTGCTATTGCCCACTTTCTTCAGAATTGCCCCTTTTCTTCCAGTTTTATCCTACCTATTCTCACACATTCACAACACCCCATCTTCCCAGAAACCAAATGTGGTTTTTTTTCCTTTAAAATGAAAATTAAAATGCCCTACTTTAATTCTTAGGCTACAGCAGTTGGTATGTACTTAAAATAGAATCAGTAGTTTGAAACTATTTCTGTGTCCTTAGTCTTTTAAATATGTCTTCACATATGAAGAGTTCAACACTAAAGGTATTCTCATTTTTCCTGTGTGAGAAACTGAAGTTGTGGATGCTAAGGCGTAATCAGCCAGCAACTATTTTCTTACACTATAAATATCCTTTCTAGTGACTCATTTTTTTCTCTTAGGCATTTCCATGAAAAGGACCTTGTTTGCTATCTGAGTCAGACCCTGGTGGTTTCTGTTCAGAGCTCAGGCATTCCCCGTCCCAGCACCTCACTGTAAGATTTGGCCTCCCAGGAACTGACAGCCCCTCGAAGCTGCCACCTATTCCAGCCAATGCGATTCTCACTTTCTCCACATCCAGATTAAAATCCATGGCTTATCTTTGTGATCACCCCCCTGAAACGTCCCCGGCAGCCTACAGAATCTATTTTGCCCATAAACCTGACTAGAGAATCCCCAGTCTGGGAATCCTCCACCCACGCTGCGCCTGGAAACAAACTGCCCAGCCCGGCTGACTGGACGAATTTTCAATCATGACGACCAACCTCAGGCGAGCCCTGACACGGCCCAGCAATTCTGCCCTGTACCCCAGTCCCTCATATCTCCACTGTCCTCAAGAAGTGCTTTATTCCCTCTCTCCTTTCCTGAGAATAGAACCCCACCACTGCTCCTGTCTTTTCTTCCCTTCATAGGAAATTAGACACAATCTGAAGAAGGAAATTCTGCAGGTGCCCAGTCCCCCATTGCCAGCACGCCCACCGCTGTGTGCTCTGTCCTCGCTGCGGTTCCTAAGGATGAACTGCCCCACTTGTTGACCAGACCCAGCACATTCCTATCCTCAAGGGAGGAACCCCAGGAATCAATTCTTCAGGAATCAATTCTTGGCAATCTTTTATTCCTTTTTTTTCTTTTCTCATTGCTTGTTTATATCCATCCCCCCCCCCACAAAAAAAAAACCTCAGTCTTTACACCATAACCTCCCTAACTGCTGTGATTTTACTATGAAAATATTCACTGTCGCCCTGTCTTATTCTCCCTGTCTATCCTGAACTCATGGATTTTCGCCCTTATTTACCCAACAGAAAAACTACTCAGAACCATTTAGCCAAATTCAATGGGAAATGGTTTTGTTCTCGTATTATTTTTAATCTATCAGCTGCACTCCATTTGGCAGGCTTTATAAAACACCTCTTTGTGAGTGATTGGCATATACTTCTAGCTGTGATATCTACCCAGAGTCCTGGACTTCTTATTTAGGGGACATCTTCACTCAAATGCATTCAGATTCACAAAGTCATGACTCTGCTCTTGATTTCTACCTTAGAAATGATTTCTCGGGGCCAGCTCCGTGGCTCACTTGGTTAATCCTCCACCTGTGGCACCGGCATCCCGTATGGGCGCCAGGTTCTACTCCTGGTTGCTCCTCTTCCAGGCCAGCTCTCTGCTGTGGCCCGGGAAGGCAGTGGAGGATGGCCCAAGTGCTTGGGTCCTGCACCCCATGGGAGACCAGGAGGAAGCACCTGGCTTCTGGCTTCGGATCAGCATAGCTCTGGCTGTGGTGGCCATTTGGGGGGTAAACCAACGGAAATAAGACCTTTCTCTCTCTCTCTCTCTCTCACTCTGTCTAACTCTATCTGTCAATAAATTTTAAAAAATAGAGAAATGACTTCTCCCAGTTTTCTTCACCTTAGGAAATGGAAATTACACCTTGCCAGTTACCCAAGCAAAATCAATGTTGAATTAATTGTAAAAATCACTCTCTTTACATTCCACATTAAATTTTCATCAACTATTTCTCTACACTTAAAACATTAAACTATGTCCTCCTCACATAGCCTCCACTAGTAAGAACCTGACCCAAGCAACCAAACTTTTTCTCCAAAATTGTCTCCATTGGGGCTGGCATTTTAGCAGCAGCGTTAAGCCACTGCCTGTGACAGCCACAGCCCATATGCACATGAGTCCTGGCTGGTCTCAGTCCTGGCTGGTCCACTTGTGGTCCAGCTCTGTGCCACTGCTCCTGGAAAGCATCAGAAGAAGGTCCAAGTCCTTGGATTCTTGCCACACACATGGAAGACCCAGACACAGCTCCTGCTCCTGTCTCCTGTCTTCGGTCTTCCATCTGCTGATTCACTCCCCAGATGACCACAATGGCTAGAGCTGCACAGATCCGAAGCCAGAAGCCAGGTGTTTCTTCCAGGTCTCCCACGTGGGTGCAGGGGCCCAAGGACTTGGGCCATCATCGACTGCTTTCTCTGGTCATAGCAGAGAGCTGGATCGGAAGTGGAGCAGCCAGGTCTCAAACCAGCACCCATATGGGATGCCAGCACTGCAGGCGGCGGCTTTACACGATATGCCAGAGCGCTGGCTCCCAGGGTCTTACTTTCAACAGAAAGTCCATTCTTCTTCCTCTGGGCCCCTTTCCCCTGCTTTGTTTTTCTTCATACAATTTATCGCCACGTATCATAGTGCACACTTCATTTGTGTAGCATCCTCAGCTAGAGCATAAGTTCTTTTAGAACAGCATTTGTCCACAGGGATTAAATGTCAGCTAACACAGGTTACGTATTCAGTCACAATGAGTGAAGCAATGTTTTCTTAAAAACAAATTTCAAATACCCTCCATTAGTATACAAGACAATTACCTCAATGCACGTTTCTCTCATCATCAATGAGTTGACTATATCAAGTCTTTGATTGTACAGACTTCAAACATGAGATCTTACTGGAAAACAGCACTTGGTTTTGCTTAACATTTTTGACTACTTCACTCATGTAAATGTGTCTTACTTTCTCTTTTAACACACCATTTTGCCGTTTTTTTTTTTTTTTTGCATTGTTTTGTTTATTTGAGAGCAACAGAGACAGAGAGTGAGCAAGAGATTCTATCTGCTGGTTCAATTCTCAAATACCCACAATGGCTGTGGTTGGAACAGACCAAGGTAGGAGCCACCAACACAATCCAGGTCACCCACAGAATGTCAGGAACTCCACTGGTGAGCCGTGGTTGCATACTCCCAGGGTGCTTGAGTGGAGAGTGGAATCAGGAGCCAGAGCAGGAACCAAACTCGAGCGCTCCAATGTGGAATGTGAGTTTGTTAACTGCTAGGATGACTACTCTCTCTTCCTTTGCTGTTTTTAAGATATAATTTTGCTACACATTCATAAATTACTTAAATATATCAACTGCTTTTCAGGTCATATATGTTCCTATTGCATTGTTGATACAAGATATAAGATATAATATATGCGAATAGTAGTGAAAATAATTTGAAAATATTTGTTCTGACATTTCTTATGCATATTTATTTGATTAATTTCTCTTGCAACATTATGACTCATAATCCTAGTTCCCTGTTTGATATAAAATATATATTTTACTACAGTAAGATATTTTACTTCATATTCTGCTTTCATTAGTTTCTAAATTTATCTTTTTTTTCTATTTCTTTGGTTTGCTTTTCCAGTTATAATCAGTATCTTCATCTATCAGTTACATTGAAATTTTCCCTTATGATAATCATATATGCAGATACATATTGTTTCAAACTATTATGTGGTTATTTATATCCATATTTATTATCATGATTTATATACAGCTATCTTTTGTTACCCCAAATTATACTCACATATCACATGAATCATATCTGTCTGATTTCATCTTGTATTATTTTCTAGTTAGGAAGTACATTTTATAATCCATTACTCATTTATCTTTAAATTTACCAAATGGAAATATGACATTCCACTTGTGTAATTATCTTAGACAAGGAAAACATTTTTGATTTTTAATAAGCAACATGGTTTATAATTCTTTCTTCCTCACAATTTGAATGGCTGTCAGTTTCTAAAGTTTTACATATATTTTATTACATAAACATCAACTAAAATTACATAAATTCTATGTATTAAGAAATGTTAATACAAGAAAGTAAACATAAATATACTAATCATATTTTGATTTTGTGTAGGGTATATATGACTGTCAAATATCATTTTTAACAACATTATGTTAATAGATTCTTGCAATATTAATCTTCTGAATTTCAACATAATTTCAAATTTATCTTGCAAGTGGTATAGAATTATTGATCTATTCATAATTAGAATTCATTTTCTCTGAGTGGCTAGAAATCAATCAGGAAGTCGAAGATAAATTTTCATTTATCAAGACATGGACAGGGCCAGCATATGGCGTACTGGGTAAAGCCGCCACCTACAGTGCCAGCATCCAGTATGGGTGCAGTTCAAGTCCTGGCTGCCCCACTTCTGATCCAGCTCTCTGCTGTGGCCTGGGAAAGCAGTAGAGGATGGCCCAAGTCCTTGGGCCCCTGCACCCACGTGGGAGACCTAGAGGAAGCTCCTGGACCTGGCTTCGGATTGGCACAGCTCCGGCCGTTGCAGCCGATTGGGGATTGAACCAGCAGATGGAAAACCTCTCTCTCTCTCTCTCTCTCTCTCTCTCTTTCTCTGCCTCTCCTTCTTTCTCTGTGTAACTGTGACTTTCAAATAAATAAATAAATCTTAAAAGAAGACATAGGCATAATAAAATAAGCACTGTTGTAGGGTCATCCTGATGTGACGTAGGAGTGACTGAAGGCCGCCATTTGAGGTCACGTAAGCAAGAGTTGGGTGAAGCACCTTGCTACTTCACTTTTCCAACTAGAAGAGTCTTGGCAAGAATCCATGTCAATAAAATTACAGGCCAGTGTTGGTTATTCATGGACTTTCTTGTATCATTTGTTATTGGTGGATATAATACAAGAGAACAAATAAATTGAAGACACTTTATTTCTTGTCCAAAATCATAAATTGTCCTAAATTTACAAATGTTGAAACATCAGCTAAATTAAACTATGTATATGACACAGAGGAATATAACCTAGAAGGAATTTCAATTCTGCAGTTAACTTGGGAACTAGGGAGAAATTATAAATAATCAGCACTGATAAACTACTGTTTCTCACTCCATAAACACATATACATTCACAGTCATGGTGTGTGTGTGTGTTCACTGCCAATATTTTTATTCTACGCATTTTCTATACCTTG
The DNA here is from genome assembly GCF_051225735.1 of Oryctolagus cuniculus. Taxonomy (NCBI): domain Eukaryota; kingdom Metazoa; phylum Chordata; class Mammalia; order Lagomorpha; family Leporidae; genus Oryctolagus; species Oryctolagus cuniculus. The sequence continues at coordinate 7,505,053 of NC_142874.1, read as the reverse complement.
TTTACTTATCTTGGTTTCTTTCTCACTTTACTTGTATCTGCTCTTGGGTAGCTTACTTGGGAAAGTATACATTGTTTCTGTGTCTGCAGTCCTGCTGCTTTTTAAAATTATCTTACCACAAAAACAACATTGCTCCCCGCAATAATCCCTCAACAGTGACTCTCTTTCTTGATATGTTGCATTTTAAGAGTTATAGCCTCTTAGCACATGTGGAGCGAAAGGGTGGAACGCTTCAGGAGGCTACGCTGGCTCATGTCTTCAAAGGGAGACTAAAACACTGGCTGATGGCTTCCTGGATTTTTTTTTAGTCAGTTCATCCTCTGTATCTTGACATAATGCTTAAACTACACAGGAGTCATACTGTTGTTATATGTTTAAAAACACTATTTTTCCAATTTTGTTTTAGTTGTGATTTTTCCCTTCTTGATGCATGTATTGTGATGTCAGGTCCATCAATGAGCAATCCATCGATAAGAAAGGAATCACATATATTTGGGACATGGAATGGTTTCGTTTGTGCAAGCGAAAAGATTCATATTGTTAAACAGAAGCAATTAAATTTCTAGTCTAATAGTGAAATAAATGAGAACAGAGCAACAAAATAACATTCTAGTTGGTGGTCCTCCTTTCTCAGGATCAGAGAATAACTCGTGAAAGTATCTTTAAATCAATTTGAATAGTAAATTATTTCAATAACAACATTTTTCTCATTCCTAAATGACCTGATTAATGTTTAATAATAATTTCCTATAGGATCTTATCTCATTTGTCTTTAGTTTGTTCTTCAAATCATAATGGTAAATCTATTGACCTATATTAAAGAATAATTGAAGCTATATAAACATTTAAACAAGATAAATTCAAAATTCTTGTTTTCTGTGTCTCCTGATTTTCACTGTCTTTAAAGCATCTCACTTCAATTCCATTTTGATCCAGGATATCGCCTTCCTTCCACAGAATCATGAATATTCTCAGTATAGTTCTTCTGAGACATGAGTATTAGGGTTTTACAGAAAAGATACAGAATCACTTGTGTGTGTGTGTGTGTGTGTGTGTGTGTGTGTGTAGGGAGAGACAGAGAAATACTTATTTTAAGGAATTAAAAACTGTCTGACAGTTGCATGGGCTGTTGCATAAAAAGTTTCACAGAGCAAGCCAGCAGGCTGGAAAGTGAAGCAAGGGCTGCTGTACTCTGAACGTGAGATATCTGGGGCAGATGGACAGACTGGAAGCTCGGGACGAGTTTCAGTGTCACAGTCGGGAAATACAGTTCCTTCTCCTTCCTGTGGGTGCTAATTGTCTCTACAAAAGTCCTTCACAGATACATCTGAATTAATGTTTGATGGTAAAAAAATGGGCATCCTAGTCTACCTCAGTTAACTCATAAAACCTGATTATCACAATATATCCAGCAAAATATCTAGGTGAGTAGCATCCAGCTCTTCTGTCAAGCATGCATAAAATGTATATGCTATTAAAATGACTTTATGTACATAAAATGGTAACTGCTATATTATTTAAAAAATAAAACAGTAAAAAAAAAAAACCTAGCAATTCATCAATAAGACAGTAAAGATTAAATTATAATATATTCATGTAGTATGCTTCTATATCTGTTTTTAAAATATTTATTTATTTAAAAAGCAGAGAGAGAGAGAGAGGTCACTCTTTAACCTGGTGGTTCACTCACCAAACAGCTACCATAGCCAGGTGGGGCCATGCTGAAGCCAGGGGCCAGCAGCCTCCCATATGGGTGACAGGGACCCCACTACTTGGGCTATCATCTACTACTTTCCAAGACACTAGCAGGAAGGTGAATAGAAGTGTAGTAACCAAGGCTTCAACTGCCACGCCAAAATGGGATGCCAGCTTCAAAGGGGCTGCCAGTTCCCTCTGTGCCTGATTTGACATCCCATCAGGAGAGAAAATTAAAAAAAAAAAGAAGAAGAACAGGATTCCGGGCCAGCACTGTGATGTAGCCAGTAAAGCCGCCACCGCCTGCAGTGTCGGCATCCCAACTTGCTGGCACGCAAGTTCCAGTCCCAGCTGCTCCAAGTCGAATCCTGCTCTCTGCTATGGCCTGGGAAAGCAGTAAAAGATGGTCCAAGTGCTTGGTCCCCTGCACTCATGTGGGAAGACCTGGAGGAAGCTCCTGGCTCCTGGCTTCGAATCGGCACAGCTCCAGGGCTGCAGCCAATGGGAGAGTGAACCAGCATATGGAAGACCTCTCCCCTCACCCCTCATCTCTGCATACTCTGATTTTCAAATAAATAAATAAATCTTAGAAACAAATAAAAAATAAAAAATAAAAAAACAGGATTCAACATTTTATTAAAAACAAGTTTTCCATTATCAGTTAAGAAAGCAACAAAGGTACAACACCATAACATGTGACTAAATAAAGGTCTCTCAAGGTGTTAAGTCAATTGGATATTTGGGCCTCCAAAAAAAAAAAAGGAAGAGGGAAAAAAATGAAGTTCAGGTTGAGTCATTTTACAGCACACACATTTAGAGATCCAATCCATCATAGCAATTCACGTCATGAATTTTAGCAGAAAGATAAAATAGTAAGATTTCTGAAAGAATGCTTGCAATAATATCTTCATGAGTTTGAGGTTGGAAAAGTACTTATCATAAAGCAAAGATTAATAAATTAGACAATGCAGTATTAAGTGTGTCTACTCATCTGAAGGTCCAAGTAAGGAAAAGGCAAACCACAGACTGAGCATAAAACGCAGCCAACTGAAGGAAGAGCTTACCTAGACTAGCAATCTCTTCAACAAAGCAATTCAAAAAGTAAACCCAGTAATTCTTCAACAAGTAGGAGGTTAAGCCCCTGCCTGTGACACAGTCAGTCACATGCACACCAGTTCAAGGCCCAGCTGCTCCACTTCCCATCCAGGTCTCTGCTAATGTCCCTAGGAAAACAGTGGAAGATGGTCAAGTCCCTGGGCCCCTGCCACTCACATGGGTGACACAGTTGAAGCTTCTGGCTCCTGACTATGGCCTAGTCCAATCCTGGGTGTTGTAGCCATCTGGGGAGTGAACCAGCAGAAAGAACTCTCTCGCTCTCTCTCTCACTCTCTCGCTCTCTCTTACTCTCTTACTGTCTCTCCCTTTCTCTATAATTTGCCCTTTCAAATAAATAAATAAATATTGAAAAAAAATTTATAAGTCCGCCCCTATGGCCAAAATGTGAAAATGTGCCCAAGTTCATTATTCATTTAAAACTTGCAAATGAAAATCACAAATAGCTTAGTTCTAGAAAACTGACAGATGCTTAAAGGAACAGGGTGGAAAACACCAACAGTTCATGAAGTGTGGAGCAACTGAATTTGACTACATTATTGTTGACAGATTAATATCACAGGGATAAAACTTAAAATGTTAAGATTGAAAACATTAATTCATTGGGAAGCTTACACATTCTTTTTGCAAATTTCACAATTCAATAAAAATAGTTACTTAAACTTAATAAGAACGTGACTGTTCTATGGGGAGATATAGAAAGATCTATCAATAGAAAAGTAAAAGCTGAAAATATGCATTATATTGTCTGATTATTTTGATAGCCTATTTTTGGAAGGTAATATAAGAATTTCTTTAAGTATTTGGTGAATTGGGTGGGGGTGGGTGTTGAGGCACAGCAGGTTAAGCTGCCAGCTGTGATGCCCACACCTCATATCAGAGCGCCTGTTCCAGTCCTGGCCATCCCACTTCCAACCCAGCTTCTTGATTATGTGCCTGGGAAGACAGTGGAAGATGAGCCAAGTATGGGTGCCCCTGCCACCCACATAGGAGACCTGGATGGAGTTCCTGGCTCCAGGCTTGGGCCTGGACAATCCTCAGCCATTGTGGCCACTTGGAAAGTGTGAGGAAAATAAAGATCTCTTTCTCTGTGTGTTTTTCCTCTCTCTCTCTCGCTCGCTCGCTCTCTCGCTCTCTCATCTCTCTCTCTCTCTCTATCTCTCTCTCTCTTGTCTCACACCCTTCCCTTCAAATAAAGAAATAAATCAATAAATCTTTAAAATGTTTATGAGACATGAAAAGTTTAAAAAGGTGAATAGAATTCTCTATTCATTCTATTCAATTGTGTCTGAACACTCCAGTGTACATGTGAATTACTTCTATATTAAAGCAAATAAATAAAAAAAGAGAGCTAAGTCTTGGTAAAAATAATTCTAAAATTTCATAATATAAAATAGTCCTGTAGCAACATAAATGAATTCCAAAAACAGAAAAATAAAAATGAGATCAGCTTAGTTGCTAAAAGAAAAGTGCTCTAAAATTCTTCAAACAGTTCAGGAAATTACATATAAAAATATATATGAACGTTTTCTTCATCAAAAAATCGTTTAATATTAGTTATTTGCTTTTATTTGGAAGGCAGGGAGATACAGAAAGACAGAGAGCTGCCATCCGGTACTTCATTCTCCAAATGCCTGCAACAGGCAGGCTGAGCCGGCCACTGCAGGTCTCCCACAGGAGGGGCAGGGATTCAAAAGCACCTGTTGACCTCAGAGTGCCCCGCTGGGGAAGGAAGTAGGGACTGGGAGCCGGGCTGGCACTCATACCCATGGATTCCATATACGATGCAGCCATTCCAAACCACATACTAACCTCTATGCCAAATGCCAGCCCCTAAATTCATCTTTCAATTCCAATTTTTATTTTTTTAAGATTTGCTTATTTATATGAAAGCCAGAGTTACACAGAGAGAGGAGAGGGAGAGAGAGAGAGAGAGAGGTCTTCCATCCGATGGTTCACTCCCCAATGGCCACAACAGCCGGAGCTGCACCGATCCAAAGCCAGGAACCAGGAGCTTCTTCTGGGTCTCCCACGTGGGTGCAGGGGCCCAAGGACTTGAATCATCTTCCACTACTTTCTCAGGCCACAGCAGAGAGCTGGATGGGAAGTAGAGCAGCCAGGACTAGAACTGGTGCCCATATGGGATGCTGGCACTGCAGGCCAGGGCATTAACCCACTGCGCCACAGCATTAGCCCCTCAATTCCAATTTTTCTACAAATGATTTGAAATATTTTCGTATTTCCACATTCTCTCATAGTTTCTTATTTTTTTGTGCTATCATTAATCTTCATTATTTTACTTATCTATATATTTATTTTATATATTTTATATAAATTATAGTATATAATATAAAAACATTTTATTAGAAAAAATCTTGTTTTAACTAATGCTTAATATAAATAATGGTCTGATTATTGATGTCTAATTCTTGTACTTACCATTTTTATGAGCTATAGTACTATATAATGCACAAAAATGTTGTTTGCCACAACATAAACAAATATCTACTTTGTGTGAGTTATATATATATATATATATAAATTTATCTTTTTCAAGCATTTTCAGACACTTCATATTGAAATTTCAGAAATTCAATTTTGATTAATGTTTTTCCTTTTTAAAATTTCCCCCATTTCCTATGTGTAGTTTCACTTTATAATTACCCTAACTTAAGTGTTGTTCCAAAGATCTTCGTTAGCCAGATTGTCTTTGCAATGATATTTATGATTTACTACCTATCCAAAGACATGCTCCAATATTCTTAAGTATGACAGAAAATAAATGTAGGTATAGATCAATAGATACAGACAGATAGAATTTAAAAGTAACTTTAGGATAAGGATATTTTAAAATATTAGCATTGTTCATTAAAGTCACAAGCAGCCAAATAAAGTCATATGCTCATTCTAAAAGAGGTTAAGTGCATCTTAAATATTACAAAGCAAGACAGTTCAGGATATCCTCTGCAGAATAAGGAACTATGCTTGTTCCATAACAACTTTTATTTGCCTTACTGACAGCAAAATATACTCTAACCAGTAGTGCACTGCACAAGTAACAAAATGCTGCCGGCACCACGGCTCAGTAGGCTAATCCTCCGCCTGCGGCACTGGCACACCGGGTTCTAGTCCTGGTCAGGGCGCCGGATTCTGTCCCGGTTGCCCCTCTCCCAGGCCAGCTCTCTGCTGTGGCCAGGGAGTGCAGTGGAGGATGGCCCAAGTGCTTGGGCCCTGCACCCCATGGGAGACCAGGATAAGTACCTGGCTCCTGCCATCGGATCAGCACGGTGCTCAGGCTGCGGCGGCCATTGGAGGGTGAACCAACGGCAAAGGAACACCTTTCTCTTTGTCTCTCTCTCTCACTGTCCACTGCCTGTCAAAAAAAAAAAAAAAAAAAGTAACAAAAAGCTTTAGCTTATGGGTATTTTCCTATTCGTAATTGTCTACAATGTTTTATCTTAAGTGTTCAAGCAGATAAAACTGCAAAATCATATCCATATATAGACAAAAGTGTGACATAAATTGCTTTTCTATCTCTTATTCCCACATCTGTCAAAATCCACATCATCTGCCACTACCTCCAAATTCTCTTTTTTGTCCCCATCATTGACGAATAATAAGCTGTATCTAATACCTTAGAGATAAGAAAGTCTGGAAAATAAAATACCGAAACTCTGACCCCCTACAATACAAGGAAGGAAGTCAGTGATAATTAAGAAAAAAAAAAGAGAAAAATTAACAAAAATCTCCCATGTTCTTTTCTCTAAGTTTATGGGATGATGCATTGTACACATTTAACTAGCATGAAGAAATTTCAAGTGTTTTTGCTATACTACTGTTACTTCCATATTTAATGCCACAGAGTTTAACTTTGAGGGTTGCTAATTTAGAGTACAAAACCATAGATTTTTACAGCTAGGTTACAGATATAATTGAGAAAATCTGAATGGTTTAATGTAAATATGTGCTGAGCAGTCACTAATTCAAAAAGTAAAGAAGATCCTCATCTTGTTGAGTTCTAGCACCAGAAGCTTTGTAACTTTTCGCCAAAAAAGAAATATTTTATTTATTTTTATTAATATAAAGAAACAGATTTCACGTGTTTCATAGCTATAATAACCATACTTCCCTCTGCCTCTCCTCCCCTTGCTCCCTCCTTCTTCCTTGTTTTTCTCATTCCTTTCTTTTTCTTTTAATTTTTGCAATAGCATAGTTTTTTACTTTGTAATCATTGCCTTTGATGGACAATTTAGCATAATTTTCAATAAATTAAAAAATAGAAAGACTACTAACTGTGCCACAGAAATACCAAAAATGGCTATAAATAACAATCAAATCCTAAGATGTCAGTTTCATCCTTATATATTAAGGGTTTTATTTTTGGAACTCTATATTAACTACCACAAATCAGAGAAAACATATGATATTTCTTTGGATCGATATTTTTTTGGATCTGGCTTATTTCACGAAACAATGATCTTTAGTTGCATCCATTTGTTGCAAAAGAACGGATTTCATTCTCTTTTATGGCTGAATAGTGCAACCATTATGGAAGACAATATGGAGATTCCTCAGAAATTGAAAATACACTGACAATATGACCCAGCCATCTACTCTGGGGAGTTTACCCAAAGGAAATGAACTCAGCATACAGAAGAGCTGTCTGTACTTACATGTTTATAGCATCTCAATTCACAACAGCTAAGATATTCCAAAACAGAAGTCTATCAACTAATGGCTGGGTAAAGAAAATGTGGAAGTATGTTTTTTTTTCTAATGTGACCTGCTCATTATGTCATCCTGCAATTAGTACACTTATTTATATTTTTAACTATGTTAAATTTTTAAGTAGAGCTTCTTAGCCCATTTAAGGAGTACGTCTTTGTGATAAAACAAAAACCTCAGATGTTGGGGCTGGCACAGTGGCACAGCAGGTTAATCCTCTGCCCGCGGTGCCGGCATCCCATATGGGTGCCGGTTCTAGTCCCAGGTGCTCCTCTTCCAGTCCAGCTCCCTGCTGTGGCCTGGGAAAGCAGTAGAAGATGGCCCTAGTGCTTGGGCCCCTGTATCTGCATGTGAGACCCGGAAGAAGCACCCGGCTCCTGGCTTCGGATCGGGCAGCACACTGGCCGCAGCAGCCATTGAGCAGTGAACCAACAGAAAAAGGAAGACCTTTCTCTCTGTCTCTCCATTTCACTGTCTGAAACTTTACCTCTCAAATAAATAAATAAAAATATTAAAAAAAACTCAGATGCTACTAATATTGTTTAACTGTCAACTTTTCATTTAGGGGAATAACCAGCACTACTGGTTGGCTTTGTTACGGGACTGTGAGCAAAGGGCAGTGTTACGAGTAAAACACTGATGGACAGCTCAGGATGAGAATGGGTGGAGCAGTAACACATCATGCTTTAAGAAAGAGGCCATTACAGCCTCTCCCCCGCACACGCAGAGAATGTCCACCCTCAATAACAAAAACGAAAATTAAATTAAAATGGTATTGTTACTGTACTTATCTAGAGAGAAGGCAGATTTTCGGTGATACACTTGTGCTGCCGAGGGTACAGAGAAAAGGGTTTATCCATGCATTGTTGGGAGAAGGGTAACATGACATTAAAAATGCTCACACCTCTGATGGAACAACTTCTCCTGCACATGGATGCGTGCACTGATCTATCCTTTGCGTCATTGTAGGTAATAGCTTTATATTGGACCTAAATTTCCATCGTGAGGGCCTCATTAATTACATTGTGGTATAGCCTGCAACAAAAATGTAATAATATGGAGTCATTCCAAAGTATAAGGCAGCTTCTGGAGATATACCATATCCAAACATATCCAAAATATTTTCTTTAAAGAAAAAAAAGCTAAATACAGTGCAGCATTGTCTGCATAACATTACGGAGTGTCCAACAGCCACCCACAGTGACTTTCATCCTGTGCACCCACTGTTCTTATCCTCTGAGAAGGGTGGTGTTTGTTTCCCTTCTCAACAATCCGGGCTGATGAGGGTTTCCTGAGCATCCCACTCATTAAAACACAAACCTTTATCATAAAATAATCATGGTCCTTCAATATTTACATCTCATTTTTTTCTCTACTTAGGTTCTGCATATAAAATTCCTTAAATACAATATTAGACTTCCAGTTAAATAAGAATAAATGTCACTAGAAGTCCAATGCGCTATATCCATTGTGCCAGAGAGCCACCTTAAATAAGAATAAATGTGGCTGGCGCTGCAGCTCACTAGGCTAATCCTCCGCCTTGCGGCGCCAGCACACCGGGTTCTAGTCCCGGTTGGGGTGCCGGATTCTGTCCCGGTTGCCCCTCTTCCAGGCCAGCTCTCTGCTGTGGCCAGGGAGTGCAGTGGAGGATGGCCCGAGTACTTGGGCCCTGCACCCCATGGGAGACCAGGATAAGCACCTGGCTCCTGCCATCGGATCAGCGCGGTGCGCAGGCCACAGCACACTGGCCGCGCTGTCCATTGGAGGGTGAACCAAAGGCAAAGGAAGACGTTTCTCTCTCTCTCTCACTGTCCACTCTGCCTGGCAAAAAAAAAAAAAAAAAAAAAAAAAAAAAAAAGAAAGAAAAAAAAGAATAAATGTAAAAGATGAAATTAAAAGACAGACACTTCCGATTGAAAATTAGGAAGAGAAGGGCATTTCTTTATTTTAGTCATCTTTGTGGGGAGCAACTCGGACTAGACTAAGTTACTGGAATTAAGACTTATTCTATGCATCTGCTCTCCCACAATATGGCGCTGGGAGAGGAGGAAACAGCTTCTACACAGCTGCCTCCAGTTCAACCAATAAACTGTAGGACCTGCTCCTGATTGGAGGAGAGCAGCGTACTCGGCGTGTGGGTAGCAGAGTTGGGATTGGTGGAAGAGGACTATAAAGGAGGAGAGAGACAACATGCACCGGGAACATCTATCTAAAGGAACACCTGTGCAGCCCCCGAGAGAGCCGGCCGGCGGTGTGCCGCTCCCCCACGGAAGTGGGGAAAGTGGCAGGGGGAACCGCCCTTCCATGGAGGTGGAAGGGTCGGCAGCCAAGCCGGGAAGAACCAGCAGCAAACCCAGGGAGGGCCGAGCAGACAAAAGAACAGTGCAGGGTCCTGTGTCGTTCCTCCACGAAGACGGGGAGCGACAATCTTAGTGGCACATATCCTTGTGTTCCTCGGGTTATGTATCTGTACCTATTTTTCCCAAACCTGGGTTACACCAAAAATGGTCATTATCTCACATAGTTTCAAAAGGTCAGTTTATTAGCTTTGCATTAGAATAAAAAAAAATACTTGAGGCATTAACTTTATGGACAGAGGAGGTTTATTTAGCTCACAGATCTGGTGTCTGAAAGTCCTGCCAGTCACCCACTTTTGGCTCACATATGTGGTGAGCAGTAGGTTCGCTGGGGGACTGACCACAGCAGACAGCACCAATCTGTGACTCTGCAGATCATGGCTACAGTGGTACATATGAGATGTACAGTGGTACATATGAGATGTGGGGTTGTTTTCTGTGTTACTCTCCAGCACTTGTGCTGATCTGCTGGGTCCCAGTTTCCAACACCTATGACATTGTCAATTTTAGTGCCTGAGCTGTGACTGACAGAGCAATCCTAAAATGTGTATATTATTTTGATGTAGTTTCTGTATCCCTGAAATAATTGAAGCAATTCTATTTCATGAAGTCATCTGACATTGTTAGTTAGTTTGTTTTTGACAGGCAAAGTTAGACAGTGAGAGAGAGAGAGAGAGAGAGAGAGAGGTCTTCCTTTTTCTGTTGGTTCACTGCTCAATGGCCGCTGCGGCCAGCGCACTGCCCGATTCGAAGGCAGGAGCCAGGTGCTTCCTCTTTGTCTCCCATGTGGGTGCAGGGGCCAAGCACTTGGGCCATCCTCCACTGCACTCCCAGGCCACAGCAGAGAGCTGGCCTGGAAGAGGAGCAACCGGGACAGAATCCGGTGCCCCAACCAGGACTAGAACCTGGGGTGCTGGTGCCACAGGCAGAGGATTAGCCTAGTGAGCCGCAGCACCGGCCTGAAGCCATCTGACATTTTACCATTAGCTCTACTTTATCAAACTAGCAGACTTTGGGGGGAAAGCAAAAACAATGTAAACTTCTTTTCATTCTCACGTGAAATGATCCTTTAGTAGTTTTATATATACATATGTAAATATAAACTGTTAATATATTAGCACTTTTACTACTAAAACTTACTTTTGTCTTATTTAAGTAACGATTGAAATAGCTATGTCATGGACAGGGTTTTGGTGTAGTGGTTGACATCCTTGAGATGCCCACTTCCCCTATCTAAGTGCCTGTTTTTCATTCCTTGCTCTGCTTCCTGTTCTCTGGAAGCAATGGTTATGGCTCCAGTACCCGGGTACGCACTATCCACATGGTAGACCCAGATGGAGTTCTGGGCTGCTGGCTGCGGCCTGGCCCAGTCCTGGGAATTACAGGAGTGTATAAGCGTATGCTCCCTCTATCGCCACTTATCACTCTGCCTTACAAATAAATAAAAATAAATAAATTAAACTTCAAATAGTGAAAACTGTCTTAGGTACTTTGGCTAGAATTTGTTATGCCTTTCTATATATGTTTTAACAATGTATTTCTGTTTGCAATATAGGCATACCTTTGATAGTAAGGTTCTAGTTAAAAATTTTCAAACCTAATAATTTATAACTAGAAATTCTAATATGTTGTCAAATACTGTGATTAATATATTTTGACCTATTTCTACTCTTTTATTCATTGGATAGTTTCATATGACTTTATGACCTATAACCAAAAGTAAAATTATATGCTCTCAACTCATCTGCTGTGTGGCAATGGATGGGAAAGAATTACCAAAAATTTAAGTGTGACATATCTTGTGGGTACCAACAACAAAAATATCAGACCCTACCAGTGTGTTTAGTCCACCTGTAGCCCTTCCACCAATTGCAGAAAAGTTTGAAACTCTGCCCATTTTACTTTATAGTCACAGGTTACTTAGGCATTGAGGAGGACTTGCCTCCTTAGACAAACAAAGCATACACAACTCATTACTTTTGGTGTGAGTTTGAGGTCCAAGGGATAGGATTGGGGGTTCAAATGTGACAGTGTCTGGCCAGCTGGCCTTGGGTTTATTTGGTATTGAAATCACCTCAATATTTGTATGTGGGAGGGATGGAGTGATCCAAGGGCAATACATACAAGTGAAGTGTACTAAATGTTTCCTTCTTTCTCAGAGAATAGGATAGCAGCTGCATCCTGGTCTCCCCAGAGTTCTTGCTGTCAGATAGCTTTGGGCTGTGATATAAGCCTTAACTTCATTATTGTTAATATTGTGTCCTTGCCTGCAATAAATTGTCAATTTGTAGGCATTGTCATTTGGGGCCTGTAAATCGTCCTTATCAATTGAACCCTCTACCTACCACTGTGCACTGAGCAGCATTATATTTGTGAAACCAATTCACATTAATGGATACAACACTAATTACCTCTTATTTCCTGCTGCCTTCATATTTCCACTGCAAGAAAATACTGCTGTTTATTTTTCCATTATCTTACTGTTAGATAGTTATGCTGCATTTTATGTTAAAAACAGTGCTTCAGTTACCATTCTGAGTCTTCTGTATACCTGTAGGATGACAGAGGATGTAATTCCAGTTTTATAAGTGTTCAAGGTCAGTAGTCAGCAGGGAAATGCAAATAAAAACATGATGAGGTATCAGCTCACCCTAATTAGAACGGCTATTACCCAAAAACCAAAGAACAGTAAATGCTGGCTAGGATGAGGGAGAAAAGGTCGCCTCATCCACTGTTGGTTGGACTGTAAACCAGTGCAACCATTATGGAAGACAGTATGGCGATTCCTCAGAGACCTGAAAATAGATCCGCCATACGACGCAGTCACCCCAAGACTGGGAATTTACTCAAGGGAAATGAAACCAGCATATGAGTTCTCTGTACACAAACCAATGTTTATTACAGCTCAGTTCCTAGTAGCTAAGATATGGAATCAACCCAGATGTCCATCAACTGATGACTGGATAAAGAAAATGTAGCATATATAAACTATAGAATACTACTTAGTCATAAAAAAAAAAGAAATCATATCTTTTGCAACAAAATGGATGCAAGCAGAAACCATTATGTTTAGTGAAATAAGCCAGTCTCAGAAACACAAATATGTTTTCTCTGATATCTGGCAGTTAATATGGAATACCAAAAACTGTATATGGAATGAAATGGGCATGTTGGGATATGATTGTCATGTATTAGCCCTTGTACTCACATCTGCGGAACTGTAGTGCTCCTACTTTCTACTCGTTGAATATTATAATTAGTGGTGAACTAAGTCTGTTAATATAGAGTGCATTAAAATTATGTCTTTGTTGGGGCCGGCACTGTGGCGTAGCAGGTAGAGCTGCCGCCTGCAGTCCCGGCATCCCTTATGGGCACCTGTTTGAGTCCTGGGTGCTCCACTTTTGATTCAGCTCTCTGCTATGGCCTGGGAAAGCAGTAGTATATGGTCCAAGTCCTTGGGGCCCTGCACCCACATGGGAGAACTGGAGGAAGCTCCTGGCTCCTGGCTTCGGATCGGCACAGAACCGGCCGTAGCGGCCATTTTGGGGGTGAACCAACGGAAGGAAGACAATTTCTCTCTGTCTCTCTCTCACTGTCTAACTCTACCTGTCAAATAAAATAAAAATCTGCCTTTACAAAAACCAGTGGGGGATATTGGAGGAAAATCAGGGGAATGACAAAAGTGTGGTTGTCTTCTTGGAACTGTGCATTTGGAGTGCATAAAAATCTGTTCTCTTTGTGTGAATAAATATTTAAAGTAAATAAGTATATCACTTTTGGAAAAATAATAACGTGGTTGTCAAAGCCCCATTATAATCTGTACCATACAGTAGAATATCTGCCAATTTGGGAGTCTACATTATATTATTTGAAAACTTGGCTGCTATGATTATATGCCTGGGTAACATGAAATGTCAAATTAGTACTTCATTGAAAATGAGCTATTAATACAAATTTTATAAAGCAATACTTACAATCTCATGGTGACGTGAATTCTGAATATGTTAGTTAAACATCACTCAGGCAGCTTCTCCCTCTCTCTTTCTTTGGAAATGAAGTCTAAGAGCTGTCCTCTGGGAGCAATAATGATAAGCATAGGGGAAATATTAATATGACCTTGCCTCACCTTCTTTTAGAGCGTCTATCCATCTCTCTGCACTCAGGACAGAGAATAATTAGACAAGTCATGAACTTTTTACATTTCTTACAATACTCTCTATGCTTCCCTTAAATTCTGCTCTGACAATGCCAGTATATTCATTTAGTCACACTACAGCAAGTTGTAAAATACCTGTAATATGCAAGGCACCCTTCTGAATGCTGGGAAGAGGTAATGAACAAAGCACTCAAACCTCCCAGCTTTCATGGAGCTGAAGTTTTAACTGGAGACGATGAGAAACATAATAAATAGGCAATCAAGTCATGCTATGTCAAATGATGAGAAACTTATAGAGAAATTAATGTGAGGGCGTGCTAGTGAAATCTCAGGAGCTTCTACATACATAGAATGGTCAGTGAAGAAAGAGACAAAAGGAGGACACGCAGGATAGTTAAGTTCATCTCCTGCAGGATTATACCAGCAGGAAACAAACAAACAGGATCCACAGAGGCTTGTAAGAAGCATGGCTGAGGTGCCTGCCCTGCGAGCACAGTGAATTAGGGTGCAGGGGGAGGGTCCTGTGTCAGGAGGCAAAATGAAAGAAGCTTCAGGCTGGATCTGAAATGTGCTGGGAGGGACTGTGCTTTGGGACACACAGAGAGGAATCTACCAGCGAGTTTCGGAGCATACGTCCTTTTCCTTCAAAACAATATTAAGCAACGGTTATTTTATATCACCAAATTTTCTCATACCATCTACATAGAATATAATTGTAGTATACTTATAGCTGAAGTCTATAAAATGGAGTAACAGGGTAAAATAAAAGAGATATTTATCCAGCATCAAATATGCACCCAGTGGCATTAGATATTAAAATATTATTGGAGCAGGCATTTACTCTAGCAGGCACGATGTTCATGTCGATAACTGCGATGCCTGGGTTGATTCCCATCTCTGGCTTCTCACTCCTGCTTCCTGCTAATTCAGACCCTGGGAGGCAGCAGGGAATAGCTCAAGTAATTGGTCTCTGCCATGCACAAGAGAGTCCTGGGTTATGTTCCTAGCCTCTGGCTTCAGGTTTTACCCAGTCCTATTTGTTGTGGGCCCTGGGGAGTAACCAGTTGCTGAAAGTGCACTCTCTCTCTCTCTCTCTCTCTCTGTCTCTTTCCCTCCATCCCTCCCTCCCTCCCTCCCTCTCTCTATCACTTTCTCTCACCCTCTCTCTCTCTCTGTGTCTCAAATAAACAAATAAATACATAAAATATTTCCACCTTAATTCATAACAAAATTATAGTCAAATTACTATCTTTATTTCACAATAAGAAAGTTAAATAAAGAAGACTGTAGATTACCCACTAGAAAAGACTGGACCTGGAATTCATGTCCAAGCATATCTAATTCAAAAACTCTTAAAATTGTACCATAGAGGAACTTATTACTTCACCGTATTTCATTTTTAAGGTTTAAAGCAGATAATTATATCTATTCACTTCTCTCTATATATATTCTTTATCTAACGTAACTATATAGCTTGATGGAGAAGTAGAACATAAAGATGATAGGACATAGTCATTTCTCAGAATTTTTAATATAGAGCCAATGGCTCTTTCAACAAACTTTGTTGAATCCTCTGAATAATCTAGTACTCTACTAGGAATAAAAACCAAAAGGTACATGAAACATTGTCATTATTCAAAAGTCTCACAGCTTGGTGACCTAGTTTAAAACAACCAAACGGTATCCAAGATGTATGGCAAAAGCAAACATTCCATCCAGATGTGGTGTAGAGGCTGTGTTTCCATAGAGAAAACTTGAATAGAATATCTCATTTGTTCTAGTTGAATGCTCCTGTTAACTTTCTGACATTTTACAACACAAGTTAGCAGATAACAAATATCTTAGGTTTTAAAGTAATACTTGGTGCTTTTTTGGCATGGACACTAACACCAGAAAATCATTAGAATTTGATAAACTGACTTCTGCAATGAGCTCTTGCTGTGATGGGCAAGATGCCGCTTGGGTGCCCACATCCCACATTAGAATGCCTGGTTCAAATCCTGCGTACAGTTCTTCTGATCCAGCTTCCTGCTAACACACACCATGGGAGGCGGCAGGTGATGGCTTGAGTGTCCAGGATCCTGTGGCCCACATGGGGGACCAAGATTGAATTCTGGCTTCCTAGCCTCAGTCTGGTCCACCCTTCACTGTTGTAGGTGGACCTAAGATATCAACATCTATCTCTCCCTCCCTCGCTCCCTCCATTTGAAATAAAATGTTGTAGATGGATCTAAGATCCCTCTCTCTCTCTCACTCTCTTTCTCTCTCTCCCTTTGCAATGAAATGAAAATAAAGAAATAAATTCTCTAAATAAATAAAATGATAAAAACTTTAAGGTTTGAGCTTCAAACTGTAAAGATGTGTAAATCTTCAATTCTATCTTCTCTCAAGGTAAAGCTGAAAAAAATACAACTTTTCTCATAGATCCATCAGGGAGCTGAAGTTACAGGTGATAGAAAAACAAAACCTGAGATGTCCCAAATTTAGTTTCAGGAGCCAGAGGATAGAAGGCGAAAGAGACAAGGAGAGTTAATTCATTACCATCTATGAATAAAGCAAAAAGACTCTTGGAATCTTAACTTAAATCCCATCAAGTCTGAAAACAAAAGCCATAAGCCCAGTTTACACATAAAGGTTCTGAACTGGGAACTGTAACCCATGCCAAGGCCTCAATTGCTTCTCCTGTTTCAGAGTTTTCTCCCTTTTTTGCATTGCTCTGCTGATCTTATTGTTAGCCGATGAGGTTTCAGGCCCTTTTCTGCTCCCAATTCCAGCTTCGTAGGTATGCACACACACCAGGAGGCGGCAGGTGAAGGCTTCCTTCACCCACATGTAAGACCTGAATTCAGATTCCAGCTCCTGGCTGTGACCTGACACAGTCTCAATTATTGCAGACATCTAGGGAATGAAACAGTGGATGGGAACACTGTATATTTTTTTTTCAAATCAATAATCTTTTATTGCATTATTAAAATACCACAAGACACAATCTGGGTTCTTGTTTCTGCAGCCGGATAACTTTTAGGTCTTATTCATCAGCCTGTTGAACTGTTCCTTTTTCAGAGACATAGATACCATCCAAAAATTTTCTGATATCTTTATTTTTAACTGTTGTTGCCTGCTGAATCAAAGCAGCTGAATTTGAAACAAGTTCAATGTCATTTCCTTCAAGCACTAATTCATCTTTCTGGGCTTGAGACACTGAACAGGCAACACCTGGCCTCATCCGAACCCTTCGGATGTACTTTTCACCCAAGAAATTTCTAATTTCAACAAGAGACCCATTCTCTTGAATAACCACGTTGATGGGGAAGTGAGCATACACTGACCTCATCTTGTATCGGAAGCCCAGTGTAACTCCCTTGATCATATTCTGTACGTGACTACAGATCGTGCGAACAGTTGCCAGTTCCTTTCTATTTCCCCACCATTTGTCAACCCGGAGCCTCTTCTTTTTCTTTCCCAGGAGACTGAGTTCCACATTGATGTGGTTGAAGTCCCTCCGCAGGGTTCCTCTGGGCCCCTTCACAATGACTGTGCGCCCCTTCAGACTGATGTCGACATTTTCTGGGATGTCGACCGTCTGATTGCTGAGAATGGTCTTCATTCTCGCAGTAGATGCGGCAAAGAGAGCGGGAACACTGTATATTTTATTCCTCTGCCTCTTCAGCTCTCAATGGGTAAGTTTTTAAAGTCATCAATCTAATATTTAATAAAATACATAATGTATAAAAACAACATTTCTCCATGACTGAGCAGAATTTTTATATTTATGCTACACTGTTTAAACATTTAAATCAATCTACATGTTATTACATATAAGAAGGAATTATTTGATTATGTTAGTAGATTTGGAAATTCATTCCAGAAAATTCAACACTCAAAGTAAAAACACTTATAAACTAAGAATGAATTTTAACTTCCTCCACTTGATAAGAAACATCTACAAAAGAGAAATCTATGGCACACGTCCCACTAAATGGCTAGGTTTTTTTTGACAGGCAGAGTGGACAGTGAGAGAGACAGAGAGAAAGGTCTTCCTTTGCCGTTGGTTCACCCTCCAATGGCCACTGCGGCCGGCGCACCGCGCTGATCCGATGGCAGGAGCCAGGTGCTTCTCCTGGTCTCCCATGGGGTGCAGGGCCCAAGCACTTGGGCCATCCTCCACTGCACTTCCCTGGCCACAGCAGAGAGCTGGCCTGGAAGAGGGGCAACAGGGACAGAATCCGGCACCCCGACCGGGACTAGAACCCGGTGTGCCGGCGCCGCAAGGTGGAGGATTAGCCTAGTGAGCCACGGCGCCGGCCTATGGCTAGGTTTTAAATCATTTCTCCCTACAGTGGAGAATAAAGCAGTGATGTCTCATTATTCTTACTTAGCATGCTACTGGAAGCCACAGCTAATGCAATGAAATACAATACATACATGTTGGCAAAGGAAATATCAAGCTGTCATTGTTGACAGATGATGTAACTACTTATGAAGACAATCCCAAGGACTCAACAAAAAACCCAGAAGCTAATCAGCAATTACATTTGAACCGTAAACCACAAGGTTATTATCTGAAACTCATTTGTTTTCTTGTTCTAGCTATGAACAATTGGGATTTGAAATTTCAAAAACATTACCAGTTACATCAGCAAAGAATGAAATAAATACTTACAGGCAAACATATCAAACTATCTACAGGACCAAATATAAGGAAAAATCATAAGCCTGATGGAATATTTATGAATAAATGGACAGGACTGACACTGTGGAACAGTAGGTTAATCCTCCACCTGTGACCGTGGCATCCCATATGGCTGCTGGTTCTAGTCCTGGCTGTTCCTCTTCCAGTCCAGCTCTCTGCTGTGGCCAGGGAGTGCAGTGGAGGATGGCCCAAGTGCTTGAGCCCCTGCACCCGCATGGGAGACCAGGAGGAAGCACCTGGCTCCTGGCTTCAGATCCAGCTGTTGTGGCCATATGGGGAGTGAACCTTTCTCTCTGTCTCTCCATCTCACTGTCTGTAACTCTACCTCTCAAATAAATAAATAAATAAATCACACATATTTGATGTTAATGAATGAACCATTTCATAATCATCATGATATACCTTTTTGAACTATCATCTCCTAATTTAATTTAGTCCTAGTCAGAATCCCAGCAAGTTGGCTGGCGCCGTGGCTCACTAGTCTAATCCTCCACCTATGGCGCTGGCACACCGGGTTCTCGTCCCGGTCGGGGCGCCGGATTCTGTCCCGGTTGCCCCTCTTCCAGGCCAGCTCTCTGCTGTGGTCCGGGAGGGCAGTGGAGGATGGCCCAGGTCCTTGGGCCCTGCACCCACATGGGAGACCAGGAGGAAGCACCTGGCTCCTGGCTTCGGATCAGCACAGCGCGCCGGCCACAGCGGCCATTTGGGGGGTGAACTAATGGAAGGAAGACCTTTCTCTCTGTCTCTCTCTCTCACACTGTCTAACTGCCTGTCAAAAAAAAAAAAAAAAAAAAAAAAGAATCCCAGCAAGTTATTTCGTGGATGTTGCCACGCTGATTCTAAAGTTTATATGAAACAGCAAACAGATCAGAATAGTCAACACAACGCTAAGGAAGATTAGAGTTGCGGGACTGACACTACCTGACTTCTAGACTTACTGTAATGCTACAGAAATCAAGACGGCTTGCGACTGGCAAAGGAATAAATAGATCAGCGGAATAGAAGAGAGTCACGAAACAGTCACACGTAGTACATCAACTGATCTTTTACGAGGGAGCAAAGACAAAGGTTTCTCAGTGTGCACTGCACCTGGAAGCTCTTGCTACTCCACCCTCCCCCTCTCCTTCTGTTCTTCACTCTCAGCTGTCAACACTGCAGTGTGGACCCGGCTTTCCCCAGCAACTGGAGCTGCCTGCCACAGATACCTGTCTAACAGATCTCTTGTACTTCCTGCCATCTGCTTCTCAGAGGGTCTGAACCAGCGAACACTGCTTGCAGTTGGGTTCACCGGTGGCATGCTATCCAACATTTATAAAATAAAGAAATGATCTTTTCACCTGGTAAAATCCATGTAAAATGTTTTAGGCATGAAGATATGTATGCAAGTGTTCTCACTTGTTCAAGGGAGAGGGAAAGAAAGTCAAATAGAACTACGTGTAATTTTTTGTTTGATAATATAAGCCAGCTCAATTTTTGAGCAATTCTGTTTGAGGATTTGTCACTCTTCGCATGTAGACCAATGGAAAAGTCAATGAATTCAGAGTAGACTTGAAGAGAGCAGTTGGAGGGCACAGTGGGCCTGTCGTGGACTCATAAGGGGGTAAAGGGGGGTAACTCTGACTGTGAGAAATATAGATGGATCTACTCGCATGCAACTACCAAGTTCTGTTGTTGCTGCTGTTGTTGATGGTGTCAAATCCTTACGATTAGGTAACCTCTGTGCTTAGTGCATGAGGCAGTCCCGGAGGGAAGTGGACATTGCTATTCTCGGTAAGGTGAAACAATGGCAATCAGGAATAGGTGGGGATGCAAGCTTATGGTAGGTGAGAAGAGACGTACCACCTCCTCTTTCCTATTCAGAAGTAGTCACGCGAAGCCCTGAAGGTATTAACATGACTGGGCGACACGGTGACCGTCTAATACTCAAATGGGTGCAGACTTGGAGAGGCTCACGTGGAAGAGCCTGGTTAGGGGAGGGGGGGGTGGATTGCCAGCTTTTAATATTTAGTATTAAAATAATATGCAATCTAATCTCTACCCAGTAGATTAATGAAGGATCTTTGATCATACTTTCCACTATTCATGTTAAAAGTATCTAAAATAAGAGGAAATAATAAGACTATATAGTACTTACTGGCTAAAGATCTGGAATCACACTTAATATTCTCAAATCCTGCAAAATTCGTTTCCAGCTTTGGAAACTTTGCTTAAGCTTTCACCTGCTAATTTAAGATAGAATCAGCATCTAAGAGCAGGAATACGGTTGATATTTAAGAAAATCAACATTATTCCCCCAGGGCACAGGGACTTCCTACAGAAATGGGCATGAAATTTAATACTGATGATTTAGTTCAAAGGAGAAAAACATGTTAATACTGATAACAAATTTGGGAAGATACAGCCCCAGAAGATGACAAGAGATATCCTATAAACATGACAATCAGGTTTCTAACGTTGAGAAAGCAAAACTAGGAAAGTTACCACAATTATCAAGCTGCATCAAAGCCATTCCATACTCAGTAGTTCACAAAATACACAAATATTCAAGAAGAATTGAGTTGTATTTCAACACAATTAAAATGTATATTAAAAATCAAATTTACAAATAATAGCACTATTAAATATAACAAATTGAAAATCAAGGTAGAAATATGACCTGAAAATTGTGCTTCCAATATTTTTCATATCTTGGCTTAAACAGAAAAGTCATATTATCCCAAGTAAAGTTGAAATTTTCCTTGCTTTCGGCCGGCGCTGTGGCTCACTTGGCTAATCCTCCACCTGCGGCTCCAGCATCCTGGGTTCTAGTCCCAGTTGGGGCACCAGGTTCTGTCCAGGTTGCTCCTCTTCCTGTCCAGCTCTCTGCTGTGGCCCGGGAAGGCAGTAGAGGATGGCCCAAGTGCTTGGGCCCTGCACCCTCACGGGAGACCAGGAGAAGCACCTGGATCTTGGCTTCAGATTGGCGCAGTGCGCCAGCAGCAGTGCACCGGCTGTAGCAGCCGTTTGGGGAGTGAACCAACGGAAAAGGAAGACCTTTCTCTCTGTCTAACTCTGCCTTGCTTTCAATTTTATGTCATTAAAAAAATAAACACAAGGATAAATCAGATCAAAGTAGTTACATGCAAAGAGAAATGATGTCCAAGAATGTTGAGAATCTAATAATCACTTTATTAGTATATTTTTACATCATTGTAATGAATTACATGAATCTAGGTAACTTTATAAGGAAAAAACTGTTTACAGTAGCTTACAAAGTTGAAGACCTACAACTGGTGATGGCTTTTTGTTGAAAGAGTGCCAAGATGACAAACACAGAGCAAGACATAGGGAGCATGTAAATATTTCTCCAGTGAAATCTCTCTTGTTCATAAAACACCAGCAGCCATTCATGGAGCCTCTACTCTTGTGACCTAATCTAATCCTATCACTTCCCAAAGGTTCCACTTCTAGGAATTATAGTGAGATTAACTTTCTACCCTTTTTAAAAAAGGATTTATTTATTTTGAAAGTCAGAGTTATAGAGACAGAAGGAGAGACAGAAAGACAGATCTTCCATCTGCTGGTTCACTCCCCAAATGGTCACAATGGCCAATACTGGGCCACATTGAAGCCAGGAGCCAGGAGGAGTGGAAATACCAGGTCGGCTACATGGGTTTAGGAAGCAAAGTAACCAGGCCATCTTCCACTGCTTCTCCCACGCCATTAGCAGGGAGCTGGATCAGAAGTAGAGCAGCAGGGACATGAACCAGCGCCCATCGGGAATGCCAGTTTCATAGGTGGCAGCTTTACCACTATGCCACAACGCTGGCCCCGGGTTTCCACTCTTTTAATGTCTCACAAGGGAGATTAAATTTCAACTCACCCAACCTTTACTGTGTATTCTCAAACCATAACCAAGTAACAGCAGCATTAAATATAACTAGAATTACAAAGTAAGATACAAATAGGGTTTTAAAAGTGTGCTTTTAATCTTTTTTTGTATCTTTGCCTAAACAGAAAATTCATGCTATTCAAGGAAACATGAGATTTAAAAGACAGACTTCCCATCGCCACACAGCCAGCAGCACTAGCTTCCCTTGTCTCTGCCTAGAAACCCCTAATGGATGGAGAGATCATCACCTGATCCAGACCTGAAATCCATTCATTCCACACATACCTTGAGTGGCAAGAGTTGGGGAACTCACTTATAGAAAACTGTAACAGCAGGAATTAAGCATGGAAAGAAATGGAAAGAAAGGAAAAACATGCAAAAAGACTCTGTCTTCTGCATGAGAATAGAAAGACCAAATAAGTTTGCATATTTGTAAGAAAACCATGTCATTAAATGCTAAAATTAATTCATTGGTATCTACTAAAGATTACAACTGGATTTCCAACTTATTGTGTTGTGGTTTTAATGCAATTTGAGTATGTCCCCCAAAGATTTATTTACCAGAACTCTGGTCTCCAATTAATAAAGGCTTTGAAAGGTGCTGTATCTTTAAGACACAGGGCTGAGTGCCAAGTGCTGAGTCCTCAGCACACCCACTAGAGAAGGCATTGATGTAGATCTCCTGGGAGTAGACTGATTCCTGTGGGAACAGCTCTTACAAACTGGTGCTGCACCATAACTTGACCTCTTCTGCACAGGACTTCTTCCTTTTCCACATCCCCAACAGGTCATGAAGAGCCAATAGGGCCTTGCCACACACTGGCACCATGCTAGTCGGACTTATTAGGCACCAGAATCATGAACTAAATTAACCTTTTGTTTTCTTTATGCATTAACTAGTATTAGGTATTTAATTACAAAAACACTAAATGATCTAAGAAAGACTGAAACACTAATTAACATGAGGGAGAATGGAATAAATAAAAGTAGGTGAATGAAAAGGAGAGAGACAATAGAAAGGAAGCAAAGTAAATGTGAATAAAATAGAAATCAGTTTAAATACTACTGTATTTAGCACAACTGTAAGTGAATTAACCTTATCAGTAAAAAACATGTTTGTATATTAGCCATTAAAATCCCCTTATGTAAAACACACTGAATCAGCAAAAAGATTAAAAACAGGAAAAATATTAAAAATGAAAAGGTGAGAAAAATAGTATAGCTGGCAAATACTGGTCAAATATAGCTCTCTTATCAATATTATATCATATGAAAAGTATCAAGACAGAAAAAAACATTACATTATAATAAGAAAAACATTCATGGGCAATATAAATAGTTTGCATTTATGTGCCTAATAAAATGACCTCAAATTCTCTAAAGAAACAAACAATGGAATGGGATTTTAAAACAGCAATATCAGAAGTGTGATTTTTAACACAACTTTAAAAGGAAATGACATCTCCAGCAGGCCAGGTTAACTAGCCTAACAAGCACAGAGAGAACTTAACACATCACAGACTACACACATGTTCAAAATAGACACAGAGCATTTGTAAATATCAGCATCCTGTAACAAAAAGGATAGTTCAAAACATTGTAGACTGAGTGCTTTATCCTTTGATCTCAATGTACTAAAAGTAGAAATTCTGATGAATAGACATCATTAAAAACCATATTATTAAAGTACAATCAGACCACATTTAAAAACTAAAACTATATTCATAAGCATACATAAGCTATAACAGAAATTAAAATACATACAACTAGGCCACAATGAAATCATTACAACTGAAAACGTGACAGAAGCAGGCTTGTTATTTATGAATACTTTGTAGTTTTATGCATGCAAAAAAGCAAAAAAGAACAGTAAATTGAACATTCAAATGAAGAACTGAGGTTATGATATGTGCACAAATTTAGTTAGTTAAAGAAAAAAAGTTTTTTGTCCAACATAGAACAAAACCAAACAAGATATAGTCTTTTGAAAATTAGAATAGACTATGAAAATAGGGGAAAAAAAAACTGGATAAACTAATCAAAGCTAAAGCAATGCATAGCAAACAAAAATCTAAATCTAACATTTAATATAAAATAAAGATATTAAACCAATCTATAAGTACATCTGGTATTTAAAAGCTACATAAAATTTTGCAAAATAATTCAGGAATCTAGATTTGAAAAGAAATAAAATTAACACATTCCAGATAAATGTAAATGAGCAAATTAATTCAAGAATATAAAAACTCTGGAACAATCCATTAAGTACAAGTTACATGTAAACAAAATTCTGCACACAAAAGCAACTAAATTTCAAACGACAAATAACACATTGTGGCATAGGAGGTTAAGCTGTTACTTGGGATGTCTGCTTCCCCTACAGGAGTGACTGGCATCAAGTTTTGCCTCTGCTTCCAATGTGATTTCCTGTGAACGCACCTGGGAGGAGGCAGTATTTGGGTTTCTACCACCCACGTGGGAGAGCCACATGGAGTTCCTGGTCCTTGGCCTTGGTCTGACTCAGCCATGGAAGTTGTGGGCATTTGGTGTGAACCACTCGATAGAAGATCTCTCTCTCTCTCTCACTGCCAAAGAAAAAAAAAACTATAAAATAACACCTTTACAGAAAATAAGAAGGGATAGCTACCATACATATTTATTCAGTTTACACAATCTTTAAAGAACACTTGACATATTGTACAAGGAAACGATGTAGTCTAATTTCACTTTATTAATATGAATTTCGATTTTTTTTTTTTTTGGACAGGGAGAGTGGACAGTGAGAGAGAGAGACAGAGAGAAAGGTCTTCCTTTGCCGTTGGTTCACCCTCCAATGGCCTCCGCGGCCAGAGCGCTGCAGCTGGCGCACCGCGCTGATCCAAAGCCAGGAGCCAAGTACTTCTCCTGGTCTCCCATGGGGTGCAGGGCCCAAGCACCTGGGCCATCCTCCACTGTACTCCCTGGCCACAGCAGAGTGCTGGCCTGGAAGAGGGGCAACTGGGACAGAATCCGGCGCCCCAACCAGGACTAGAACCCGGTGTGCCAGCGCTGCAAGGTGGAGGATTAGCCTAGTGAGCCACGGCGCCAGCCCGATCATTTTTATAATTTAGGGAATTAAATCCAGCACCTTGTTTGAGATGAATCATGTTCACTAGGCTTTGTCCATAGAATTTTGGAATGGCTCATGAGAGCACGCAATAATGCCACCAAATTAGGGGCGTGTATTGGGCACAGCAGTTAAGACAATACTTGGGACTCCCACATCCCATATCAGAGTGCCTGAGTTCAAGTCTTGGCTCCAGTTCCACCCTGGGAGGCAGCAGGTGATGACTCAAGTGCTCGGTTTCCTGTCACTCAAATGAGAAGCGCACATTGAGTTCCCTGCTTCTGGCTTCTGCCTGGCCGTGTTCCTGCTGTGGCAAAACACTGGGGAGCAAACCTCCATAAGGGAGTACTGTCTCTTCTGTTTTCCTCTCACTCTCTCTCTTTTAGCCTATCAAATAATTGAAATAAATAAAATAGATACATCTTAAAAAATTCACCACATTAATAATGAAACAAATAAACAAGATTGTACCCAAAGTAGGATAAACATTTCCTAAGACATAGATACATAGATTTAACCAGTGCCCAAGCATCAGTTTAAATCCAAACTTGCTTGACTGCTTCTGATATACCATAGGAGTTAAAAGAAAAGCATTCAAACCCTTCCATTTTTATGATGCCACATATCGGCAAAATTCATTAACTGAAGTGAGTTTCAGAACTATACATGGTGCTCTATAGACCATCAACTCGATTTTCCTTTCTTTCTCCACACTTGATGCAGTCCTGTGCCTTACTCTGACCTCTACTATAATTCACATTCTGGGCCTTTCTACGCCTTTATACACAGTCAGTGTGTAGTAGTTCATGTCCTAACACTTGCAAGAGTATATCTAAGACAACAAGCCACAAAATATTTCAAAATTAATCATCTCTCTAGAAATCATCCTTCTCAAACAAATTAAAAATAATCAGAAATGGAGCATATATATATATATATATATATATATAATTACCCTCAATATAAATGTAGTCAAATTCTCCTACTTCAAACCCAAAAGAGTAACTATACAGTTATAAGGGTTTTTTATATCAGTTGAAAATTATGTATAAATACTTCTGACTTCCTTTTTTGATTTATTTTATTTACTTGAAAGGCATAGTCAGAGATAGAGAGAGAGAGAGAGTGAGAGAGAGACAGAGACAGAGACAGTCTTCCACGTGCTGGTTCACTCCCCAGATGGATGCAGTGGCAGGGGCTGTGCCAGGATGAAGCCAGGAATCTGGAACTCCATCCAGGTTTCCCAGTGTGTTCAGGGGCCAGGCACCTGGGCCATCTTCCACTGCTTTCCCAGGTGCATTAGCAGGGAGCTGGATCGGAAGTAGAGCAGCAGGACTCTGGTGCCCACATGGGATGCAAGTACTGCAGGCAGTGGCTTAACTCGGTGTGTTATAACACCAGCCCCTTCCAGCTTCTTTAGAAAGAATTGAGTGGATTTTCTTGGGAGTTTATACTTCAGAATTAATGAACATGTATTTCAGCATAAAATTTCAAAATGGCATTTTTGGGGAGAGGGAGATGCAAGCAAATTACAGGACAAAATAGTACCACCATTTCTCTCACCGCATTTTTATCCAGAATGAAGAAACACAATATTTTATGAAGCTGAATTTGCAGGAAGAGTGTGCAACAGTGCCTAAAGCTGTAATTTGTGGTAGCGTACTAAAAAATATTCATCAGCCACAGATGGAGCTCAAATTATCTGCTGAACAAAACTGGAAATACCTGTAACTTACAGGTATTCAGAAGGTAATAAAGGCAGTTGGCAGCTTCCTCACCAAATGTTCCTTCCGGAGTTCCTGTCGACTCTCTTCAAAGGTAACATCATCCTACTGGCAGAGTTGGCAAACCTCCTGGTGTGTTTCCTGTACTGACAGGGTCTGACCATACATTTTCCAAAACGATGTAATTTGCACATTAATGTTCCGCTACGGATTTTTTTCTCTAAGGTTCAAAAGATAAAGAACTGTATAAAAAAGTAGACTTGCTGATTTTTATATTTGTTTTGCTTTGAGAGACTTATTCTTTTGGAAAATGTATTAAAATCTATTTGCAGTGTTAAGAATACTACTACTTTATAAATTACTTTAAATGTTAAGAATTATTGCACTGCCACATACAAAATTAACTTATAAAATCATGAGCAGCATTCTACTAATCAGAGCTCTGGCCAGGAGAGAGAAGTCCAAGAGACGGGTTCATAGTGATTATTTGTCCTACCATTTTATAATTATAACAGATAAGAGTTCTGTGTTCATTTCAAATTTTTAGGAGAAATTATGAGGAATTTCACTGGCATGAATCTGTGAAACAAATCACATATGAAATGCAAAGGACTATTCTGAGAATGAAGCACAAGATAGTGACCAAAAAAAAAAAAAAAAAAAAAAAAAAGACGACATGGCCTTTAGTTTGACTTCAAAGAGGGGTCTCCAAGTCCGATCTCCTGCATTATCTGGAGAATTCTGAAGATCACAAAATCTCAATCCTAATGAATTCCACCCCAAAGTACTGAATTCTCCCCAGACTTGATGCATCTGGAATCATCCTCATATTCTTTGTCTCTTACACAAATTAGAATCCGGACCTTTCAACATGATCACATCCCTGAATGTGTTCTTTTGCTCCTCTAACATCTCCTTTTGTCTTTCTGGTAAATCACTACTAACAACTTATTCAAACTCACTTCGCAGGATTATATAGCTAAAGAAAGACCTATAAACTGGAAGACCAGTCTCAAAGGTTATTTTTCATTTATTCATTTTTATTTATTTGAAAAGTAGTGAGACAGAGACAGACAGACAGAAAGATATCTTCCATCCACTAGTTTACTCCCCAGATGCCAGCAATAAAGGAAATGGGCCAGGCCAAGACAGAACCTGCAGCTCCACCCAGGTCTTCTGCACTGGTGGCAGAGACTCAAATGTCGATACCATCACCTCCTGTCTCCCAGATGCATTAGCTTGGAGCTGGATCAGATGCACAACAGAGGCAGGACTTGAACCCAAGCCTTCTGCTTGCTTGAACGTAGTCTCACTGTCAATTCACGACTGTTGACTTCATGTGGGCATTTAGTACTGCTTCAGGATCTGACTATGGACCCTAGCCCATGAACTCTTCTAGTCTCCTAAACAGTTCCATGCCTTGTCTTCATTTCACAGGCCTCCAAATCTCTCGCACCATCATTCTAACTGGATAACCGTGTTTCCTGCGTTACTGAGAAAACAAATGCTCATAATTGAGTTTCCTTTTGATGGCGCCACCATGCTTAAGAACCCACCACATCCGCTCATTTACTCTGCTGTATCCTGCTGCTGTTCAGGCCAGTGGCCACACTTGTGCACTTGGCCTCATCTGCCCATTCCTGATCCAATATGGAACTTGGAAACTACCCCTCTCTCCTGTTTCATCCCTTTGTGTTCCTCTTTACTGGAATATTTTTATCAGGATATAAACATCATCTACTTTCTTCCATTGAAAGAAATCTTCTCTTGACTGTCTATGACTTGATCTCCACTTCATCAAGGTTTTATTCTCATCCCTTCTTTCTGGTTCTTATTCACTTTGCCAATCACAATCTTTCTGTGATTTCTCAAGCACTCCCCACACAGCCCCATGCTGTGTCCGTTGTCTATAAACCTCTTTCCTGGGAGAATTGCTTGGATAACTTCCACATTGTCTTCAAGGCTAACCCTCATTTTCACTTTATCAGTGAGAGCTACCTGAAAACTCTGTCTACTACTGTGCCATTACCAATCCTTGCTATGCCTTTGTCCTCTTGCTTATCTAAGGTTTTGTTGTTTCTACAGATTTTTGCACATTCAAAAATCTATGTCATTTACTTTTATTATCATTTTATTATCTAGAGTCTTTTCTCAACTAGTTTAATATAAGAAATAGAATGGAGAAATTTGTTTCACTTACATATTTATCTCCTACCTAGGGAAAGGACTAAACTCTTGCATGATTAACAAGTAGTTACTGAATAAACTAATGTGAAGATATAAATTTCACTAATATTAGGGTTTCTTAAAACACCACAAACTAAAAGCGGGGAACCTTGAAAAATATTGGGGTGAAATACTTTGTTTAGGAATAAGGATTTTGGCCGGCGCCGCGGCTCGCTAGGCTAATCCTCCGCCTTGCGGCACCAGCACACCGAGTTCTAGCCCTGGTCGGGGTGCTGGATTCTGTCCCGGTTGCCCCTCTTCCAGGCCAGCTCTCTGCTGTGGCCCGGGAGGGCAGTGGAGGATGGCCCAGGTGCTTGGGCCCTGCACCCCATGAGAGACCAGGAGAAGCACCTGGCTCCTGCCATCGGATCAGCGCGGTGTGCCAGCCGCAGTGGCCGTTGGAGGGTGAACCAATGGCAAAGGAAGACCTTTCTCTCTGTCTCTCTCTCTCTCACTGTCCACTCTGCCTGTCAAAAAAAAAAAAAAAAAAAAAAAAAAACGGAATAAGGATTTCACATCCAGCAATATCCTGGCCCAGAGGTACTTGTGGCTTCCTGTTTTGCCTGCCCCTTGAGGATTCTCCTCAAGCCTGCATTTACCTTTGTAAGTATTTCCAGAACCACACAGGGAAGGAAACTCTGGGAAATGTACTTCTCACTTAGACATTTAATTTAACACAACACCCACAGTACTCCCGTTAATCTGTGCAGTATCTATCATTTCCAACAGACACAATTTACATAATGATTCCCAACATCATATAGTTTCATTTTTATTGACTTATTTATTTTATGTATTTGAAAGGTAGAGAGACACAGAGGGACAGACAGTCAGACACACTGAGCTCTCCCATGTGTTTATTCACTCCCCAAGTGTTTGCAATAGCCAGGGAAGGGCCTGGCCACAGCCAGGAGCAGGGAACTGCGTCCAGATCCTGCACCTGGGCAGGAGGCGCACGATCACCTGGGCCATCACCGCTGCCTCCCAGTTACGTCATCAAGGGCTGGGGTTTGAACCCAGACACTGATATGAGACACAGGCATTTGCACCAGTATCTTAACAGATACGTCAGATGCCTGCCCCCATACTTATTACTGTACAACCCAAACCGTGCTCACTCTCACTCCAAAAGAGTATACAAAGTCTTTTAAATCATGTATTTATCTTTGATCAAGATTTGAATCTACTTTAACAAACAGTTTTGTGTCCTTAAATATCAATGTATAATGTTAATCATTCTTAAAACATTTTATTTTAGCTGGAAGGGGCAAGAAAATATTTAACATATACACAGGTATGTTATATAAAAATAAAGAAGGAGTTATTTTAATGATTACTGACCTCACTGTTCAAGTAGTCCTGTTGAATTTGTTGGGTGTTACATCTGCTTCGTCCTCCACCATTCCACAGGTCCTCCTCCCTCAGAGAGCATCTTGCCTGCTCATGATGGTTGCCTGGAAAACGTTCAAAACTGTATCCCACAGGCTATGACTTACAGCACCCTGCGTTCTCAGGGTTCCGACAACTTCCCATTAACTTCTTTCCATGGGACATGACAGGACTAGCAGCTTTCTCACTAGTTATTTATTCCAGTTGTCCCTCAGTGTCTGTAGAAGAATGCGTCCAGGACCCTTGGAGACCCTAAAGCTCATGGTTGTCAAGTCCTTTGTATAAAATTTTGAAGTACAGATGCTCTTCAAAAGATAGTGGGTTTACATCATGATAACCCCACAGTTGAGAATATTCTAAGTACAAAGTGCGTGTAAGACAACCACTCCACTGAACATCATAATTTAGCAACACAGATTACCGTATTGTTTGTTTGCTCTCATGATCATGTGACTGATGGAGAGAACCATCACCAGAGAGTACATTTCTAAATATTGCTACCCTGGACACACAGATCCCTGGCATATAGATATATATGTGGATGTAGACGTAGATATAAATATTTGAATATATGTAAATACACATATAAGGATTTCTCAAAAGATTCTTGGTAATTTGTATTATGAATAAACTCTTCAAAGATCTCAAAATTATTGCTCCAATTCAATATATATATATATATTTTTTTTTTTTTTTTGGACAGGCAGAGTGGACAGTGAGAGAGAGAGACAGAGAGAAAGGTCTTCCTTTGCCGTTGGTTCACCCTCCAATGTCCACCGCGGCTGGCGCACTGTGCTGATCTGAAGGCAGGAGCCAGGTGCTTCTCCTGGTCTCCCATGGGGTGCAGGGCCCAAGTACCTGGGCCATCCTCCACTGCACTCCCAGGCCACAGCAGAGAGCTGGACTGGAAGGGGGACAACCAGGACAGAATCCGGTGCCCTGACCGGGACTAGAACCCGGTGTGCCGGTGCCGCAAGGCAGAGGATTAGCCTAGTGAGCCACGGCGCCGGCCCCAATTCAATATATTTTAATTCCGTTTTTCCATAAACGTTTTGAATTATTCTTGCATCTGACTATATCACAATATAGAATAACCACCATAACATGGGTTGGGGAATGAATGTGGAGATTATTTCAAGTCCTACATCTATCTATGCAAGCTAAATAATGAGAAAACATTGAAAAACACATTCCATACACCGAGAGATGTAATAAAGTGGAGATTCTGATTTGTCACCTGTTCCAAGTAAGCCTCTGCTCTCCCTGGTAGACCAATGGCACTTTTAGTTTCCAGGAATTAGTGTCAGTATCCGGCAAGAGCCAGTATCCAGTTGCACCCCAGTCTCATAGTGTCTCTTTATCTGATGCCCAGACACTCGCACAAATAACTGCACTCACCTATGGGAAGAACGCTAGGACTCCACAGTATAAATACTTAACAGTGTAGCAGGGTGCTTCCTGACAGATTAAGTAGCCCAAAGCAGCATCATCTAACGGGCAGAATATTTTGCTTGCTGCCTCTACTCTGTTACCTATTCTGATAACCGCACCCATATTGTCTCTGCCAATTAAGTACCATGACTTGGTTACTGACACCTGAAAAATATATAATAATTCAGTGGGCTGCCAGCGAATCTCAATTATTTTCACTCTGTGGAGAATAACCACAGTTATTCTCTACAGTGGCAGCTTCTCTACAGTGGCAGGTTCCTTTAAAAAGTATTTCTTGTAGCCTTGGTGAAGGGTGTGTCCTCTGGAAGCCCCTCCATGCCTATTAGGGAGTGAACGAATGGCCATTTTTCCCATGAACCCCCCCTCCCAAACATTTGGATGTTTTCTTTTATACTATGCCAGGGAGGCTCAGTCAATTCCATTTATTCAATGGTCACCTTTGCATTCATATTTCAGCCAAAAAAACCTAAAAAACTGTTAGGGACCATTGTAACTGCTGGAAACACTCCAGTGAAAGTACAGATAATACAGAATCTAGAATATTTGCCAACAAATATGACTTGATGATGTCATTTTACTTTACCCATTTTTCATGCTTAGAGTATTGATATACATTGGAAAAAATTTACATAGTTTTCAATCTCCTCATGGGACAGAATTTATAACTTACATCCTGGTACCTTCGGCTTTGAAATCTGTCTCAGTTCTAAAAGCAATGAGAAGTAACGGCCACAACTCTCGGGCAAAGCACCAGTTTGCTTCCTGAGGACTGCTTCAGTCAAGGGAGCCCACTCTCTTCAGAGGAGAAAAGGGTGCTCCTATTGTTGGAGGAGGCTCAGGATTCACAAAATCAGGACCCTTAGTTTTATAAGAATTTATACATATCCCCTCACTCACTTTTCAGTGTCTCACTCCTGCCTAATCGATGCCTCAGTTTTAACATAAGAGACCTGATGGAACTATCAATTTAATTTGCATTGCAATTCAATCACCCACAAGATTAGACTGTGAGTTGGGTTTTTATAACCTTGCTCGTGTGTCTATAGGGAATAGAGTTTTGAGTCATCCCACAGTCTTCTTATCACTTTCCAGACCTTAGCTGTGAATTTAAAGTTCTACACTAACTGAGCCCATCAATTACATCACACTTCTTATATTCCTTAGAATATTCTGGCAGCAGCTTCTTTGTCAACCCAAGCCTTGCCTTCTAAAGGCATTGTGTTACAAGAGTCTAAATTAAGTATCCTAATTTAAAGTTAATGCTTTGCCACAGACTGCCAACACTGTTTAGCTCTGACAACTGTGCCATTAATACTAATTACATCAGATAAGTTTTTCAGTGACCCACGCTTTATATTTTCTTTCTTGGAACCACTTGCAGAACCAGTCTGTAAATCAGTTAGTGATTCATTAAGGAGGTAAAAATAATGTGAATGATACATACTTAGGAACGTATTATTGTGATTAGCCTCTCCACAGTAGTGGGAGCATGTGACATATTGTGTGCAAGACTCTTGACTCTGCACCTAATCATTAGTCTGGAGTCACTGGAAGGTAAGATTATTCTAAGGAAAATAAAAAAAAAAATAAATAAAAGCTAGACATGAGGTAGAGGACAGAGAGGGCACTAGAACTCATGAGGTTAGCCCGGAGTCCATGAGTGTTTTCTGCCCACCTTGATGGTGTACATGACCAGAAAAAGGAGTTGGGACTTTGTAATAATGCTGCATACAGCCCTGCATCAGAACTGGACCATGCGAGTCAGGAGGTCTGACAGAGCTGAGGGCCTACGGGACTGGGTGCAGCCCCTTACCAACAAGGGCATGATAGGTTAGTGACAGCATACAGGAGAGACAGTGACAACAGGTACCTTTCATATGTCTTCACAGTATAATGGCTGCTGCTATATTTCTGCCTTTCTTTGACTGACAACTCCACTCCACAGGAAAGTGGTATCTGGAAAATGTAGTTCCAACAGAGCTATATTGAGCGAGTATCCAGCACAACCCATGTCAACAGTCATTGCAATTGCAAGCTTAATGTAAACATTCCTCTCTACACAGCAATATTTTTAAAGGTCAAGGCAGCTGGCGCCGCGGCTCACTAGGCTAATCTTCCACCTTGCGGCGCCAGCACACCGGGTTCTAGTCCCGGTCGGGGTGCCGGATTCTGTCCTGGTTGCCCCTCTTCCAGGCCAGCTCTCTGCTGTGGCCCGGAAGTGCAGTGGAGGATGGCCCAAGTGCTTGGGCCCTGCACCCCATGGGAGACCAGGAGAAGTACCTGGCTCCTGCCATCGGATCAGCGCGGTGCGCCGGCCGCAGCGGCCATTGGAAGGTGAACCAACGGCAAAGGAAGACCTTTCTCTCTGTCTCTCTCTCTCACTGTCCACTCTGCCTGTCAAAAAAAAAAAAAAAAAAAAAGGTCAAGGCAATATCTTACCTATTAGTTTATCTCTAACACATAGCTCAATAATTAAAACATGGAATCATAAACAATATTTAATCAATAATTAATGAAAACATAGAAGCTTCCAAACAATAAAACATAAAATATTTTAAATATGAAAATATATACATTAAAGATCATATGTAGCCAGTAAAAGGGGGATGGTTTTTACAGCAGATGAACTGAGGTGAGTAAAGAAAGTAAGACAACTAAAGGCAAGCTGTCATTAGATGTCAATGAGCTATCAATTCAGTACAGCTAGACTTAATAAAGGGAAAAGGAGAAATGATTCTGCAAACACACTGCAAAAATCTATTGTTAAAGACCTTTGGCAATAAACTGCACTGTTGAACCTGATATATGTCATGGTTCAATGAAAATGTAATCTCTTTCAAAGAAAGTTTGATTTAAACACACGTGCAGTCATGGGTAAGCCTGTCTTCTTAATCGAAAGGCATTAGAAATTATGTTATTTGTTATTAAGTATCTGTGAAATGGCAACATGATTTATAGGCCCCGCATATGTGCTGAGTTTTTGGCATTATGGATTTACTCATAGGAGTTGTTAAATTCCTATTCATGTTTTTTCTTTCATTGGAGAGGTTACAATTTAATTTCAAGTTCCAAATAGAAATTTATAAGATATTTTCTATGTAAGGAGTCCCCATATTTGAATATAGTGATAATTCAATTAATTGTGGCACACCAAGAAAGAATACAGTTTAAACCATGTGTCATTGAGCCTACCTCTACGTTACCGGCAGAAAGCACCTTCTTTTTAAGTTTTTTCTGAGTTCTCTAAGAACATTTCATGAGTTCTCAAGAACAAGCACCCAATATTCTCCCATTCTGGCCTCCTTTTTCAGCCAATTTTTAATCCCACATTTTAATGTGGAATCATTCTCCAATTGGAATTACCACTAGAACCACATATCAACCTTACAAGGGCCTGCGTTTCTTCACTTAGCTCTTCCTGGTTAATGAAGTCCTCTCTTAATTGTATAAAAAACATCCAAGGGTAAAACTTTTCAAATGCTTTTGTGAAAGCACAGAAAGTGGTCTCTTGGGTGCTGGCACTGTAAAGCCATAGCACGCCGCGTCAGCATCCCAGGGTGCCAGCCTCTCATATAGGTGCCAGTTCAAATCTCAGGTGCTCCATTTTTGATCCAGCTCCCTGCTAACGTGCCTGAGAAAGCATTGGAACATGGCCCAAGAACATCATGGCCCCACATCGACATGGGAGACCTGGAGGAAGCAGATTCGGCCGTTGTAGCCATTTGAGGAGTGAACAAGTGGATGGAAGACCTTTCTCTCTCTCTCTGCCTCTGACTCTCTGTAACTGTGCCTTTCAAATAAATAAATACATCTTTTAAAAAAAGAAAGTGGCCTCTAGTTCTTGTCTTTTGTTTATTTACTTCCAACTACATTTCTTACTATTGTCCGGCAAGCAATATTTTCCAGGTATTTTTGTTTTCTGGATGTCTATGTTTTATCAATGAAATCAACTTGATAATATTTGAGTTAAAGGAGGGAGAAAGTAAAACTGGGAGGAATGAGGAGCAGTCAATGCCTTTCTCCTCATTTCTCTCAGCATTAGATATAAGTCCAGCAGCGGTGTCATGCCCTCTGCTTCTGTGCCATCAGCGTGAACTTCCACTGTAGCCCCGTGTCCAGAAGGGGCAGCCCTGTGGTGACTAAAGCCCGATCAAGAATTCTCTGGTTTCTGTCTTCTGTGCACTACATTCAGCCATAGAGATGGTGCTATCTTCTATCACTAATTTCTGGTTGCATTATTTGTTAGTACTATAGTTCTCAGCCATCCAATTAATCTATCTAACCAATTGCTTGAATTAAATTGCTTAGTCTTGAAGTACCTGGAATAATCTCTATCTTTCTAATTAGTCCACACTTGCATGCACTTTCACGTGACAGCTATAGTTTTCCAGCTAAGAGCTGTCCCTTCATCATTCATATGAAATTTTGCTGCTTTCTTGAGCCAATTACTTCCTAAAAGCCACCACAATTTAGCAGGAATGGATATTACATTAAAGGCATAATTTAGTCCCAGCCCAGATGTATGAAATAACCATTTTGTAATGAGTATCATAATTTGAAAATGCATAGTTTATATTATTAAACAGAATAGTCATCTTATTCTTAAACATCTGTTCTTGAATTACTTTCCTTCTTGCAGCTTCTTGCAAAGGGTAGGCATTTTGCATGTATAGGCATAATTAAAAGTTCACTCAAAAGTTTCCCGATCCCAAATCCATCTCTAAAAGAAAATTACCCTGAAAATAAAATCTGATTCCCATCCAAAAAGAATAAAGCTTATGATAACTTTCATTATTACATTTTTTATCCTGCCTCTTTAAAAAAAAGTAGAAAATAAAATCCACAAACACATCAGGTCACCTATACAGTCTGGGACACAATTTGACCGCATGCATAAACAAACAGCTTTGCGGATATGTAGACATGTATGAACATTCTTTATAATTATTCCAATATTTTTAAATGTCAGGGAAAGATCAAAGATCAAAAAAATCAGTTGTTAAAAAAATGTACAAGTATTTGACTTAATTAGAAAAAAAATGAATCCTATAGTAATTAATAAAAATGTCAGGCCGGCGCTGCAGCTCACTAGGCTAATCTTCTGCCTGCGGCACCGGCACACCGGGTTCTAGTCCCGGTTGGGGCACCGGATTCTGTCCCGGTTGCCCCTCTTCCAAGCCAGCACTCTGCTGTGGCCAGGGAGTGCAGTGGAGGATGGCCCAAGTGCTTGGGCCCTGCACCCCATGGGAGACCAGGAGAAGTACCTGGCTCCTGGCTTCGGATCAGTACGGTGCGCCGGCCGCAGCGTGCCAGCCGCAGCGGCCATTGGAGGGTGAACCAACCGCAAAGGAAGACCTTTCTCTCTGTCTCTCTCTCTCATAGTGAATGTGTAAGACACCATTTATTCCACCTGTGGTGCCGGCACACCGGGTTCTAGTCCCGGTCAGGGCGCCGGATTCTGTCCCGGTTGCCTCTCTTCCAGGCCAACTCTCTGCTGTGGCCAGGGAGTGCAGTGGAGGATGGCCCAAGTGCTTGGGCCCTGCACCCCATGCGAGACCAGGAGAAGCACCTGGCTCCTGGCTTCGGATCAGCGCTATGCGCCGGCCACAGTGGCCATTGGAGGGTGAACCAACCGCAAAGGAAGACCTTTCTCTCTGTTTCTCTCTCTCACTGTCCACTCTGCCTGTCAAAAAAAAAGACACCATTTATAAGCATTGCTTATAGTAGTATAGTAGTATATTATAGTAGTATAGTAATAAAGTTTATGTTCTAGTATTGAGAGACAAAAAAAATAAATCATTTGAGGGGTAATGTACTTAAACCAATAATAAATATAATAAACACACACTCATTTGTAAGATTCGATATGGAAACCTAAAGGCAGGATGAACAGGGTAACTAGGATAAATTGACCCTGGATAATAGCATTAGCAAAATGGCAGAAGAGGGAGTCCAATCCCTTGATGTCCACAGAAGCACTGATTTAACAATGGCATGCAAACAGATCAATATACTAAGAATCCAGCTAATAGTTTCAGTACCCAAGATGAGCACAAAATCAATAACAGCTACAGTGAATAGAGAGGAGCAAGTTTCCTTTGCCCATATCCCTGCTCAGATAAGCTTGCACAATCAGAGTCAAAAAGCATCACTCCTGTTGTAACATTCACTACTGGAAAAAAAAAAAGAAAACGGGGTTTTCAGACAAAATCTTTGACCCATCACAGCACGGGATGACGGACATGTTTCTATCTTGCCTCACGCAGAGGCTAAGGAAACTGGCAGTACTCGACCGTCTGTGGGCAGACAAGAACAAAGATGAGGGGTGGGTGGTTAGCTGCAGCAGTCTCAGCTGAGGTTCAAGGCACCCCACCCTGAGACTCCTTGGACAGAGGAAAGAAGAAGAAACGATCAGGCACATCAACTGAGGGATCTGAGAGGCTTCCAGAGCTGTTTAGGTGGGTACAGTGCGTCACCCCACAAAGCCACTCAATCACAGACCGAGAGACGAAGCTCTTTCTTCAGATTTACAGACAACAAAGCCTAAGCTATGCCTAATGAGCAAAATAAATAAGATAATATCCAGAGATAAATAAGCAAAGCAATCTTTCTGTAACGAGTCTTACATACTGGAGGTACACAGATTCCCTGACGCAGAGTTCATCTGATTAATTTAGAGTGAAATTAGGAAGATGGACAATAAGAAATTCCACTTCTCATGCTTCCTTATAAACCCTGATTTTAACAACCATCATCCATGGACAGTAATAAATCAGTGGGAACACAGGAGTCCGCTGGAGAGACCTCAGCAAACCATGTCGGAGAAAACAGCTCCAGGAATAGACGCACTGAAGAGGATAAGAATAGTTCTACTTTACTTGCAGCACACCTTGCCTCAGGCAGACCAGCTCAGTGTCTCAGTTCATGACTCTCTCCACAGAGAAAAATTAGAGCAGAGGGGGTTCCAATTTCCCCTGTCCTTGCAGGGTGTTTCTCAACAGGCTCACTGCCTCACCCCACAAAAGTCACTAAGAGCACCGCTGCAATTGAACAGTCACGGGACACATAAGAGCGGGGGCAGGGAACAGGGGCTCTTAGCAGCCACCATTAAGAGTCTCAAAAGCTGGCTTCAGGTCCCACTATTTGGTTTTTATCTACCTCCAAGATGTCTCCCATGAAAAATGTGGGTCATCTCACCTGCAAATACTCCACCTGGCTAAAAAATCTGCCCCAGATTCTGCAAATAGCGCTAAGCAGCAGATCCTCAGATCCATGCAGACAGCACAGGAAAGCCAGAAGCTGACTTGACCCTGCTGGACTGGGAGAAGGCACACAACCTTGAACATGGTAGGACACTTGCATGAGGAAAGCAAAGGAGCATCTCGACACATAGCTGGGCTTTGCACAACTGAGAGAAGGCGGGTGATGAAAAGATTTACCTTTACTGAAAAAGACAAAGGAGGAATGAGGCAGAGGTATTCATAGGAGAAGCCTGGGAGATCTACAAGTCTGTAATTTGGCTGATTGGTGAAGACACTTATCTCCTAAAGCCAATCAGTACCAGTTGTTAAAAACAAAGACAGTGGGGCCCACACTGTGGCATGGCAGGTTAAACTGCTGCCCAAAATGCTGCCATCCCATATGGACGCCGGCTCAAGTCCTGGCTGCTCTACTTTAGATACCCCTGCTAATATGCCTACAAAAGCTGTAGAAGATGGCCCAAGCATTCGGCGAAGCCCCTAGCTCCTGTCTTTGTCCTGTCCCAACCCTCACCAGTACAGCCAATTTGGGAGTAACCAACAGATGGAAGATTTCGCTCTCCCTCTCTCCCTCTCGCTCTTGGGGTGTGTGTGTGTGTGTGTGTGTGTGCGTCTGTGTGTGTGTGGCTCCCTCTCTCTGTAACTCTGCCTTTCAAATAAATAATTCCTAAAAAATAAATAAATAAAAAGACAGTATTTCAAGGCTTCAAAAATATGATAAGCCAAAGAAACATAATACTCAAAGAGAAAATTAGCAAACTTCATTGATGAATCCAAAGTGAGAACTGAGAATTACCTGACAGGGAATTTTTGTTTTATTGGCTTATCTGTTTGCTTTTATTTGTTTTTATATTTCAGTTTTTATATAGTTCATAGTTACAATTTTAAGTTTATCATGATATTCATTTCCTTCCTTCTCCTCCATCCCACATCCCTTTTTCTCTTTGCTTTCTTTTTTTGTTTAGCTTTTAAAGTAACATGTTTAATTTACATTATAGTCAAGGACTTAAATCTCCATTGAATAAAAAGTTTAACAAGTATTTTAGTGGGAATGTCTATTAACAATAATTGAATGGAAAGATAACCAAGTCGTCTTTATACTGTAAATTTTAAAGTAATTTGATTATTAAAATTATAGTAACATGACATTCTTGCTGTGGTGTAGTGAGTAAAGCTGCCACCTGCAGTGCTGTCATCCCGTATGGGTGCTGGTTCGTGTCCTGGCTGCTCCATTTCCCATCCACCTCTCTGCTGTAGCCTGGGAAAGCAGTAGAAGGTGGCCAACTGCTTGGGCCCCTGTACCCACAAGAGAGACCCGGAAAAAGCTCCTGGCTCCTGGCTCCTGGCTTCAGATTGGCTCAGCTCTGGCCATTGCAGCCATTTGGGAAGTGGCTATCATATGGAAAACCTCTCTCTCCTTCTGCCTCTGCCTATCTGTATCTCTGCTTTTCGAATAAATAAATATTTAAAAATATACATTTAAAAATATTTATTTATTTATTCAAAAGGCAGAATTGCAGAGAGAGGGGGGGAGAGAGATGAAGAGAGATTGTCCATCTGCTGGTTCACTCCCCAGATCGCCTCAACAGTCAGAGTTGGACAGGTCTTAAGCCAGGAGCCAGGAACTTCTTCTGGTCCCCACATGAGTGTAGGAGCCATCCTCCCCTGTTTTCCCAGGCAAATTAGCAGGGAGCTGGATCAGAAGTTGAAACGCTGGGACTCAAACAGGTGGCCATATTGGATGCGAGCATTGCAGACTGTGGCTTTACCCACTACACCACAGTGCTGGCCCCTTAATGAACACCTTGCTTGATTCCATATTTTGGCTATTGTGAACAGTGCTTCTATAAACATGGTGGTGCAAGTATTTCTTTGAAAACAACATATTCATGTCTCTGGGATTAACCATAAGTGGAATTTCTGGATCATATGACAAGTCTATTTCTAGTGTTCTAAGAAACCTCCATACTATTTTACACAGTGACTGCACTAATTTACATTCCCACTGAAAGCATATAAGTATTCCCCTTTCAATAATCATTTCTAGAACCAAATGAGCTATAAGGAAATATGGATAGAAACAAATAGAAAAGCAATAAATGGGCAAAATAAATTTATCAACAAAGAGATGCAAATCATTAAAATAATCCAAGAAAGATCCAAGAGAAATCTGGAGCTGAAGAATACAATAATTGGAACAAAAAATCCAAGAGCATTTTAGAAGACTCAATCAAGCAGAAGACTCACCAAATTCAGACACAAGTTTTGAAATTCTCCTGTTGCAAAATAAAGAAAAAAAAAAAGTCGAGAAAG
Organism: Oryctolagus cuniculus; assembly: GCF_051225735.1. NCBI lineage: Eukaryota > Metazoa > Chordata > Mammalia > Lagomorpha > Leporidae > Oryctolagus > Oryctolagus cuniculus. The sequence goes on along the minus strand of NC_142874.1, from coordinate 7,462,974 downwards.
GCTGCATCCTTTACAGGACACTATCAAGTGAAACCATGTGCAAGATTTTAAAAGTTGAGAAGAAGCATAGAAAAAAAAGAGAGGAGAAATCTTATTAAAGAACTAACAGTAAATCCCCCAAATCTGTAGAGGGAAAAAAACAAGATTTATGATAAACAAATACCATTAAACAACATCAGAAGATCTTCACAGAGACTAACTGTATTCAAAGTATTTAAAGTTAAAATCAGAGATTTTTTGAAAGCAGGAACGGTAATCTCAAAAAAAATAGTGAAGTTATGAACAGAAATCTTGTAGGTCAGGAGAGAGCTAGTGGATAAATTCATAGCACTGAAAGAAAAAGCTGCAAACCAAGAATTTTTCATTTCACAAAATTATTATTCAGAAATGAGGAATGAAACATTTTCTCAGATAGAAAGGCTGGGAATTCATCAGCAACATGTCTATCCCACAAAAAGTGCTAAAGGGAGTTATTCAAGTTGAAAGAAAAGAACATACACAGGACAATGGTAAAAGAAAACAAAGAATGGACTTCGGAATAGTCTAGTACTTTAATATGGTGTGTAAATCACATTTAACACTAGCATAAAAGCTAAAAGACAAAAGCACCACACATAGCTATAGCTGCGAAACTTGTTAATGAATATACTTAAAAAAAAAAAGTGACATCAGCAACAAGAAACATGGAGCAGAGGTAGAAAATATGTAGCATTCTTGTACACAACACAAATTCTTATCGACTTATATTGTTATAGATTTGAGAAAACTTACATGAGGTTTATAAGAATCACAAAGAAAAAACATGTTTTATGTTATATATATAATATAGTTATAAATGATATAATAGATAATATTACACAGTATATAATTGTGAGCTATTATTTTGTTAGATTATGTATATCAAAGTTCAAGAGATTAGAGATTAGGACCAAATGATAATTTTATTTTAAAAATTACTAAGGAAGGCAGACAGTGAGGAAGAAATTGACAGGAAAAATTTAAAAAATGGTTAAGATCTTATCAATCTGTACATTAAATGTAAACAACTTTAACCTTCCAAACAAAAGATGTAGAATGCTTTAGTGAGCTAAGCTACTAGTGTCCAACATACACTGCCTACAACAGACTCTGAATAGCTTTTTAGGACCAAGGTAGGTTGAAAGTGGAGGGATAAAAAAAGATATGTCATACAAATGAAAAGCAAAGGAAAACAGAGTAAATCACTGTTCTTACAAAAATAGACTTAAAAAAAGCTCAAAAGGACAAAGGTCACTACATAATGAGAAAAGGGCAGTTTACCAAGAGGGCATTGCAATTATGAATATGTTTGCACTGAACAACAGAGCACTTTCAAGGGTGGGGAACCATTTTTCTCTCAAGGATAATTTTGGCTAATTATAAAATTTATTTGTGGGTCACAGAAAATTATTACCTTAAAAATTACACTGTTATAGATTTATTGAATTTGCGTCTCATCTTTGGTTGCCTTTGCAAGGAAAGACCAAAAGATTTTGTTGGCCTTGCACAGCCTATGGGTCAGCTGTCCCCACTCCTCATTTAAATAAAGCAAATATTAACAGAACTGAGGACAAATAGGCGGCAATGTAATCACAGTAGGAGATTTCAGTATCACAATTTCAATAATGGGTAGAATATGCAGACAGAAATCAGTACACAATAGAACTGAACATCACTAAAGGCCAATGAAGTTAACATTCCACTCTGTAGCAGGGATAAAATCAGCAATAGAAGCACTTCCCAAAAACAAAATCGTAGGCCCAGTGGCTCCACTGGAAAAGTCAATACTGTTAAAGAAGGATTAATGCCAGTATTGCTCAAACTCTTCTAAAAGGTGGAAGGATCAGGAAGATTTGCAAACTCATTTTATGAAGTCAACATTGTGCTGATGGCACTCAGAGAGCAGCAATTTAAGAAAAGCATAGACTGATATCTCTAATGAACATCGATGCCAACATTGTCAACAAAAACATAGCGATCCCAATTTCACAGCATATTAAAAGAGTCATATCATGCCATGATGAAGTAATATTCATCCCGAAGGTGCAAAGATGTTTCAATACATGGATATCAATTGATGGTGTTAGCAGAACAAAGGATAAAGATCACATGATCACCTCAAAAGAGGCAGGAAAAGTCTCGGACAAATTTCACACACTATCCTAATGCAAACATTAAAAATCCTCACCAACCTAATACAGAAGGGGCCCGCATTGTGGCACAACAACAAGTTATGCCACGCTTGTTGTGCGGGCATCCCATAGCAGAGTGCCTATTCCAGAACCAGCTGCTCTGCCTCCAATCCAGCTTCCTGCTAATGAGCTTGCAAAGGCGGCGGAGGATGGCCCAAGTGCTCGGGCCCGGCCACTCTTGTAGGGAACCAGGGTGGAGCGTCTGTCTCCCGGCATCATCCTGGCCCAGACCTGGCTGTATCATATGACAAATGTGTCACATCATGTAACAAACCATTTCATGTAACAAATCCAAGTAAGGCAATGGAGGTGAATATTTCGATAACATTTCAGTGCTTTGTATGTTGACATATACCAGTCAGAATACAACTATTTTGTCTCTCAAATCCAGGTTATTATAAAGGAATTTTCTAACTTAGCAAGAACTATTATCATATCATAAAGGAATTTTCTAACTTAGCAAGAACTATTATCATATCACAATACATCTTTCATCTAAAACCAACACTGTTCATAAATGGCTTGTTTTTATTTAGAAGAGAGTAATTTATGAACTTTAGCATTGTTTGGAATATATTTTCTTGAGGAAGATATTCAAAGTGTCAATTTTACTTCTTCGGTTGCCTAAAATCATTAAACACTCTCCTTTTTTATTATTGAAAATTTAATTTGACTGGCATTTAAAAATTACATACTTCTATGATGAACTGCATTAAAATGACTTAATTTTAAAGTGCAATTATTTATATTTAGCTATTGCAATTTAAAACAAAACCTTATGCATATTGTAAAATAAAATAAAATGGTTTTTGAGCCAAAAAGAAATGTACTTGTACTCAGGAATTATAGCTATGATGAATTCTTGGACATGGACCAAAAATGAGCCTGCAAACTATCATGTGTTAAAATTCTTATCAAATAGAGTCAGAGAACTCAAAAGGCTTCCATAGCCTTGGAAAGTCATGACTGGAGCATAGGGAGATTACTGATGCCATAAACAGGAGTGTCAATTGGTAAAGTCAACAACAGGAGTCACTGTGCACTTACTCCTCATGCAGGATCTCTGTCCTTAATGTGCTTTACAGTGTGCTTTAATGCTATAACTATAACTAGTACTCAAACAGTATTTTTCACTTTGTGTTTCTATGTCAGTGCAAACTGTTGAAATCTTTACTTAATGTATACTAAGCTGATCTTCTGTATATATAGAAAATTGAAAATGAATCTTGATATGAATGGAAGGGGAGAGAGAGTGGGAAAGGGGAGGGTGGCGGGTGGGAGGGAAGTCATCGGGGGGGGGGGGGGGAAGCCAATGTAGTCCATAAGCTGTACTTTGGAAATCTATATTCATTAAATAAAAGTTAAAAAAAAATTCTTATCAAATAAAAACATGAAATTTTCAAAAAGAGAAATTAAAAATAATAAATGCAATGTTAAGTATGATAAAGACTAAAGGTGCAAAATGGGGAAAAACGTAATTATTTTAGAAACTAAAAAATTTCTCAGAATTAGACGATTTGACATTTTGCGGTTGTTTGCTGGTGCTCTATCTCACCGCATGCTTCAATCCGCAAAGCATGATTACTTGACTAGAGCTTTTGGCATTCGCATTATCTGCTTCAGTGTTCCATGAACGTCTTCACTCACGACCAACACTCACGATAACATAGAGAAATTCAATGTTTTGCTATCTTATCCAATTATTTAAATATTTGATCACTTTGGTGGGGTATATGACAGCATTTTTGCTATCTTTCATCTTGCCTTGGTTAACCAAAGACAGCTTTTGGAAAATATTCAACAAAAATGGGCCATTTCTATTTCATTGTTACTGTTTCTTCCATGATTAAAAAATAAGATTGCCTTAACAGTTCTTATGTGAAAGAATGGCTATAACTTCTATGTCAGAGAATTTGTAATGATTTAACATAAGGCAGAAAACATTCATTTCTGGCACAGGTAGGCAGGATAATGACCATGGGCTCCGTCTTGCATCACTGCACTGCAACGTAGCAGAACATGAATCCCCAAAGCATTTCTCACGGTTTTGGAGAAATAATACTCAGACAAAAGCAAAAATATTATACTCATGCATTCACATAGTCACATGCAGTGGAATGAAAAAAAAAAATGGTCTGAAGAGTTGACACTAAGTGTGGGCCGCTGCTACTCACATGGGAACCTCGGATGAAGCTCTAGGCTCCTGCCTTTAGCTTGGCTCAGCCCTGGTTGCTGCAGCCATCTGGGGAGTGAACCAGCAGATGGAAGATCTCTCTTTCCTTTTTCCTTTCTTTATCTTTTTTTCTTCCTTTCTTTTATTATTTTGAATTAACTTCTTGATTTTTTAATTTTAATTTTTACTTAGTGTTTAGCGGATTCAATGAGCTTTGCAGACACAATTCTAAGAACGTAGTGATATTCCTTTCTCCCTCCCTGTCTCCTTACCTCCCTTCTTCTCTCTTTTTATAACTCCACCTTTCAACTGAATAAAAAAAAATCTTAAAAAAAAAAAAAAAAAAAAAAAACTGGGGCCAGCGCTATGGCACAGCAAGTAAAGCCGCCCCCTGCAGTGCTGGCATCCTTTATGGGCGCTGGTTCCAGTCCCGCTGCTCGACTTCCAATCCAGCTCTCTGCTAGGGCATGGGAAACCAGTAGATGATCCAAGTCACTGGGTCCCTGCACACATGTGGGAGACCCAGAAGAAGCTCCCGGCTCCTGGCTTCAGATCGGCGCAGCTCAGGCCGTTGCAGCAAATCAGGGAGTGAACCAGTGGATGGAAAACCTCTCTCTCTCTCTCTCAGGGAGTGAACCAGTGGATGGAAAACCTCTCTCTCTCTCTCTCGCTCTCTTCTCTTTCTCTCTTTCTCTCTCTCCCTGCCTCTCTTTCTCTTGCAGTATAACTCTGACTTTCAAATAAATAAATAATTCAAAAAAGAAAAAGAAACTATCGTCACACACAAAGATAATTTTAGTTCTTAAAATGTAAAGGATTTGATTTTGAAATCCAAACATCAAATTCCTTTAAATTTGATTTAGTTGAGAAGCAGAGAGACAAAGAATCCGAGGGAGCTCCCACCAGCTGGTAACTCCTCAGTGCCCGTAACGGCTGCTGACTGGACACTGGTCTCCAGGTGCCTGTCAGTCCAGGTCTCCCACGTGCACCTCAGGGACCCAGACACCTGAGTCCTCGCCACCTGGGGTCCGAAACAGGAAGAAGCTGAGTGAGGAGCTGAGGCAGACGTCAACCCCAGGTCCTGTGATAGGGCACGCTCACCTGGTAGCCACGAGATCGAACATCTTCCTCTCAATTCTTCTAGTGTTAAAAAATAAATTCATGGCTGGCGCCGTGGCTCATTAGGCTAATCCTCCACCTTGCGGCGCCGGCACACCGGGTTCTAGTCCCGGTCGGGGTGCCGGATTCTGTCCCAGTTGCCCCTCTTCCAGGCCAGCTCTCTGCTGTGGCCAGGGAGGGCAGTGGAGGATGGCCCAGGTGCTTGGGCCCTGCACCCCATGGGAGACCAGGAGAAGCACCTGGCTCCTGGTTTTGGATCGGCGCAGCGCCAGCCGTAGCGGCCATTTGGGGGGTGAACCAACAGAATGAAGACCTTTCTCTCTTTTTCTCACTGTCCACGCTGCCTGTCAAAAAAAAAAAAAAAAAAAAAACCCGAAAAGTAAATTCACTAATGTGTCAACATTTGCCTATGTGTGAGTAATGGGTAAAAGCGGATCAGGCACTGGCCCAAGGTCTTAAGATCAATGCTTTTGATTCCCTAAAAAAAAGAAGATGGGAGAACCTTTTGCCTGACAATTTCCTGTCCCAAAACGGCCAGGGTCAGTTAGACACCACGAGAGTGAAAGGTAATTTTACTCATCTCACTCATAAATGAAAAGGGAAACTTATCTGAACTACACAATCCTCACATGAAAATTGGATTAATTCATTGCTGTTCCGGTTTGAGTGCCTATGGCTCATGTCACTGGAAAATATGAATTTCCAAGATAAGCATTCCAAGATAAGCATGATATTTTAGTAGATGCTTGAATCCAAAAATGGAAATGAAAAGCTAAATTATGGTTTAATGCAAATTCACAAGACGTGAATTCATGTAAAACATATGCAGATGTCTCCTCAGATGATTCTCACATATACCTGGGACAAGGATGAGGGATGGAAGAAGGTCACCAGGATACAGATTTACTGTTCTTTGCCAATAGATGTTTTTTTGATGAAAACACCTGGAGAGTATTTCACTGAATCCAAAAATCAAAAATGATATTTTTATATCTTTAAAAAGAAAACTGGGACACAGCAACTTTTCTATTAAAGCAAGCACCCTTTGCAATATATTAAGCACCTTGTTATTATAAACCTGTTTTTCATTCAAAGTCAAATCCTCCCTAAATAAAATTCATAAATTTGTGATTTCATTATAAAAGTCTCGATATACTCTGAAATTATTCAAATGTCTGATTTCAGAAATCAAAAATATATTTTCAAATTTTTGAATCTGAATTTTAGTGCACATTCAGTGCAGAAAAATTGTTTAAATTTATACAAGTAGCTTAACAATCTCTCTGTTTCTGTCTGTAACCTATTCTTACTTTAAACTGTTAGAAATAATTCAGTTTAGGATGTTCAGGTTTGTGCACTAAGGAAAGAACACTTAATCAGCACAGATAAAAATTCCATTAGGGAATGTCCTACAACCGTCGGACTGATGAACCGCCAGGATAAGGGTTGAGGTGACCAAACAGACATGGTTTATAAGAGAAATTAATAGACCTTGAAAGTGGTTAGAGAAAACCTGTGCATTGTAGTTAACCACCAAATAAAGTAGTCCACAAGTTCTCTCTCTGGGCATTGAAAAGCCTAATGAAGTTTTCATTCAAAGGAAGCACAGCTCTACTTCACAAATTCTTATTCTTTTCATACGATGCCAATTATTATGTCAAAGTTCCTCAAAAACACTTACTCCTACCCTCACTTTAAAACAGAAAAAAGCAACACTAATACAAGATGTAAAATTTATGAATAAAAAGATCAATTTGGGAGATGAAAGGAAGCATTTAATTTTTTTGGATCCTTACCCAGAGATATTTACTTTAGCATATTCACCTTTCCCATTTTTTCTGAGGTAACAAAACTATTGGCACACCAGTTAGCCACACATATTTGAGTGGTGTAAAGAGTATGCATAACATCATGTACATCACTTTGAGAAATATTTTAAAATCACATTTTTTTAATAATTGAAGGTTGCTTGGCTCACTCACATCTAGTCTATCAAACAAATGAAATAATTGGGCAGTGTTTTAAGAGACAAAGGAAGAATTTCTGGAACGTTGTCTTGTAAATCAGAATGTACCATATGGTAAGTGGGAGAAGAATTTTTTTAAAGATATATTTATTTATTTGAAAGTCAGAGTTACACAGAGAGAGGAGAGGCAGAGAGAGAGGGCTTCCATCCGCTAGTTCACTCCCCAGATGGCCGCAATGATCAGAGCTGCGCCAATCCAAAGCCAGGAGCCAGGAGCCAGGAGCTTCTTCTGGGTCTCCCACGTGGGTGCAGGGGCCCAAGGGCTTGGGCCATCTTCCACTGCTTTCGAAGGCCATAGCAGAGAGCTGGATCAGAAGTGGAGCCGCTGGGTCTTGAACCGGCGCCCATATGGGATGCCAGCGTTTCAGGCCAAGGCTTTAACCCACTGTGCCACAGCACTGGTCCCAAGGAAGAATTTATAAATGTCTTGCCTCCACAGCTGTGGAACTTCCTATTCTTCCAGGAACTTTTGGTTTATGGTGCTTATTTAATCCTTGTCCAGAGTATTATGTCTCTACACTGGCATGGCCGCAATACTTTCTTCTGTCATTAAACACACAAGTCTCAGGCTAGTCCCTTAATACTGCAAGAATACAGCCAAAGTCGGTGCTGTGGCTTAGTGGGTGAAGCCACAGTCTATAGTGCCAGCATCCCACATGGGCACCAGTTTGAGTCCCGGCTGCTCATCTTCCCTTCCAGCTCTCCGCTATGCCCTGGGAAAGCAGGAGACCCGGAAGAAGCTCCTGGCTCCTGGCTTTGGATGGGCGCAGCTCCAGCCATTGCGGCCAGTTGGGGAGTGAACCAGCAGAAGCAAGATCTATTTCTCTCTCTCTGCTTCTCCTTCCCTCCCTGTGTAACTCTGACTTTCAAGTAAAATAAATAAATATTTTAAAAATACAGCCAACCAAAAGCAACACAGAAAGACTTACAGTAGTAAAGGGATACAGATATAGAATTAATTAATTAATGCAATTATATGCTTATAGGATACAATTATAGAAATAATCAATTCAGAAGATCTTTCAGCCATAAAACGGAATCAGAAAATAAGAATGAAATTAATATCTGAGTAACAGAGTATACAGACAGAAAATAAAGCACTGAGTGGGTGACAGAAGAGTGATATTCAATACAAGATCACAACTCATTTATTTTTCATTTGGATGGACAGAAAGATAATTGATAACACATGAACAGATCATAAGGAACTATGGGTTCAATGGAAAACTATCAAGAAAGTCCAATAAATGTGTAATTGCAGTCTTAGGAGAAAATTAGAAGGGAAATGGCACAAACAAAAATTTTATGTTCATATATATTTTTAAATTCATTTAAGACAGTGTATACCTACATATATATATATGCATATATTTAAAAAGGACCGAAAACCTTTTAAATATGGTAAAAAAATATAGATTCCAAACAGAATTAGGATAAACTCAATGAAAGCTAGACCTGGATACATCATAATCAAACTGCTAAAAACCAAAGATTAGGGGCCAGCATTGTGGCGAAATAGGTTAAGCTACCACCTGCAATGCTGGCATCCCATCTGGGCATCCATTCAAATCACAGCTGCTCCACTTCCAATCCAGCTGTCTACTAATTCGCCCAGGAAAGCAGCTGAAGATGCTACAAGTACTAGGACCCCTGCACCGGTGTGGAGTCCTGGATGAAACTCCTGGCTCGTGGCTTAAGCCTAGCCCAGCCATGGCCTTTGCAGCCATCTGGGAGTAAACCAGTGGTTCAAATATCTCTCTGCCTCTGTCTCTATTATTCTTTGTCTGTACCACTACCTTTCAAAAAAGATTTAAAAACTCTTGAAAGAAACTAGAAAAAATGAGAAATTACAATGCTTGTGAATTTCTCACCAGAAACCATCAGGGCTAGAAGGCAGTGAAACAGTATTTTTAAAATGCTTAAAGAAAAGAACTGTCAACCTAGAATTTTATGTTCACTGCAAATAGCCACCAGGTATTAAATGGAAATGAAATACTCTCTAATGAAGAGAATATATTTCCGGAAAGCCTACTTGACTGGTGATGGTAGCAGCAGACCATCAAGATAAAGGCAACTAATATAAAGACAAATCATGCATCTTCCAGAATGAAGAGAGAACCGCAAATAGTAAATACCTAGGTAAATATAAAAGACTATTGTTACCATTTGTGTTCTTTAAACATGTATGACTGTAAAAGCAAAAACTATAAAAATGTCTGTCTAACAGAGTCTTATACAGATTTATACTTTAAAGAACCATAAGCAAAAGTCAGTGAAGGGATGAAAGAGGTGTGCTTTCCAGGATTCAACAGTGGGAAATGGAAAAATACTTAACCCTTAGTAGACTATAAAAGTTTGTGTATATTTATGACAATCTCTAGAGAACAAAAAAAAAGCCAATAGTCATAAGGTATACTAAAAATATATAAACAGATAATCCAAAAAAGGAAAAGGTACACCAAACAGGGAAGATAAAAAATGAAAAAAAAAAAAAACAATGAATTTGTGGGTCAATTTTTTTAAAGTTCATTTATTTATTTATTTAAAAGGCAGAGTTACAGAGAGAGACAGAGTCAGAGAGAAAGATATATTTCCCATCCAATGGTCCATACCCCAAATGAGTTGCAACAGCCAGAGCTGGGCCATGCCAAAGCCAGGAGCCTGGAACTCCACGCAGGTGTCTCACGTTGGGTGACAGGGGCCCAGGAACTTGGGGCATTAATTTGGCCGCTTTTCTAGGCACATTAGCCAAAAGCTGGATCCAAATTAGGGCAGCTAGGACTCATGCTGGAGCCTGCCACGGTCATACAGGATGCCATGGTCCCAGGCAGTGGCTTAACTTGGTGTGCCACAGCCAAATCCAGGTTAAAACCTTAACCTGCCAAATTTATATTGAATGTTACTCTTCAAAAAACTCAAATTTAATGCCAAAAATAAAACAGACACAAAAGGAAGCCCCTACAATATATTGCTTAAAAATACATTTAAATATAAAAACAAAGATAAGGGAATGAAATGTAATAGAATTAACCTTTCAACGTGGATTTGCAGTCAATATTTAAGTTCACAATTGTGGTCATCTATCCGCTTAAACTTGCATATCTTGGCCACCAGTAGATGATACACTCATGGTATTGCTCTTTCGTATAAATAGAACAATGGGAGAGTCCTGCTCTGTTTCCATATCGACTATTATAAAATACGAGGTCATCTCTAATTCCCCAGAAAATGCGACCAACTCTGTTCCCCTTAGTAGCCTTTCCTTGCATCTAGTACAACTTCTATTCAGAATCACAAGAAAAAAAAGCATAATTACAATGGTGGCAGGTAAATAACATGATGTTGGGCTCTATTGTAAACATTTAGAAATACAAAACATGGAGTAATTTGCAAGTGGGGGGGCTGTCATAATTCTCATGAAGATCGTGATAATAGTTTGCAATCCTGAGTAGGAAGGCTTGCTCAGACCTCATGATAACCAGCTAAGCAGGTCATGTAGGGACTGACGTTTTCTTTCTTATAATCTGTAATCATTTGGTTCTGGGATAATTTTTCCCAAACTAGTTGCTATTTCCACAAATGTACTTATTTATAAGTGAGTTAAGCAACTGTATAAACTGTTTTAATTTGATGGAGTCTGAATTTTTGTGTAACGAGAAGAGAGAAATGAAATTTCCAAAGAGGTTTAGCTTCCATTTTCCAGCTGTGGTGAGGCGCATGCTTGCTGACGTGGGTCACTATCTGTATCATAAATTAATATAGATTTTTAAATACAGGTAGCCTAAGCACAAAGAAACTGACTAGCCTGCTGTAGAACAGTCAGCATTTTAAAGAACAAAATCACTATAGCGATTGTAAAATAACTTTCTGGTCAGATAAAGCTTAAGGTTATTGACTGGAGACTGGACCATTGAAGTGTATTGGTCACTTTTTTTTAAGATTAAGGCACAGCTAGAGAGACAGAAAGAGAGAATGAGAGAGAGAGAGAGAGAGAGAGAGAGAGGTATCTTCCATCTGCTGGTTCACTCCTCAAAGGGCTGCAATACCTGACGTTGGGCCAGTGTAAAACCAGGAGCCAGGAGCTTCTTCCATGCCTCCCATGGGGTTCAGGGTCCCAAGTACTAGGGGCATTGTCCACTGCTTTGCCAGCCACACTAGCAGGGAGCTGCATCAGGAGCGGAGCAGCTGGGACTTGAACTGCTTTAGCCGCTACACCACAACGCCAACTCCAGTCTTTGTTTTCTTTTTGATGATAGATGTGGATCCAAGAGTCAGTTCCCTGTGGTTTCCCAGGATTTCACAAGATGGATCAGGTCTAGAACATTTTAGAGGGGTTGGAAAGAATTTTTCGGAGATGTTATTTTGAGTCCATGATTTTTTCTGGGTGGATTCTGTGAGATAGAAGGTCATGTTCCTTCTCACTCTGAAAAGATGATTTTACTAAAGAGTAATGTTATTAACATTTTAATTAGCTCTTGATTATATGTGAGAGTCCCCTTTTAATTGCTAAAGAGTCTAGGGTTACAGGGAAAAGATGTGTAATTAAATTTGTTCTATCTGATATTCATTGCACTTATTTATAAGTGCAGTTTAAGTTTGAGAGTTCTTAGTTCAACAGAGGGTCTCAAAGATACAACAAACCTGTATTTAACAATGACACTTTAGCATTATAGCTGTAAGACTTTAAAAGAAGTGTCAGAATGAAGCATTTAGTTGTGGAGAGTAATACTTACAATACCACTGTTGAAGATGTGATAAGAGTTGACTGTAGTCAGCAACTGACAGAGAAATCAGATTATTTTTGCAGCATTTAATGTAACCTGAAATATAACTGCTAACTGGCATTAACACACATTCTGACTTTTAGAAACCTACACAATTTAGAACAAAGGTTCCTGACATATTTATATAAATATAACTCAAAGAAAGTTTCTTATCATCTCTTTTTTTTTAAGATTTATCTATTTTTTATTCATTTGAGAGGTAATGCTACAGACAGAAAGGTCTTCAATCCGCTGGTTCACTCCCCAAATGGCCACAAGGGCGGGAGCTGGGCCAATCTGAAGCCAGGAGCCAGGAGCTTCTTGTAGGTCTCCCACGTGGGTGCAGGGGCCCAAGCACTTGGGCCATCTTCCACTGCCTTCCCAGGCCATAGCAGAGAGCCGGATCAGAAGAAGAGGAGCTGGGACTAGAACTAGTGTGCATATGGCACACTGGTGCCTTGGGTGGAGGATTAACCTACTGTGCCACAGGCCTGCCAGCCCCTCATCATTTCTTATCTGATACTGTTCACCATAAAATCTAGCCCATCAATGACTATACCATTAAACAGAATACAATCTCTGAGATTTTTCAGGGGGCACACTAAAAAACCCAGTCAATTTTATATGAAAAAGTTGCAATTTAGAATTTGTACTTGCAACACCATTGGTCGCCCAGGGGAAGGTCTGAGATTCCAAGGCTCCAGGCTGGGCAATGAGGCGGGAGCGGCTGCCCTAGGGTTGGACCAGCAGCCCACCCAGCAGCCCCAGGTCGCCTCACATTCTCAGGGCCTGGCACCCCGCCTGCACCCCTCACACCCTCTCCCAGGCCACAGCGCCTTCGGCAGGATGGGCATCCGGGCCTGCGGCCTGGTGGCCACCGTAGCCAGGAGCCCCTGGCCCTGCAAGCAGCCAGGCCTCCCACACCTGCCCGTGACCCCGATGCCGCTCATCCTAGTCGTGGTCCTGGCCGTGGGCTGCACCCTGCAGCTGCCCCTAGAGGACATCGACCAGGTGCTGCAGCCCGCGCCCACGTAGGCCCGCAGAGTGTCTGGCCACGGCCACACGCTGCTCCTGGTCCCTGAGGGCCTGCTGGACGCGGCTGGCCAGCAACCAGAGAGAAAGAAATGCAGACCCCTCCTCCCAACACAGACCTTGAAAAGCTCGCAATTTACTAGTGGGGCAGCTGCCCACTGGTGTCTAGGGAGGGAAGACGTCCTAAGTTCTGCTATGTCAAATCCAGTCATCATATCTCTCCTAATAAATCTGCCCCTGGTATCTCTTTTACAAGGCTACCAGGCCCACCGACCACTGGAAGTGTGGTCCTAAGTCACGTAGGCTGCAATATAAACCCACCAGTGCCGTAGCAGCTAAGGTGTGATGCTGACGTACCTATAAATACTGTAAGAAACTTGGGACTGCGGCTCCGTTCTCGGGAAGTGATTCCAGCTGAGCCTGCTGGCAATATAAACTGCTTGATCCTGCACTGACTCCGGTGTCTGTCTGAACAAAGGGAGTCTCCCCACCCCGGATCCCTGTAACAGTCTCTGCAAATTTCTGACAAACTTCTCATCATGGGACTTTACCTGATGGGGGCCCTAGCACCTTTTGGGGGTCTAGCAAACAGCTGTACACAGACAACTGTTTTTTGAACTGGAAACTGTAACCATGTGCCCTGCATTTTGTTAATGATTGGGTTAGCCAATAGTTTATATAGTTAGGTTTGTGCTCCCACCCAAAAAATACACCAACTTTTTTCCATTCATTTCTTCTTGCATATTTTTAATATAATGCCCCCATGCTAGTTAGAAGTACATAATTCTGAGTCTGTTTCATGAGGTTCTAAGATATTGGATACATGTTGTGTATTGTTGCTAATGTATAGAAATAATTTGTTTCTTATGTTGATCTGACATAATGGTTCATCTTTTCTGTAGATTTTGTAGATTCTCTTGGTTGATTATGACAATAATAATAATATTTTTGGGAAAGTTTTTAAAATCATATCAAAAATTTTTAAACCATTTAATTAAAACAAGATCACAGGTCACTAAACAATACTTAATTATCTATTTAACCAAAGTACCCATTTAAGACAAAAAGATCTTTAAAGGCACATAAAGAATGTCACACAGGCGAATAAAAAAAAAGCCTTAGATGTTTTTAACAGGGAAAACAGTTATTTTAAAGCAAACAAAGGCCTTAAGAAAAACAACTCATTAAAGATTTTGGTAAAGTGGTAGGGAATAAAATTAACAGACAAAAATCAATAGTCATTGTATACAAAGACAATGCTATGGCTGAGAAACAAGTTCTAAGATCAATCCCATTCATAACTATTACAGAAAAAAATAAATACTTCTGAATACATTTAACCAAGGAGATGAAAGATCCCTATGATGAAAATTATAAAATATTTAAGAAAGAAATAGAAGAAGATAAAAAAGGAAAAATCCTCCATGTTCATGGAATGAAAGAATTAATGTCATAATAATGTCCATACCACCAAAAGCAATTTATAGATTCAATTTGTTCCCAATCAAAATATTAATGGCATTCTTCTAAGATCTAGAAAAAATGATGCTAAAATTCATATAGAAACACAAGAGTCCCCAAGTAGCTAAAGCAATCTTATACAACAAAAACAAAGCCAGAGGCATCACAGTACCAGATTTCAAGGTACTACAGGATCGTGATAAACAAAACAGCCTGGTACTGGCAAAAAAAAAAAAAAAAAAAAAGGTAAATAAAGTGGAACAGAATAGAAACTCCAGAAATCAATCCATGTGTCTGAAACCAACCAACTAATCTTTGGCAAAAGAGGTACAATCAATCCCAGGAGAAAGGCATATCACTTCAGCAAGTGGTGCTGGGAAAATTGGACCTACACATGCACAAGTATGAAATAAGACCTCTACCATACAGCTTATACAAAACTCAACTCAGTCTAAGTCTACATCTAAGTCTATGTCTACAATGTGACACCATCAGATGTCTAGAGGAAAGCACTGGGAAAGCTCTGCAAAAATTGGCATACACAAAAGACTTCTTGGAAAAGACACCAGAAGCACCGGAAGTCAAAGACAAACTAGATGGGACTACATCAAGCTGAGAAGCTTCTGCAGGCAAGGGAAGCACTCAGCAAAACAAGAGGCAACAGACAGAATGGGAAAGAAAATTTGCAAACTATGAAATGGATAAAGGATTAACATCCAGAATATATAAATGCTCGGGAAACTCAACCAACAACCAAATAATTAATTCAGTCAAGAAATGGGCAAAGGACTTAAACAGACATTTTCCAAAAAAGGAAATCAAAATGCCTAACAGACACATAAAAAAAAATGTTCAGGATCACTAGCCATCAAGGATATGCAAATCAAGATCACAGGAGGTTTCACCTCACCCCAGTTAGAATGGCTCTCATACAGAAATCAACAAAACAATTCATGCTAGCAAGGATGTGGGGGAAAAGGTACCCTAATCCACAGTTGGTGGGAATGCAAACTGGTAAAAAGACTGTGGAAGAGAGTTTGGAGATACCTCAGAAATCTGAACATAGACCCACTATGTGATCCAGCCATCCCACTCCTGGGAACTTACCTAAGAAATCAGCTTATGAAAGGTCTATTTAAACTTTCACTTTTATTGCAACTCAATTCACAATAGTTAAGATATGGCATCAACCCAGATGTCCATCAACTGATGACTGGATAAAGAAATTATGGTATATATGCACTATAGAATACTACTGAGCCATAAAAAAGAATGAAACCCTATCTTTTGTAACAAAATGAATGCAGCTGGAAACAATTATAGTTAGTGAAACATGCCAGTACCAAAAAGACAAATACCATATGTTCTCTCTGATCTGTGGTAATTAATATAATACCAAAAATGTATAGAAATGAAGTTGGCATTTTGAGATTTGATGATTGTTTACAGACCTTGTTCCCTTGAGGAATAGTGGGTTTTTTCTTGCTATTTGTTGAATTCCTTACTTAGTGTCAGATTAATCTTATGAGTAAAAGTAAACTCGAAATAAATCATTGTAGAAATTAAGAGAGGGAACAGGAGAAGAAGGATGAAGGGCGGGAGTGTGGGTAGGGTGGGAAGTATCTCTGTGTTCCTAAATCTGTTTATAGGAAATACTTGGAATGTGTGTACCTTAAACACAATTATTTAAAAAGCTATGAAGCTTGGAAAATTATTTGCATAAAGTGCAAGCTAGGATAGTTACCTAATGGTAAATAAAACCTTTTAGTTTTTTATTGAGTGGATACAAACATTTTAAAAACACTTATTGTTTTAACTCTAATTTTGGATCAGTGTGTTTTTAATATCAAAGTTCAGCTTCTTAAAATACCCTATAACGTGTTCCCTATTAATTTTTACCAGCTTGCATATATATATATATTTCATTTTCATAAACATTTTTGTTTAAACTTCCATTTTTGTCCTATATATATTTTCTCTTCTTTCTGTGATAATCATTTTGCCTTAAGACAAAAATTAATTTCTCCCACATCATTTTGATCACATAAGATTCTTTTTCACACAAAAAATGCAGATTTTCTTTTCCCGGTTCACTCCCTTCCTCAATGCCAATTTAAATGAAGGATAATCTTATTTGAAATGTGAATCCTTTTTACCATTTTCTATCACAGAGGATCACCTACCCTGTTCCTGGAGTGTAGACAATAGACAACTAGCCAAAAAACCAGAACCTTCAACCAAAATGAGAGATCTGAGACTCAAGAGAGACTCACCCTGCTGGCTAAGCTCCGGAGAAGAGCTGGTTGGCCAACAATGGGCCATGGCTGGAACCAAAACACTGGGGTCCACACGGCACACCAGTTGGTCTTGGGAAGTCTGCTTTGGGTTTTGCTATGGTTGCCAAGATCGTTAACAAAAATAATAAGAGTGTGATTGAAAAATCCAAGTTGAATTTTATTCAGCTGGTTAAACAGAGGAATTAAACATTGAAAACATCATTGTTTCCTGAGTTGGCTGTTCCACAGTCCTGAGTTTGATTATAGATTTTATGTTCTTCTTACAGTGAGAGTATATGCATTGAGTCAGGTTCGAACAGTGCATCTGGGGGCTGGTATTGCAGCATGGGTGCAATGCTGGCTTCCCACATGGGCACCCGTTCAAGTACTGGTTTCAAAACTTCCAATCCAGCTCCCTGCTAATGGCTTGAGTGCCTGCCACCCATGTGGGAGAATCAGATGAAGCTCCTGGCTCATGGAGTTGGTCTGGTCCAGCCCTAGCCATTGCAGCCATTTGGGGAGTAAGCCAGTGGGTGGAAGTTCTCTCTCTCTCTTTGTGTGTGTGTGTGTGTGTGTGTGTCTGTGTGTGTCTGTGTTTTCCCTCTCTGTAACTCTTTCAAATAAATAATAAACAAATCTTAAAAAATACAAATGTGTTGTGGTTTTCAATCACATTAAAATCAAAGAACTGACAGAAAACTGAATGAGAACTGGTACTAGCTAACAGACTTGATTATTGATTGAGGAGGTGCGTTACAGCCCAGTGCTCCTTCCAACACTGGATGTGATCTATATGCAGGGAGAAGCAAACAACGGGTCCATTAATCATTCTTCCTACAATGGCCCTAAGACAAAAAGCTCACTTCATCTTAACGTACAGTAGATATGTCCTTGCTAAAGAAAGTTTCTGTTACCTGGGACCCAGCTGCAGTTATCACCAGACTAAGTACATCATCCCTGCCGACTAAAAACTCTGAAGTCACCGTTTCAGTCCGCAGAACCTAAAATCTACTCTCCGATCAAATGTTCAATATGCTATACATTACTATTAAATAGCGTCCTCCTTTTGTGCTTTAGATCACTAGACTCACTCATCCCACATACCTGCATGTTTCCACCTTTTGTCTTGACCTTTTTCTATGTCTTCTTCCTTCCTAGCCCTGATAACTACTAGTATACTCTATATACATTCAACTCTGTTTTATTAGATTCTACACAAAGGTGCCTATCTTATTTCACTAAGTTTAATGTCCTCCTTTACTAGATAAAGTTTCAATTTCACATTACAAGAGATATTTAAAAATTTACATTCCAAATAGTCCTGTCAAAATCTGTTAATCAGGAGCTAGCATATTGTGGCAAGTGGGTTGAGCTATTGATTACAATACCAGGATCCCACTTCAGAGTGCCAGTTAAAGTCCCAGCTTCTCTGTTTCTATCAAATTTCTTGTTAATGCAGCTGAAGAAGCAACCGAGGTCAGCCCATGTGCTTGGGCCCCCGCCACCCATATTGAGCTTCACATGGAGTTCCAGATTGTTGGCTTTGGTCAGGCTCAGCCCTGGCATTGGCAACCACTTGAGGAGAACACAGTGGATGAAAGATCTCTCTGTCTTCTTTTCCCTCTGTTTCCTTACTTTTCAAATTAAAAAATGATAAATAAATACTTCTAGTTCAGAAGTGGGCATTTAGCCTAGCTGTTAAGATGCCTGTATCCCATCCATATGAGAATGCCTTGTCTGAGTTTGATTCTCAGATCCTGTTCTTGGCATCAGCTTTCCAACAACTCCCACTCCCATTACCGAAAGGCACCAGTGATGGCTCAAGTGATTAGGTTCCTTCCGTTCATGTGGAAAATCTGCGTTGTGTTTCTAGCTCCTAGCCAAGGCTCCAGCGCAGTCTTGGCTGTTGTAGGATTTTGGGAAATGAACAAATGGGTAGCAATGTTCTCTCTCTCTCTCTCTCTCTCTCTCTCTCTCTTTCTCTCTCTTTCCCTCTCTCTCTCTCTCCTCCCTATCTGTTTCAAAACTAAATTTTAATAATATCTGAATGAAAGTATCAAACTTAATATTATATTGTGAAAAATTCAGACTAAAATTAATTAAGTATAAATTCTAAAATAGTTTTCACAGTGCGGAAAATGATAGCATTGACTCAAAATTACCATTCATAGAGAAAGGAAATTAGAAAATGTCCTCATGTGATGATTTCAAATATGGCATTTAGGACAGGTAAATAGACTTGAACATAAAATCAAAACCTTCTGTACAAGAGAAACCCACAGAGTAAATGACTGTATAAAATCACTATCCTTGAAGCTTTATTAAAATGTGAAGAACAATCACCAAAACTATTTTAAAGCATACAAGAAACATTTGTTTTCCAGAAGCAATATAATGAAAAGTATGATTAAATAAACCATAAAAGCTATTTTAGAGTTTCCCTCAAGATTACATTTGATATCACCTTGGAGTTTGACGCTTACATAATTGATGAAAATTTATTGAAGCCATAGGCTAAAGCTATGGACAAACGTATTTCAGGTTGAAAAAAGGCAGCCAGGCTTGAAAATGCACCCTTATGGAGTGACAGGGCCGAAAGATGTGTTATAAATTTCTTAAAAGTCATGCTAGAATGAGCAAACTGGGGAAAATGATGTTAGCCTGGCAATTTTCTTTAAAGTTGGTTGATTAAATTGGAAACAGGAATAAGGATCACTCAGTCATTCCAGTGGTAACTTCCCCCTACATTTATAAAATAAAAGTTCCAGCATCATTTTATTTGAAAATTATTTATGGCAAATAAAAAATGAGTGAGCCAATTTTCCACAAGAGATATGAAGTTATGCTTGGTTGTGATTCTTTGACACCATATTGACCTGTGAAAGCAGTGTGTGGTATGTGCCAAGTTTTATACTAGCATATTTGTGAGAGGGCTTGAGCTACAATTGAGCAAAACTTAGTTTCAAGAAGTTAAGTTACATGTACTCAGGCTATTCTAGTGATTTTTTCAAAGTGTTTATTTGAAAAGTAGAGTGACAATGAGAGAGAGATCTTCCATCCATTGATTCATGCCCCAATGCCCACAACAACCAAGATTGGGCCAGAGCAAAACCAGGAGACAGAAACACTACCCAGGTCTCTCATGTGGGTGTCAGAGACCCAAGTAGCTGAGCACTCATCCACTGCCTCCCACCAGGCATGTTAGCAGGAAGCTTGATCAGAAAGTGACGCTCTGCTATATGGATATGGGTATCCCTGGGCCATAACACCTGCTCCTAATCTAGTGATCATGGCTTAAAACATCAACTAGGAAGGGCTTCAGAGATGGTCATGCAATCATGAAAATGAATAAACAAGAGACAAAGGTGCAGATGAAAAGAGCACGGAGAATTTTGAAAATATATCATTAAGCAAAGGAGAGAAGTGAAGGAGCAAGACCATAGCTCCCTGCGTTTAGCACTGGGGAAACCAGAGGCTATGATGACACAAAGAATGAGCAGGCTCTGAAGAGGGACAGGTAGCTTACAGATGGCCATAGATCACTATGTCTTTTTAAAAATATAAAATTATAAATGACAAATTGGCAAAATAAAGAGAATATACCATACATGATCAGAGAGAGAGGTTTTCCAGAAAAAAACTAGAAGTAAATGAGATAACATTCTCCACTAATTTGCAGGGCTAGGTTTAGCACAGCTCCATATAGATACTACAACCAGTTTCCCAGAATCACCATTTAAGTAGTGATGAATGGACAGATTCTGCAGACATCTCAGTAGCAAGTCTCTGTTTCAAGAGTGTGTAATAATTGAGATTGAAAAGAACACTACCTGAGCAACCAAAACGAAAATAAAAAAATGACTAAGGAAAGACAAGAGAAAAAACGATAGATGCTAAATCCAATACATTAATTATCAAGATAACCATTAAGAGTTAATGTGGTGAAATGCCCCCTGCCAACAAATCCCATTTAACCATAGAAAACAGAAAGCTATCATTTAAGTTTCTGGAAATATAAATCCTCTAAAAAGACTGCATTATAAATGGAGAAACATTTGTAAAAGGAAATGTGCTCTCAGTGGAATTAGCATGAGTCAGGGTATTTGAGCCAGAATCTTGATTGGTGAGTATTTTCTTAGACTTGGGTTTTCTATCAGGTATTACTTTACACTGAAGGAAATCCTTTCAGATTGGCTTTCACATACATTTGGCAGTCTTTCACAGGCTCTCTGTCTCCTGCTAGGCATCCGGGGTCCTGACTCACATGGATTTTACCGTTTCAACAGGAAGAATGACAGGTTCTTGGCTTTAAAGTCAGGCTCTTAAATAAACAATTCTTCATCCCCAGTCATGGTCATTCTTGAGTGGTGTGGTAGAGTTTGAGAGGTTGACCAATATTTTGTGTCTGTGGTATCTACAAATTACTAATTCTTAGTTTGACAACTAGAATAAAATTCAGGAAAACAGGGTCCTAAAGTTGTTTTTTTTTTTTTTTTTTTGACAGGCAGAGTGGACACTGAGAGAGAGAGGGAGAGAGAGAGAGAGAGAGAGAGAGAGAGAGAGAGAAAGGTCTTCCTTTTGCCGTTGGTTCACCCTCCAATGGCCACCGCGGCTGGCGCGCTGCAGCCGGCACATCACACTGATCTGAAGCCAGGAGCCAGGTGCTTCTCCTGGTCTCCCATGGGGTGCAGGGCCCAAGCACCTGGGCCATCCTCCACTGCCCTCCCAGGCCACAGCAGAGAGCTGGCCTGGAAGAGGGGCAACCAGGACAGAATCCGGCGCCCCGACCGGGACTAGAACACCAGTGTGCTGGCACCGCAGGTGGAATATTAGCCTATTGAGCCGCGGCTCTGGCCAACTAATGTTGGTTTTCTAATATTCACTTTTGTAACTGTGGGAAATTTATGTAACCCATCAAATACATTTATTGTCTCCTTGTGTAAGAGATGAGTAGTTGGATGAAATGAACTTCATTCAAATTAAAGAACTTCAAATTCAAGGAGTTCATATATATATATTGACCATATATTTCCGTGCAAAATTTGCTATGTAATAGTAATTGATTAAAAAGGCTTTTGGGGGGCCAGTGTCGTGGCTCACTTGGCTAATCCTCCACCTGTGGCGCTGGCATCCCATATGGGCACCAGGTTCTAGTCCCGGCTGCTTCTCTTCCAGGCCAGCTCTCTGCTGTGGCCCAGGAGGGCAGTGGAGGATGGCCCAGGTGACTGGGCCCCTGCCCCCGCATGGGAGACCAGGAGGAAGCACCTGGCTCCTGGTTTCGGATCGGTGCAACGCCGGCCGTAGCGGCCATTTGGGGGGTGAACCAATGGAAGGAAGACCTTTCTCTCTGTCTCTCTCTCTCTCACTGTCTAACTCTACCTGTCAAATAAGTTTAAAAACAGGCTATCAGGACCAGTGTTGTGACACAGCAGGTAAAGCCACTTCCTGGGAGGTCAACATCCCATATGAATGTCAGTTTGTGTCCCAGCTGTTCCACTTCTGATCCAGCTCCCAGCTAATGGCCTGGGAAAAACAACAGAAGATGACCTAAGGGTTTGATCTCCCACTTGGGAGACCTGGATGAAGCTCCCAGCTCCTGGCTCAGCCAGGTCCAGTGCTGGCCATTGCAGCCATCTGGCAAGTGGACCAGCAAATGAAGATCTGTGTGTGTGTGTGAGTCTATCCCTCTCTATATATAACTATAACTTTCAAAATAAATAAATAAATACTTTTAAATGCTGCTTTTCCCATATGCAAAACCAAGCTTTTAAACAGATTTAATTCAAGTGTCCTATGTTGTATAGTCCACTAACATTTCCTCTGAAATATTCCACATCCTTTAACTCTAACTTCATTTACCAAAGAGTAACAAATCATCATAATTAGCATGTAAGTCAGGATGGTTTTATTCTTTTTATTATTTTTGTTTATAGCTTAGCTTTGAAACACTGACATCTTTTATATGCTTTCTTATTTTCACTCATTACATGCTTCCAACATGAGCAAAAATGTAATAAACACTTATCTTCCATGCTAATGAGAAACTCTGATCAGTGAATCAGAACAAATACTTTTGCCAACGTGACATCTAATTCAGTCATTCTAAATTTTATTGAACAATATCAATAATTTTGTTGCTTTTTAAAATGTCCTCATTGAAGCTTTTTCCTTTTTTGTTACTTTTCTGGAAATTTTGTTTTGATATGAATGTTTAATACCAGGCAACCATTTGTTATAGATTATTCAATTTATATAAAATATATGAATACTTCCCCGTAAGAGAACACTGGGGCTGGCATTGTGTCATAGCTGGCAAAGCTGCCATCTGCAACGCCAGCATCCAGTAAGGGATCTGGCTTGTATCCCAGATATTCCACTTCCCATTCAGCTCCTTGTTAATGGCCTAGAAAAAAGCAGAAGAATTCGTCCCATGTGTTTGGGCCACTGCCACACAACATGAGAGACTCAGAATAAACTCCCGACTCCAGGCTTTGGCCTGGCCCAGCTCCAGGTATTGTGCCCATCTGGGTAGTGAACCAGCAGATGGAATCATTCTCTCACTCTCTCTCTCTTATTCTTATTCTTTCCTTCTGTGTGTAACTCAGATTTTCAAA
The DNA here is from genome assembly GCF_051225735.1 of Oryctolagus cuniculus. Classification (NCBI taxonomy): domain Eukaryota; kingdom Metazoa; phylum Chordata; class Mammalia; order Lagomorpha; family Leporidae; genus Oryctolagus; species Oryctolagus cuniculus. The sequence continues at coordinate 7,439,300 of NC_142874.1, read as the reverse complement.
TAAATAAATGAATATTTTTAAAAAATAAATAAAAAAAGAATACTGGCAGTCATCATAGATGAAGATATTCTTGTAAGCATTAAAATTATTTCTCAAATTTTATGGATGAAATATGAGATTAGCATATTTTTATATTTTTATCATTTTCACTAGTATCCCCCTCACAACATAAAATCGTATAGCATAAAAAGTATAGCATTTCTTGCCACCATCAATTTTTAATAGTACATAGTACCATGATCATTATAATTGTAGACTTAAGTAGAATCAATCAATTTTCACTCAGAGAAAAGTGTATCTAAAGAGAACATCAGCCCACATATATTTGGAAATCTTTATCTCTTTTGACCCTGGAGATCAATTATTAATGTTGGAGTAAAATATTCACCAAAACCTTATCAAAGTGAAAACTGGAAACTTGGCATATCCCACAGTATAGAATTTATATGTTTGATTACATTTCTACATCAATAAATATTTAAAGTATGTTTTGCAGTTAAAAAACATAAAATGTATTATCGTTTCAGGAAGGACAATAAGAAGAATAATGATTATCAACTTTGATATTAAAGAATTGCATAACCTTGTGTCACACTGAGAAGTATTCCTTGTTATAAAGTAAAATATATTGAAATACTTCATCATTATATTAAGTGATATAATGGAGTAAACACTCTTCATAGCTGATTATTATGGAGGAAAGCTATTTAAATAACAGCAATTGATTCAAAGGGTCATGAGACAAGCAAAAATCAGACCACAGTTATATGATATGAGCCCTGAGGTAACGTACTCTGAGACTCTTTAGACAAACATATCAATCGGCTGGTTAATGTTTAATTACTTGGCTGATGTCATGGAACCTGAGCCTGTCCATTGGAACAACATCTGTGCTTTCTTAGGCTAGACTCAGCTAGTTTACCATCAAAAATTCTATTGACAAGCCAGAATCAGAGCCATTGTTTTATAATATTAAAATATCCCTTCTCATTGAGAAAGCATATGATGATGTCGAGTGTATTTTTGTGTTAGGTGTAAGGTAGGGGTCTTGCTTCATGCCCTTGCATGTGGAGATCAGTTTTCCCAGCTTCTTTGTCAAAGATAAGTTGGTTGTAGATGTGTGCATTGATTTCTGGAGTTTCTATTCTGTTCCATGGCTCTATCCATCTGTTTTCGTGCCAGTATCTTTCTGATTTGTGACTGCCCTGTAGTATATCTTGAAATCTGGTATTATGATGTCTTTGGATTTGTTTTTGTTGTATAAATTTCTTTAGCTACTTGAGATCTCCTGTGTTTCCATGTGAATTTGAGCATCATTTTTTCTAGACCTGAGAAGACTGTTGGTATTTTGACTGGGATAGCACTAAACCTGTAATTCACTTTTGATGGTATGGACATTTTGATAATATTGATTCTTCCAATCCATGAACATGGAGTTTGTTCCATTTTGTTGTGTCTTCTTCTATTTCTTTCTATAAAGTTTTGTAATTTTCATCATAGAAATCTTTGTTGTCCTTTGTTAAATTTATTCCTTCCAAGGTATGTATGTATGTGTATACGTATGTATGTATGTATGTATGTATTGACTTACTTTTGCTATTCTGAATGGGATTGATCTTAGAAGTTCTTTCTCAGCCATGGCATTGTCTGTGTATACAAAAGCTATTGAATTCTATGTGTTACATTTTTTAAAAGATTTATTTATTTACTTGAAAGTCAGAGTTACACAGAGAGAGAAGGAGAGGCAGAGAGAGAGAGAAAGAAATAGAGAGGTCTTCCACCTGCTGGTTCACTCCCCAGATGGCTGCAATGGCCAGAGCCGAGCAGATCTGAAGCCAGGAGCCAGGAGCTTCTTCTGGGTCTCCCACATGAGTGCAGGGGCCCAAGGACTTGGGCCGTCTTGTACTGCTTTCCCAGGCCATAGCAGAGAGCTGGATGGGAAGTGGAGCAGCTGGGACTCGAACCAGCGCCCATATAGGATGCAAACACTTCAGGTGGTGGCTTTACTTGCCACTCCACAGCATTGGCCCCTACATGTTACTTTTATATGCTGCCAGTTTACGGGAGTCTTTTATGGGTTCCAATAATATCTTAGTGAGTCGTTTGGCTCCCATATATTTAGAGTCTTGCCTTCTGCCACACTGGCGACAGTGTGCCTTCCTCCTTCCCCATTTGTGTCCCTTTGAATTATTTTTCTTGCCTAATGGCTCTGGCTCAAACTTCCATGACTATACTGAATAGCAATCGTGAGAATGCTCAGTCTTATCTGGTTCTGGATCTTAGTGGTAATGGTTCCAAATTTTTCCCATTCAGGAAGATGCTAGCCGTGGGTTTATCATAAATTGCCTTGATTGTGTTGAGTAATGTTCCTTCTATACCCAATTTGCTTGAAGTTTTCATCATAAAAGGATGTTGTATTTTATCAAATTCTTTCTCTTCATATATTGAGATAATCATATGTTTTTGTTTTTCAGTTTGTTAATATGATTTATCACATTGATTGATTTGCAAATGTTAAATCATCCCTGAATACCAGGGATAAATCTCTCTTGTTCTGGGTGAATTAATTTTCTGATGTGTTGCTGGCTAGTATTTTGCTGAGGAATTTTGCTTCCATATTCATTAGAGAACTTGGTCTGCAGTGCCTTTCCAATTTCTTGATGTAGGCACCAATTGCTCTAACTTCCCTCTTAACACTGCTTTTTCTATATCCCATAAGTTTGATATGTTGTATTGTCATCTTCATTTATTCACAAAAATTTTTTGGTTTCTCTTTTGATTTCTTCTATGATCCACTGTTCATTCAGGAGCATGTGATTCAGTCTCCATGTGTTTCTATGCATTCTAGAGATTCTTGAGTTGTTGATTTCTACCATCATTTCATTGTGGTCAGAGAAGATACTGTTGGGCACCAAAGAATACGTTGTGCCCAGATCGTTAGATCCCCGCAGAGACCCCCAGAGAGTCTATCACACCGAACTACAAAAGCAAGGTTTATTCGGGAGTACAAGCCGCGACAGGGACCCCATCCAACCAACCAGCACAGCGGAGGAAAGAGTGAGGCCCCGGTCTTTGTTAGGGAGAGTTTTTAAAGGAAAAAAGGGCTACATCAGCAGGAAAAAAGAGTTGCATACAGCACGGAATCTTTGGGCACAGGGAGTCACAGGGGGGCTCACAGCTCGGGAGCTCTGGGCACAGGGAGTTACAGGGGGGCTTACAGCACGGAATCTTTGGGCGCAGGGAGTTACTTTGTTCAGCAGTCTCTACTGTGCTGTCCTTGGTCTACCAAGCTAGCTGTCCCTGGTGAGCTTTGATATCTCTGGAATGCCTGATGCCTGCTTTTACAAGGACCCGGGTCTGCTATGGGAAACGGAGGCTGCTTTTTTATTGTTTTAAAATGGAGTCACTTTGGTTGTTCAATACATGGTATGATTTCAATTTTTTTGAACTTGCTGGGACTTGCTTTATGGCCTAGTATGTGGTCTATCCTAGAGAAAGGTCCACATACTTGAGAGAACAATGTGTATTTCACAACTGTAGGATGAAAGTTCTACAGATACCTGTTAGGTCTTTTTGTTCTATAGTGTCTATTAACTCTGCTGCTTCTTTGCTGATTTTCTATCTGGTTGATCTGTTCGTTGCTGAAAGTTGAATGTTGAAGTTCCCCATTACTACTGTATTGGAGTCTAAGTCTTCCTTTAGATTCAATTGCATTTCTTTTCAATAGCCAGGAGACCTATAATTAGGTGCATAAATGTTTACTATAGTTACATCTTCCTGTTGAATTGATCCCTTAATCATTATATAGTGCCTTTTTGTCAAAAGACACATTTTTGTGTTAAAATCTATTTTTTTCTGAAATAAGAATGTCTATACCAGCTCTTTTTGGTTTCTGTTAGAATGGAATATCTTTTTCCATCCTTTTACTTTCAGTCTTTGTGTATCTTTACTGGTGAGCTGTGTTTCTTTTAGGCAGCAAATACATGAGTTTTGTTTTCTAATCTAGTCATTCAGCTAGTCTATATCTTTTAACTGGAGAGTTGAGGCCATTTACACTCAAGGTAACTACTGATAAGTAACAATTTGGCCCTGCCCTTTTTGCATATGTATATTCCTATTGTTTGCTTTGGATTTCCTTTGTACTTTTACTGGGAGAATTTCTGTCTTCACATTCTTTCATAGTGATTACCATGTTTCTGTGTTTATCTGTGTAGCACATCCTTAAGCATCTTTCATAAGGCTAGATGAGTGGTGACACATTCTTTCAATTTTTCTTTGTGATGGAAGGTCTTTATTTCACCTTCATTCATAAATGAGAGCTTTGCAGGGTATAGTACTCTGGGTTGATAGTTTTCTTTCTCTTAAGACTTGGAGTGTATCTCACCATTCTCTTCTAACCTGTAGGGTTTCTGATGAGAAGTCAGCTGTGAGGCTATTTGGAGATCCTCTGAGAGTAATCTGGTGCTTCTCTCATGCGCATTTTAGAATCTTTTCTTTATGTTTTATTGTTGAAAGTTTGACTACAATCTGTTTTGGTGAAGATCTTTTTTGCCTATTTCTATTAGGAGTTCTATGTGTTTTTTGTACTTGGACATCCCTTTCTGTCTCCAATAGACAAATTCATAAATCATAGAATTTAAAGTGATATTGTAGCTTCCCCCAAAGTGTATACTCATTACTTATATACACTGTTCATATTTCACCCAAAAGAATTGTCAAAAAGTGACATCAGGGTTGGACTTTTGGCTCAGTGATTCAATCAATTTGGACACCTGTATTCCTTATCAGAGTGTCTGGGTTTAGGATCTGGCTTTGGTGTGTACAAGTCCAGCTTCCTGCCAATGACAGAATCTGGGAGGCAGCAGGTGATGGCTGAGGAAGTGAGTCCCTGCCACTCATGTAGGAGGCTTTGACTGAGTTCCTAACTCCTGGCTTCCGTTAAGCAGAGACCCAGTTGCTGCAGGCAGCATTTGGGGAATGAATCCTATATGGGAATTCTCTCTCTCTCTCTCTCTCTCTCTCTCTCTCTCTCTCCATCTATCTCTAGCTTTATCTCTGTCTTTTTCTGTCTCTCAAATTTAAAAAGATGAATGGGCTTGCTAACACTAACTGTCAGTCATAGATTTTTCCAACTGTCACATGAAACACTGGTCATCTTTTGCCAAAGAGTTGGGCCCCTTTAGTGCTAAGTTTGATTTAAGTCCAAAAGCAACACAGATAACATGCTCTCTGCAGACAGACAGATCCCCCTAAGAGAGTATCTGATCTATCTTTGATGTGAAATTTTATCATTCACACTCAGGAGACAAGTCAGTCCCCAAAAGGACAAACAGAATCCAAAAATCCTTTGCTGACAGTTCTCTCTGCTTGGAAGTAATCATGAGAAATGAAGGATAAATATCCCTTAAAAAGGGCAAGATTCTTGCAGTTTTTTAAATCACTCTGAACAAGCATGAAGGCTCTGATCAAAAGGATGATTCAGTCTATTGGGAAAGAGAAGGAAAATACCCCAAATAATGAACTGATACTTTATAAAGGTTTTTGGAAAACATAAGGGCCTGAAATAGGTTATACTAAAACTTTAATTAAGTTAGTTGCAAGGCCATTTTATCCCCAAGGTTGAAACCTTATTTACTTTTCCACTTCCCATTTTGATTTTGCTTCTAGCAACAATATTCAATATAAGCTATCAGAAACACTTCAATGAGATCAAACAACTTCAAGAAGACATTCCAATACAATCTACTAAAAAGTAAGTTATCTCACATCAGAATTAATTAGCTCCCTTTATCAAATGCTCATGGAGGAACTCAAGTCACAGATTAAATTATCCTGAGAATTAAACCCCAAATGATTTTAGGTCCAAAGATAAACGCTCTTTCCATACTGGCCTGAAGCCTACAAAAGTGTTGACTCTCTAGTGTATTGATAAATTCTATGTCATCAAGAAGGTTAATCACTGCTTGAGTGTGTTTCTCTTTTTTGAAAATATTGTTTAATTTATTTGAGGGGCAAAGAGACAGAGAGAGAGAGAAGGTTCCCACCTGCTGGTTCACTTCCCAGATGCCTACAACTGCTTGGTCTGAAACCAGAAGCTGAACGTACAATCCAGGTTTCTCTCATAGATAACAGGGACCCACTACTTGAGCAATAACTTGTCGCCATGCAATGGCAGGAAGCTGATATCAGGAACAAGCCAGGACTCAATTTCAGACATTCCAATTTGGCAAGTGGACACATCAACTGCCATGATAGCCATCTGGTCAAGGGTCTACTCAGCATTTCTGTGTTCTTTTTGTGTGGCTGCTGCCTAAGCGATATGAAAGTGTGTTTTCAGGACCCGGTGCTTAATGATCATGGTAGAGACTCAGTGGTATCTGAATAATGCAAGATACAGAAGACAAATTTGATTCTGGCATGATTAGCATGCTAGCAGTTTATGCTGCTTATCCAGAATCCATACACATTTTATAAGAGAGCAGAAGTGAGAGCTAGCACTCAGACTAAATTACAACCATTTCTGCCATTTAAAGTTTAAAAGTTTAAAGGGAAGTGGTTCTAGTCATTGGGCCTTAATTGAGGTATATTTCATTTTCCTTTGGTTATATTCAAAATCCTTAACTTGCATGTTCAATATGAGTCTCCCTAAATTTGTATATATGAAATGCATTAAATTTGTATATTTTAAATAAAATTTTAAAAAAGAAACTCCAAATTTATCATGATAAATTATACAATTAGTCATTGAAAAACCACATTAACTACAGGCCATGTCTTAAGAGGTACATTTTGAGATTGTGAACAAGCCACAGAAAAACAAGTTCATTCATTTCCCATAATGTTTCCTCTTATCACTGAATACGAATCACAATGTGTCATGGGCCATCTCACTCTACCTGTATGTAGGCCTGGAATTGGCAATTAGAATCTAGATGTTTCCCAGTGCATACTTGTTCAGGAAGAAGTAAGGTGCTTTGGTGATCAATATCCCATCCTATAGACATGGCTAATTATACAGGGGAGTGTGTATATATATATATATATATACATTTATATATACAAAAACTCTAATCTCATGCTTGCCTGTGAGACACAATTGTCTATACTTGTTTAATTTTAGGTCAAGTTGCGCAACCTGCATTGTGGGACCCCAGGCCTAATTTTTGACCTCCTGGTGTTTGTCTTTATTAAATTTAGCTTTCTCTTTATAAAATAAACACCAATTTATATATATATATATATATAGAGAGAGAGAGAGAGAGAGAGAGCCACAGTGTAATTGGGTACTTGCCAACATCAAATCCTATGTGGCTCACTGGCTTGAAGTCTAAAGTTGAAGGGTGTAGCAGTTAAAAGCCAACCTTGCAAAAGAGAAAACAGCCACCTGGCACAGTACAGGCCACTGTGACCCCCCAGGAAAACCACAGCCACTGCAGCTCTACCTGTAACCATCCACCTTCCTTCTTTCCTTGGTTCAGGGACAGCATCGGTGGAGTCCTTTCCTTTGGCATGACCAGAGCCTCAGTTATGCCAAAGGACTTTGATCCATGCAACTCTCCCCTCACATTTCCCAATTTCTTGATCCACATGTAAGTTACTGATACTTCACCTCTGATTTGAACTAATCTTCCCCAAAGTGCAGAGCTCTCCTGTGGAGGTCCTTTCCCTATACAATGTAAGGCACTAAAGAATATAACAAAAGTGAGATCAAAATAGCACAGGTAATACTGGCTGGATATGAGACAATTATGGGATCCTCACGGTGAACTGTAGCATAAAGCAGATAACCCACCCAGACACAGTCCTACTGAGAAGCGCCAGGCATCCCCCAATTAGACGGGACCTTGACTTCTAAGCCTCTTTTTGTTGGGGGCAAATCATACAACCTGCTCTCTGCAGGCAGGCAGCTACACAGAATGGAATAAGTGAGGTACCAGGTTTTTTGGTACCAAACTCAAAATAGCACAACACTCATCCCACTTTTCTTGAGGAAGAATGAGTGAAGAGTGCAGTGTGGCAGACTAGAAAATAGAGAATATTGAAGGAAATATCAAGAACTGGAATTAAGTGTTTCCTCCAGTTGGACTGTGGGAAAGAGGTACACGTCAGTTTTAAATAGGGGCTGCAATATCAGCGGTAAGAGATCTCATTTTGCATGTTCTATTCTTCACAGATTTACCATGACTTTAAGAAAAAGAGCCAAAGTCAGTTAAATAATAAGGTTCTAAGAAAGCTCTCACATTCATGTGCTTGTTCTTCACCACATTTCATTGTTGGGAGATGGTGATCCAGATAAATAATAAATGATTTTTATTTCCAGAAGCTCATAGCAAAGTAAATAATAAAAAAATTCATATAGTTGCGTCACGGAATTACACATAAAATTTTTGTAGCTTTCCTTTATAAATGATATTTTTAAAACAACAGAGAGAAATATGACATGAAAGTAATAAGAGGGATTAATTTTCAGCAGTTCTTAACTGGGTAGACTTCAGAATTTAGAAATATTTATATTCAAATTCTACCTTGTAATGATTCTAGAATTCAGGCGATGATTTTTAGAGGCTCATAAATGATGAAGGATAAACAAATATAATCAAAATTTAAAACGTTTTAAGAAGTGCAATGCACACATATAAAAGCTAATGAGTGAACCAAAATAAGAATTTAAGTGCATGGACAAGGAGTTAGTTCTTTTGCAATAGGACATCCTGGACTAATTTCTTGAAATGTAACAATACGCTGGTGCTGCAGCTCAATAGGCTAATCCTCTGCCTGTGACGCCAGCACCCCGGGTTCTAGTCCCGATCGGGGCGCTGGATTCTGTCCCGGTTACTCCTTTTCCAGTCCAGCTCTCTGGTGTGGCCCAGGAGTGCAGTGGAGGATGGCCCAAGTGCTTGGGCCTTGCACCCCACAGGAGACGAGGAGAAGCACCTGGCTCCTGGCTTCGGATCAGCGCAGTGCGCCGGCCGCAACAGACATTGGAGGGTGAACCAACGACAAAGGAAGACCTTTCTTTCTGTCTCTCTCTCTCTCACTGTCCACTCTGCCTGTCCAAAAATAAAAAAAAAAAAAAAATTAAAAAAAAAACAATACAAAGGCTTATTGAATCACAGGATAGAGTCTTCATATCTTTATTATGAATATGTTAGATCATAAACCTTAGTGAATTGATGCTCTAAGATATGTCCCAGTTCTCATCTCAGTAAGGACATCTACAAGTATTCCTAGTGTCACAAAAGAAACATTGATGGGTTATGATCACATGGATGGGTTGACTGCCTATTTCTAAGGATCAGAATTAGAGACAAATTGTTACTTTATCTATAAGCCACATCAATAAGAAAGGGGCAGAGAAATAAAAAAAAAATATTAGAACAGTATATAATAAAAGTATTTTGGAAACTTTTTAGCATAATCAAGACCACAAAATAGGATTCTTTGATATAGATGGTATTCTTTCAATTGTATATAGCTCCAGAAAAATTCTCTGTACTAAACTCACACAACAATTATACTAGGTTATGTATTTTCACTATACATGTGTTCCACAATATCTCCTGAAAAAATCATGTATTCTGTGACGTGGACATTTATAATTATTAATATCTCCTTTGAAAATCTTATTATATCAAGTAACAAACCAACAGACCAACCCTTCTGATATGCTAGACAGAATTTATATCAGACAGCCAGTTTTTCAGCCCAGAACTAATCCTTTGATGGTTAATAAGAGAAAATCAAAACAAATTTTAGTAGATTTACAATTAGAATTTAATTTTTGCATGGGGAGAATAAGAGGCTATTTTAAGAAAAGTTACGAGAGATGGGGCTGGCACCGTGGCACAGTGAGGAAAGCCATCACTTGCAGTCCTGGCATCCATATGGGCGCTGGTTCAAGCCCCAGTTGCTCCACTTCTGATCCAGCTCCCTGCTAATGTGCCTGGGAAAGCAGCAGAAGGTTCTTGTGTTCTTGGATCTCTGCACGCATGTAGGAGACACCGAGGAAGCTCCAGACTCCTGGCTTTGGGTGGGCACAACTCTGGCCATCGCAGCCATTTGGGGAGTGAACCAGCAGATGAAACACCTCTCTCCCTCTCTCTCTGCCTCTACTTCTCTGTAACTCTGTCATTCAAATAAATAAATAGGAACAGTTACAAGAGGAAACAATGTCATCTGTGAATTTCCACACCAACTTTCTAGAAGGAACTTGACAGGGATTCCTTGTTGCTGTTGGCAGAGGCTTCCACCCCCCTCTAGATCATGGTCTTTTCCTCTGCCTTCGAAGAGTGTCACTCCCACTTTGCTTGCCTCTCTACTGATGGGGTAGAGACCATAGCACAGTTTCTTGTGCACTGTCTCTAACATTGAGAATGTAGGACACGTTCTCTCCAGCCAGCATCAGGACCATGAAAAATAATAGCAAATATAATGTAATCATACAGTCAAAGAAAGTAGCAGAGAGCCAATCAATTTTTACTTTTCTTTACCATGATTCTTTATTAAATTTCTTCATTTTTATCACAGTAGCTTGCAATTAAAGGAATATTAGAAAATAAACCACATCTGCTCATCCCACAAATACGTATCCTCCAAGTTTATTTCCATTTTTTTCAATATGACATAGATGATATCTGTTTAAAATTTCAAATACTAAAATGTTCATATAAATAAGCATGTGACAGTCTCATTTTCCTTTGCCCTCATCCCGGTAACCCCCAAAACATATTTTTCATTATTTTGTTTGTAGTCTATGAAATGCTTTCTGTGGACATATGCAGAGTTGTTTGTAACAAAAAAGCATAATACAATGCATTCTATTTGAACCTTGCATTTTAAAGTACTCAAGTGATCCTGAGTGTGTTCCTTTTCAGCGGCACTTAGAACTATTCCATTATTTTAAATGGACATGTGGAATTGAATTATTTCAACAGATGGTGATAGACTTTATTTTATGATTTTGTGTACTTTTCCCATGTCCTCACTAACACTACACATAATTAGATCAAAGTAATATACAAAACTGTATTGGTACTTCTCTGATTATGAGAAAATTAGAATTTTCTGTGTGTTTGGTTTCAGAATTAAGTACAGAAATGTGTGGTGAAGTGGTTCCCTTGTTGTGCAGGAATGACTTAGAATCACAGGATACACCCTCTTCATGCAATCAAGAGATAAGGCAAATAGGAGAGTAGGAGGCCGCTGTCTCATATTATTGCATGTTTTATCCCCTTGTATTTTATATGAGTATAAGGCGTACATGCTAAAATAATGATAAAACTACAGTCATTACATAAACCACTAACAGCCACTTATTATAAGTCATTGAATTCTGTACGCAATTGCATGTGCTACACTTTTACATGACTGGCAGTGGCAGTAGGTATGTTTCTATTAGCATCATTATGAACATGCTAGTAACATGCTGCCCTATGGCCTTATGATGATGACAATATCACTGGGCTAACGGAAATTCTTAGTTCTGTTATAATCTTATAGGACAGCTAATATATATGTGGTCCATCACTGACTAAAATGCAATTAGCTGGCGCATGACTGTGTAGATATGAAACACCAGTTGTATTATTTAATGACTATGGGATTCTGTGAGAACCATAATCTCCAGAAACAAAAAAGAGGGGGGGAGGCTTCAGGGGTGATGGAGAAGAAAGAAAGTCAACATGGCTGTGCTGATCACGCTGTTGCTCTTGGGTCTGAGAAGAGAGAAAGCTGGGGGTTAACAAGCGATTCATATACTGATTTCTATCTTGCTGTCCCCTCTAGAAGAGAAGGGAGAGAGTTTGGATGTTCCCAGAGTCTAAGATTTAGGAGGCAGAGAACATAGGGATAGTTGCGCTGTATTTCTTCTCTGATCGCATGTAAGGAGAAAAGTACAAGAACCCCTAAATCCAAGCTTGGGTGGACAGCTATGTCAGGCTCTGTGTTGCCTTCCTGTCCTGGTAAAGGAGTGAGCTTCACTTGGCTCTCAAAGATTGGTAAGGCTTTGGGGGAAGCAGCCCCTGCGCTTCTCAAACCTGAACATGTATGTGCTACTGCCATGGAGATACCTCCTCTGGTCCCACTAACTCCCTGCTCCCCTTCTACCCTGACCCCAGCCATCCACTGGGTAAAGACACAGCCTCCTCCTGTATTTCCAGATTGCCAAGGCAGAGATCAGTCATCCGTGGTCTTAATCTTTGAAATGCTAACTGAACAGCCCGTGTGTTGAGCCAGCGTGGACCGAATAAAACCAAGGCTAAAGTACTTTATGCTGGTGCAGATATTTGGCTTAGTGGTTAAGATGTCAGCATCCCATACCACAGTATCTGGGTTTGAGTCCTCATTTTGATTTGCATTTCAACTTCCTGATAATGTAACCCTGAGAGGCTGCAGATGACTGCTCAAAGACCTGGGTCCCTGCCACACTTGTAGAAGGCCTGTATTGAATTCTTAGCTCCTGGCTTTCACCTGGCCTAGCCTCTTCATTTGTGGCATTGGGGAATGAATTAGCATATGGTTAACTGTCTGTACTTATCTGCTTCTCTATCTTTCAAATAAATAAATTACATTATTTTATTTTTAAAGATTGTATGTTTTTTTATTTATTTATTTTTTAATTTTTTGACAGGCAGAGTGGACAGTGAGAGAGAGAGACAGAAAGGTCTTCCTTTTTGCCGTTGGTTCACCCTCCAATGGCCGCCGCGGCAGGCGCGCCCGGCGCACCGCGCTGATCCGATGGCAGGAGCCAGGTACTTCTCCTGGTCTCCCATGGGGTGCAGGGCCCAAGCACTTGGGCCATCCTCCACTGCACTCCCGGGCCACAGCAGAGAGCTGGCCTGGAAGAGGGGCAACTGGGACAGAATCCGGTGCCCCAACCAGGACTAGAATCCGGTGTGCTGGCGCTGCAAGGCGGAGGATTAGCCTAGTGAGCCGCAGCACCGGCCTAAAGATTGTATGTTTAAAAGAGTTTATGTTGAGGCTGCTACTGTGGTGCAGTGGATTAAGCACAATCTGCAAAGCCAGCATCCCATGTGGGAATGCTAATTCCAGCTCTGGCTGCTCTGCTTCCAGTCTAGCGCCTTGTTAACACACCAGAGAGATCAGTGGAAGATGGCCCAAGTACTTGGGGCCCTACCACCCACATGGGAGACCCAGATGGAGTTTCAGGCTCTGGGCTTCTGCCTGGCCTACCCTCAGCCTTCTTGACCATTTATGGAATGAAGCAGTGGATGAAATATCTCTTTGTCTCTGTCTCTCCCTCTCTCTCTGTCACTCTGCCTTTAAATAAATAAAATATTTAAAAATAAAAAAGTGATCTCTGTTAAATATAAGAGTGGGAATAAGAGAGGGAGGAGATGTACAATTTGGGACATGCTCAAGCTGACTTGCCCCAGACGGTAGAGTTAGAAATGTGCCAGGGGATTCCAATTCAATCCCATCAAGGTGGCATGTACCAATGCCATCTCACTAGTCCCAGTGATCAATTTCAGTTCACAATTGATCATACTGGTAGGTCTAAGAGTCAAAGAGATCAAATAAACTGATCTTCTGTATATAAAGATAATCGAAAATGAATCTTGATGTGAATGGAAGGGGAGAGGGAGTGGGAAAGGGGAGGGCTGCGGGTGGGAGGGATGTTATGGGGCGGGGGAAGCCATTGTAATCCATAAGCTGTACTTTGGAAATTATATTCATTAAATAAAAGTTAAAAAAAAGAAAAAAAAAGAATAAATGATTTTATTTCTCTCCTTTTCTGTGTATGAACACACTTCTCTGTGAACACACTATAGAAGCTGATGCTGAATATCATAGGCATGGAATTCCCCAATGGAACAACTCATCTGGGGCAAACTCACCTGCTATTTCCCATGTTTCCAGCAGTGAATGTGTTAGGATGCAGCAGAGATGCCTCTGACGTTGAAGGCCTTACAATTAGAGAAAACCGTCTGTCCTTTTGTCCTTTTGCCACCAAAAAGTAAAGTGGTCTTTCTGACCTTTTGTTGACTGCTGGCTTTGACCTCTTGCTGCCTCGAGCCTCCAGCCAGAGGTGTCTTTTAGAGAATGAAACGGGGCTGCCACCTACGCTCCTTTTAAAAATCTTGCAAATAAATCTTGTCAAATTAGTCTAGATTCCCAGGATCGGGAACTCAAGAAACATCATCACAATGTTTGCCGAATGTGCCGAGGACTTGGGGGAATTTGTTTTTATAAGAGTTTCTATCCGGAGCTGTCAATGTGGTGTAATGGGTAAAGTCGCCATCTTCAACTTCAGCATCCCAAATGGGTGCTGGTTAATGTCCCAGCTGCTCCACTTCCTTTTTTTTACTTTTATTTATAAATATAAATTTCCAAAGTACAGCTTATGGATTACAATGTCTCCCCCCCCCATAACTTCCCTCCCACCCGCAACCCTCCCATCTCCTACTCCCTCTCCCATTCCATTCACATCAAGATTCATTTTCAATTATCTTTATATACAAAAGATCAATTCAGTATATATTAAGTAAAGATTTCATCAGTTTGCACCCACACAGAAACACAAAGTGTAAAGTACTCTTTGAGTACTAGTTATAGCATTAATTCACATTGTACAACACATAAGGGACAGAGATCCTACATGAGGAGTAAGTGCACAGTGACTCCTGTTGTTGACTTAACAAATTGACACTCTTGTTTATGGCATCAGTAATCTCCCTAGGCTCTAGTCATGAGTTGCCAAGGCTATGGAAGCCTTTTGAGTTTGCCGACTTCAATCTTATTTAGACAAGGTCATAGTCAAAGTGGAAGTTCACTCCTCCCTTCAGAGAAAGGTACCTCCTTCTTTGATGGCCCATTCTTTCCACTCGCAGAGATCTTTCATTTAGTTTTTTGTTTGTTTGTTTGTTTTTGTTTTTGTTTTTGTTTGCCAGAGTGTCTTGGCTTTCCATGCCTAAAATACTCTCATGGGCTCTTCAGCCAGATCTGAATGCCTTAAAGGGCTGATTCTGAGGCCAGAGTGCTGTTTAGGACATCCGCCATTCTATGAGTCTGCTGTGTATCCCGCTTCCCAGGTTGGATCATTCTCTCCTTCTTAATTCCATCAGTTAGTATTTGCAGACACTGTTCTTGTTTATGTGATCCCTTTGACTCTTAGTCCTATCATTATGATCAATTGTGAACTGAAATTGATCACTTGGACTAGTGAGATGGCATTGGTACATGCCACCTTGATGGGGTTGGATTGGAATCCCCTGGCATGTTTCTAACTACCATTTGGGGCAAGTCAGCTTGAGCATGTCCCAAATTGTACATCTCCTCCCTCTCTTATTCCCACTCTTATATTTAATAGAAATCATTTTTCAGTTAAATTTAAACACCTAAGAATAATTGTGTGTTAATTAAAGAGTTCAACCAATAGTATTAAGTAGAACAAAAAAATACTAAAAGAGATGAAGTATTAAATTGTACATCAAAGTCAGGACAAGAGCTGATCAAGTCACTGTTTGTCATAGCGTACATTTCACTTCAACAGGTTTCCTTTTTGGTGTTCAGTCAGTTGTCACCGATCAGGGAGAACATATGGTATTTGTCCCTTTGGGACTGGCTTATTTCACTCAGCATGATGTGTTCCAGATTGCTCCATTTTGTTGTGAATGACTGGTTTCATTGTTTTTTTTACTGCTGTATTACGTATTTCTTTCTGTACACCTGCACTACCCTGCCAATCTGTTAACCTTTGTAGGTCCTCAGACAACTTGGACCTCGTAGTTCTTGTGGATGGGCATGGAGTGGACGTTGTACTTCTACCGCAGCTCCTTGGACAGCGGGGATAACATGATCTTCCTGCACATATGCGATGGCACACTCAGGTGGTGTTTGCAGTTCTTGCTGAGGTCAGAGATCATGAAGGGATTGAACTTCATGGTGACGGTCTCCTTGGTGCCCAACACGTTCAGTGATGGCCCAAGTAGTTGGACCTCTACCACCCCCGTGGGAGAACTGGATGAACCTCCTCTCTCCTGGTTTCTACCTGATCCATGGCTGTTGCAATCATCTAGGGGCTGAACACGGTGATGAAATCACTCTCCCTCTCTCTCTCTCTCACTCTCACTCTCTCTAACTCTTTCATATAAATAAATAAATCTTTTTTTTTTTTTAAAGAAGTCTCATCCTGAGGTTATTTGTCTTCTCAGCCTTTGTCACCAAGTTAGGGCTGGGAAAGTCTGACTCCAGGAAGTCCACCTGGTGTCAGGGGGAGCCAGGTTGACTGTGGATCCTCAACCTTGTCCATGTGTCCCCAAGGCCACATGTTGATACCAGGGTATATTAGAAACACGATGGCACTAAACACCGTTCTTAATCATCTGTGTCAACAAGGGTCTTTGGCTTTTGTAACTCAGTTTCTAAGAATGAACTTTTGTGGGTCCTGGGGATACTTATTTCATGTCTTCTCCAGGAATGCTTCATACTATCATGGCAAAAATTGACTTCTGGACTTTCCATGAAGGGATTTATTGGAGTGGGTCACAACAAGAATAAATACACCGTTGTGGATCCTAATCATCCATACTCAGACAACAGATATTTTGGTACTCATGAAAAGACACAACTATATATTATTTATATAAAATCACCAGTTTCAGCTTGCCTGGAGTCTCAGATGACTTGGACTTTTGAGCTGGTCTGGACTATCAAGACTTTGGTACTCCTGGAGATGGAAGGAACGACATCTTCATAGTGATATAGACACAAAATTTTAGGTGCTGGGGTGCGAAGGCTACATTTTGAATATTTGTTTAGTGTCCCACAAAGACTCATATGTCAGAGGCTTGGTTCCCAGAGTGCCACTATTGAACAGTGATGGAACCTTTAGCATCTGGTGGAAAAGGCCTATGTAATTCAGGGTTTGACAATGGAAGGTAGTTCTCGCGTGACCTTCTGGGTTCTCATGACAGAGTTGTTATGGAAACCTGAGTTTGGGCCTTCCCTTGATGCTTCCTATTCATCACAAGATCCTCCCTCTGTGTGGGCTCCGCCCTCCACCATGGAGCCACCAGCAAATAACTCTATCATGCTATTCTGCACTTTCTACCTCTCAAACAATGAACTAAATAAGCCTCTCTTTCCTATTCCTACATTGAGTTAGGTGCCTCAGGCATTCCATTACAACGGTGAAAAGCTGCCCAATACATTTAGTAAATAACATATCACTCTCCCAATTAAAGCAGACATAATCTATTAACACTAAATACAGACGTGACAGTTATCTCTATTTGGTGTTAAGGTCAAAAAATGGGAATTTCACCTAAGAATGAATAAATCAGATAGATATAAATAAAATCTATAAAAGAACTTTTAGAAATAACTGTTTTATGATGTGTTTTACTTAAAAGTTTTCTCAAATCCTTTTTGTCAGTACTTCTTCAGATTTTTTCTGTTAAATTAAATCTTCAACACCTAAATCATTTCAAAATAAATAACACATTATATTAGTTGCTAAGATAGGTTCAAGGATATTTCCTTTTGGCTTATTTATTTTATAAAAAAACTGTATATTTATATGTGTATGTAAAATATATATTTGGGTGTGTTAGTAAATATGTTCTATTAAAAAGTTGAAAAGTATATCTTTAAATGTCATGTAATTATTTCAGTTTACAGAATGCTGGTTGATAAAAGTTAAAATTATATTAATATATAATTAAAACTACTAAAGATAAAAAAGATAATTCTGCACGTAAAAGTGTACAGAAAAACTGTCATGTCTCTTTGGAAAGTTATAAGAGAAGTGTGAGGCTACATTTTTGATGAAGAGAAAGTAACTTTATATCACTTAAAGGTTACTTGAAGATTATTTTGTTAACAAAAAATAGAAATACGGGAAAATTGCTGAAGGTAAGTGTCTGGCCCAGGGTTGAGAAAGGTTGTGACATCTGCATCCCATGTAAGAGCCCCTGGTTTGGAGTTCAGGCTCTAGTCCCAGTTCCAGCTTCCTGCTCATGGGCCACCTGGCAAGCAGCAGGTGATGGCCCAAATGATGGAGTCCCTGCCACCCATGTGGGAGACCTGGGTTGAGTTCCCTTCTTGAAACTTGGCCTGGCCCAGCCTGCCCATTGCAAACGTTAGGCAAGTGAAAAAACAGTTGGGACCGTGTGCACTCTCTTTCTCTCCCTTTTTGTTCCTGCCTCTCTCTGTGCTGTCCAAATAAATAAATGGAATTTTAAAATCTGAATTTAAATTTTTAAAGATTGATCTGTTTATTTTGAAAGGTGGAGTTAGAGAGAGAGAGAGAGAGAGAGACAGACAGACAGACAGACATTGATCTTCTTTCTCTTCGTTTACTCCCCAGTTGGCAGCAATAGACAAGACTGGGCCAGGCTGTAGCATGAGCCAGAGCTTCATCCAGTTCTCCCATGGGGGTCCAGAACCAAACTCATGGCAGATCCTCTGCGGCTGTCCCGGGTGCACTAGCATGGAGGTGGTTTGAGCAGCTGGGACTCTAACCTGCATCCGTATGGGATGCTGGTGCTATAGGGAGTGTGTTA
This sequence comes from Oryctolagus cuniculus, assembly GCF_051225735.1. Lineage (NCBI taxonomy): Eukaryota > Metazoa > Chordata > Mammalia > Lagomorpha > Leporidae > Oryctolagus > Oryctolagus cuniculus. The sequence goes on along the minus strand of NC_142874.1, from coordinate 7,420,776 downwards.
AATGTTGTGCCCCAGTCCCGGCCCCTAAGAACCTGATTTTTTTTAAGTGAATGCCATAAAAGGTTCTAAAAATAGATCTTTGTAAAACTTGAGAGTGGAGGTGCCGGCGCTGTGGCACAGTGGGTTAACACCCTGGCCTGAGGTGCTGGCATCCCATTTGGGCGCTGGTTAGAGACCTGGCTGCTCTGCTTCTGATCCAGCTCTCTGCTATGGCCTGAGAAGGCAGTGGAAGATGGTCCAAGTCCTTGGGCCCTGAACCCACGTGGGAGACCCAGAGGAGGTTTGTGGCTCTTGGCTTCGGATGGGCGCAGCTCCGGCCGTTGTGGCCATTTGGGGAGTGAATCATCGGATGGAAGACCTCTCTCACTCTCTCTCTCTCTGATTCTTCTCTCTCTGTGTAACTCTAACTTTCAAATAAGTAAATAAATCTTTAAAAAAATTAAGAATGGAAATGTGAGAGGGATGAGAAAGAAGGGTTATAGCATGGGCAGGGGGGAAGGCAAGTAGGGAAGTATCACTGTGTTCCTAAATCTGTACATATGAAATACATGAAACCTGTACAATAAACAAAAAATTTTAAAAATATTCTAAAATGCTTACAAAAATCTTATTTTCTGTGTTTAACATTGTCAAGATCAGATGAATTTATAAGATTGTTTAACAGGACACTGATATGAAAGTAAAATTTGGTTTTCCCTTTTATACAAGATTTTCATGTAGTACTGATAAAAGATTTTATTCACATTTTTGGTAAACTAAAATTAAGAGGGAGGAAGAGAAAAAATGTATTCCCTTTGCCTCATTAGGTCTTTATTTATGTAAATTTTTAAAGTTATGTCTAGGGATGAATAAGTCTTTTTTATTTATTTTTTTAAATTTTTTTGACAGGCAGAGTGGACAGTGAGAGAGAGAGAGACAGAGGGAAAGGTCTTCCATCTACTGGTTTACTCCCCAGATAGCTGTAATGGCCAGAGCCAAAGCCAGGAGCCAGGAGCTTCTTCCATGTCTCCCACTCCGGTGCAGGGGCCCAAGCACTTGCGCTATCTTCCACTGCTTCCCAAGGCCGTCATCTGGGAGCCAGATCAGAATAGGGGCAGCCAGGACTTGAACTGGTACCCGTATGGGATTCCAGCACTGCAGGCGGAGGCTTAGCCCACTGCATCACAGCACCGCCCAATGAATGTTTTCAGTACGTGTTGTGAAGTTGTATGGAATCGCTAGCAATCTTATATAAGTTATATGATAATAGTCATAATTCTGGTTATGTTTGCTATATGTCATAGAAATAATCATGTTTATTTGTTAATGGCTCACTATAATAAACTCTTATCAAAACTTTAATCATGGTCATTTTAAGTCTCTTTGGTCACACTTGAAATTTTTTTTTTATTTTATTTTTTTTTATTTTTTGACAGGCAGAGTGGACAGTGAGAGAGACAGAGAGAAAGGTCTTCCTTTGCCGTTCATTCACCCTCCAATGGCCGCTGCAGCCGGCGCGCTGTGGCTGGCCCACCACGCTGATCTGATGGCAGGAGCCAGGTGCTTCTCCTGGTCTCCCATGGGGTGCAGGGCCCAAGCACTTGGGCCATCCTCCACTGCACTCCCGGGCCACAGCAGAGAGCTGGCCTGGAAGAGGGGCAACGGGGACAGAATCCGGCGCCCCGACCGGGACTAGAACCCTCAAGGCGGAGGATTAGCCTAGTGAGCCGCGGAGCCGGCCGAAATGTTTATTCTGATACTTTTCCCCCCATCAACAGTGAGACAGCAAGACAGACAGAAAAAAGGAGAAAAAAAGACAGAAAGCAGTGGTTTATTCAAGTCGCAGGCAGGGCTGGAGCTGGGCTGAAGCCAGGAGCTGGGAACTCAGGCCAGATCGCCCATGTGAGTGGCAGGAATATAATTAATTGAGCCTTCACTGATGCCTCTCAGAGACGTGGAGTTCAGAAGTCGCGACTGCGTATTGAACCCAGGTACTCTGGGCATTGCACCCTGCGTGTCTTAACAGACATGTAAACCACTAGGGAAAATGTCTGGCCATGACCTTTCTTCTGAAATTCTTTGTGAGTAACCAAAACCCTAAAGTGTTGTATGTTTAAAGAAGTTCTTGGGAGGATACTGAGAATTCTAAGAATTTTAAATACAGGCTTCTGCTAGCTTTGAGACCACATCTTTGAAATGAGTAAGAATTTCAAAAATTAAGTCATAAAACTATGAACACAAGATCAAAAAAAAAAAAGAATTTATTACATGGGATGAGTTGATGAAGTATTTTTTGGAGGTTTAGTTATTAATCTGCAATATGGGGCATATCCTGAATTTTTTCCTGGCTCCAAGTCTAATGTTCCCAAATCTCATTTGGCTTCTCTAAAGTCGAAGTGTATTTTGCCTGAAGCCCTGCGAGCTGAGGCTGATTGAGTTGACAGAGACCTTGGAGAAACCACCTAAACTGCCATCCAGGAAATTCCATCAGGCGGCTCCTGCTGCTTTTCTGCCTACTGAAGAAGGTTAGGGGGCTGGCGTTGTGCTGTAGCAGGTAAAGCCACCGCCTGACACACCCGCATCCCATCTGGGCACGGCTCATCTTCCTGCTGCTCTGCTTCCCATCCAGCTCCCTGCTAGTGCACCTGGGACAGCTGCACAGGATGCCCAAGGCCTTGGCCCCTGCACTCAGGTGGGACCCTGGAACAAGCTCCTGGCTTCAGACTGGCCCAGTTCTGGTCACTGTGGCCACTTAGGGAGTGAACAGCAGATGGAAGAACTCTGTCTCTCTCTCTCTCTCTCTGTGTGTGTGTGTGTGTGTGTGTCCCTCTCTCTGTAACTCTGCCTTTCAAATGAATAAAATACACATTAAAAAAAGAGAAAGACGCTTGGAGTCAAATCTTTGCAGCTGACAGCCCTCCAGACTGAGAGACCACTGTGTAGACTGCTCCATTTACTGCCCTTTGCTTTTCTTCTGTTTTCATAGAAACGACTCTTTAATTGAAGACCTCAGATGGAAGCTCGGGAAGGACCACCTCCCACCGAGGGGCAGCACTGTACTGGAGCGAGGCGTGACTGGGTGGGGCTCTCGGCTACTCAGCAACTAGCTTGATTCTTCAATCCGAGGTGTCAACTTGACATTGAATGTGTCAAACTGGTTGGCAAGTTTCAAACAGGGGAATGCTGGGGCTCAGAACACCATAGCCCAAAGACTGCTGCTGACAGGCCTGAAACCTGCTTCGGAATGAATATCCTCTGAGCCGCTGTTTCTTCTCCCAGTGCGCAAATAGGCTGTCTGTCAAGGTCCCTACCTGTTCAGATTCTCCAAAAGAGGAACACAGTCACATGGATGCTTGCCACGAAATCGTCATTTGCTGGAGAAGACGAAATTCATGCGGTAGGAAAACAATTGAACTCTGTCAACACAACCGAACAGACTTCTTAGTTCTCTGGTTTGGTCCCATATAAAATCATTTACAATCCTTTGTTGTATACACCCAATGGACTTTGTTCCAGACCATTATATTTAGCACTAGCCCATGGAGATTCCCTAAAAATCATTTGCTGTGCCTCCAACATTCCCCCATTTCCCATCTTCCCTAAACAAAAGGGTTTACGTATTTCAAAATTGGACTAATGGGTCATCAGACACCTGTGATTTTGTTTCTTATGCTGAGATTTTTCCCTTTTTGCATGCTAGTGAACTTGTATGACCCCTCCTATTTGTCTTTGTATTGTCAACTTCTGTGACCCTTCAGAGAGTGTAGGGAAAAGTGCCCTTTCTCTCCTACAACTGGAGGCCCTTCAAGCTCACCTCAACTCACTGACCATCATTTACAATAACTGACTGTTCCTCATTCTCCGTTCTCTTCCTTGAGGCGATGTGACATCATATTTTAGGAATGATAGATTTGTCCTGGAGGTGAAATCTATGAAAATTACTAATATATTGTTCTGTACCTGGATTAAAGTTCTATGTCGGGGGGACAGGTCAAGCTACCAGGTCAACGCCTCTGACAGTTAAAGACATTTTGCTGTTTAAATATGACGTGTTTGGTGGGCAGGGTAAATTCAGCACTACATTTGGTCTCATCTTGCAGCTCTGAATTCTCCCATCAGAACTGACAAGTGCACTAGCAGACAAACCAAGCAGGTTGTCCCTAACCTCTGCTCATGCAGTAGCATATAAGTGAGAACTTTATTGTAAGTCATACCACGAGAGACAAAGGGAGGAACTCTAGGGAAGATATTCTCTCATATGTCTCCACAATAAGGGCTTTCTAAGCAAAAATGACCAGTTGTCTGGATTGACAGATGTTTGTATAGTAAGCATAACTTGCAAGCTGGAAGCCTCCAGAGAAATGCGCAGGTTAATCTTCCATACAGTCACTTACTGATCTGTGCTAAGATACCTATTGATGATTGGGTCAGTGAGTCATCGTTAAATTTGTGATGTCTCAACAAAGGGATCTTAAAGCACACCCTAGATTTGATTTCTTTTTTCTTCTTTTTTGTCTTTGCCCTGATGCCTTTCTTACTTTGAAATATTTTTGCTGGCTGGAAATGTTATAAATGAGAAACAGCTTTATTTTCCAAGTCAGCAAGTTATTAAAAATCTTCTTGAACGAGTTAGTTCTTAATCTCATTTTCTTTTTGCAATATTTTATGATTTACCACCAAAAGAAGCTAACTGGCATTTCAGTATTCTGCCTGAAATTCTTAGAGCCTTAGGTTTATTGAGTAGATTTTCTATCTTTCATTAACAAAGGCAACATTTTTTAAATTGTTCCACCACTGCATGCAAGTCACTTGTTCTCTGGTCTGTAGTAGCAATTTATTCATTCTAATTCTAGTCCTTACCCACCCTTCACTCCAAAAACTAAAGCTGTAATCTTAGGTTTTTGGTGTGGCAGAACTGTATTTCCAAACACCAATTCTTGTTTCAGATATCTACTACTGTGTACAAACGTCTCAAAACCTAATGATTTATCATTACTCAAAATCCTCTAGGTTGAATGGGCTGAGCTAAACTTCTCTTCCACGTGGTATAGACTGGGTCATGTTTCTACACTGGTCTGTGCTGCCCTGTCTCTCCCCAGTGTAGATCCTCATGACCTCCTCTGTAGGAGAGTAGATTAAGATTCTTACCATGATGACAGCTAGCTTATGAGTCAGGAAAAGTGACAGCTGTCAGATTTCTCAAGGAATAATCGTGTTCATCAACTCCTCTGCATTCCTGGGATGGAAGCAGGCAGCAGAGTCAACCCAGATTTGGGTAAAGGAAACCAATTCCACCCCTTTGATGGGATAACAGGACGTCATCCACAAGGATGAGAGGATTGGTGGTCGCCCTATTGAGAGACTCTCTAATATTATGCAAACTCTGTCATTTATTTAGCTCATTTCCTTTTAAAGAAAATATTTCGGATGTGCTTTATTATGAATACTTCTGAAGCTGCTTCATACTTAGAGATGGCCCCTTTTTGTGACTGCTTATATCGCAAGTTAATTAATTAGGTTCTCATTGATAGAAACGAAAGTCCAGTTTAAGGTTATTACGAGCAGTGATGCAAGGAGTATCTAAGTGCATGCCTTCATGTGCAGGAGGGCTGTGGCATCACAAAGCATCTTGAACATTGAGGGAGACTGTCAAGTTACCCTTCTTCCAGCAATGTGTCCAAGACAGGGCAGTGTATCACAGAAATTCTGCCTTCTTTCTAGCGAGATGCAATGACAATACTGTTTAATTTTAATTTTCTCTTTTTGTTACGAGATGGGACATTCTCTGCAAATGCTGTGAGGAGCTTTAATTGCCTCTTTCTTTAAGCATGATGTGTTATTATCCTTCACCCGCTTTCATTTTGAGCTGTGCATCAGTGTTTTCCTCATCAACCGCATACAATGCCCTTTCTCCCAGGTCCAGTAGCAAAGTGAACCAATAGCGATGGTTACTTCCCTAATTAGAAAGCTGACAACTAAACAATATTATTAGCATAATAAGATTTCAATGGGCTAAATAGTTCTACTTTAAAAATTAAAAATAATTAAGAATATAACTAAGTGTACCCCTTCTGGGATGAGATAATGAGCTTGTCACATTAGGTAAAATAATTATTTCTTTTTTGATGAAAACTTTGAATCACAAATCCTCTAGTATTATTGTTCTAAGGTGATGATCCTGTCTACTTTCTGAATTGATAATTTCAGCCAGCTCCTATTTACATTGAACACTCAGATTTTGTCAAGCATAATTGTAGTATAGCAGCAAGTATTCCTTAAATGTCTTAGATTTCAGGTAATGTGGTTGTGCACTGTTAAGTTAACAATCCTCCAGGGACAAACTACATAGCATAAAAGAGATCAAACCAAAAAATAATATAGCAAATACACATAGATGAAAGAGAAATCTCTGCATGCCAGGTCACATGGACATTGCTTACAAAAGTCATAGGTAGTCAAACAAAATCGTAGACTCAATCTAAAAGAAAAAGATTAAATAAAGTTTCAAAGTTACAAACCAAACAAGTTCAGAATATCCTCTATACAACAAGGAAATGATAGTTTTTCCTTAATAATCTTTATTTACCTTAGCTGAAAGCAAAATATACTCCCTTCTCTTAGTGTGCTGGATTAAAAAATGTATTAGTTTATGGGTATTTTCCTATATCATTATTTCTGCAATGTTATAGCTTATATTTTTAAATGAAAAAACTCCAAAAAGCGTAACCATATATGGAGAAATATGACATAAATTTCCCTTCTTTCACTTATTCACACATTTTACACATTAAAACATAGACCACTATAATTACATAAATCTTAAATACTCATATCAAATAATTTCCTTGCCTCTTCTTGTACTCCATATATATAATTCCTATAATACAAATATTAGACATCTAGTTAAACAATAATAGATTTAAAAGAAGAAATTAAAAAACAATGATGATTTTAAAGACTAGCATAAGAACGATATTTCTTAATTTCTCCCAAGCTTAGATTAAACCGAAAACATTCATTACCTTATAAACTTTCAAAGGGTCCGTTTATTAATCAGATTTGCTTTAGTATAACAAAATACCTGAGGGCAGCCAGCTTTATAGACTGAAGGGGTTTATGGAGCTCACAGATTTGGAGTCTGAAAATCTAAACAGCACAGTACAAATTGTTATAAAAGACCTCCTTGACCATGTCTACTTACGGCAGGTGGCTTTCTCACTAGAGGAGTCCCATGGCAGCACACAGCATCATCTGGCAGAGTCAGGATCACTTGTTTTAATGTGTGTGTGCCTGGTCTCTTTCTCCTTATACATCCTCCAGGAGTCAATCATAGGAGGTCTACCCCATGGCCTTATCTGACCCTAATCACTCTCCTAAGACTCTAGCTCTAATCAAATTAAGTTTCTACTCTTTTAACACAAGTGACTTTGGCGATTAAATTCTTGCATGAAAAGTCTCTGGGCCTGTGATGGAAAGGACAGCCTCAAAAATTTCAGAAATGTCTTAAAGCCTTTCTTCAACTGCCCCAAAGCAAAACAGCCAGCTACCTTTAATCTGAGTGGGGAGCAACTGAGACTAGACTAAGTTACTGGAATTAAGACTTATTCTATGCATCTGCTCTCCCACAATATGGCGCTGAGGGAGCAAACAACCTCTACGCAGCTGCCTCATCAGTTTGACAAGCTGCAGGAGCTGATCCTGCTCCTGATTGGAGGAGAGCAGCATACTCGGCGTGTGGGTAGCAGAGTTGGGATTGGTGGAAGAGGACTATAAAGGAGGAGAGAGACAACGTGCACCAGGAACATCTGAAGGAACACCTGAGCAGCCCCTGAGAGAGCCGGCCGGCGGTGTGCCGCTCCTCCGCGGAAGTGGGGAAAGTGGCAGGGGGAGCCGCCCCCTACACGGAGGTGGAGGGGCCGGCAGCTAACCCGGGAAGGGCCGGGCAGAAAGAATAGCGCAGGGTCCTGTGTCGTTCCTCCGCGAATGGGGGAGCGACAAATCTGCACTAATTTCATTAGCAAACATTTTCTGTGCTGTTCCCTTTTATCCTCTATTTTCACTCTTCCCTCACCAACTTGCTAGATTTCCAGATCTTTCTGCCCTGCTTCCTTTATCTCCTTAGTGTCACTATCAATCTGATTAAAACTGGCCAATAATACCCATGCCACAGCCAGAGTGCTTTGCTATGTTGAAAACTTCTCTGCCCAATAAATTAGTCCACTATTCTTTAAATTCAGCCTTCCAGAAAGTCTTCGGCCATGGAAACAACGTCACAGGTTCTTTGCTATAGTGGAAGAAGGATGACCTTTCCCCCAATGTCCTGTCATATCCTCATTTCCACCTGAGGCCTCATCAATGTGGCCTTCACTGTTGATAGTTCTCTCAGCATTATGGTGATGACCAATTAGCCAGCCTGTAACACCTAGTGTAGGGCTTGCCTCTATCTTATCTTCTTCTGAACCCTCACCAGATCATGCATAATGATCCCTTTATAGAAATCTAGGGACTCTGTAGTCTGTTGCTCCAGCTCTTCAAATCCCCTTCCATAAGCCAATTCTAAGGGCTCATCCAAATCTTTAGGTATAGCTGTAGTCATGACCCCATTCGTCAGTGCAATGCAGTGCCTGATGCAGCTAACTGTACGAACAGGAGTTTCCCGTAACTCATAGATTTGGAGACTTCAAGTCCAAGCAGCACGGCCTATGTTCTGAGGAGTTACCCCAGGGGCTGTGTTGTATGGCCTTTTCCTAGTGGAGTCCCAAGAGCTCATGGCATCACATGGCAAGAGACAGGGTCCTCTCATGTCTATGTGTGTCTGGACTCTGTGTTTTTTCTTTGGTTTTATTTTTATTAATAAATATCTTAAATTATTTCATTTATTTGAAATATGGGGGAAGAAAGAAAGAGATAGAGAGACACATAGAAAGAGAGAGGGAGAGAGAAATCCTATCCATGGCTCCACGCCCCAAATGCCTGCAGGAGCTGAGACTGGGCCAAGACAAGCAAGGTACAGGAACTTGATATGGGTCTCCTGTGTGGGGAGCTCGACTATCTGACTCATCGCTGCTGCAGCCCAGGTTACACAGCAGCAGGGAGCTACTTTCAGGAGCTGACACTGGGACTTGAACCAAGGCAACCGAAGGCAGGATGCAAGGTCCCCAGTGGCCTCTTAGCTGATGCACCAGGCATGCCCCATCTTCTTATAAAGATACCAAGAGTCAATCATTGGAACTTTATGCTAATGACCTTGTCTAACCCTAATCACTTTCCAAGGACCCCCACCTCTCGACATCACAGTGAGACCGAGTTTTCACTCTCTTACTACCAAAGACACATGATTTTTGGAGATTAAAATCCTGCATGAGTTCAGAGGGACCACCTGTTTTCAAATCATCTCAGTCAAGAAGCAGGAATCAGCTTTGTGGGGTGGTTTGGGATAGGTCTCTCACTGGGAAGTGCTCAAGCTACTGGCCAGTACGACAGCTATCACAAGCTGCCTGGGGCTGTAGAATCCTGAAGATCATTCGCATGGATTTTGGCAGGCTGCAGTTTTGTTTTTTTTTTTTTTTTGTTTGTTTGTTTTTTTTTTTTTTTTTTGACAGATAGAAATAGGTGGTGAGAGAGACAGAGAGAAAGGTCTTCCTTCGGTTGGTTCACCCCACCACAGCTGGCACTGTGCCTATCTGAAGCCAGGAGCCAGGTGCTTCTCCTGGTCTCCCATGGGGTGCAGGGCCCAAGCACTTGGGCCATCCTCCACTGCACTCCCGGGCCACAACAGAGAGCTGGCCTGGAAGAGGAGCAACCGGGACTAGAACCCCATGCTCATATGGAATGCCGGCGCTGCAGGCAGAGGACTAACCAAGTGAGCCATGGCGCTGGGCCCCAGGCTTCTGTTCTTCCCTGGACGTGTGCTGGAGTTCTCAGTTCATTAAGTGAAACCACCCATAGGAGGCCTCACAAATGGCAACCACCTTCCCCCAGAAGAAGTCATAGAAGAGAGAACAACGGTTCTCACTCGGGCCACGTCCGCACGCCGCAAGTCCTCACTCCTGTCTACTCTGCTAGCAATGATTCACTAAGTACAGCCCCCATTCAAAGGAGGAGACGTACACTAAAGCATAAATATTTTAAAGAACATAAATATGTGGGAATTATTGGAAACCAACAGGGTAGAAAATAAATATGTTCCTTAATTGGATAAGTATCTATAAAAATCCTACAGCAAAAGGGTATTAAATCATGAATGATGAAGTTTTCCCCCGACATCAGACATGGTGCAGTTGTGCCTTTAATCAGCACTTCTGCCTGATATGCTACTCAAGGTCCTAACCAGTGAGAAACAGAAAAAAAAATTAAAATGTAAAAGACATAAGATTGAAGAGGAAAAACAAAACTATTAATATATGAAGAGAACACAGATGATTAATGATAACACGGAACACATAAAAATCTGGGAACTTTATAAAGATGTGTATGATCCCTACACTAAAACAATCTATTATAGAATTAAATTTTAAAATACCTAAATAAATGGAAGAATACGCCATGTCCATAAATGGCAAAACTGAGTATTGTAAAAATATAAATTCTTTCCAAACCTATCTATTGAGTCAATGAAATTCTAATCAAAATATCAGCAGATTTTATTCCTTTAGAAATCAATGAGTTGATTGTATTTTTAATATGGGAATATTGATAATCTTGAAGAAAAAGAAAAGTGATTGAAAGATTAATCTATTTCTATCAAGACTAATTCAGCTATGTAAGTCCGACAGTGTGGTGTTTGCAGAAAAATAGAAAAATAGGCCAAGATTGAGAATAAAGTGCCCAGAAAGAGGCCCATACATGTGTTGCTCACTGATTGATTCTAGCCATGGCACACTGTTGGATCAATTCCACACTCATTTGCAAACAAACAAAAACAACGTATCTTGACCTCTAGCACACAAAGACCCATACAAGCTGTTCACAGCAGCACTGTTTTCAATAATCCAAAATGAACAAGAATAAAGCAAACATCTATGACTGTTAGAATGAATAAATGCATCCCAATATACTAGCAAATGAGAATGTTGCTTCTATTCTAAATAAATACACAACTACATGCAGCGATAAATATGAGCCAAGTAAAACTATTTATCACAAGCATACATTGAATGAAAGAAGCCGAAAATAAAAGTATGCATTAAATAATCCCAACCTGCACAAAATACAGAAATAGCAGTTGCATCCACGCTGTTAGAGATAAGATTCTGGGGTTCTTAGTTAATGGGGCGATGATGCAATGAAGCTTGAAGTAGGCATTAGATGCCAAGTAACATTTTGGTTAGTTTGTTGTATGTAATACAATTCCTAGATGGTCATTATAAACCATTTATAGTTCTAAATGAGTATTCTTTTTCAATAAAGGTGAAAAATAGGCCTCTAAAAAGGGAAAAATTACTAATGAAAGTGGTAATATATATTTTAAAGACCCTATCTTGATACAGTCTGTATTTTCATTTAAATTCTACATAGAAATTCTTTCTGACACTTACAATTTAAGAAAATATAGAATATCCATGGAATTTTTTTATTTATATCACCAAGTAAAATTAATAAACATAGGTAATTGTGAGATAAATGTATCATTACATACATTTGAATGACCAATGTAGAAATCCTGAAATAATAAAAAATAAGTGTGGCTGGCTCCACGGCTCACTAGGCTAATCATCCACCTTGCAGTGCTGGCACACCAGGTTCTAGTCCCGGTCGGGGCGCCAGATTCTGTCCCGGTTGCCCCTCTCCCAGTCCAGCTCTCTGCTGTGGCCAGGGAGTGCAGTGGAGGATGGCCCAAGTGCTTGGGCCCTGCACCCCATGGGAGACCAGGAGAAGTACCTGGCTCCTGCCATCAGATCAGCGTGGTGCGCCAGCCGCAGAGCGCTGGCCGTGGCGGCCATTGGAGGGTGAACCAACGGCAAAGGGAGACCTTTCTCTCTGTCTCTCTCTCTCACTCTTTACTCTGCCTGTCAAAAAAACAAAAACAAAAATAAAAAAACACACACAAAAAAAGAGAGAAGTGACTCCCATTCTCGTGATTCCTTTAAAACTTCAAAAAAAAAATTAGGGGCCGGTGCTATGGTGTATTGGATTAAGCTGCTGCCTACAGTGCCAGCATCCCATATGGGCACCGATTTGAGTTCTGGCTGCTTAACTTCCGATCCAGCTCTCTGCTGTGGCCTGGGAAAGCAGTAGAAGATGGCCCAAGTCCTTGAGCCCCTGCACCCATATGAGAGACCCAGAAGAAACTCCTGGCTACTGGTTTTGGATCAGTGCAGCTCTGGCCCTGGCGGCCAACTGGGGAGCAAACCAGCCAATGGAAGGCCTTTCTCTCTCTCTCCCTCCTTCTCTCTCTATGTAATGCTGACTTTCAAATAAATAAATAAAAACTTTTTTTTTTTTTTGGACAGGCAGAGTGGACAGTGAGAGAGAGAGAGAGACAGAAAGAAAGGCCTTCCTTTGCCATTGGTTCACCCTCCCCTTCCAATGGCCGCCACGGCCGGCGCACCACGCTGATCCGAAGCCAGGAGCCAGGTGCTTCTCTTGGTCTCCCATGGGGTGCAGGGCCCAAGCACTTGGGCCATCCTCCACTGCACTCCCGGGCCATAGCAGAGAGCTGGCCTGGAAGAGAGGCAACCGGGATAGAATCCGGTGCCCCGACCGGGTCTAGAACCCGGTGTGCCGGCGCCGCAAGGCGGAAGATTAGCCTAGTGAGCCACAGTGCTGGCTAAAATAAAAACTTTTAAAAAATCATAAATCTGGGGCTGGCATTGTGATGTAGTGGGTTAAGGCCATAGCTTGCAATGCCCACATCCATGTCAAAGGACCAGTTTGAGGCCCAGCTGTTCCTCTTTTGATCCAGCTTTGTGCTAATGTGGTTGTGCACTGTGCTGCGCGTAGTTGTGCATTGTTCATATTTACAGATAGAAACAGCAATCTCATTTGCTAGTATATTGTGATTCATTCTAACAGTCATAGATATTTGCTTTATTCTTGTTCATTTTGGTTTATTGAAAACAGTGCTACTGTGAACAGCTTGTATTTTTCATTGTATGCTAGAGGTCAAGGGAGGCACTGGGTGATGGCCCGAGTACCTAGGCCCCTGCCACTCTCAAGGGAGACACAGATGAAGGTTCTGGCACCTGTTTTTGGCCCCAGTCCATTCCTGGCTGCTATGGCTAACTGAGGAGTCAACCACTGGATGGAAGACCTCTCTCTCTCTCTCTCTCTCTTTCTCTTTCTCTCCCCCTCCCTCTGTCTCTTTGTCTCTTCCACTGTCTCCGTTGCTCTGCCATTCAAATTAATTAATTAATCTTAAAACATAAAATCTGCAGATATTCTACAAACTGATTGCTATTATACACAAAATATTTAGTTTTAAGATGAGGCTAGCATAAATTGGCTTCAGATGTCAGGAGAAAATGTTTAAGTAGAGCCAAACTAGAAAACTAAATATAAAAAAAAAACAACCATCAAGCCTACTTGCACTTCATGAATGGAACGTTGTATTTGGAAATTCTGGAGTGGTCTTGCCCTCAAACACTACAGAGGGGTCTAGAGACAGCATTGTGGTAACAGGGGAGCAGCATAATTCGCAGATCAGGTATTCAGTGTTTGGAGCTAATGAAATCGCCAGTTCCTAAGACAAAAGGTGGAAGTTGTAGTTAAGAACAAATTTATAGATGCTTTCTTTAAGAACACGATGAAAACTAACAGCTACGGTAACAAGAGCAAACTCCACTGAAACTAAACCTGGTAAGCACATAAAGCCCATATATTTCTTTTAAACAGCCGGAGTTGGACTGGTGCCATACTTTGAGAAATGCCTTTTCCTAGGTGTAGTAATGACATGATTTCAGTAGTGGCAACAAGGAGGCCATGGGTGCTGGGTTGGGAGGGTGCACATCCTTGCATAGACTGGGGAGGACCAGGCCAGATGCATGACTCTGCAGAGGGCAGATTATTCTCCCACCAGATGGAATGTGCCACTCACAGAGACTGGGCAGTTTACTTTGTGGTCCTTCCAGATGGCCCCATTATATTTTTATCATATTTGTCTTCACTTAGTACATATTAATAAATACTGTGTATCTACATCTAGATACTTTTAAAAAAGTTATCAGATTTCATAACACAGTATTAATTCATTGTTGGCAATGTCCAACAAAATGCCGATGCTAAAAATAAAAACATAGTCAGGCTTTGGCCCAGTGGCTGAGGCCAGTTAAGATGCTCACATCCCACTCTGGCTCCTGTATCCAGCTTCCTGATATCACAGATCCTAGAGCAGCGGTGACGGCTGGGCAGCTGGATTCTAGGACTCACCCCACAGGAGACAGGGACTGAGTTCCCAGCCACAGACATTTGGGGAGTGAACCAGCAACACTGGAGCTGTCGGTCTGTCTCTGTCCATGTCTCTGCCACTCAAATAAATCAATCTAAAAATAAAACCTCGGCTGAACAGTAAGTGACCAACAAAGATGGTTAAAAAAAAAAAAAAACAGTTGAACATCCCATGAAAGAAGCTATTTAGTAGGAACTTATTCATATTCATGGATACAGAATTAAGCGGCATCCCAGTTGAATTAATAATTTTCATCTTTACCAGAATTATGCCCTTGCTCCACTTTATACTTAATGTACATGAGACTAAGTTCAAATAAAATTTCATTTTTTGTTCCATTATACTGAACAAAGAAATAAGATAACATTGGTTAATAATTGCTGTAAATCTGATTATTTTCCTCAACGAGCTTGACTCCACATACACTAGGCAAGGAAGACGCATTCCTTATCCTGCAGCCCAAGGCAAAACGTGAGCTCACCTGACTGATCTCCAGATTAAATCAGTATATCTACTTACCAGCAGCCCTGCCAGAGCATTGATCTGATAATAAATAATGCAGCGTGCACTTGAAGGCCATGGACGTTTCCCTTTGCAGCATCTTACAAGTACAATTTTCTCAGTCCCCCAGGGAATGGGATGAGCAGACTGCTCAAGTGAAGAAAAGTGAGTGAAAGTGCAGCTAACATAGGACAGGTGTTTCACACATTTTATCAGTGTTTTCTTTCATTCAAGACCTCAGGACTGTTGTATGTGATCTTTATAATCAGTATCTTTTAAATTACAAATATAACAAAGGAACAAGCTATTGCTAATAGTATACACAAACTCTGCATTTAGAAGTTAAAACAACGGACTAATAACGTAGCTTCCTTTTTGAAAACATGGTGTAAAAAGCACCAGGAAAAGCTTAACATACACCTCCTTCAATTCTCGATGACAGACAGAGTTCTAAGATAAGCCCCAGTGACTCCTGTTCTTACGTGGCCCGCTGCACTTTAGGTGAACCCCTGGACACCATGATCTCCATGCCTGTGATTATGCTACATTTTATAGAAAAAGAAATTTTGTAGATGTAATTTAGGCTTTCACGCAGTTGACTTAGAGTTAATCAAGAGGAGATTATCCTGGGTGCGTTTGACCTATTCAGTAGAACCCATAAGAGAGGCAAGAAGCACCAGCAAACACGTTCCTGCTGATGAGGTGAAAGCAAGTACCCAGAAACTGAGGGTCATTCCTAGGAGCTAAGAGTGAACCACAGTGACAGCCAGAAAGAAAGAACGACTCAGTCCTACAGTGACAAGAAACTGGGTTCTGCCCACAACCCACGTGAGCTACGGAGAGGAACCAGAGGCTGAGGTGATAACCGCAGCCATAGTCAATGCTTTGATGTCGACATTCTGAGAACAGTACGGGGAGCCTGCTACGCCAGGCCCAGGCTTCTGACACAGGGAAACTGGCACTGCTTTCAGACACGAAGCTGGAGATGACTTGAAATACAGAAATGGAAGATGAAGGTACTTCGCAAAAGCATGGCAACATGGGTGTTATTATCCTCATTTTAGAATAATAAGAAAACCAAGGTTCCAAAGGTTTTCTATGAAAGAATTAGGATTGGTGATACCTCCCTCTCTCTCTCACACACACACACTCTGTAATCAAAGCACTATTTAACTCATAAAATTTTATGTCCTCATCATGTGAATCATGTTACTGTAACCCTATACATTTAGAAGAAAAAGAAGATTCCCTACATTTTACTGGATAGCACTAATCCTAGAAAAATTTTTGAAACATGGGATTATTTATATGATTTGACTTCCGGTTTATTGTGATATTACTGTGTTTTTTGGCTACCACTAAATATTCACTTCCTTTATGTCAACATGATGTTAGACATTTTTCAAGTAATATTGCCTTTTTTTTTTTTGACAGGCAGAGTTAGACAGTGAGAGAGACACAGAGCTGGCCGGCGTGCTGCGCTGATCCAAAACCAGGAGCCAGGTGCTACCTCCTAGTCTCCCATTAGGGTACAGAGCTCAAGGTCTTGGGCCATCCTTCAGTGCCTTCCTGGGCCACAGCAGAGAGTTGGAATGGAAGAGGAGCAACCGGGACAGGATCCGGCGCCCCAACCGGGATTAGAACCCCCGGGGTGCCGGCACCACAGGCAGAGGATTAGCCAAGTGAGCCACGGCACCGACCAGCAATATTGCCTTTAATACTAATAACTGTAAGAGAGCTGTTATCTCAAATGTGAAGCTCAAGGCACAAGTAATTTAAGTCACTTGTTCAAGGATGTATATTCAGTAAACAACAAAGCTCCTCTTGAAACTAGGTTTTCTAAAAGGCTAGCGCTGTGGTGTAGTGGGCTAAGTCTCCCCCTCGTCTGTCACTCTGCCTCTCCAACAAATAAACAAATTTTTAAAACCTAAAAGATTGGGAAGTTGACAACCAAGGGCACATCTTGCTAGCTTCGTGTTGGATTAAAAATTGTAGATTTTGTTGATGACAGATTAAGTTATAGAAAATAAAATCAGAACAATTTGGAGAGTTGGAAAGATGTGGTCAACGTTATCATAACCAGGGACAGGACGTCGTATTTCTTGTTCAGCCTGTTAGAAGCAAGAACGAGAAAACTGGCAGGAGTCCTGTGCAGGTGGCATGTGTAGGTTTTGTGGTTGTCCCATGAGACGGGTAGGATGCCCAAAGGTCTGGCAAGGAACCGGAAGAACTTGCTAATGGAGGCAGGTAGGCATTAGGTGAGCTCTGGCAACATCCTTACTCTCATGGAAGGAAGAGTGGAGGTGGAGGGAAGAGGCAGAGTTTCTCTTGGTAACCTATACTTCTAGATTTTCATTCACTATAAAGAAAAAAAATGTTTCAAAAGTTGATTGTAGGACTGTCAGTTTGGACTGGGACTTTTATTCTTCATCTTCCTCCAAAGGTTTGCTTTCTTCATTCATCCACATCCAAATACACAGATTATCTAGAAGTTACAAAAGTTTTCACACTCCGAAATAAGCCAGTCCCAAAGGGACAAATGCCACATGTTCTCCCTGATAGGTGACAACTAACTTAGCACCAAAAAGGAAACCTGTTAAAGTGAAATGAACACTATGAGAAACGGTGACTTGATCAGCCCTCACCCTGACTGTTGATGGGCAGCTTAATATGTTATCCCTCTTAGTATTTTTTTTGTTTTTTCTACTTAATACTTTTGGTTGAATACTGTAATCAATACACAATTCTTCTTAAGTGCTGAAACTTAACTGAAAAGTAATCGCTGTTAAATATAAGAGTGGGAGTAAGAGAGGGAAGAGATGTGCAATTCGGGACATGCTCAAGCTGACTTACCTCAAACAGTAGAGTTAGAAACATACCATGGGATTCGAATTCAATCCCATCGAGGTGGCATATACCAATGCCATCTCACTAGTCCTGGTGATCAATTTCTGTTCACAATTGATCGTAATGATAGGACTAAGAACCAAAGGGATCACATAAACAAGAATAGTGTCTGCAAATACTAGCTGATAGAATAAAAAAGGGAGAGAATGATCCAACATGGGAAGTGAGATACACAGCAGACCCATAGAATGGCAGATGTCCTAAACAGCACTCTGGTCTCAGAATCAGCCCTTAAGGCATGCAGATCCGGCTGAAAAACCCATGAGAGTATTTCAGGCATGGAAAGCCAAGACACTCTGGAAAAAAAAAAAAAAAAACACTAAATGCAAGATCTCCGTGAGTGAGATCCCAGTGGAAAGAATGGGTCATCAAAGAAGGAGGTACCTTTCTCTGAAGGGAGGAGAGAACTTCCACTTTGACCATGGCCTTGTCTAAATATGATCAGAGTCAGTGAACTCAGGGGGCTTCCATAGCCTTGGCAGCTCATGACAAGAGCCTAGGGTGATTACTGATGCCATAAACAAGAGTGTTAATTTGTTAAGTCAACAACAGGAGTCACTGTGCACTTACTTCTCATGTAGGATCTCTGTCCTTAGTGTGCTGTACATTGAGATTTAATGCTATAACTAGTACTCAAGCAGTATTTTTCACTTTATGTTTCTGTGTGGGAGCAAATTGTTGAAATCTTTACTTAATGTATGCTAAACTGATCTTCTGTATATAAAGAGAATCGAAAATGAATCTTGATGTGAATGGAAGGGTAGAGGGAGTGGGAAAGGGGAGGGTTGCGGGTGGGAGGGACATTATTGGGGGGGATGCCATTGTAATTCATAAGCTGTACTTTGGAAATTTATATTCATTAAATAAAAGTTAAAAAAAAAGTTTTCACACTCCAAGAATGGTAGAACAGAAGTCCTGATGATGAGGGGCATAGAAGAATAAGGCGAGGAGAAGTAAAAGGAGGAACTATGTTTTCTTAAATCATTTCTATGTTGCAATCCAGGCTGTGTTTTGATATTTATAACACACCCCCACCCCCAGCCCTCCTAAAATATGAAAAGACCCGGCCCCTGCGGGTCGGGGCCTTCTGCCACGTGTTCCATCATGTGCACGTGGGCAGTTGGTCACCCACCTCTACGATTTATTTTATCTGAATAAACTGGTCTGGCTATAAATTCTTACACTGCCTTCTCTCTATTCTGCATTGTTTTTCCTAACATTTTAGTGCCCAGTGTGAGGAGGAATCAATCTGCAACTCTTTTCCTAACAATTACTCTTATCCTTGCTTTTTGTATGTAAAAAAGTGTCATCCTACTTTCTATTATTTGTAACTCCAAAGAACACATATACAGAGGTTGTTGATTAAACACTGTCACAATTTAATGATTAAACTTCAGTATCTGACCTCCATGCACTATGACTTTGAGGTCTACCATGATTCTGATTCTCTCTGCCAATCTGCTTAGAATGAAAAGATATGGAAATCTGCATTGATTATTTTGATGGAGTATCTGAGGAAGAACTCAAGGTTACAGCCAAGTCTAAATAATGAATTCTTTGCATCTGACACTTCTCATTTGATCACAGATGCTTCAAAAATCATGTAAAATAGCAATTCTAATAAAAATAACATACATGGAGCTACACAAAGCACCTGGTTTAACTTATGGAATATATATTTATATCTACACTGTAGTAAAATCCATATTTATTTGACTTTTGAAAAAATATAGAAACTTTTCAATATTAAGATATTTAAATTTGTGAAAGGTTAAAATAATTCCTTTACATCTTCCCGTAAGATATGATACTAACTTTTCAAATATGGTTACTACCTTTTAACACAGAGAACAAGAGACTGCATTTTAGTACAGAACTGATTTGGGAATTAGAAATTCAGAGCAAGCCTTAAATATGCAATAAGTTCAGGCTATAATCCTGAATAATGCACTTAGCTTATAATTTCAAAAAGAATTGTGCAAAAGCAAATAGCACGAATCACATCACTGCCAATACCTAAAGGCATGACTCAATGTACATATGCATGAGTATAGCATCTGAAATTCTATATCTGCAACAGGTCACAAGTGTAGTGTTATGCATTAGAAACTAAAATCTTGGGTATTTCACAAGTGTATGCAAATAGAAATGGCAAAACATATTCAATATAATCTTAAAAATGAACACACACGTAAAAGTATAAATTAAGACATTGCATAAATACATACCATATATTTTTTAAATTGCCGTAGTTATTTTCAGGTGCAGTAGCCACTTTTAGGTATAAGCTTATATTTCTCAATGTGTCCTCCTCACTTGTTGGCTTCAATATTGTTAATAAGACCTCTAATTCACAAAAGGCAGACATTCACAGTCAAAAAGAACTGTTATATCACTTTCCTCTGTAGAGACTTTGATGATCTCTCAGGCAATGTCTTCATCCTCACCTAGAAACTCTTTAAGATATTTTTTGATCATGGAATATATCAAACATAAAACAAGTCAAATACGACAATTAAATCTTACATATGCATCATCTACCTTCAACAACTCAGTAATCTTTGTTTTATCAGTTCCTACTACCCCAAGTCTGAGCCTTTCTACTCAATTATTACTATTTCATAGTCTTTTTTGGAGGAAAAATCAATGTCCATTGAATTTTACTCATTTAAACTGTATAACGTAGACAAATGAGTACACTTGTTTAACCCAAAGTCATGGCAAGCTGTAGTACATTTCCACCGCTCCAGAACACTTCTCTGGTGGTCCTAAGTGTTCTGTACCTCCTGACCCAGGCAGCCACTTTTCTGTTCATTTTCACTACAGATTAGCTTTGTTAGTTCATGAATATAGTATGCATTGACTCATGTAACCACTTCTGTGTCTAGCAGTTTTCAGAGCCTCGTATCTATGAGCTGTGCCCATAATGTCACAGTGGCAGTGGTTCATCCCATTTTACTGCTGAGCCACATTCCATTGAGTGCATGCAGCAGAATGTTTGCATCCAAACTCCTGTTGATGGGTTCTTGGGTGCCCTGATCTCCAGAACTGTGATACAAATCAAGTAAACCTTTCTGTATAAGTTGCCCAGTCTGTGGTTTTCTGTTAGAGCAACAGAAACAGATTAAGACACAAAGCTTAAGAACAACTTTTGAGTCATTGTAAGGAATTTTAATTGAAGCAATAAAAATCAAATTAAGTCATAATAAGAAACATCTCAAATTCCCTTTCAAAAAATTAAGTAAGCAAAGCAAAAGAGGACTATGTTTCATTTTCCAAATGATATTAAAGCCATCTTGAATTACACGTATCTAACTAGACAGACTAGGAAAAAGACACTTATGGGTCTTTATATTACTTGGCAAAATGTACATTTACATATACTACTTTATTACACACACATCTATATTTATACACATGTATATATACACGCACATACGCACACATATATATGTATATGCTATATTACAGATTATCTTAAAAGTAATAGAGCAATATTTTAATGCATTGCGACAAAATAATCCCAGTGAATACATGTGCTAATGGATACTATTTACTGAAGCAAAATTTCTAAAATAACCCAGTAGATCATGCACCATTTCTAATATTTAAACTGCTCTCAGTACATAGTGTATTTCAGTAAGGCCACACAGATCTATGTCCTCCTACTGAAGCAAGTTTATGAAATTGTGTAAAGGATCCATATTCCTTGTTTCATCTTTAATGTGGATAGTCTATGATGTAGATGGATCCTGGACTTGCATTCATTCTTTTTTCTACTGTAAGCTTTAAGAATTCAGGCTTTCTGGGGCTGGCATGTTAAAGCTGCCGCCTGCAACTAGAGCAGCCCCTGTCCTGGCTACTCTTCTTCCAATCCACTTCCCTATTAATGGCCTGGGAAAACAGCAGAAGCAGCCCAAGTGTTTGGGATCTTGTCACCCATGTGGGAGACCTGGATGAAGCTAATTACTGCAGATATGGGGAACGAACCAGCAGATGACAAAGCTCTCTCTGTGTCTCTCCCTCTCTATATATAACTCTGACTTTCAAGATATATACATCTTTAAAAAGAAATAATTCAAGTTTTACTAACATATGTATCTATATTGTGGAGCATTTATCACACCATGAAAAGTAGATAAATATGAAATTAAAATAGTAGATGCACTGATGGGGTCATAAATCAGGTTAAGTGTCAAAGACTGTGCAAATGAAAAGCATGTGAAATATAACTAAACTTTATTTTCTTTTCAGAAATATTTTTGTGTAGAACTATTTTCTCCTTTGAACGTAGCTTTATTCTAGGGAGTGCCCTGGAACCTGAGGGAATTTATTGCCTTTAACAACGTAACTCACTGTTCAGAACATGAGTTTTCAGGTTAAAACGAGTGAGTTGCTCAATTTAGCACATTTATTACAATACTTCCAGGAACTATTTAAGAAAATGAATGTATTTTGAAATCATTGCCAGGTGTTGTTATTGTTTTTTAATTTTGGAATGGTACATTAATTAACATAATTTATTTGATAAATGTTTATAGGAAATGAATATAACATTTTTTTACTTTTTAATTAAGTTATGTTTTATTGTTCAATTTTTCAATAAGCTATGATGGAAGTTGACTCACAAGCAGTGATGAAATATTTTTAAAATACGTGTGTACATAGCTTTGCTTGTTGAATATTAATGTATTCAGTGCAAAAAAAAGTAGATTTTTTTCTCTCATTTTTATCATAATAAAGTTGTGAATCAATTTGGATGGATACCACAACAATACAATCCCCATCAAAGTGCCCCAAATACCTTTTGATCAAATGAGAAATGATCAAAGTTTTAGGGCTGCTTTAAAATATGAAAATATTAGATGAAAATATTAGATGCAAGTGCTTTACTTTTTAGTATTCCCTGAGTTAGTCCTGTGATGATTCATTTTATTTTTAGAAAGGAAGACATAGAGAGTAAAACAAAATGCCATGTAGTTGATATTTTGCTATTGATAGATTTATCGTGACACCAGAAAATCAGCCTTTTGAAGTGAAAATCATTGGTGGTCTAGGCACATGTGCTCCCTTCAGATGTCACTGTTTCTTCATTTTTGTCCATCAGGGAATTAATTTTTTATGGTTGGATTTTAGTGCTGTTTAGATGTTTGTTTTGTTTGAGAACATCGTAAATTTAAACGAACATGTCAATGCTAAGCAGCCAGAAGAGACTGATTTTATTCCTGGATGGAATGACAAAACATCATTTCAACGTGTAGATGACAGCTTTCAACAGCTCTCTATCAGCTCATAAAATTACCAAAAGCAAGAATGATCCCCAAATGTCTTTGCTAATATTGTATCATACTTTCCTGATGTCAGCACACCAAATTTTGTTAATGGAATTCACAGTTTCTTTTATAAAGCCAGCCCACACTGAATTTATAAAGTACTTTATCCAACTCTAGTTTTCCTGCCTTGCTATCAAAATACCATCTCATCATCTTCCCTTGAAGAGAGCTTGCATCTTTAATGGTATATTATATATTACAGAGGGGAGAATAACCATGCCAACTAAAATAGAGATAGGGGAATTGTTTGTAACATCTTGAAGGGTAGAGTGTTCAAATATAGAGGCTTCCAGTGCTGTATTTGACTTACGTTCTCCTAAATGACAGGAGCAATGCATATGGCTTTATTATTTGGGGGAATGAGAGAAACACATTTTATCTGCAGTTTCTTAGAACAAACAGGAAAACATTAGCCTTCTCTGAATTGGAGTTCTCCAAAGTAGCACCACACCTTTGCCTTCCCACTCGTCAGTCTCCTCTGTCTCTGTGCCCAGGTAATGACAGGGCTTTGTGTCTCAATCAGTATCTCTAAGGCTGGCTCCCACGGCTAACCTGCTTCACAGGTCAGTGCAGTGGCGCTGGACATGCCCACATACAAGGAGGAAGAACAAGGGCTGAAATCCACGATTTTTCTACTGCTGGAATTTTGACGTTATCAGACTTATTTAATGAGTTTCAAGAGCAATCCTACTCTGAGGTAGTGGCAGTGGATTCATAACTGTGTTGTATGAAACGTTGGTGCTCCATTGGGAGAATCTGCAGCCACAGAGAGGGATTTGTGAAATACTTAGAAGCCAAAGCAGGTTGCGTAACAGGTCCATGGTTTTGACTTCATATGCAACAAATTTATTCTTAGCTCTTTGATGTGTAAGCGAGCTCCACTTTTCGTTTTTAAATAAATATTTTTATTTTTGTACTCTTAAAATGAATGAAGAAATGTACAGAGAGTACAAAGAATTCCCATACAAGAAGGCTGTAAAAATTTTGTGGGGAATTGAGTTAAAAGCTAAGTTTCTTTTGGCACAACATTTTTTTTAAAAAAAATATTCATTCATAGTTTTTATATCACAGGCATTTCCATCAACTTTTTGAATATCCCGCATTTATATTGCATCCACTTTTCCCCAGTATTCCTTACCACAACTAATGTACCAATATTTAAACATGTTTATCACGTTTTCTTGGTTCCTACTTAATGCCTTCTTCCTATCCTAGAATCTCACCCAGGATTTCAGATTGCATTAATAGTCAGGTCTTCTGGAGTTCTCTTTCGTTTCAAGTTTCTCTGACTTTTTGTATTTTTGATGACCATGACAGTTGAATTGATCATGTGTTCACTCAAGTCTTTCAGCTTAGGTTTGTCTGTTGTGTTTCTCCTAATAAGAATGGATTTATGCTTTATGGGAAGAAATATCAGGTAAAATGATATTTTTTCACATCATATCAAGAATAAATAATATCAATAACATCAAAGTTGATGTTAACTTGGACACCTAGGGGAGGTTATAGAAGTCATGTTTACCTACTATAAAATTACTTTTCCTCCAATTTCAGAAAATTTATTCGATCCTTGAAATGAATCACCATGAGCTGCCACACTCAAGGAGATCTCTACTTTCCTGAGAGAGAAGCACCACATGAATTATGCGTAATTCTGCATGGGACATTTGTTTATTACTCTCATTCATTTATCTGATAAGTTATTTATCTCAATATTGACACATTAATATTTATTTCCTATTCTGAGTTATAGTCCAGGATTATTTTACTGTGAAATTATCCCAGCTTTTGGTGCACGCTTTTAGTGTGGTGGTTAAAACACCGCTTAGACACCCACACCTCATATAAGAGTGTGTGGGTTCAAGTCCTGGCTCCACTTCCAATTCCAATTTCCTGCTGATGCACATCCTGTTAGGCAGTAGTGATGGCTCACATAGTGAAGCCCTGCCACCAACTTGAGAGACCTGGTTGAGTTCCTAATTTCCAGCATCATTCTGGCACAGTCCCAGCAGTTGTGGGCATTTGGAGAATAAAACAGCGAATGAGAGCTCTCTGTAGGTCTGACTGTTCATTCGTCTGTCTCTGACACTCAAATAATTTCTTTTCTATTTTTTTAAGATTTATTTATTTATTTGAAAGTCAGAGTTACACACACAGAGAGAGAGAGAGAGAGGGAGATCTTCCATCTGATGGTTCGCTCCCCAACTGGCCTCAACAGCCAGAGCTGCACCGATCCGAAACCAGGAGCCAGGAGCTTCTTCTGGGTCTCCCACACAGGTGCAGGGACCCAAGGATTTGGGCCATATTCTACTGCTTTCTCAGGCTATAGCAGAGAGCTGGATTGGAAGTGGAGCAGCCAGGTCTTGAACCAGCACCCACATGGAATGCCGGCGCTTCAGGCCAGGGTGTTAACCCACTGCGCCACAGCGCTGGCCCCTTAAATAAATAATTTCAAAATTTGTGCCAGTTTTGTCCACTGTTAGTTCTTCAAACTGGCTTCCCTGTCCCTTTGACATTCCCACATCAGTGTGCCTCTGGTGTGTGTGTGTGTGCACTTTCTCCTACCTCCTGCTTACCAACTCATCTTAAATATTTCTTGCCCCAATGCTAGAATTATCAAGGAGCCCTTATTTATTTTACTGGAGAAAGGCAATATTGTGCTTGTCATTATTGAGAATCCAGGTTCAATTTGAATTTTAAGAAAAAATTACTTTTGATATGCAGGTGAAAACACCTTCCTATATACACTTGACCTCATTATTATTTCTTATTCTTATTTCTTACTTCTTGCACTGTCTCCTTCTGTCTCTCTCTTACATTACACCTGTAGCCTCCCCAGTCCCTTGTTTGCATTACTACATATCCAGTTCTATAATGTCTACACCCACTATAGCACAATTTCTGGGATCTGGCATGATGCAAAATGAGATTTTTTTTCATCTACCTTTTTTTTTTTTTTTTTTTTTTTTTTTTACCAAATCTTCAATTTCTCTTCCTTTAGAGTCTCGTTTTCTCCAGATGTCAACTAATGGTAGCAAACAAGTATCTATTCATATGGCTATTATGCTAATGTACTATATAATGAGGTCTACTTGAGATGCTGATTTTATACCTTACACAAAACTAGAACAAAAATGGCTTAAAAGGAATTAAAGCAAACCTTTTTAGCTAAAAACACATAAAATACTTAACATAGTATCTAATTTTCTACAGATGTAACCCAAAAGGATTGAATTTTAGTGTAGGGGTGTTCAAAAGGAAACTTGAGAAGGGAGAAGCTCCCAAGTCTGTTTCTAATCATGATGCATGTTACTTTTTTCCTGATGGAAAAAATGATTTTATTCATAATATTTTGCATCAGCCAATGTAAAATAACTAAGAAAAATAACATGAAGTGATCTATAAAATGTTAATAGGCAACACTAAAATAAAACTTGAATATGGAGTCAGAGGATGTGCTGTTTTTTATTGCTTATCTGGTCATTTTTCTATAAAACTAATCTGCAAATAACTTCTATTTTCCTTCACTTTGTGCTTATTGACATAATTGAAATATATTATTTTCCCCTGTTCTTACAAATTCTGTTGCTTCTGTTGGAGACAAACACTGAATTAAAAAGGTTGAGATGGTTCAGTTTCAGTTCACAAGATCTTTAAGTCTTATTATTAAACTTTAATCGCCAGTGGCACCAAATCCTTCTTCATCCCTCTTCACATTCTTGTTTTTTTTTTTTAAACAATAAGTCTCAGAACCTTACAGAATAAATAACTCTTCACTTTTCCAATGACTCTACAGAAACAATTTTGCAGGAAAGAATTTTTACCCAGTCTTCTATGAGTCTGGCCACTCCATGATTTTAGCCATATGTTTCTCCTTTTCTAACTGACACATTGCTACCTAACACATTGCCTTAACTATATATATATATATATATATATGTAGTAACTATATATATAGTTAATATATATAATGATATACATATTTATATATTGTATATTTATATTATATATATATTTCTAATAACTAATGATCACTTGGGCCATTCTGCTAATCTGAGATAGGCAAAGTTAAATTTGAATGTGATTGTTCATATTCCTGTGGTCAAATCTCAAGTTAGGCTAGGCACTGGGTATTTGCAGTTGGCTTCTTGTGCATGTCTGAAAATTACCTGACACCCATCTGGGGCAACAGATGTAATTGGACTGTTTTCTCCTTCATCCAACAAGCTAAAGCAGCCTTGCTCACATCATGGTCTAAGTGTTCCCAAAGATAAAGAGGAGATGTACAAGGACTCTTGAGACCTGGACTCAGAACTGGTAAGATATTACTCCTGTCTCATTCAATTAAAGACAGCCAGACTAACGGGAAAGGGCAATAGACTCTACTTTCTGACCGCAACAATCACACCTTCACCTGCAAATTCGTGGCTGGAGGCTAGAAAATAAATGAAAGAGACTTTGCAATCAGTTCAGTATATCCTATAAACAGGGAAGCAAATACGCATCATCCAAGTATAGCACAAACAGCTAATTGTCAGAGTGAAGGAGAGGCACTATCAAACTAACTGAGAACCAGAAGACCAATGGAGCAGTAGGGGGAAAATAACGGTGTTGTCCCCACTGAGGAGCAGTGAGTGAGTTTCAAGAAAAGAGGACGGATCAGCCCTTCATAATGGTGCTGATAGATCCAGTAAGACAGAGCCTATGAACCCACTGTTTCATGGAGCAACATAAAAACCAATCCTTGACAGAGCAGTAGCAACAAAGCCCAGATGAAATACATCTGCAAGAATAAGAACTGATTAATTGAAACCCTATTATTCTAATACAATTGCTAATATTATAATTGCTTTTTCTCAAGCAGGTGAAATAAGATAACTTGTAAGTTATTACCCAAACTACCACTCCCTTGAGAATAAGAATTGTCCCAGGCAAACTAAAATATAACACCCAGGTGGATCAACTGAACCATTCTTTTCCCTCTAGAAGATTGTGTTGTTTGGTATGATGGCACATAACGGAGTGCCAAGTTTTAAGAAGAATGCTAACTAGTGAGAAGGATTCCACTGAGGCAGCACTTCTAACATCACCACCGGAGGCTGCTGTGGACTGAGTCATGTCTGGTTACACAGGCAATCATTTGTCTGAGAGCTGAATTTCATTAGGTTGGCGTTTCTGTGAGGAACTATAACAAAGTGAGAAAGAACCAAAACAATGCAAGGATAGCACTGAAGCCTCTACAATTGAAATCAAGGAATCCAATCTAAGTATGAGAGAAATGATAATTTGAAGTACACAGAGGCAATCCTGCAAGCTTTTTTTTCTTTTTTTTATTTAGTAAATATAAATTTCCAAAGTACAGCTTATGGATTACACTGGCTCCCCCCAATAATTTCCCTCCCACTCACAACCCTCCCATCTCCTGCTCCCTCTCCCATTCCATTCACATCAAGATTCATTTTTAATTACCTTTATATACAGAAGATCGATTCAGTATATATTAAGTAAAGATTTCATCAGTTTGCACCCACACAGAAACATAAAGTGAAAAATACTGTTTCAGTACTAGTTAATAGCATTACTTCACATTGGACAACACATTAAGGACAGATCCCACATGAGAAGTAAGTACACAGTGACTCCTGTTGTTGACTTAACAAATTGACACTCTTGTTTATGGCATCAGTAATCTCCCTAGGCTCTTGTCATGAGTTGCCAAGGCTATGGAAGCCTTTTGGGTTCGCCAACTTCAATCTTATTCTGACAGGGTCATAGTTAAGTGGAAGTTCTCTCCTCCCTTCAGAGAAAGGTACCTCCTTCTTTGATGGCCCCATTCTTTCCACTGGGATCTCACAGAGATCGTTCATTTAGGTCTTCTTTTTTTTTTATTGCAGTTCAATTCACAGTAGCTAAGACCTGCAGCCAACCCTAATGCCCATCAACAGTAGACTGGATAAAGAAATTATGGGACATGTACTCTATAGAATACTATCCAGCAATCAAAAACAATGAAATCTGGTCATTTGCAAAAAGATGGAGGAATCTGGAAAACATCATGCTGAGCGAATTAAGCCAGTCCCAAAGGGACAAATATCATATGTTCTCCCTGATCAGTGACAACTAACTGAGCACCAAAGGGGAAACCTGTTGAAGTGAAATGGACACTATGAGAAACAGTGACTTGATCAGCCCTTATCCTGACTGTTGATGTACAATGTAATACTTTATCCATTTTAGTACTTTTTTGTTCTACTTAATACTATTGGTTGAACTCTTTAGTTAACACACAATTATTCTTAGGTGTTTAAATTTTAACTGAAAAGTGATCCCTGTTAAATGTAAGAGTGGGAATAAGAGAGAGAAGAGATGTACAATTTGGGACATGCTCAATCGGACTTGTCCTAAATGGTGGAGTTAGAAATGTGCCAGGGGATTCCAATACAATCCCATCAAGGTGGCATGTACCAATGCCATCTCACTAGTCACAGTGATCAACTTCAGTTCACAATTGATCACACTGACAGGTCTAAGAGTCAAAGGGATCCCACAAACAAGAATAGTGTCTGCTAATACTAACTGATAGAATAAAAAAGGGAGAGAAAAATCCAACATGGTAAGCAGGATACACAGCAGACTCATAGAATGGCAGATGTCCTAAATAGTACTCTTGCCTCAGAATCAGCCCTTAAGGCATTCGGATCTGGCTGAAAAGCCCATGAGAGTATTTTAAGCATGGAAAGCCAAGGCACTCTGGGGAAAAAAAAAAGAAAGACCTCTGCAAGTGAGATCCCAATCCTGCAAGCTTTGAGTGGTGAATTACATACAGCAGTGAAATTACGATTCACCATAATTCTTAGAATGAGCTGAAAAACGAAGTGGACATGGAAATGTGAAGTGGAATGAAGAGGAAGTTTCAGTCATTTCCCATTACAGTGATGGGAGTGCTGAGGTAGGGCAGAAGATGGGCCAGTGCATGACAGTAAATGAAGAATTATTATATGATTACTAAGCACAATATCATATGAATTTTTGTGTAAGAAATGTGAAATTACTTGTCCTAGTCACTCACATCTAACCAATAATGTTTATCCATTCAGGAATTTCTATGTATATGGAAATTTTACCAAACCAGATATTTAGCTCTAAATTGGATTTATATAAATATGCATATACCAGTAAATTGATATCAAAAAATAAAATCACATTGCATAATTTTCATTGTATCGTTCTTTTTTTTTGACAGGCAGAGTGGACAGTGAGAGAGAGAGACAGAGAGAAAGGTCTTCCTTTGCCGTTGGTTCACCCTCCAATGCCGCCTCTGCCAGCGCACTGCGCTGATCCAATGGCAGGAGCCAGGTACTTATCCTGGACTCCCATGGGGTGCAGGGCCCAAGCACTTGGGCCATCCTCCACTGCACTCCCGGGCCACAGCAGAGAGCTGGCCTGGAAGAGGGGCAACTTGGACAAAATCCGGTGCCCCGACCGGGACTAGAACCCGGTGTGCCGGCGCCGCAAGGCGGAGGATTAGCCTAGTGAGCCGTGGCGCCGGCCTCTTTGTATTTTTCATCTCAAACTATCTTGCGGATCTTATCTCAATAAACATATAAATGTGGCTTGCTTTAAATTCATGTATTATATATCTTAACATTGATTTAATTTATTATTTGGACTTCTGGCCGTTTTCTTAGATTTGTAAGCTTAAAAATACTGGAACATTACTTCATTTTACAGTATGCATTATTGAGGCATAGAATATGCAAACCTTGAATCAAACTTGCAATATACAATAACATTGTGGGGCAGGCATTGGGTGCAGCAGACAGGACGCTAGCCCAGCTGGAGTGCCTGAGTTCAGGCTGCAGCAGCTCTGGCTTCACAGTTCACCTCCCCGCTCAGTGTGAGAGTTTGCAGCTGGTCGCACAGGCACGTGGGGCCCTGCTTCCACATTCAAGACCTGCACTGAGTTCTGAGTTCATGGCTCCAGTCTGGCCCAGTCCTAGCCACAGTAGACATTTGGAGAGTGAATAAACAGATGGAAGATCTTCCTCTCCTCTCTTTTTCTCTGCTTTTTAATACAATTAAAATAAATAAATAAAAAGTTATGAAATAATTTCTTCATTTTAAAATGGGTGCCTATTGCTTAATCGCTCCTCCAAAAGCTATAAAAACAAGTATCGACAGTTTATGACACATACCATGCAATATGGGTGTTATCAATTTTTTGAAATTTTGTCAGTTTGCAAAGAAGAAATGTACTACTTTGATCCAAATGATTTCATTATCTAAGGTGAGAATTTGGGAAACAACACACACACACCACACACACCACACACACACCACACTTTCAGAGATGCTGTCTGGCCAAGAGAAATATATTATAGTCTATAAATTACTCCACCTGAGAAGTTTCTTAGACCTTTTCATAGGGCCAGGTTTGAATTTGAGCAGGAATAACCTTACCACTTACTGGGAAAGACAGAAATTGTTTCTTTGATATCCTTCCTAAATATGCAAAAAACAACAAGGGAGACAGAATTCTTGACTAGAGCGATCGCAGCCTTTTTGCTCTTTTCTCACACACGCAGTACTGAAATCTTCCGCACTCGTCAGAGTGCTTTATCTGACAATCTGCCTAGAATTTCAGGGATGCCCGTGCTGGAACCCATCCTGGGATGTCGCATGAATATTAATACAATTTCCATCTCTCAGGTATTCCCCGTGTGTTGAAAACTTCACCTTCCTTTATTCAACATGATTCTTAGTGATACATTTGGAGTATTTAAAATTTATTTACTTTTATTGATTCCTTATATTTTGTTTTAACATGAGGAATTCAAATAAAAGTTGCCTCACAAAAAGGAAAGAATAATAAAACAAAATGTTAATGATTCATAAACCAATTTCAGACATTAAAATGTGGCCCTTTTTTTGAAAAAATATTTAATTTATTTATTGAAAAGCCAGAATAACATTGAGGGAAGGAGAGTGAGAGAGGAAGAGAGATAGAGATAGAGATAGAGAGAGAGAGAGATAGAGAGAGTGAGAGAGAGAGATATAGAGATAGATAGAGATAGAGAGAGAGAGAGAGAGAGATAAGAGAGAGAGAGAATAAGAGATATCTTCCCTCTGCTGGTTCAGTCCCTGAATGCCTTCAACATCATGGGCTAAGCCTGCAAGAAGCCAGGAGCCAGGTACTCCAGCTGGGTTTCCCACCTGGCTGACAGACTGGAGTACTCGGGCCACCATCTGCTGCCTCCTGGATGCAGTAGCAGGAATCAGGACGGCCAGGCCGAGGTGGGATTAGATCCCAGGCACTCTGACCACGGAATGCAGACACCCAAAGTGGCAGCTTAGCTTACTGCACCAAAATTTGCAACCCAAAATGTTTGCATTTTAATTTAGCTCATAAACATCTAAATTTTTCTCCAGAATATTGATGTAAAGTAAGTGATTCTGCCTTGAGTACTGATGTGTTTCAGGCTGCACTACTCCAAAACAAGTCCCCTTGGCATTTGAGAAAGCAGCAGAAGCAGGAAAGCCACTTCCCTTACTGTCACCTCTTTTCCCCTGAAACAGGCCATCATAAGACCTAGCTAACAGGGCTGGTGTTGTAGCATGAGTAAAGTCACTGTCTCAAGCACTGGTATCCCGTGTTGGCGCTGGTCCAAGACTCTGCTGCTTCATTTCCAATCCAGCTCCTTGCTGATGTGCCTAGGGAAGTCCTTGGGCCCCTGCATCCACATGGGAGCTCCTGGCTTTGGAGTGGCCTGGATCTGGCCATTGCAGCTATTTGGGGAGTGAACCAGTGGTTGGACAATCTCTCCCTCTCTCTCTCTTTCTCTCTCTCTCTCTTTCTTCTCTCTCTCTCTCTAACTCTGCCTTCAAAAGATAAATAAATCTAAAAAAAAGAAGAAGAAAAGAAAAAAGAAAAGAAAAAATCCGAGCTGAAATTCACATGAAGTAGACCACAAGACCCCCTCATTCCAAAACTCACCTCCAGGATGGGAAACCTTTTATCTGCCAAGACCATTCGGGTATTTATAGCATTAGTATGGGCCATACAAAATTATCAACTTAAAAGTTAGCCAGCTGTAGATTTATTGAATTTCAAGTACAGCCTGTGGCTGCCTTGGCACAGCCAGACCAGATGAGTTTGCAGCCCTTATAGTACCACGGGCCGAAATTTCCCACCACTACTCCCCCAAGGAAAGGAATGTCCTCATGTCTGAAAACACAAGACACAGAGAGAATCTGAACACAGGCCTTGCTAAGGTCCCCTTGGGTCATTACCACTATGTCATACTCCCTTTGTCCAATCATATTTCTCCTCAACTCTCCACCATTCACCACACTGAGGCATAAATATGTGCAAGTTTCCCTGTTCCTTGGGTTTTCATTTCTGAAGATTCTCATGTCACTTACAATTTATTTTAAATAAAGTGTATGCTTTTATGTTGTTGATTTTTTCTCTCTATTTTCTGTTAGATGCTTCAGCCATGGATTTAGTAACTGCTAAGAAAAGAAATCCTGTCTTCCTTACAGGATGCATACACAGTTAGACATGCTAGATAACCTTTCATAACCTATATCATCAATATATAATGGAAATCTCATTATTCATTTTTAAAATTGGAGCATCAATGCAGCTTCCATTTAGAAAAAATAAAATATGTTCTAGTCTTTAAAAAAGTGTTACACAAACTAATAACTTAATGCTATTATTGGTGACTCATTTTTATTTAATCTTTCCAAATTATTTAATTCATTTTTTTAAAGAGAGAGAGATCTTCCATCCACTGGTTCACTTCCCAAATGGCTGCAACAGCTGGAGCTGGGCCGATCAGAAGCCAGGAGCCAGGTGTTCCTTTGTGTCCCCTACGTGGGTGCAGAGCCCCAAGCACTTGGGCCATCCTCTGTTCCCCTATTAGGTGCATCAGCAGGGAAGTGGAGCAGCTGGGTCTTGAGTCAGTACTCATATGGATGCTACACTACACTACAGCCCTGGCTTCTCATGCATTTCTATTTCTTTATATGAATATTTTAAAATATGGATTTATTTTATTTGACTGTCAGAGATACACAGAGCGATTTACCATCTACTGGTTTTCTACTCAAATGCCCACTACAGCCAGATCTGCATTAACCTGAAGCCAAGAGCCAAGAACTCAATCTAGGTATCCCACATGGGTAACAGGTACATAAATACGTAAGCAATAACATGCTACACAGGGTGTGCCTTGGCTGGAACCTAGAATAGGAAGCAGAGCTGGTACTGAAACCCAGGCATTCTGATATGGAATGTGGGTATCAATTAGTGTCTTAAACACTGTGCCAGACACCTGCCCCTGAATTATTTCTTGATCAACTTTCATAAGTTGACTAAGTAGTGAAGTGATGATAATAATTTTTATAAAGTATGATGATCTCTTAATAATCAAAGAATT
This sequence comes from Oryctolagus cuniculus, assembly GCF_051225735.1. Taxonomy (NCBI): domain Eukaryota; kingdom Metazoa; phylum Chordata; class Mammalia; order Lagomorpha; family Leporidae; genus Oryctolagus; species Oryctolagus cuniculus. The sequence goes on along the minus strand of NC_142874.1, from coordinate 7,386,226 downwards.
CTCTTGTAGGGAGAAATGGTCTTAGATATAGCTGAAAGAGTCCTGTTAGCTAACATATATCAGTTTTTAAATCCATACAAAGATTTTTCGTAATATACATTTCCATGAAATTTTGAAGAGTATTATTAGGGATACTGTATTATTATGTGTATTATTATGGGTACTACATTATTATGGGTATTGTACATTTACCATTATCAATCCATGAGAAAACACTAAGAAGTCAGTATTATTTCTTGCTTTATAGATGATGAATTTCAAGCTAAAAATTATTACTTGATGAAGACAATGTATTAATATATGTTAGAGTCAGAATTCCAATCCAGACTCATTTCACTCTCAATGAAACCTTCTCTTATGGGAATGACCTTCTTTTTTTTTTTTTTTTTTTGACAGGCAGAGTGGACAGTGAGAGAGAGACACAGAAAGGTCTACCTTTACCGTTGGTTCACCCTCCAATGGCTGCTGTGGCCGGCGTGCTGCAGCTGGCACACTGCGCTGATCCGAAGCCAGGAGCCAGGTACTTCTCCTGGTCTCCCATGGGATGCAGGGCCCAAGGACTTGGGCCATCCTCCACTGCCCTCCCTGGCCACAGCAGAGAGCTGGACTAGAAGAGGGGCAACCGGGACAGAATCCAGTGCCCTGACCGGGACTAGAGCCTTGTGTGCCAGCCCCACTAGGCGGAGGATTAGCCTATTGAGCAGCGGCGCCAGCCCAAATGACCTTCTAAGAGATAGCTTTTTTGTATTGTATGATAGTTCATGATCTCAACAATGGATTTCTGGCCGAAATCACTCTATCTTACCACATGTGTATACTCTCATAGTTGAAAAATTCTTAGGATCTACCTTTCAACAGTTTTTTCTTAGGTTTAACGAAACAGCATCTGGAAAGAATGATAATTCACGTCTAAGTGGGTTAACTTATAGAAACTATCAGAGCTCAACTATTATTATGGAACTAAATTCCCTACAGATAAATAATAAGTGTCAGAAATCGACATGAGAAAGTTACTAGAAAAATTTTGTTCTGAATATTTTAACCCATGATCATAAACCAGTAAAACTTTGTCAACCTCACTTCACCATTAGCTATGTATCAAGGAATGAAAAAGAAATGAGTAGAAATTCATCTTCTGGAATGATAAAGTTCAGCTATATTTACTGTTGTGTGGTGTTCACTGTGTGCTAACAGGGTATTAAAATAGATGTGGACTTCCATATTACCTCTTACTTCCTGTCATATGATTTAATTGGTAACTTGACCAGTGTCACTTTCTATATGGTTGAAGATTGAGTCAACTTCTCTCTTTCAGGCCATTCTTCATATTTAGTTTTTCTGAAGCAGAGACTAGATGGGCCTCCCTGACCTGAAGGGCGAGGTAGCATATTATTCAGCATTTTTATCTATAAGCAGAAGTCTTAATTCATGTTACGGTTTTGGAGGTTCACAGTCCAACATCAGGCAGCCATATTGTTTTGGCATCTGTTGACAGCTGTGTATGGTGGAACCCAGGTGAAGGCTCACATGACAAGCCAGGAAGCAGAGATGGATAGGGAACACACTAATCCTATGTCTATGTGGCCTCTAGTTTAAAACACCATGATGCATACAGGGGAAACCAACTCTATCACCCTAAACTAAACAAATCATTTGACATCACCTTCAGACATCACAATTGGATCAAGCCTCTAACCTATAAGTACCATGAATCCATGATTTTGGAACTTAAATCTCTTCCTGAGTTGAGAAATCAAATCTTCTTCAAACCATAGTAGGTAGTAATGTTTAAAAATGCTAGCAGGATTTGAGATATAAATCTAGCAAAACACATCTTTTCACTTCTTTCCTCTTGCGTGATTATCCATTTTTCTATAAAAGAATTTATGTAAGTACTTTTAATATAATTTAAAGAAAGGCTGAAGACTAAAATGCCAGGATTTAGCAGTTCTTGATACTAATGAAATGCAAATTTCTTCAATTCTTTATTTTTATTCCTGTCATCCTTCTTTCCTTCTTTTCTTTCTTCCTCCCATAGAACTTTTATCATCTTTAATTTAGGATGTTTGGATTTAAAGAAACAAATGAAACATCAGCAGGAAAAGACGGATAGAAAAGGGAAGAGAGACAGTGAAGGGCAAAGCATGATGGGAAGGACAATACTGAGAGAGAAAAGGAAAGAGAAGAGAAATTCTGTTGTTAGTCTAAGTAATCTATCATCATGTTCATAAAGTCAAAAGTTAGGGCACTGTGTATGGCTCAGAGAAATCAGTTTCTTACCAAAGTTTGACATTTTCATATATTTGTTATAAATGATGTGCAATTTTATTGGAAATATAATGGCTTTATGATCATAATGCGGCAAGATATATTAAATCAAATACTAAAATCCTAGCAATATTAGTTGTTATTTGGATCCATACATTATACATTCTATTAAAATGTAAGTTCTTTTCATGTGAGCTTTTTCATAGCCACGTTGCTTTTGTCATAGGTGATGGGAGCATTTAACTCAGTAATTATACGCCGAACACATGTGCAAAGTTCCTAATGAATTATAGTTTTTGGCAAAAAGTATTCTCAAAAGATGGAAAACATAGGAAAAGGCAGAAATAATCACACAAATGAGCGTTATCTCATGAAACATATACATCAGAAATTAGTGGAATCGCTTCTACATAAAGACGGTAGAGAGGAAGCAAGTGTACAACTCAGACTCGCACCCGTAATGAGATCACACAGGGTGAAATCCACTGTGGTTAAAATTCTCCCAGTGAGCTCTGTTGTAAAATAACAACTTTTTCTTTCTGTTATACATTTTCAAGAGTGTTACAGTTCAGTGGCTGAAGCTGATAAAGAAAAGGCTAGAAAAGTAAAGATGTAAATCTTAAACACGTGACTAGCAAAGGAAGAGACTTATTCTGGAAGAAGAGGGTTGATGCATTTCCTCACAATGAGGAAAACATTCTTCTCTGATTTTTTTTTTTTTAAAGAGAAGATACAGTTCAGACAGTTATTGAATATGGAGCAAATAATTGAGAGAAAATTTTGAAAGTGAGGAACTAGGGCAGAAAGTTATTTACAGCTTAAGTAGGAAATGCAGTGTTGACACTGAGAATGATTTTTAGAAGGTGAAAGATCAGAAAAGCAAAAGCGATGAGTCTAATAGGAAGATGACGTCAACTCCTAGAGCACCGCAGGCTCCAAAGTCACCTTGCTCCATCCCCACGTATTGATTAAAAAATTCCAGCTTCATTTTTATTGTTTAATGGGAAACCAACTGTTGCTAATGATTTCAGAGATCTGGACGTTACACATGCTTCATGTTTTGAATAACATGGTCAGAGTAATTTGGATTTCAAAAAGTGCCTTTTCTTCAAATTCTCCACACTAAAATCTCCTCCTAAGAAGAACTGCAGAGAGCAATAAAGACAGACTTAAGGTAAAAGCAACTAACTTACGCCTTCAAACCCTGTATTTTCATATTATCTACCTCCATGGACGTACCATGACGACTAAAATTGGATTATTCCAGGTAGAAGGCATGCTATCTTTTTATTGTTTGTTATAATAATTACTCAAATATTTGCATTTTTAAAAAGCATATATTTATTATATCTGCAGTTTCTGAAGGTTGGGAACCCAGCAATACTTAGCTGGCTACTGTTGGCTGATGATCTCTCATGAGGTCATAGTCAAAGTGCTGGTTGAAGCTGAAATCTGAAGGCTTTACTGGGGCTGAGAGATCCCTTAGCAAGATGGCTCATTCGCACAGCTATGACGGAAGGTGCCAACCCCCTGGTTAGTGTTGGCAGGAAACCTCAGAGCCCTGCCAATTGGGCTTCCCCAAAGGGCGGCTAGCTCAGAGCGTAGCACTGTGTTTCCCCCAGACTGAGGAATATATAAGAGAAAAGAAAAAGCCATGATGAGTTTGCAGAAGTTTGTGGACCTCGCTGTGATCATTCTGTGTATGTACACAGTGTTTAGTGACCACATCAGACGGATCAGCATTTTCACCTTCTTACATATTTATTACTGATTTATACTGGGACACTTTGAATTCTCCCTTCTAGTTCTCTACAAAATACACAATAAATTTCTTCAATCCGTAGTTGCCGCACTGTGCTGAAGCACACCAACACTCATTCCTCCCATGTAACTGTACCTTGATGACTGCCATCCAACCTGCCTCTACCCCGCCTCTCTCTGTCACTGTTCCCAACTCCCAGTGACCTGCATGAGAAACCCTACTTCCATTAATTCAACGCTTATTTTCTACATTTGAGTGAGAATGTGAAGTATTTGGTTTGCTATGTCTGGTTTACTTCACTAAATATAATGTCTTGTAGTTCCATTTCTGTTGCCTGCAAATAACAAAATTTTATTTTTTGATGGCAGAAAAATGTGTATATATGCCACATTTTCCTTATTCATTTATTCATAAAAGAAACCTTGATTGATTTTATGTCATACTGATTGTGAGTAGGGGAGTGAAGGGATCTGTTTGGCATCTTGAGTTTGTTTCCACTGGATGTATACCCAGCACTAGGAGGCCATACAGTGGAACTATTTTTAATTTTGTGAGGAACCCTCATTTTTATTTCTGTAGTGACTGCCCAATTTTTTTTCTTTATCTATAACTTTGCCACCATTTATTAACCTTTGTTTGTTTTTATAATAGACATTCTAACGGGCATTGTAGTTTCGAATTGCATTGCCATGACGATTAGTGACACTGAACACTTTTTCATATACATTTTGGCCATTTGTACATGTCCTTTTTTTTTTAAGATTTTACTTGTTTATTTGACAGGTAGAGTTAAAAAAGTGAGACAGAGAGAGAGACAGAGAGAGGTCTTCCTTCTGTTAGTTCACCCCCCAGTGGCCACTACGGCCGGTGCTGCACCAATCCGAAGCCAGGAGCCAGGTGCTTCTCCTGGTCTCCCATAGGTTGCAGGGCCCAAGTACTTGGGCCATCCTCCACTGCACTCCCGGGCCACAGCAGAGAGCTGGCCTGGAAGAAGAGCAGCCAGGACTAGAACCTGACGCCCATATGGGATGCTCCCGCCACAGGCGGAGGATTAACCAAGTGAGCCATGGTGCCAGCCCCTGTACATGTCCTTTTAAAAAATATCTATTCAGAGGCCAGTGCTGTGGAATAGCAAGTAAAGCTGCCGCCTGCAGTGCCGGCATCCCATATGGGCTCTGGTTCAAGTCCTGGCTGTTCCTCTTCCGATCCATCTCTCTGTTTTGGCCTGGGAAAGAAGTACAAGATGGTCCAAGTTCTTGGGGCCTTGCACCTGCATGGGACACCCAGAAGAAGCTCTGGCTTCGGATCAGTGCAGCTCCGGCCATTGAGGCCTTTGGGGAGTGAACCAGCGGATGGAAGACCTTTCTTTCTCCCTCTCTCTCTCTCTCTCTGTCTCTCTCTGCCTCTGCCTCTCTGTAACTCTTTCAAATAAATAAATAAATCTTACAAAACATATATTCAGATGAATTACTCATTTTTTATTCTTTTCTTTTCCTGTTTATTTTTTTTAAAGATTATTTTCTATTTGGCAGAGTTGCAGAGAGAAAAAGACACAAAGAGAAAGATCTTCCATCTGCTGGTTCACTCCCCAAATGGTTACAACAACCATGGTTGGGTCAGGCTGAAGCCAGGAGCCTAGATCTCCATCCGAGTTTCCCCCATAGGTGGGAGGGACCCAGGGACCCAAGTACTTGGACCAGGGCTGATATGGGATGCAATTTTTGCAGGTCGTGGCTTAACCAGCTGTGCCACAACACTGGCCCCTTCCTTTGCTATTTTATATTTCTTTACTCTTTGCTCCTGCGTCTTTTGCATTCCTTTTATATCTTGCATATTAACCCCTGTCAGATTTTCTCCCACAGTGCAGGTTGTCTTTTGTTCGCTTGGTTGTTTGCTTTGTTGTATAGCAGCTTTGAAGTTCAGTAAAATCCTATTTGTCTGCTTTCGCTTTTGTTGCTTCCTGCGTCCCTTCCTTGGTATTAGTGCAGGTGAGAAATCAGTTGGCCCTACCAGTTTCGGTTTTTGATTTTTTTTTTTTTTTGCTTTAATTTGAAAGGCAGAGAGCAACAGAGGGACAGACAGTTGGTTCACTCCCCTAATGATCTCCTCAGCCAGTTCTGAGCCAACTGAAGTTAGGGTTCCAGAACACCATCAGAGTCTACCAGGGTGACAGGGACCCAAGCGCTTGGGCCATCGTTTGATGCCTCCCAGAGTGTGCAATAGCAGGAAACTTGATCATAAGTACAAGAGCCCAGACTCAAACCAGGCATTCCAGTATGGGAAGAGGCATCTCAGTGAGCAACTTAACTGCTGTGCCCAGCACCTACCACTGCACTAATTTAAATGGGGAGTTTTATGGTATGAGATTTTCCCTTGGAGGTGTGTCCCAGGATGTCAGTTGGCCAGGCTATGTTGGCATTGGTTTCAGAGCGACATGGTTGTGCCACGTCCCTGTAGATTCTTCAGCTGCCGTCAACTCCAGTGAAGCACGTAGCTGTCTCAGTGCCACAGGTGTTGGGGTGTGTGGCATTGCACCACCGGTTGAGATGCAGTTCTCTTGGGTGGGGCGGGTTTGTTGGCAGCTCTGAGAGTGGTTCACCTGGCTGCAGGGGTGAGGTGATCATCCATTTCTGCAGGTTACATAAAGGTGGGCACACTGTGGCAAGTCTGTGCAGATGAGACATGGCTGGTGTGACAGTGCAGGTGGCGCGCTCCAGGTTCCGAAGGCCACAGTCTACTGAACCCTAAAGGGCATGGCATGCTGGTCACATTCCAAGGATAACCTGGGGACCAGGATACCCCTGTGGACCAGGGCATGGCACTAATCAGTGTCAAATGGCTCGGTGGGTGCACTGAGAAGGCCCCAGGGGCTGACCTGTCCAGGGCAGGCTGTCCATGGCTTTTAGCCTCATGGGTTAGTGGACCAGTTTTATTATTTCCAAGGACCGCTGGAGCATGACTGGGGCTTGGCAGAAGATTCCAGTAGTCTCTGAGGGCCAAGCTGCTCAGGGCAAGCCCCCTGGCTGCTTCCAGCTGCTGAAGCTGAGTGGGCAGGATCTCCCAGGTGTTTATCAGGGGCCTTCGTGAGCCAGGCTGCTTAAGGTAGCTGTTTCCCTGGGGTCAGGGGCCAGAGAGCAGGGAGGTTTGCCTGCTTCCTGGGGACTTCAAGACAATGAGTCACTCACGGCAGACTGCCAAGCTGCTTCCCGGGACTGCAAGGGGTTGCATGTGGCCGGGCAGCGGGGCAGCTTGGCAGGGCTGCGGAGGGTAGGCAGGGGCCTCCCACTGGCTTACGGTGGGGTGGCAGCCCGGCTGCTTCAAGGTGGGCAAGGGCTCAAGAGGACACTGTGGGGCAGGAGCCTGGGTGGGAGAGGACACATAATTGCAGGACTCTTTCCAGGGTGGAATGAGTCCATCCAGGGGAATGGATCCCTCACCAGCTCCCCAACTGGAATCAGGGCAGGTAAGGGCTGTAGGGGTCTCCGGATATAAATGCCTTTGGTGTGAAAGGGGACTGATGGAGCCTCCTGTTTATCCCTCCCCCACCTTGTGAGGTCCCTGTTGGTTCAGAGTTCACTGTGGCTGGGGAGATGGGATGGCAGATGCTTTCATGCCTAGCTCCCTTCTTTACAATGCCATGGTGCATCTCCCTGCTCTGGGACGTCTTTCCCACAGCCACGCTGCACCCTAGCTCTCTGCTGTAAACACTGCAGAGGAATGGCAATTGCTTCATGTTTGCTTTGATGCCTTCTTGTTCTGTGGAGAGAAATGCACCAGGCACCTCAAATAAGCCATCTTGCTGTCGTTGCCATCAGGATTCTCCTATCCACTTATACCACTTTTATTTTTGTCTTTTCCTATCCATTCTGTGTTCCCTGTTGGAAGAAACTAACGACAGTCAGCAAAGGAGAGATTAAGGGTAAGCATGTGGCATAGCAGTTAAGATGCTGGCTGGGTTGTCTGTATTACAAGTTTGAACGTCTGGGCTCAAGAATGATTCTGCCCTCTACCCCAGCTTCCTGATAATGCATATTCTGAGGTCAAGTACTTCAGTACCTGCCACCCATCTGAGAGACCTGGATTTAGAACCCAGCTCCTGTCTTTGGCTGTGGTCATTTGGAAAGTGAGCCAGCATTGATTTGGCAGATCTCTGTTCTCTCTCTGTCTCTGTCACTCTCTGTCTCTCCTCTCTCTCTCTCTCCTCTACCTATCTCTTTTTGTATTTGCATTTTAAATAAATGACTTTTTTAAAACAGAAGTTTCAATTTAAAGTACAGCCTCACAGTCAACCCTTGACTTGTCAGCATACATATGTAAGTGCTGTATAGATGTGAACTTATATGCAAAAAAAAATAATGCATACAGATTTCCTCTTCAATAATAAAGTTCCAGACTGTGACGATAACTCAAGTTGAGTTTGTGGCTACTGCACCTGGATTTTTTTTTTCTGTTGTTGAGATCAAGAAATGTCTGAGTAGGCTGCCTGTCTACTTTATTTTAGGGGCATTGCAATTAACTACCAGTGACAGTCCTGTAGATCAAAGCATTTGATACTGTGTGCCTGCTGCATGCTATGAGCAGGTTATATCTGATCTATAGTGATTAAACCCTAATATTTGAGCTTCTAGGATTATATCAGCGCCCTCCCCCGACCCTAAATTAGGGAAGCCGTATTAACGGCAGCTTTTTCCCATGGTCATATCCAGCCAGTGATACATTGACACAGAGTTTCACTAATGTATTTATCAATGTCTTAGTGAATGGAGTGTCTTCTAGGCCCTATTAGGGGGGTAATGGAGGATGCTGTACAGGTCACACATGATAAATAGACTCCAACATTTCTTTCTTCCCAAGCCTCTGAGTTCCTTACAGAATTTCAATTACTGAAAAACCCAAGTTTAAATCAATTAAACGAGTAACCTGTTAGAGGCAATTGCGGGGGGGGGGGGGGGGCTAATTCATGAAATTCAGAATTCATGATCAGAGCAGCTACATCAGCATGTTGTTTCTGGAGACGGAAGCCACTAACGACTGCCAACAGGAGAAGGAGCCCTTGTGAAGGGGAACACACGAGGCAGAAGCAAGCGCCTTGCCCACCCTCACGCCCTGCAGTCTCTCGCACAGGTTTTGATTCAGAACTCAGAAGTCAGCCAGCCCAGGAGAAACGCAGCTGCGGGCTCAGTCCTGCTTCAGAGAAGAGAGTTCACGGGGAAGAAACAGAGACAGGAGGCAACACTTGAGTCAGCGGGGCAGCTCCTTGAATAACTAAGAAAGCCTCTTTACACGTTACTAAGCAACAGTCGACATTCTCATCACAGGTTAAATACATTTAGTTTTGTCTTAACTATGTCTTAGGAGTAGTCAACACCGTGCAAGACGAAGTAAGACGGGAATTCAACTTTAACTGTTGTAACAAGATCACAATGATTGACACAATTAAGTCTGAACAACCTATTACATCTCTCACTTTGGAATGTTATCAAATGTAGACATTTTAGCATAAAGGTTCTCTCTCAGGAAAATGTTCTAAATTACTAAAAATCTGGCTCAATACATAAAACTATCTTTTTGGTATGAGTTTAGACTATCTCATTATGAGCCAATAAATATGAATATAAATAGGAAATGAAAAACCAAGAATAATATAAACCTAAAGTGGTTTAATTAATTAAGGATTCCTATTTATGCTTGTATCATAATTTGAAATAATTTATTTGGTTCTTAAGAGAATTTTATGTTCTGGGGCACCGTACTATTGTAAGATTTGGGATGCATGAGAAGTATGAATTGGGATTTAGATGTTGTAATGTTTTTCCTATAGAAAACGATACTTCTCTTCCAATTTCCATGTGAGTCACAGCTCTCCATGTACTGCTTTCAGGTTTGGGCATGTTGTCCACTTTAGATAAGGATATATAAGAGTGGAGAGGCAGGATCACCCAGAATCTCTGACAAATATCTGAATATGTCCACTAGCTGGCTTCCTTTACCCTGCCAAGCCACAGATAGGTTGCTGTTGTTTGACCAAGACTTCAACAATAGGAAATGCATTTAGAAAGATTTGAAGCTGACTTTTAGCCTAAATTCACTCTCAGCTAATCAGCAGTTAGTATGGAATGTGGTTACCAAATAGATTTTTGTTGTAAGACACTGAAAACTGAAAGGTTTTTTTTTTTAATCTATTTTTTTACTACAGCCTAATTTAGCAAAATTACATCATGATTTAGCAAAAAAATGCTTTCAAAAACTTTAATTACTATCATTTTATTTGGAAGTCAGAGAGGCAGAAAGACAAGAGCAAAGAGATGTTCTAACTACAGGTTCACTCGCCAAAGGCTCACAACAGCGTGGCTGGGCCAAGTCTAAGCCAAGAACCAAGAACCCTATCCAGGTCACCCAAATGGGTAACAGGGATCCAAGCACTGGAGCCATCAGCTGCTGGCCCCCATGGTGTGTATTAGCAGGAAGCTGGATCAGAAGTGGGGTACTGAGGCAGACACTCCAACATGGATGCTGGTGTCCCAAAAGGCCACTTAACCATTGGCCAAACATCGCCCTGAAACTCTTGTTTTAAAATAGTAGGACAAAGAGTATTATTAACTCAGGAAAATTTTGAGGCAGCATCCAAAAAATATGGAAGTTCATTAGTTTTCCCAAAACCAGCTGGCTATATACAGCCCTTTAAAAAAATGCAGATTTCCAGGAATGTTTCACTGTTTATATAACAGGCATTTAAAGAAAAAAAAATCACATAAATCCTTCAACTGCAGCAGGTCATTCATTCCCTCCCAACACACACACACAAAAAAAAACTTTCAAAAAAAAAAAAAAAAACTTTCCCAATATCTAGAATTCGCTCTTCAACCAAGAACTGTTTAATTTTATACGTAGAAAAAGTGATCCCTGTTAGGAATTTGGAAAACATTATGTTGAGTGAAATAAGCCAATCCCAAAGGGACAAATACCACTTGTTCTCCTTGATAGGTGACAACTAACTGAGCACCAAAAAGGAAACCTGTTAAAGTGAAATGAACACTATGAGAAACGGTGACTTGATCAGCCCTCACCCTGACTGTTGATGAGCAGCATAATATGTTATCCCTCTTAGTATTTTTTTTGTTTGTTCTACTTAATACTTTTGGTTGAATACTGTAATCAATACACAATTATTCTTAAGTGCTGAAACTTAACTGAAAAGTTAAATATAAGAGTGGGAATAAGAGAGGGAAGAGATGTGCAATTCGGGACATGCTCAAGCTGACTTACCTCAAACAGTAGAGTTAGAAACATACCATGGGATTCGAATTCAATCCCATCGAGGTGGCATGTACCAATGCCATCTCACTAGTCCCAGTGATCAATTTCTGTTCACAATTGATCGTAATGATAGGACTAAGAACCAAAGGGATCACATAAACAAGAATAGTGTCTGCAAATACTAGCTGATAGAATCAAAAAGGGAGAGAACGATCCAACATGGGAAGTGAGATACACAGCACACCCATAGAATGGCAGATGTCCTAACAGCACTCTGGCCTCAGAATCAGCCCTTAAGGCATGAGGATCCGGCTGAAATGCCCATGAGAGTATTTCAGGCATGGAAAGCCAAGACACTCTGGGGGAAAAAAAAAACCTAAATGATAGATCTCCACGAGTGAGATCCCAGTGAAAAGAATGGGTCATCAAAGAAGGAGGTACCTTTCTCTGAAGGGAGGAGAGAACTTCCACTTTGACCATGGCCTTGTCTAAAAATGATCAGAGTCAGTGAACGCAGGGGGCTTCCATAGCCTTGGCAACTCATGACAAGAGCCTAGGGTGATTACTGATGCCATAAACAAGAGTGTCAATTTGTTAAGTCAACAACAGGAGTCACTGTGCACTTACTCCTCATGTGGGATCTCTGTCCTTAGTGTGCTGTACATTGAGATTTAATGCTATAACTAGTACTCAAACAGTATTTTTCACTTTATGTTTCTGTGTGGGAGCAAACTGTTGAAATCTTTACTTAATGTATAACTTCTGTATATAAAGAGAATCAAAAATGAATCTTGATATGAATGGAAGGGGAGAGGGAGTGGATAAGGGGAGGGTTGCGGGTTGGAGGGACGTTATGGGGGGGAAGCCATTGTAATCCATAAGCTGTACTTTGGAAATTTATATTCATTAAATAAAAGTTTAAAAAAATTTTATACGTAGAAAAAAACCAAGAGGTAATTCTCTAACATAACTATGGAGAAACAATGATGAACCAACAGCAAACTATTTAAAATGGCAGCTTTTAAGTGACATAACAGACCACTGCATTCTGTAGTCGAGAGAAGTTAAGTAATGAAGAGGTTGGTGTCCCCCATGATAAATTATGTTTTTCACATCTTTGTCCAGCAAAAATCCCAAAACAGGACTAACACCATTTATAATTAGACAGCAGACAATTGTGATGAAATCAGGCCTCTGTCTGTGTGAGTAGCTGGTAGATACTTCTGTGAAGGTTATTTTGAACAGACAGGGAAAAAACCATGGGTATTTCTTCAGGAAAAACAATGGCCCTATATATAACTTCCTATTATATACATACATATGTATATATGTTTGTATTTACATAACTTCTCTATTTTACCACAATAGACAAGTTTTACCATAAAATACTCAAAAGATAAATTTTATCATTTTAACCACTTTATGTGTCAATAGGTATATTATGCAACTATCACCACTATTTCTCTCCAAAACATTTATATACATTTATATAACTTTTCTACTGTGGTAAAAAATCTCATAACAGGAATTTCAGCATTTTAACCACTTCAAGCAGCTTTAAGGACAATAACATCACTGTGCAACTACCCCACCACTGACACCACTGTATCTGTGAAACATTGTCATCCTGAACTGAAACTCTGAATCCATTACCCAGTGTTTCTCCATCCCCTCTCCTAGCCCTTAGTAACCATCATTCTGTTTTCTATCTCTATAAATTTTACTATTCCCTGTATTTTATGTAAGCAGAAACATACAATATTTGCTATTTTGCTTCTGGCTTAATCTATTTAGCATAAAGTTTCTGAAGATCACCCATGCCACAGGATGTATCAAAATTTCATTCCTATCTGAAGCCAAATAGTATCCCACTGTATGTGTATAACTCATTTTTTATCCATTCATCCTTCAAAAGATGGTTGAGTTGTTTCCATAATTTGACTACTGTGAATACAGCTATTATAAATATTGGTGTACAGATATTTATTTGAGTCCATGCTTTTAGTTCCCTAGACAACTGTAGAACCATTGACAAACAGACACAGATTTCAGAGAAGTCTGTCTGGCAATGTTCTAAATAAGTGAAAAGAAAAGTTTGTTTCAGGTTGCTACAGTCTCACAATTCCACACTAAACACAAAACAACTGGGTCAGACCCATTCTTACACTAGTATGCCAACACACCCTGGGCAGCCACCTTCTCATGTTCTCAGATGCCCAGCTGTGTTTGGTAGTGTCCTTCTCTGTGGCTGTATACCTAGTCAGGCTACCCTGAAACAGCTCAGAGCCTGAAACTCCATCATTGCTGAAGAATTGCATCTTCATTCTGAGTTCTGAGAGACCATGCTATACCATGAAGCACTGTTATGAAAAGGCAATACAGGGAAACCCTTAACTGGAGTTTGTCTCTCATCTGTCTTGCGTCTATCATATTATAGCATAGAATCAAATATTGCTTCATCCACAGGAAACCAACAAAGAGACTTTTTTATTTAAAATACAGGGTCAGTAGAGCCTTGGCCCCATCCTCTGCCCACCCTTCCTGATCTCTGTATCCTTTTGAAGGAAATGAGTTGGTCTAGACTCTCTCAGGATATGTTTTACTCCCAAACAGCCTCTTGATACTGAAAAATTGTTATGTCCTGCCTTCCTGTGGTTTTGGCTAAGGATTTTAGTTTAGCTTTCAGTCGTGTAATTTTACATGTTTACTTGGAGACTGCCTGTTCCTTTCTCTCTCTCTCTCTCCCCCTCCTTTTCTCTCTCTCTCTCTCTCTCCCCCTCCCTCCCTCCCCCCCTTCCTCTCTCTCCATTTCCTTCTTCTTCCTGCCTTTTTTACAGCCCCTGCCATACACATTCACACAGGTCTGTTTGCTGTATGCGCATTTCGGGAGAGAGTAGAGTAGGTTGAGCACCATGCCTTCACTGAGAAGAAATAGGAAGGACCATTAATCGTGACCTTTGCAGCCAGTGAGAGTGCATCATGAGCTTTGTTACTGCCGAATTCACTTATTTTTAGAAAAAGAAGAGGGAGGAGGAGGAGGAGGAAGAAGAGGAGAAGGAGACTCCAAAGTCATCTGTGGCATTTTCTTTGTAAAACAAAGCCAGCTCCCTGTTCATGACAAGGCTTCTTGTAATGTGCAATGTGCCTTAGATCTGCATGTCTCTAGCTAAACGTGTTTCCAAATTAAAACCAGCCAGTTTTGGGATGTTAATGAAATAAAATACAAGGCCCGGCCTTGTGGTACAGCCTTCAAGCTTCCACTTTGGATGCATTCCCGTCTTCAAGTCCCACATCTACTCCCTATCCGACCTCCTGTCAATGCACTTGGGAAGCAGAGGATTATGGGTCAAGTACAGGGGTTCTTGTCACTCTGTTGGGAGACCAGGACAGAGTTCCTGGCTTCTGGCTTTGGACTGACCTGGCCCTAACTGCTGGAGCCATTTGGGGAAGTGAATCAGCAAATGGAAGGTCTGTGTGTACGTGTGTGTGTATTTCTCTCTCTCTCTCTCTCTCTCTCTCTCTCAACTATCCTATAGTAATGACTCTTTTTGAAAGAATTCTTAAATTATTGGAAGGACAGTGATTTAGGCAGGCAGATAGGATACGATCAATTAGGTTTGTGAGCTGGAAGACCACACCCCCTGTGTGATCTCATGCCCCTACCCGACCCCACTTGGATGCCCAACTGCCAATCAGACTACGTAACCACTCCCCCTCCGGGAGTAAGTAAAAGGCCTGGAACCCAGTGGGCACTCCCCTGTTGCTCAGGCCTTTGGCTGCTCTCTGACTTCACGTTGCTGCTGCACTAAGCTGTCTGCGGCTGCTCATAACCATATGCTTACTGCACGTGGCTCGCTCCTGACCTGCTCTCTGCTTGATATTGACCCAACTTAGCTTCTACACCTCTCTTTCTTCCCTAAAGATAGCCCTCGTTTCCTTGCACATTTCTCTCACTGAATAAAAAGCTTAAAAACTTACCATGTTGCCTGATCTATTGAACCAATATTCCGAATTCTTCTCGAAATACGTGGCAAGAACCCACAGAGTTATTAATATTGAAAATTATTAATAAGTTGTCTGATATCAACAGTAAGTTTTATAATTTTATGGAAAATGATGACTGCTTTTATTTTGGAGTTGTGGAATTAATGAGTATGGAAGAAAATGTGAGATTCAATTATATTCTGTAGCAGGTAAATCAAAATCTTTATCAGAGGACACAGAACAAAGAAGACTAAAGAAAAGAGGGAGTGATAGAGGAAGGAAGGGGAAAAAAGAAAGAAAAAGGAAGGGAAAGTAAAGAAGTGGTAGGGAAACGGGGGACCAGGGAAGCATGGAGGAAGAGTTCAGCTACACCTGCTGGGCTCCTGACATGCCCTGAGGATTAAGCAGTAGGGAGAGACCATGGTGATGAGGTCAGGAAATCATCTAGAAATGAGGGTGAGAATTTCCCACTCTGCTGAAGCACAATGAGATGACAGGAAAGGATTTTAACAAGATATTTAGCAAGATAGGATTTTTATTTAAAAATATATTATAAATCCCTGGAAATCAAAATGGCATGATATTAACACAAAAACAGATATGTAGATAAATGGAGTAAAATGGAGAGCCCAGAAATACATCCCTGCACTGGTGATGAATTTGGTTCTGACAGACAACATGAACATATATCAGCAGAGGACAGTCCATTAAAAAAAATGGAGTTGGGAAAACTGGATATACACCTGTAGAAGAACTAGCTTGGACTTTTATCAAATGCCTTGTATAAGAGTCAACTCACAATGGATTAAAGACTTAAGTGTAAGACCTTAAAGTGTAGAATTACTAGAAGAAAAACTCCATGACACTGGTATAGACAGTGACTTTTTGGATATGATCTTAAAAGCAGACAACAAAAATGAAAGGAGATAAATGGGATTATGTAAAACCAAAAAAATTCTGCACAGGAAAGAAAATAATCAACAGAGTGAAGAGAAAACCTACAGATTAGGAGAAAATATTTTCACATTTTACCACATCAAAAGAGGCTAATATACAAAATAAGAACTTAATTCAACAAAAAATACTTTATTAAAAATGGACAAAATACCTGAGTTTCTCAAAAGGAGATAGAAATGAAAGGTAGATAAAAATGGGCCAGCACTGTGGCATAGCGGGTAAAGCTGCCGCCTGCACTGACAGCATTCAATATGAGTGCTGGTTTAAGTCCCAGCTATTCCACTTCCAATCCAGCTCTCTGCTGTGGCCTGTGAAAGCAATGGAAGATGGTCCAAGTCCTAGGGCCCCTGCAACCATGTGGGAGACCAGGAAAACTTCCTGTCTCCTGGCTTCAGATTGGCACAGCTCCAGCCATTGCAGTCAATTAGAGAGTGAACCAGCAGATGGAAGACCTCTCTCTCTCTCTCTCTCTCTCTGTGTGTGTGTGTGTGTATAACTCTGACTTTCAGATAAATAAATAAATCTTTAAAAAAAAGAAAAGTAGATATATGGAAAAAAACTACTCCACATTGCTAAACAGCAGAAAAATGTGAATTTAAATCACAATGAGGTGTAAGGTCATATCTGTAAGAATGACTATAATCAAAAAAAGGAAAGAAAAGAATTGGTGATAGGGTGGAGAAAAAGGAACCCTTACACACTGTTGGTGGGAATGTCAATTAGCTCAGTCAGGAAGTTTTTCAAAAAATAAAAATAAAGCTACCATATGGTCCAGCAAATTTAACTTTTGGAGGTATATCCAGAGGAATTTAAAAATTCATGGGGCCAGTGGATTGAGTTGCCACTGGCAAGGTGGCAGCTGATATTGGAGTGCCAGTTTGAGTCTTGGCTGCTCTGTTTTCTTTTTTTAATTTTTTTTATTTGACAGATAGAATTAGACAATGAGAGGGAGAGACAGAGAAAGGTCTTCCTTCCGTTGGTTCACTCCCCAAATGGCCGCTTCGGCCGGAGCTAGGCCGATCCGAAGCCAAGAGCCAGGTGCTTCTCCTGGTCTCCCATGGGGTGCAGGGCCCAAGCACTTGGGCCATCCTCCACTGCACTCCCGGGCCACAGCAGAGAGCTGGCCTGGAAGAGGGGCAACCGGGACTAGCACCCAGTGCCCATATGGAATGCCGATGCTGCAGGTGGAGGATTAACCAAGTGAACCAAGGCACCTGCCCCTGTTCTGTTTTCATATCTACTTCCCTGCTAATGTTCTTAGGAAGGTAACAGATGATAGCCTAAGTGCTAGGGCCCTTGCCATACACAGACTAGGACGGACTTTCTGGCTCATGGTTTCAGCCTGAACCAGCTCTGGTCATTGCGGCCATTTGGAGAGTCAATGAGACTGGAAGATTCTTCTCTCTCTCTGTGTTTCTCCTTCTGTGTCACCTGAAAGTATATGCAATTAAATCATATTATATGAAATATAATTTAAAATATAATAACAGCATATAGGATAAAATACATAAATTTAATATTAGATCTGTATTGTATTAAACATAGCTATTATTTTCACAGGTGCATGTTTAAATATATCACTCCTGTATCTAATAATGATATTGTTTATTAAAAATGTAATTACTTAAAATGTTTTCCACTTGAAAAACATAAATTATTAACTATTGCTGTGCAATAGTACCCCGTATACCTTAAGTTATATAACAGATTAAAATAACTGTGCTTTGAATGCCTTAAGTTTACAAATTCCAAATCAGTAAGCTCACTCTCATGAAGTTTCCCTTTACATTTAGCACAATCAGAAGGGCTGGAGAAGGCTGTCAGGGGCACACAGGAAGGATGTCTGTCTAAGGACTTTGTTGCATTTCAATGTCTTATAATTAGACATGTGCCATGTCCCTTCTAAGACCTGTCAAAACATGCTGCACCTCTTTTTCTTGATGTCTTTTCTTCCCTTTTCAGATTGACAGAATTGACTGAAAGGAAAATTGAATAAAGGGACATGTTTTTTACTTCAGCTAGTACAAAAATAGAAAAGTAGCAGAGAAGGCAAGAGGTGAGTGGTGGGTAAATAGTTGCATAATGCATCACATTTACCTGGTAATGGAGCTGCATTTGCATGATGGATTTGCCTGGGACTAGGAAGGACAGCTTCCTAATTTCAGCTACCAGTATCTTTCAGGTTACGTAGCTCAGTCTGGCAATTTCTAACTACAGGCACATTAGCTTAAGTAGGTATTGTTATGGAACAATATTTGTCGAGTCAGTATGGATTTACTATGTGTAAATAGTAAAAATAAATGTGTGAGAATCTAGTGAGGCTTTTGGGTTTTACTCTCTTCCGAATCATTTTAAATCCTTATATCAAGAAATGCTTTATAGTTAGGTAATCAGTACAAACAGTGTGTGTGTGTGTGTGTGTGTGTGTGTGTGTTACTTCAAGAGAATAACCACGATTATGAGTTTACTTTCTATGGATTTTCTCTTATGATAAATGTCACCAAATTCATCGCACACTGTAACACAGATACTGAGAAAACTGAGTGAACAAGCACTAAAACTCAAAGCTCTATATGTTCTCAAATAGTGGCAATGATACACACACACACACACACACACACACACCTGTATGAACACAGCTTGACCACACAAGTCGCTAATATGTATTCCTGCTTTCCTAGTTCTTCTAAGAAAAATTTCCTTCTTCCCTTTGAGTTCTACTGTTTGCCAGGAGGAAAGATGTTTGATTTACTCCATATTGTCTATATATATTCTTATACTCCTGTGTCATTGCATAATTTCTATGGTTGAGGTACATGGTGTGAGATGCTATATTTGTAATAATTAATTCAAAAATCAATATATTATTCTTTGTAAGTACTATAAAGGAGACCCGAGGCCTGCACATAAGAGATGAAAAATTTCAAGAGTGAAACACATTGCAACACTTGTAGTGCTCGAAGAAGGATTATATGAAGTTTATATAATATATGTTATCAAGTTGACATTAAATGAAAACTTTTGAATTATAATTTGCCTAATAATCTTTTAAATATGTATTAGAAACTTATTTGTTTACACATTCATGTTAGAAATATATATTAGACATTGCAACAGCTTTTTAAAACAATGCTATATTGTATAATACACAGAAGAGACAATATTTAGCTATTTAGTTGGAGTAAATATGTAATAAAATATATACTTTCAATTACTGTTTCCTAAAATTATATAGAAAACAAGCCACTTCTCAATATTCATTTTTAATTAGAATGAACAGGAAGTGATTTCTTTTATAGGGTTCTGTTTTTATCAATGTGTTCTACCATTTGGGTTAAATGCATGTATTAACATACCATAGTCTGTCATTTCTATGGATGCCCAGTCATATTTTCAAGTTATCTGAAAGTTTGCTAACAGTAATCTTAAGGCATCTTTACAATCTTAAGGACAGTTCTAATAATCTCTTATTTTGATTGTGGCGCACGTGTTAGTCTGGGATAGGCAAAGGTGTGGAATAAAAATGGACTCTGGAATGAATGGGAAGGATTTAGTGGCACTCACATTTAGAGGAATAGATGATCATCTACAAGAATACCACATATCAGGGGCCAGCGCAGTGGCACAAGGGGTTAACACCCTGGCCTGAAGTGCCAGCATCCCATATGGGCACTGGTTCTAGTCCCGGCTGCTCCTCTTCCAATCCAGCTCTCTGCTCTGGCTTGGGAGAGCAATAGAGGATGGCTCAAGTCCTTGGGCCCCTGCACCCACATGGGAGACCCAGAAAAAGCTATGGCTCTTGGCTTCAGATTGGCTCAGCTCCGGCCATTGCAGTCATCTGGGGAGTGAACCAGCAGATAGAGGACCTCTTTGTCTCTACCTCTCTCTGTAATTCTGTCTTTCAAATAAATAAAATAAATCTTTTTTTTTTTTAAAAAAAAAAAAAGAATATGACATATTGATTCTCTCTTTGGAATCAACATGATTCTCAAAGTTTGGAACAAACTTTCACCACCCAATGGCTGCTGCGGCCGGTATACCGCACTGATCTGAAGGCAGGAGCCAGGTGCTTCTTCCCAGTCTCCCATGGGGTGCAGGCCCCAAGCACTTGGGCCATCCTCCACTGCACTCCTGGCCACAGCAGAGAGCTGGCCTGGAAGAGGGGCAACCGGGACAGAATCCGGCGCCCCAACCGGGACTAGAACCCGGTGTGCCAGCGCCACAGGTGAAGGATTAGCCTATTGAGCCACGGAGCTGGCCTGGAATAAACTTCGGAAGTTTGTTGAGGATGACTGAATATATGTATTCTGAGTCTTGTATATAAGTATATATGTATACATATACACACATGCATGCATGTATGTGTGAATTTCTGTGCATTTTTGGTATATACATACATGAATTATATAATTTCTATTTTTGAGTGTAAGTATGTATATATACAGATGTATAATATCTAGAATATTAATTTTGATATGCTACTATATAAAAGTGTGAAGCTGAATTTTGAAAAGATGTACCTCTAACACATTTAATATTGTTTATAAATAAGAGACAAGTTCAAAAATACAAAAATAAACAAACTCAACAGTGAAAAAGAGAAGAAAGGAAGCCAGGGGCTGAGCTGGCTAGAGAAGTCTTCTTTATTGAGGTAGTCAGAGAGCACCCTACAGCTTTAAGGGAAAAGTCTAAACTGAAGGTGAGTGTTAAGGTAAGTCTAGTCCGGGAGAAAACATGTTCAGAAGCCAAGGCAAAAGTGAAGACACGTGAAGTGCATATCAAAGCACAAATCATAGAAAATAAAGTCCGGCGCCGCAGCTCACTAGGCTAATCCTCCGCCTTGCTGCGCCGGCACACCGGGTTCTAGTCCCGGTTGGGGCGCCGGATTCTGTCCCGGTTGCCCCTCTTCCAGGCCAGCTCTCTGCTGTGGCCAGGGAGTGCAGTGGAGGATGGCCCAAGTGCTTGGGCCCTGCACCCCATGGGAGACCAGGAGAAGCACCTGGCTCCTGCCATCAGATCAGCGCGGTGCCCCAGCTGCAGCGCGCCAGCCGCGGCGGCCATTGGAGGGTGAACCAACGGCAAAGGAAGACCTTTCTCTCTGTCTTTCTCTCTCACTGCCCACTCTGCCTGTCAAAAAAAAAAAAAAAGTGAAGCAAGTGATTAAAACTTTAAGACAACTGCAATGAGAATGCAGCCCAAGCTAAGTACCTCCCTCCCAAAGATTGATTAACTGATTTTAGAGAGAGAAAGAGAGAGGGAGAGTCTTCTATCTTCTGGTTCACTGCCCAAATGG
This sequence comes from Oryctolagus cuniculus, assembly GCF_051225735.1. Classification (NCBI taxonomy): domain Eukaryota; kingdom Metazoa; phylum Chordata; class Mammalia; order Lagomorpha; family Leporidae; genus Oryctolagus; species Oryctolagus cuniculus. The sequence goes on along the minus strand of NC_142874.1, from coordinate 7,364,705 downwards.
CTACAATGGCCAGAGTTGGGCCAATCTGGAACCAGGAACTAGGAGTTTCTTCCAGGTCTCCCACGTGGGTGCAGGGGCCCAAGTCCTTGGGCCATCCTCCACTGCTTTCCTGGGCAGCACACTAGCAGGGACCTGGATCAGAAGTGGAGAACAGGACTGGAACTTGTGTCCACCTGGGATGCTGGTGCCAGCAACAGCTTAACTATCTACAACACAGCTCTGGCCCCACTGAGTTCCCCTTAAACAAATGGCTATAGGTTTTTGTGTTTAATCACAAGTAATGATTTGCATGTCTGTGGAGTAAAATCTGATGTTCTGATCATGTATATATTGTGTATTGATCAAATCTGGATAACGGGAATATCAGTCTCCTTAAATACCCGTCATTTCTTTGTAATGAAAACATGAAAAATATTTTTCTGTAGCTGTTGTGAAATCAGTAATGCATTATTGCCTCGTATGGTCATCCTACTGTGCCACGGAACAGTGGACTTTATTTCTCCTATCTAATCCTATAGAGGGTATTTCCTCTAAAGTTTGGAGGACCCTGGGCCCTTTATGTTGCTAACTGGCTAACCAAAGGGACAGGTGAAGCTTTCTTATCCATAACATAGAGAGAGCTTTGCAACCTTTCAGAAATGCAGCCACCTGAAATAGGCTCCCATCCTTCCTTAGAAGCCTGGGATATTATGCTCCTGGAGACGTTTAAGTCAAAGGAGTGACTTCCAAGATCTTGAAAAGACAATGCTTGGTTCTAAAATCTCACAAGTGCTGTTAAAAAATTTACATCTCAAAGGATAAAGAAAGCCTTTGCAATTATAAGTGGTCTTACAGAGCTGCTCCAAAGGGACAAGAAGCCCGTCTGGTCAACCCTGAGAAAGGAGCAGTCTTGTTCTCTACTCTGAAACAGTCTACATGTGTGCCTACGGTCAATGAGTGAACATTTTGAGTGCCTGCGCCAAGCCATGTCTGAGCTAGGTGTCTGGGATTCACAATATTTCCAAAGGAATAAATATGTTTCCGGGAGCAAGTGCTGTAGTCTATGTGTAGACAAGAATTACAAATGCCTATGTTCACACGTGTAGGTATATGCAATGCTATCTCAGTTTAGAGTGGTCAGCACCCTATCAAATCAAAATATTCCAAAAACCGGACTCTGTCCTTTATCTCCATTTTGTCCTCACAAGGTTTAATTGACTATGTTACAAATTTCTTATTATTTTTTATATTTTTCAACCCTAAATAAAAATATGAAAATCCTATAATGATTCTATACCTTTTATCTCATGCTAGGTCACTCCAAAAAGTTCGTGGAAAATGGAATAAAAAGATAAGTTCATTTTGATGCAAAAAATTTTGAAATCCACACAAAATTTTTTCATAAAACACATTTTCTATGAACTTTTGAAAGATTCCCCACCCCAAGAAATATCTGCTAATGCCTGAAATACTTATTTCTGTGACATTGCTAATATACTTGAGGTAAAAAAATGGATTACTGTCTAACAGCCAACCTTTCTCTTTAAAAAATTATGCTAGGTAATAAATCCAAAACAAAGCAAATGATAATGAGTCATAAGGAAATAATAGACATTGTGCCTTATTAAATCTAATTTATACAATCATTTCATCTAAAATATAAAATTAATGATATTTAGGTGAAAATTACAAGAATAAATGAATTCCGGTTATTCATATTTAAAATCACTCTCCCCTCTTTGCTCATTTCAAGCATTGCTTTTCAGCACAGAAATATATAAGTATATAAATATATAAACTCAACCCTGAAGAAATCTCAAAGGATTGCAAATTCTTAAGAACTGACTCTTGGCTGGCGCCGCGGCTCACTTGGCTAATTCTCCTCCTTGAGGCGCTGGCACACAGGGTTCTAGTCCCGGTCGGGGCACCGGATTCTGTCCAGGTTGCCCCTCTTCCAGGCCAGCTCTCTGCTGTGGCCCGGGAGTGCAGTGGAGGATGGCCCAAGTGCTTGGGCCCTGCACCCCATGGGAGACCAGGAGAAGTACCTGGCTCCTGCCATCGGATCAGCGCTGTACGCCAGCCGCGGCGGCCATTGGAGGGTGAACCAACGGCAAGGGAAGACCTTTCTCTCTGTCTCTCTCTTACTGTCCACTCTGCCTGTCAAAAAATAAATTAAAAAAAAAAAAAAGAACTGACTCTTGAAATGAACTAAGGCCATGTGCAATGGGAGATGCTTTTATAAGTGGGATACCTGTAAACAGTGCTGAAGACTTTGTAATAGTGAAAAAATCTTATATGCAACAATGGCCATTTTTTGTACTTAGAACAATAATTTTTTGCAGAAAAGCAGTTATTTTCTCATTGAAACTGTTCAGAAGGACACCAATGTTTGTTTAGTTTTATGATTATTATTTTCAACTTCTCCATAAATGGTGGACTTCCCTTCTACCTCCATCCAGGGATGAACACTAACGTTTTCTGCTCCATTATTTCTCCTTCTTCTCAAGGAGGGCAGGTGCTCCTTACATTAAAATTATTTAAGTGTAAGGTTTTTCCTTTCTGAGAATTATTCTGAATATTAGTCCAATGTTAAACTTGCTGAAAATCATTGATATTTTCCCTTATCCAAAACTAAGCACTTAAGACACACTGTTTAATTTTTTATTCAGCATCACCCTAAGTCCTTTTACTTCTCTATTAAAAACTGACAATATCTGTTTACCTTTGCTGTTGATATTCTCTACATAAATCCTGCTTTGTCCACCTAAGTTCTCATTGTTGCTGGGAATATCATGCTGATTTCCACCTGTATGATGCAGATTCTCAGAAAACTTTGCTCAATTCTGTTTATCCCCTTTCTTTAGGGTGAGCTCAACTGCTTTTTTCTATTAAATTGTCTCTAATTACAGCAGTCAGCAGTATTCTAAACTTTACCTTGAAGTATTATGATCAACTTTTTTTGTATTTGTATTGTAAATTTTATCTGCTGAAAAAGCTATGTGCATCACTGGTATAGAAGGAGACATGGTGGTTTGTAAAACTGTTAGATAAGAATCTCTTAATTTTGAAGTAGAGTTTAAATTTTTGTAAAGGAATGATACATCACATAGAGTCCTATCTGGAAAGTATGAAAATTTCCTACACATTCAAGAATTTACTTTTATAGATATTTTAAGTAATTGTGAAGTAGAATTTGAATATGTGGATTTTGAGAAATTATCCATATCATTTAATAAACAAAAGTTAAAGTCTCTACAGCAAATATTTGTAGTACAATAAGTATCCATTTCTCAAAGAGAAATGTACTGGAAATCTAATTTTTGTAATATTACTTTTCATGAACATCTTTCTAACACAGTGAGATTAGCAATTCAATTACAAAATTGCTCTTTTATTCTCAGGTATATTATCTACATATATTATCATTTCATAGATTTAAAATGAAATGTATTAGTTGAAATATATATACATTGGTTCTTCAAAAATTTTAAATAAAATGGAGTTAAAATATAGGTTAATTTTGATGCAAAAGTTGTTGAAATCATTTATTTATTCATTTATTTTTGCAATATGTAGTTCCTGCAGTGGGAGTGGACCACAGGCTAAACATAATGAAATTACTGTGTACAGGAACTATATAACCATTAGAATTCCCAAGAAATTATAGTTACATTTACACCACCAAAAAAGCATATAGTAATATCTTTAAGATTCACAGACAATTACATGTGGGATTGAGAGCTACCAATTATAAAGTTGTGCTATCTACTACCAGTTAACCAAGGTTAATTTTCCACATTGATTTCTGGATCTAGACCAAATTGGTTTTTTATACAGATTTTTGAAAAAGGATTTTTTTTTAAAATTTTTTGATAGATGAGATTTCTCCAAAATTAATAATAATGAATATCTAGATCTCTGATAGTTGAAATTTTTCTTGCAATCATGAAGCTCTTCTTGAGCCAAGTAACAACATCTATTCCCTTTAGCCAGAATGAATTTGAAATTCCCTTATGCTCTTTTAAGAAAAGTGAAATTTCCCAATTAATGATACTAATTTTGTTTAGAGCATTTTAAAATGAAATTTTCCAAAAGACAGGCCCAAATCAAGGAACAAGAAAGAGCTTTAAGTCATAAATGCTTATCTTAATGCTTAAAGATCTTGCGGTCAGAACTTATTTCACCTATGTGGATTAAACTAATTCTCAACAACATCACTTAAATGAGGGATTTCTCTGTTTAATAGTCTCCTGGCATAATACAGCGGTGCTCAAGAGATTCGAAAAAAAAGCATCCTTCTGAAATGCTCAAGATGTTACCAGAAAGATTTCAGATAATGGAAAAAACAAGATGACTGCTAAAGAATAACGAAAGAATTAATGCCATGTCTTCACATTGCAGGTCGGGTATTAACTCTTCTTTCCTTTCTGAAATCAGCAAAGCTACAAAGAAGCACCTGCCAGAGCTGAGAGGAAGGAGTCCGTCATCGACCCATTCTTGGTGGGGTCACTGTCAAGAACACCAGATCACACGAAAAAAAAAAAAAAAAAAAAAAAAAAGAAGAAGAAGAAGGTCCAAGATGGAGAAGCCCATAGTGACCATTCCAAGCAGTCCATTCCGACTCCCCTGTTTATCTGAGAGACAGCTAAGGGCCAGATGGGTTAACTGGCTTGCTCACACCAGGTATTTGTTATCTGACTCCCAGTCAGGGCTATTTGATCTTCATCAGTGATTCTTAGTCCCTTAATAATCACTTAATAAGGTGATTATCAAGGCATTTAGATCAATCAAGGCATTTAGAGATGAAACTAAGGGCATTTTCCACTGTAAGACGCACAAATGTCAAGTGCTTCCTACAATTTCAGAAATCAGAATTTTTTTCCCTTCAACATTCTAATGAATTTTGGTATTGTTATTTTCAGGCCTATTTGCATTTAGATTACGTTTACAATTGCCCAAGAAGCATCAAACCAGGCCAATTTCTTTCTTTCCATATGTCTTACTCTTACAAAGATATCCTTTACTGGTTTTTGTAATTATCATGTCAGTTTGTCTAAAATTAGTGGAGATTCATATGGAAATAATATCAATGGGTATTGCCTGAATTTGCTCTTCTATTTATATTATTATTTTAACAAATAAATCTGACATTTTAAAATCTCCATGTTTGTAATTTAGCCATATTTTCAACGAGCTGTCATGTGACCAGTGTTAAAATCATAATAATAAGCAAACCAGGATGAACTCCAGCTTTGTTTTTGTGTATATCCATTGATAAAGACACAGCACACAAATTATCCACTTTTAAGGATTCGCCAGTGATTACTGGATTTCCTCCAAAGTGTGCATGCATGTGATTAGAGACCTTTCAGCAGGAGGGTGTGAGTCTGCTCCTCTCTCTCACTAATTTCCATGTGATGATGATCCTTCTCAAAGAAGTTACTTGAAGAAGGCTTCCCTCCGACAGGCAGGTGATGGCCATTGTTACAAGTTCTCTGGGAGGCCAGCTCACTAGGCTAATCCTCTGTCTGCGGCGCCAGTACCTCGGGCTCTAATCCCGGTTGGTGCGCCACTTCTGTCCCGGTTGCCCCTCTTCCAGGACAGCTCTCTGCTGTGGCCCGGGAGTGCAGTGGAGGATGGCCCAAGTGCTTGGGCCCTGCACCTGCATGAGAGACCAGGAGAAGCACCTGGTTCCTGGCTGCGGATCAGCGCAGCGCCAGTCGTAGTGGCCATTTTGGGGGTGAACCAATGGAAGGAAGACCTTTCTCTCTCTCTGTCTCACTGTCTGTAACTCTGCCTGTCCAAAAAAAAAAAAAAAAAAAAAAAATCTCTGGGTAAAGCCACCACCTGCAAACCTGGCATCCCATATGGGCCCTGGTTTAAGTCCAGGTTGCCCCACTTCCCAACTATTTCCCTGCTAATGTGCCTGAGAAAGCAGCAGAAGATGGCCTGATGCTTAGGTCCCTGTACCCATATGGGAGACCCTGAAGAAGCTCCTGGCTCCTGGCTTTGGATAGGCTCAGCTCTGGATGTTACGGTCCTTTGGGGAGTGAAGTAGCAGGTGGAAGACCTCTCTCTCTCTCTCTCTCTCTCTCTCTCTCTCTCTATCTCATGCTACCTTTCAGGTAAAATAAATAGAACTTTTAAAAAAAGTTCAATGTTTATACTGGCGATACTTAGTCCTTGGAGTGCTAGAATGCTGTCTCACTCACATATGTAATAAGCGTGACCTGCCGCTAATCTATGTCCCATCAAGCACCTCACTGAATTAGTCAATACCTATGTCAGGTGCTGGCTCTTTTCCTTCACGCAGAGCCTTTCAATTACTCTGGAGAAAACAGGTCCTTGAGTTCATGGTCCTGTGTCCCCTAAGGAGAGTCAGGGTAAAGGTTGGGCTCAACTCCGTGGAGTTTTTCCATGTTGACATTTTACTACCCTAGTATTGGCGGTTTTAGCAGCTCTAAACATGGATTTCTGTAGCTTTAACACACTATTAATCCTTTTTTTTAAAAAAAGATTGCATTTATTTATTTGAGAGAGGGAGTTACAGAGAGAGAGAAGGAGAAACAGACAGAAAGATCTTCCATCTGCTCAAGTCACTTGCAGAGAGCTGAATGGGAAGAGAAGCAGCCAGGAGACGAAGCAGCGCCCATGTGGAATGCTGGTGCCATAGGCAGAGGCTTAGCCTACTAAGCCACAGCGCTGGCCCCAACTATTGCTGCTTGATTCATCTGCGGGTTCCACTCGCCATCAGTGTGAACTGGAACAAACAGGGTGAGTATGCAGTTCTCCTCCTAGGGCCTCCCTGCTCAGGAATTTCATTCTGCCCAATGCCGGCTGCACCTGCTGCCTTCCAGTGCCTCTCCATCCTGACGGTCTTTTCAGTAAGCCTGGAGTTTACTACAGCCTGCTCTGCCAGAGTCGAGTCACCATTTCACACACCGCTGTTTCCCATAAAAGTTTCTTAACTTCTCTGATTTCTCAGATACTTTTGTCTCAATAGAGAAAAACTCACCAGATCAGTTACTCCTTGGCTAAGATTGTTATCTACCTTTGTTCTTTACCACGACTATTTTCCTTACCAAGTTATATTCAATAAATAATAAAACATCAGTATCAATTTGTGCTTGGTTGATTCAGAAGTCTTTCTTCCTAGATGATATGCAAAATAAAGTGTTCTATTATTACCACACGCCAAAAAACAATGATTTTCTGTTCTATTTTTAATTTTTATTTATAAAAAGGGAACAAGCTTCATGTGCTTCATATACACGGTTTTAAGAGTGTAAGGATATTTCCTATCCTACCGTCCTTCCCTCCCTCTCTCCTACCATCTCTCTTTCTTTTCGTATTTTTCTTTTAATCTTTTATACTGACATACTTTCAATATTCTTTTTAATCGCAAGCTTAACTCCCCACTAAACCCAGAATTCAACAAGCAGTGAGTATAAAAACCATTCTAAAGTTTAATCCAGATTGGTAAGCTCTATCAAATTTGAGGGGTGTTAACAATTTAGGTGCTATGGACTGATACATTCACCAAGCCCCATGAGCAAATTTTAGTTTTCTGGCAGTAAAATTAACTTTTAAATCCTGTTCCAAATAGCCAAGATTTCTTCTTTCAAAACAACCTGACAGAGAAAACAAAGGTATATTGATCATTTGACTTTTCTCAGTATTTAACTTTATTTTAAATTAGCTCACTGGCTATTTTTAGATGAGTCTCCTTTTGTTTAATGACTGATGCTCTTGCTTACTCCGATTTCAACTACAATAAATTTGATTTATTTTAATTTTTATGTGTCAAATTCTTATCTATTTAGTTTATAAAATAATAATCTATTCCTTCTAGTCTTGAACACAATTTCTTTTTTTTTTTTAAGATTATATTGGCCGGTACTGTGGCTCACGTGGCTAATCTTCCGCCTAGCAGCGCCAGCACACCAGGTTCTAGTCCCGGTTGGGGCGCCGGATTCTGTTCCTGTTGCCCCTCTTCCAGGACAGCTCTCTGCTGTGGCCAGGGAGTGCAATGGAGGATGGCCCAAGTGCTTGGGTCCTGCACCCACATGGGAGACCAGGAGGAAGCAACTGGCTCCTGGCTTCGGATCGGGGTAGCGCACTGGCTGTAGCAGCCATTTAGGGGGTGAACCAATGGAAGGAAGACCTTTCTCTCTCTCTCTCTCTCTCTCTCTCTCTCTCACTAACTCTGCCTGTCAAAAAAAAAAAAAGATTTTATTTATTTATTTGAAAGTCAGAGTTACACAGAGAGAGGAGAGGCAGAGAGACAGAGAGAGAGGTCTTCCATCTGCTGGTTCACTCCCCAATTGGCTGCAATGGCAGGAGCTATGCCTATCCAAAGCCAGGAGCCAGGAGCTTCTTCTGGGTCTCCCATGTGCGTGCAGGGGCCCAAGGACTTGGGCCATCCTCCACTGCTCTCCCAGGCCATAGCAGAGAGCTGGATGAGAAGTGGAGCAGCTGGGCCTGGAACAGGTGCACATATGGGATGTCAGTGCTTCAGGCCAGGGCGTTAACCCACTGTGTCACAGCGCCGGCCCCTTGAACACAATTTCTAAAGTGAATAGGTGTATCTCAGGTTTTACATACGGTTTTGCTGTTGATTCAGCTATGCTGATGCCCATCTACTGTCACCTGAATTTCAAAATTTGGGGGATTAGGATGCAAATAATTTTCTTAGCTCACCAAAATATCATTCAGAAGAAACATGGTCTTCCCCATATGTGTTTTTTTCAATATGAGAAGAATATGTTTTGCTGAAGCTGATTTATTTCCTCTGTTTCATTTTATTTATTTATTTAGATGCAGAAAGAGAGAGTATGCTCAGTCTCTGGTTGACTCCACAAATTCCTGCCACCGCTGGGACTGGGCCCAGATCAAAGCTAGGAGACAGGATTCACCCACGACTCCACGTGAGTGGCAAGAATGCAATCATACGCTGCCTCATACCATTAGGCTGCCTCCCAGGGTGTTCACTGGTGGAAGCTGGAGTGAAGGCCCAGAATTCGGAGGCAGGGTTGAATTCAGGCACACTGATGGTGACACAGGTATCTCACTAGGCTGACTGCCCACTGCAATCAAGCTAATTTGTAATTCCATATAAATATGAACTCAGTAGGAAGCATGTGACAATCTTTGGATTCGTCTTATAGTTCTATTAATTCTATTTCTATCTTTCTCCTTGCTTAACTTCCATCGTGGGTATTATTTTTTTTTTTTTTTTTGACAGACAGAGTGGACAGTGAGAGAGAGAGACAGAGAGAAAGGTCTTCCTTTTCCATTGGTTCACCCTCCAATGGCCACCATGGCTGGCGCACTGTGGCCGGCGCACCGCGCTGATCCCATGGCAGGAGCCAGGTGCTTATCCTGGTCTCCCATGGGGTGCAGGGCCCAAGCACTTGGGCCATCCTCCACTGCACTCCCGGGCCACAGCAGAGAGCTGGCCTGGAAGAGGGGCAACCGGGACAGAATCCGGCGCCCCGACCGGGACTAGAACCTGGTGTGCCGGCGCCGCTAGGCGGAGGATTAGCCTGTTGAGCCACGGCGCCGGCCCACCATGGGTAATATAGAACAAGCTGAGAGTGGAACTTTCCATGCTTTCAAAACTGATCCTCCTCCGGGGCTGTACTCAGTACCATCTGGACTCTAAAAAACAAGATGCAAGATGGAAATAATATTTTCTGCCACTTAGTAAGGACTTGCTGGTGTGTACGATGCTTCACAAGCAACAATGTATTGTTTGCCTACAAATGTATGTAGTTTAGTGTATCTACATATTGATTCCATAAGAAGAAAGGATATGTCCTATTCAGAGTCATAGTCTGAGGAAAATAAAATAGCATCAAAATCAAACTTTCCCGAATGGGAGGACGGGGGCTTCCAGTACGTGAAGGCAATGCTTTTCAGGCCACAGCAAAGATTTCAGCTTTTATTCTGAATCTCAATATGTGCAGCAGGGCTTTAAGCAAGTGAAAAGCACGACCTGATTTATGTGTTTTAAAATATCATCATGGGAGTTGTGAAGAGATTGGATTGCGATGGATCAGGAGTGCCAGCGGAGGCCAGGTAGAAGGGTATTGGATTCAGGTGGCTGGGATGATACTGACAAAAAGTAAAAGGTAACCATGGCAAAGGAATGAAGTATACACGTGATATAACTTTTGCATTTAGGCCCCAAAATGTGTGATAGATTGGGTCTGATAAGTTGAATAACAAGGATTGATAGATCACTTCTGATACCAGTATTTTTCTCCTAAGCAACTGGAAATGGGAACTGCTTGCATTCTGGATGTGTAAGCTCCTGGCCAGTTTCCAGACATTCCCTCTGGACCCGGTACCTGCCTGGAGAACGACTGTTACAGATTTTCTACCTCATTAGAAAAGTGATGGGCTTTCACATTATTCAACAGTCTTGGCCTTAGATAAGGAACAGACGCTGTGATCAGTGTCTCCCAGAGAGTGCCTGGAACAACTGCTGCAGATTTTGGTCTCAAAATTCTTTCCAGAATCAGTCTTGTGCTGCCCGTGTCTGAGGCACTACTGTCCTCTGGTTATCCCTCCATCTACCAGGATTCTTATCAGAAAAACACTCAGAGGTTTTCTACCTTGCCTTGGAGCAACTGCAGTTTGTATTTCGAGATTCTTATGTAGTTATTGCCATGGTGTATCTTCTTGCTGTTTCAGATAAATCTGGGCATGGAGAAGTGATATGTGCAATCTGGGATTTGGAGTATGTATGCGGCTCCCTTGCCCGCAAAGGAACGACACTGTTCGCAGCTTATCGGTCTTCAGCAGACTTTTAATGAGAAAATAACAGCGACAGAGAAAGAATGAAGGGAGGAGCGTGGACAGGAAAGCCCCCTCCTTCCTCAGCACACAGCTTATATACAAAATCCGGCCAATTGCAAGCGGGCTCAAGTCCATGCACGGAACACTCCAATCCGCTGTCTGTTCACGCAGTGTGCACGCATCCTCGGGCCAATCAGATGAGGTGTCACGCAGCAGGCAGGCTCACCGCGCGGTCCTCGGTGCCATCTTGTTGTTTACAACATTCTCAACTTCTCTGGAAAGTCCCGACTGTGGGAAAGCATTGCCCTAACTGAAACTAGCAACATCCGCCTTGTGATAAAGACACAGCAACAGCTATCAGACCGACCTTGACGTGGGGGCTCCATGGCTGCGCATCCCATGGAGCCCCACAATGTAAATGTACTTACCACCCATTTTTGATCGGTTCCATTCTTGAAATTTCAGTTCAGGAAGTATATCAGAATTATGCTTAAAGTTTTTGTTATTATTACCTGTTTAATTACAAGACAATAATTGTATACCCCAAACATCAAATATTCTACTTCCTCTTTAAATTATAGCTTTCAAGACAGTCTATGCCTCACAACCAAGCAGAGTTTTACAAAGCATATGTGCGCCTGGCGCTTGATTCAGAGTGACAGGGCAGCACACCTAGACCACTATATTTATCCTGTAAATGACTATGTTGGACAGCTGGATCTGAGAAGCACTACTCCAGGATGATCTACCCTCCCACTTTGAGACTTATTTTATGTAATGAGTGATGTCACCCATGAGATCATGCTGTACACATGATCAATGTGAAATAGAACCTAAGTTATATGGATTATCTATGAATTTGGATGACTTACATGCAGTCATTCCTAATGCCACACAATAGAGGATAATCATTCCTCTCTGTGCAAGCAACATGGCCTCATCATGAATCAGCATTTAGTGACTGAACCTTTACTACTCATTGTCAAAAGTCTGCCTCGCAGCAGCTGAGCTAACACAAGCGCTAATGCTTCAGAAAGAGTTTCCAGGTTTTCCCTGGTAACATGAGGGTACTTCGGAAGGTACATGCAAAATGGGATTAAAAGATAAGCTTATCTGGTGACAAAAATTTTGAAATCTTTTCATGTGTAATACGAATTTTCTATGAACTTAAAGTTTTTATACCAAGATGAATGTTAAATTTGTAAAAAATGTATTTATTGAGCTGGTGCCGCGGCTCACTAGCCTAATCCTCCGCCTTGCGGCGCCGGCACACCGGGTTCTAGTCCTGGTCGGAGCGCTGGATTCTGTCCCAGTTGCCCCTCTTCCAGGCCAGCTCTCTGCTGTGGCCAGGGAGTGCAGTGGAGGATGGCCCAAGTGCTTGGGCCCTGCACCCCATGGGAGACCAGGATCAGTGCGGTGCGCCGGCCGCAGCGCGCCAGCCGTGGCGGCCATTGGAGGGTGAACCAATGGCAAAGAAAGTCCTTTCTCTCTCTCTCTCTCTCTCTCTCACTGTCCACTCTGCCTGTCAAAAAATAAATAAATAAATAAATAAAATGTTTCTTTGGGGATTAAATGGCCAGTTGGTAATTTTACAGTTTATTATGTGATAAGAACCTCAGTATTACACCAATGTTTTCATGCTTGTTACATGAGTTTATCTGTTTAATATATAAATTAGAAATATACTTTAACAATAATATATTTATAGTATTTAAAGAACTGGAAAAGAAGAGCTCATAGGCTCCAAACATAAAGAAAAGATAAGGAAACAGAAAGGCTAATTGTCTGATCTGATCAGTTGAAGACATTCACAAATGTTGAAATATTCACTGTACCCCATAAAATGTACAAGTATCACACGTCAATGAAAATTTGTAAATGACCAATTTTAAAAACACTTTATTTTACATCACAATATTATTGGTGATAACTTTGTACGCTCTATGTGTAAAGTCTCAATTTTGATATCTAAACAAGCCAGATGAACAGAAGAGCTCAAGAAAATAAATCAGCATACTTTTTCATTTTTAATTTTTAAAAAAATTTTTTTGACAGGCAGAGTGGACAGAGTGGACAGTGAGAGAGAGAGACAGGGAGAAAGGTCTTTCTTTACCATTGGTTCACCCTCCAATGGCCACTGCAGCCGGCGCACCCCACTGATCCGAAGCCAGGAGCCAGGTGCTTCCTCCTGGTCTCCCAGGCGTGTGCAGGGTCCAAGGACCTGGGCCATCCTCCACTGCCTTCCCGGGCCACAGCAGAGAGCTGGCCTGGAAGAGGAGCAACTGGGACAGAATCCAGCGCCCTAACCGGGACTAGAACCTGGGGTGCCAGCAGTGCAGGTGGAGGATTAGCCTAGTGAACCGCGGCGCCGGCCCAGCATACTCTTTCAAAACACTGTGTGTTGATTTGAGTCATACTCCCGGTACTTAGTCACTGTGCAGTGCTGATCAATTAGTATATGCTTTTGACAGTCTTCTCATCTCTGAAAGGGGAGAGCAGCACACTTCTAAAATGGATTGTGAGGATAAAATGCGATAATCTTGTAAGTGGCCAACAGCAGTGTTGCTGGCGCAAAGCCGTGCACAATATATTGTAGCTACTATTGACAGTTTGCTCATGCTAAAGCCAAAATCGCAACCCTGTATATCTATGATTCCTTTTCTGTTTTTGATGCACCCACTTATTTTCCTAATACTTCCTTTTCCCTCCAGTACTATTCTAAACCACCATCATTTTCTGGAACCCACACAAACATATTGCTGCAAAACCTGACAACGGAAAATAATAGTTCCACTTCTCTTCCTTTTTTCATTACTTGCCTAATGTGCTAGTTCTATTTGACTGTGTTTATTAATGTTGACATTCTTGCCTATTGAGGTCTCCCTTTTTCATGAATTTGATTTATAAAGTTCCGATAGGTTTGTGCAGCCGTCTTTATCTCTAGGAAAATGTTCTGCTTTATTCTGTAGGAGTTCTAGTTCTGACATTTGGTGACATTTTCCCCTACTGTTGACAGTTTTGATTTTTTTTCTTGAGATAGTGAACCAGACTGGTGTGGTGTTTCATTTGTTTTAGCCAGCCTGCTTTATATCACATAAAGCTCTGCAAACTTCTCATTTCACAATGCATTCTTGTTTGAGATTTCATTGGCACTACATTTTGTTTTACTTTGAATTATTTTGTTGTTTACCAGAACATAGGAAGTTGATCTTTTTTCCTAGGCATCAAACAAAAACATTTTTATTGTTTTTTTCTTAAGAACTTGCCATACAACAATAATTGTTATGTTTTCTTTAGTTATTTTTGAAATATTGTATAAATTCTTTTATATTCAACCAAACCTAATTTTGTCATTATTTTGCATGTGTTCTATATTTATTTATGTTGAGTAAGAGTTAGGAAGCCTGAAGTTTGTTATAGAGTCTTCTTACCTTTCAGCAAATGTTCTGTCTTTATCTTGCATTTGCAATAAACATTACTATCCAAAATCACTGATAGAAAGGAATGACTGCGTATTTGATAGCATGAGAGATGTATTTTCATCATTGTTAAATGAGCAGGATTAAGGCAAATTTCGAGTTAGTGGTAGTGATTACTGACAGTAATTGGATGGTTCGTAACAAGGACTGATGCTCTGCTACGCAAGTATTCACAGTACATCTGACACAGCAAGAGTAGCATGTCTTCCTACAGTGCCAGGGTCATAAAAAAGACAAAAAATCACAGTGTGTGGCATTCTTGCAAGGCTTGGAAGTTTAAAGTACTCGGTGACTTCTTTATTCATATCCTATTGTAATCAAGAGTGTAGGATGTTGGCAGATGGAGGGGCACAGGAAAAGGGGCAGAAAGTCTGCAAACAGTTCACTCCCTGAGCTTGCTCCTCATTGGGTGTTCCAGGACCACTTATCCCAAAACAGTGCACT